>NC_083404.1:15852951-16561284 GCF_020745735.1 Hemiscyllium ocellatum | reverse complement strand
GGAAGCTTTGGAGAGGGTGCAGAGAAGATTTACCAGGATGTTGCCTGGAATGGAGAATAGGTTGTACAAGGATAGGTTGAGAGGTCTCAGCCTTTTCTCATTGGAACGGCGAAGGATGAGGGGTGACTTGATAGAGGTTTATAAGATGATCAGGGAATAGATAGAGTAGACAGTCAGAAACTTTTTCCCCGGGTACAACAGAGTGTTACAAGGGGACATAAATTTAAGGTGAAGGGTGGAAGGTAGAGGGGAGATGTCAGGGGTGGGTTCTTTACCCAGAGAGTGGTGGGGGCATGGAATGCGCTGCCCGTGGGAGTGGTAGAGTCAGAATCATTGGCGACCTTTAAGCAGCAATTGGATAGGTACACGGATCGGTGCTTAATCTAGGATAGATGTTCGGCACAACATCGTGGGCCGAAGGGCCTGTTCTGTGCTGTGTTGTTCTATGTTGTATCTATGTTCTAGAACAGCCATGACCTTGAATGTCAGGGCAGGTTTGAAGGGCTGAATGACCTAGTCCCACTTCTTATCAATGTGAATGTGTATGCAGTGTGTGTTCAGCAGGAAGAGGAGGACATGGTGGGGGGTCCTGGATAGGAGATTCCCATAAATCAGTGGGGACATTGCATTTTCTCAGGGAGGCTTTAAGGATGTCTTTCATCTGCCTTCCTGGTAACCACTTGCCATGATGAAGCATCAGGGAACTTGATTTAGAAGTCATTCGTCAGGCACTTACCTTGTCCTGAGCTTGGACAGCAACAGGGATGACGAGACCCCAGGGCCTAGATCTTGAGTGGACCCAGGGATGTGGACCTCGACTGCACACAGGGGCGTGGATTTCAGGTGGACCCAGGAGCGTGTATCTCGAGTGGGCCCAGGGGTGTGCACCTTGAATGGACCAAGAGTGTTGATCTTGAGTGGACCCAGGGCACAGGTCTCGAATGGACCCAGGGATGTGGATCCCAAGTGGACCCAGGACGTCGAACTTGAGTGGACACAGGGACGTGGATCTCTGGTGGACCCAGGGCATGGAACTCGAGCAGATATTAGGATGTGGATCTCGAGTGGACCCAGGCTGTGGAACCCGTGTGGACCCAGGAGAATGGACCTCAAGTGGAACCAGTGCAAGGAACGTGAGTGGACCTAGGGCATGATCCTCGAGTGGACACAGCGTACGGGTCTTGAGTGGAGCCAGGACATGGACCTTGAGCACACCCAGGATGCGGATCTCAAGCCGACCCAGCACGGAGGGGAGTGAACTCCTACTTACTTTTCCAAAGACAGGACCTGGAATAAGCAACTGCTACATCGGCAGAGGCAACATCAGCAAGGTATACCAATGGCAAAAGACAGTGCGTGAGGATTGGTAACTTCATTGTTGGTTGGGCCTAGCACTGGAGGTGGAAGAGCATCACAGCAACAGCAATGAGCTGGGCTCTGCAGCAAACATGGCTCCTGGAGATCAGTGTCTTTTCACTGTATTTTATTGTATTCTTACCATAAAATGCATGTGACAATAAAATCAAAATCAAATCAACTCTTCCATATGCCTTTGTGGATACATAGTCAACAGTTTGAAGCTCGGTCTCTTCATGTGCAGAAATGGAAATGCATCTGTATCCTGCAACTCGATGGCCCAGGTTAAGCTCATCTTGACTCTAGACTGTGTGCGATGCAGTTTCAACAGTTTCCTGCTAGTCCAGTGAATTAGCTTCACTCCAATAGAAAGTTTCATGGATACCTTGTGGAGTATTACAGCCAGGAGAAGGCTTTTGGTGCAATGGTACAGCTTGACTTGACTCTGGTTTGCACACATAATGGGTTCAAGCTAAATCCTTTGGTGAAGATCACTCCGTCTACGGTGTGGTGTAACAGGTGGAGGATAGCAATGAATCTCTGTAGCCAACCAAATATGAAGTGAACATTGTATAATGCCTCCCAGTTGACAGAGTCAAAGGTCTTTGTGGGGTCAAAGAGAGTAATCTCTGGAAGATGCTGCTGGTCACTGCTGTGTTTTGGAAGATGTCTTTCTGTGAAGATAATGTCCATTGTGCCTCCTGATGGAGAAAATTGGCATTGAACCTGTGGGAAGAGCCAGTTGGAAGCAGTGATTGATGAGGATTCTTGAAATGACCTTCCTGTGGTGGGAGCAGGGACCCGACTCTATAGTTATTGCAATCACTCTTATCTCTTTTTTTGAAGATACTCACAATTATAACACCTGAAAGATCTGCTGGTACACTTTCCTCCTTCCAGATGAAGGAATTGATTTGAGTCAAGAGTAGTTCTCCACTATATCCTAGTCTTCTGCAGGGATACTGTCTGCACTCAAGGTCTTGTTGGTTCTGAGCTGTCAGGTGGCTTTTCCAATTTCATGCCAGGCCACTCCCACCTCAGAACAAGACCAGCCCAGGAAATTGACATTGACATTCCTGGAACCAGCAGTATGGATACTTATTGCAGGTAAGTATCCATACTGCTGGTATGGATACTATAGAGGGAGAATGGCTCCATTGTGCTAAAATACCCAAAGCCCAAACTCAAGGAGTGGCGGTCTAATGGAAAACCCCCTCCATTCTCCATAATTCTCACATGGCAAGTCTGAAAGATGGAAGCAACAAGTGGTGAAAATCCGTGCCTAACTATAGTCGCTTGGAGGGCCGAAGGGCCTGTTCCTGGGTTGTAAATTTTTATTGTTCTTTTGTTCTTAATCTTCATAATTTACTTCCTGTCATTAAGATTTGGATAAAATATTTTGATCAATGAAAAGTACATTGAAATGAAGGACCTATCTGCTAAATATTAAAAGATTTCAAAACATTTCACAGCACTGCTGAGTTTGTATTCAATTTACTTCTTGAAATGATTGTTTTCAGGAACAAGACCAGATACATTTGTGATTGAGTACATCAGGCTGGCTATACTGCACAGGAATGTTTTCCCAACAATAAAACAGGAAAGGTGGCAGCAGGACAAGTGGAATTACTGCATGTTTGGTGATTAAGCAAACTCACAGTTTGATAGACTGATAGATATTTACAACACAGAAAGAGGCCATTCAGCACATTGCCCCCACCCAAAGTCAACAAAGATCTGGTTATACTAATCCCACTTTCTAACATTTTCCAGCCAACTGGTCCAGAGGCTATGGCAACACAAGTGATTGCCACACTATTGCTTAAATATTATGAGAGTTTCTGACTCAATCACTCTTTCAAATAGTGAGTTTCAGAGTCCCACCATCCTCTGGGTGAAAACCATCCTCCTCAATATCTATGCCCTTTGTGATCTTATACACATCTATCCGGTGTCCTCCCAAACAACCACATCCAATCACATCCTTCCTATAATGTAGTGACTAGATTGTATGCAGCACTCCAGTTGTGACCTAACCAGTGTTTTATACAGTTCTAGCATAACCTCCCTGCTCTTATGTTCTTGGCTAATAAAGGCATGTGTCCAATATAGCTTCTGTACTACATTATCCACCTGCTATTCTATCTTCAGGGATCTATGGAAATCAGACCAAGGTACCTCTGCTCTTCAATATTTTTCAGAGTTCTACAATTGATAATATAACCCCTTGCCTTGTTAGTCCTCCCCAAGTGCATTACATCACACTATTCCAGGAGAAATTCCATTTTCCACTGCTCTCCTCATCCGACTAGTCCATTGAAATGTTCCAAAATAATAAAAATAAAGCAAAGAACTGCAAATATTGAAAATTTGAAACATAAACAGAAATTGCTGGAGAAACACAAAAGGTTTGGCAGCATCTTGGAGAGGAAGCAGAGTTAATATTTTGAATCCAGTGACCTTTCTTCAGGACTGCTATTCCAGTTTTGAAGAAGGATCACTGGATTCGAGCGTTAACTATGTTTACTCTCCATTGATATCCTCCTACAGTTTATGGCTACCCTCTTCACTACTTACCGCTACTTAGATTTTCATGTAACCTGCAAACTCCTTGATCATACACCCTATATTTAAGACCAAAACATAAATGTACATCACAAAAAGCCAAGTCTTCAGCACTAATTCCCTCCAAACTCCCACTAGAAACATTTCCAGTGACAGAAACAGCCCTGAGCCAAGAGTGTGGTGCTGGAAAAGCACAGCAGATCAGGTAGCATCCGAGGAGCAGGATAATCGACAGTTCAGGCATAAGGCCTTTTATCATTCCTGGAATAATGAAGGACTTATGCCCGAAACATCGATTCTCCTGCTCCTCGGATCTGCCTGACCTGCTGTCCTTTTCCAGCACCACACTCTTGGCTCTGATCTCCAGCGTCTGCAGTTCTCACTTTCTCCACAGAAATGGCCCGGTCCTAACACCCTCTGCTTCCTGCCTTTCCGTTCATTTGGAGCCAACATGCCACTTTGGTTGGATTGCTGAGCTGCTAGGTTGGCCTTGTGCTTCACCATGGATTGTTAATAAACGATGGCCTCAGCAGCAATGCTAGCATCCCATGAACAAATTAGAAAAAAACAAATGTTAGATGTTTCAGGTTATTTCCAAATTAGTAAGTTTTGAGGAAGTAAGTAATACAGAAACTAATTCACATTTTTTTTTGCATGAGTCAGTTTATTTCATGTGAACCAGTTGATGACATTTCATGAATTTTCATAAGTTTATAAGTTTGTAAGGTATAGGAGCAGGATTCTGCCATTCGGCCCATCGAGTCTTCTCCTCCATTCGATCATGGTTAATATTCTCCTCACCTCCATTTTCCTGCCTTCTCTCCTTATCCCTTCAACCCATTACCAATTAAAAAGCTGTCTAACCCCTCCATTAATTTACTTACTAACCCAGCATCTACTGCACTTTGGGGGAGCAAATTCCACAGATTCACAGCCCTTTGAAAGAAATAGTTTCTCCTCAACTCTGTTTTAGGTTTGCTACCCTTTATCCCAAGAATCTCTGAAAATAAGCACATTTCCTTTGGATAAAATGATGTCAAGGACACCTTGATTTTCTTGACACAGAAATCAGGATCTATAAGAGTTCGATCTGAACCCAACTGTCATAATAAACGCTAAGAATAGGATATGGAGGAAACTGATCAGGATGACCATGGAATACCTTTGCAAGAACCTTTGATGTCGGAGACCTTACTCCAATGTATGCAACACAGAGTAAGAGATTGTCCCCATGCCCCATATCAACCAAGAAAATCAAATTTGTATATAAGACATGTTGGAGATTCATTACAGTTCAAAATGAGAGGAAATCAGCTCCATGTCCTTCTGTAGCCTACAGGATCTTGAATTGTTTTTGTGATTTCTTGTCACAGGTGAGCCTTTTAAAGTTACCTAAGATTACTTCGCATGCATGGAGATGACAATCATCAATCTGTGACTACCAATGGCATGGTCATGACTCCTTGTGACCAGACTTGTATCCCACACAGTTGAAGAGCGTATGCACTTCACATACAGGGTGTTATGATTTGAGATGTCTTCAACCTGTACTGAGGAAGTGCCTGATTATTGCTCCTTAAGGTTCTTTCGTGACATGCCACAGAAATGTAGGGAAAGCGTGAAGAGGGATCCAGCAGCAATATAGAGCAGCAAGGTAAAAGATTTCCAGACCAACCCAGAGGGAAGACAACAGAGAGGTAATACAATGCAATGCTGAAAAGGACGGGAAAAGTAAAAAGTTTTCTGATGTATCAACTCAAGGATGGAAAAAACCTTGAATTTACCAGAATGTCTGATACACATGGAGGGACCTGACTAGACAATGTATTAGACCAACAGGCAAGAACATATTAGTAGATATAGCAATGCCTTAGGACGTGACAGCAGTACCAATGTCATTCTCATCAGAAGGTTATAGAAGAAGGAGCTGCCAACTACAATGGCATCATTCAAACTTTAACTGTTATGGGTTGAACCATAACAACATCATTGAGCAGGCAAACTGTTATTGGTGTAACAGGAGACATGGGAGTCCATTGTCTCTTTTATAACTGCACTTTAATGGCTTGCTGTGGTGAATTGTTCCTTAATACTACACAATCCCCAGCTTTTCCACAAAAATAGCACAATCCCAATAGAATCTAATGCTGTAGATTCAAATCCAGTCATTTTCACAGTAATTCAATATGTTAGGATTTGTACCCTAATTAAAAGTTGTCAAAGTACTTTCAAATATTATATGTTCCGCAAAACCTTTTTTGGTTTGGAAATTGGAAATACAGTTCCAACACACCTATAGTCTAGATTTCCCTTCCATGAGCTTAGTCAGGATTGGGAATAATGCCTCCCATATGAATCCACTTGCTGCAGTTTCTTCATGGAGTTATCCTTTGTAATGTAGCACTGATATGGATCAATTGTGCAAGCCACATAAAATATACTACTACTGAGAAGCAGGAATTAGCTTCTATTGAAGTGTTTAAAAGGTAAGAGCCACTAAGTCTCTAAGCCTCTAAGGTGTGCTGCCTGTACACTGGAGAGAGGTGGCATAGGCAGCTGGTACTACCTTCACCTCCAAGCGCTGTCACACTGCTGGAAGAGGCTTAATGACAACACAAAGGGTACTAAGTTTTATCTTCCCAAAAGTCATATTGAACTGAAAACGCTTACTCTGTTTCTCTCTTTACAGATACAGCCAGACCTCTTGCGTTTTGCCAGCATTTCCTATTTTTATTTCAGGCCTCCCGGCATTTGCCGTTCTTTAATTTTATTATAAGATATACCTTGGTGCTTTTGAAATACACATTCCCCACCACTCAAAGTCATTACTCACACTCTTACCAATGCTCCAACTTTACTCTCAACATCCGGGTAACAAGGGAACTCATTTCAACACGAGCCAATAAAAACACTCAAGTACCTTTCTCATCAAAACCTCTTTGCTTATATTTGAGCATTGTTCATTATAAAAGTCTGTATTTTTATATATTATCAGCATGAGGGGAATGCACTTCTACTGGGCAAATTATCCATGCCACTCTGATATCACTAACATTGTCTCCTCTAAGAGAATAAAGACTCACAACCACCAGCAAATAATTACAAACTCTTGAATGAGTTGCAAAACTAAGAGTACAAATTTACCTGGACTGTCTCAGACTCCTCCCTCCCCTTCCTAGACCTGTCCATTTCTATCTCGGGCGACCGACTCAACACAGACATTTACTATAAACCGACCGACTCCCACAGCTACCTAGATTACACCTCCTCCCACCCTGATCCCTATAAAAACGCCATCCCATATTCCCAATTCCTTTGCCTCCGGCACGTCTGCTCCCAGGAGGACCAATTCCAATACCGCACAATCCAGATGGCCTCCTTCTTCAAAGACCGTAATTTCCCCTCAGACATGGTTGACGATGCTCTCCACCGCATCTCCTCCACTTCCCGCTCCTCTACCCTTGAACCATGCCCCTCCAATCGCCACCAGGACAGAACCCCACTGATCCTCACCTACTACCCCACCAACCTCCAGATACATCGTATCATCCTTTGTCATTTCTGCTACCTCCAAACACACCCCTCCACCAAGGATATATTTCCCTCCCCACCCCTATCAGCGGTCCAGAAAGACCACTCCCTCCGCGACTCCCTCGTCAGGTCCACACCCCCCACCAACCCAACCTCCACTCCTGGCACCTTCCCCTGCAGCCCCAAGAAATGCGAAATTTGCGCCCACACCTCCCCCCTCACTTCCCTCCAAGGCCCCAAGGATCCTTCCATATCCATCACAAATTCACCTGCACCTCCACACACATCATTTACTGCATCCGCTGCACCCGATGTGGCCTCCTCTACATTGGGGAGACAGGCCACCTACTTGCGGAACGTTTCAGAGAACACCTCTGGGACACCCGCACCAACCAACCCAACCACCCCGTGGCTGAACACTTTAACTCCCCCCTCCCACTCCGCCAAGGACATGCAGGTCCTTGGCCTCATCTATCGCCAGACCATGGCAACACGACGCCTGGAGGAAGAGTGCCTCATCTTCTGCCTAGATTTCTCCAGCTTCCTCATTTCTCCTCCCCCCATCTTATCTCAGTCCCAACCTTTGGACTCAGCACCACCATCTTGACCTGCAATCTTCTTTCTGACCTCTCCGCCCCCACCCCCTCTCCGGCCTTTCAGCCTCACCTTAACCTCCTTCCACCTATCGCATTCCCAACGCCCCTCCCCCAAGTCCCTCCTCCCTACCTTTCATCTTAGCCTGTTTGGCACACCTTCCTCATTCCTGAAGAAGGGCTTATGCCCGAAACGTCGATTCTCCTGCTCCTTGGATGCTGCCTGACCTGCTGCGCTTTTCCAGCAACACATTTTTCAGCTAAGAGTACAAGAGCACAATATTGTGCTAAGATTCCAAACCAGACAAGCCTGCAACTTTAGAACATTTATGTCACATCATGTCTAACCTTCAGACACTTTTTCTGTGTCATGGAGTCAATGTAGTGCCTTCAGAGAGTCAACTATATATATGTAATGCACAATATCATCAGTAAGCACAGAATCCAGAACATGTGTGTAACTCTATCATACTGTAGTTATGTAAATAGTTAGTCTTATTAATAAATTTCAAAAAATCTGTCTCAACAAGGTCCCTATTCTCTGTGAGATATTTCATGTGGGCTGACATAGAAAACCCTAAAGTACTCATGTTGGCTGTGATATTGGCAGTAACTGAACACCAAAAGCAAGTTGTGACAGTCAGTGGCAGTAAATAGATGCTGATGGCTGCAAAGGTGACAGCAGTGTGGCAATTTTGAAAATTCAGAAAATTGGACCTGACTTGTTTATGGATAGGATGAGCTCCTTTTTAATAAAATAAAAATGTATTCAAGCAAGGTGTGGTTGTGACTGAAATTAAATGGCTGTTTTGGAAATTATTGTTTGGATTTCACCCAACTCAAGTGAGAGGTCATGGAATGTCACACCTGAAAGGGTATCAAGCAATCAAGAGACTTTTAAGAAAGAATTATAATGCAAAAGCATGAAGTATTTCAGTAAGCTACATCCCCTAAAGGTGGACATAATGTGAGGTGGCAGAAAGCGGTATGGGCAAATGACATATCTGTGACTTGCCCCCAGAAGACCATCAAATATAGAAGCACACCTAGGCCAGCCAGCTCATTGAGCCTGCTCCACCATTGGAACATGTTTCTCAAACACATTCTCCTGCTTTCTCACTATAACCCTTGATCACCTTAGCAATCAAGAAAATATCGAACATTGTCTTAAATACATTCAATGAGTTGGTATCCAAAGCCTTCTGTGACAATGCGTTCTACAGATTTACCAACCTCTGGCTGAAGAAATTCCTCCTTATCTCAGTTCTAAATGTTTCTCCCTTCAATCTGAGGCTGTCCCCTTGGGTCCTAATCTCTCCTACTCATGTAAACATCTTCTCCATGTCCACTCAATCCAGGCTTCACAGCATTCAGTGAGTTTCAATAAGATTCCTCCTCATCGCACTAAACACCATTGAGTGCAGACTCAGAGTCCTCATCTGCCCCTTACATGACAAGCTCTTCATCTCTGAGATCATTCTTGTAAACCTCCTCTGGACCGCTTCTTTGTCAGCACATCCTTCCTTAGATACAGAGACCAAAACAGCTCATAACGTTCTAAATGCGGTCTAGCCAAAGACCAGAGACCTCAGCAGTACGTGGAGTCATAGAGATGTACAGCATAGAAACAGACCCTTCAGTCCAACTCATCCATGCTGACCAGATATCCTAAATTAGTCTAGTCCCATTTGCCAGCACTTGGCCCGTATCCTTATAAACCCTTCTTACTCATGTATCTATCCAGATGTCTATTAAATGTTGTAGTTGTACTAGCCTCCACCACTTCCTCTGGCTGCTCATTCCATTCAAGCACCACCTTTTGCATAAAAACATTGCCCCTTAGGTCCCTTTTAAATCTTTTCCCTCTCACCCTAAACTTATGTCCCCTGGTTCTGGACTCCCCCAACCCAAGGGAAAAGATATTGTCTTTTTGCCCTGTTGATGACCCTCATGATTTTATAACATCTGTTCTTGTACTCTAGCCCTCTTGACATGAATGCTAACATTAACGTGCCTTACTAACTGCCATCTGAACTGGCATGTTAACCTTAAGTTAATTCAGTGGCAGAATGAGGGCATCACTAGCTAGGCCAGGATTTAATGCCCAGTTAAGATTCAGCCACATTGCTGTGGGTCTGGAGTAACATGCAGGCCAGATCATGTAAGGATGGTAGTTTCCATCCCTAAAGGATATTATTGAACCAGATGGAGGTTTCCTGATAACCAGCAATGTATTCATGGTCGTCTTTAGACACTTATTTTTAGATTTTGTTGAATTCAAGTTCCATCTTCTGCTGTGGTAAAAAAGAATGACAGGCAGTAAAACTACTTTGGCAATGAAGGGTGAAGGAGAATAAAATGCTCTGATATTTCTGACAATGACGACAAAGTTCCTGACAACATTTTTCCAGTTTTTAAAAATCACCTTTAAGTTTAAATCAATGGTGTTGACACATTGGCTGTCCAATTCAATCGTGTCTGGCAATGGTCCCTTCCAAGAATGAAAATGGGATGATCAATATACCATATTTCCTCTCCTCACTACCCTCACTCAAATGATCTCACAAAGTACACTAGGAGAAAGTGAGGACTGCAGAAGCTGGAGAGCAGAGTTGAGAGTGTGGTGCTGGAAAATCATAGCAGGTCAGTCAGCATCCGTTGCTGTGCAGAGGGACCTGGGTGTCCTTGTGCATGAATCACAGAAGGTTGGTCTGCAGGTGCAGCAAGTAATTGGGAAGGCAAATGGAATTTTGTCCTTCACTGTTAATGGGATTGTGTTTGAAAGCAGGGAGGTTATGTTGCAGCGGCATAGGGAGCTGTAGAGTACTGCATCCTTACTTGAGAAAGGATGTACTGGCACTAGAGGGGTTACAGAGGAGGTTCACTAGGTTGATTCTGTAGTTGAGGAGGTTGGCTTATGAATAGAGACTGAATGGGTTGGGATTATATTTATTGGAATTTCGAAGAATGAAAGGTGTATTGGTCAGCTGGGTGGTCCAGGTTAACAACCCCAATCAATGATCTCATAGTCAGCAAAGGCTATCTGGTTCCAATCTCTACACTCACCCAGATACTGGTCGTAACACAAAGGTTCAGAGCTGGAGCTGTAATTAATTGCAAAATTGAAGTGTGAAGCTAAAAGTGAAGGCTGCAAACTGGCACTAAATGAATATCACAGTTGTCTCTTCCTTTAATAAAAAAACGTTTTGCAAAAAGGTCATCAGAGCTCTGACTTAAAAATGTAATGACAACTTAAAAGAGTTGAAGAGCAGTCTTAATCTTAGAAAATGATGCTGGAATAAGATACAGATGAAAATCATTTTATCTGCTAAAGAACATAAGAGCAAAAGAAATATGAGCAGGGTTCGGCCATCTTACCCAGCAAGGCTGCTCCAATGCCTGATCTTTTTATGGGCTCAGCTCCACTTACCCACCAGCTCATCATCAACCTTAATTTCTTTACTGTTCAAAAATCCACCTATCGTTGCCTTAAAAACATTCAATGAGTAGCCTCAACTACTTCACTGGGCAGGGAATTCCACAGATTCACAATACTTTGGGTGAAGAAGTTCCTCCTCAACTCAGTCCTAAATCTGCTCCCCCTTATTTCGAGGCTATATCCTCTAGTTCTAGTTTCACCTGCCAGTGG
This sequence comes from Hemiscyllium ocellatum, assembly GCF_020745735.1. Taxonomy (NCBI): domain Eukaryota; kingdom Metazoa; phylum Chordata; class Chondrichthyes; order Orectolobiformes; family Hemiscylliidae; genus Hemiscyllium; species Hemiscyllium ocellatum. The sequence goes on along the minus strand of NC_083404.1, from coordinate 16,549,590 downwards.
AAACAACCTCCCTGCTTCTATCTTATCTTTTCCTTTCATAATTGTGTATGTTTTTATAAGATCCCTCCTCATTTTTCTAAATTCCTATGAATATAGTCCCATTTCTACTCATAAACAACCCCTTTAACTCTGGAATCAACCTAGTGAACTCCTCTGCACCCGCTCCAGTGCCAGTACATTGTTTCTCAAATAAGGAAACTAAAACTGTACACAATACTCCTGGTGTTACCTCACCAGCACCCTATACAGCTGCAGCATAACCTCCTTGTTTTTAAACTCCATCCCTCCAACAATGAAGGACAATATTCCATTTGCCTTCTTAATTACCTGCTGCACCTGCAAACCAACATTTTGTGATTCTTGCGCAAGTTACACCTGGGTCCCTCTGCACAGCAGTATGCTGTCAATTTTCACCATTTAAATAACAGTCCATTTTGTTCTTATTCCTCCCCAAATGCTTGACCTTATCTATGTCCAGATGTCAGTTACTTTCACCATTTTCTTCGACAAAGTTGTGCAAAATACTTTTGAAAAGACACAAGTATGTCACACTGGCACAAATATGCACCTTTTAAGGAAGCAACAGCAAGAAGGCAAGAGAAAAACTAGAAAAAGTATGACATTGCAATACAGATTCATACACTGACGTATACACAGAGCATAAGGCTCCAAAACAATTATCGAAAACCTGTGGCTCAGCACAGAATGGCGTACCTTTGTCATTCTGTCAGAATATTCAATCTGTAGTTTATAGATCAGTGGATAGCTCAAAAAAGAATGACAGGCAGTAAAACTACTTTGGCAATGAAGGGTGAAGGAGAATAAAATTCTCTGATATTTCTGACAATGACGATAAAGTTCCTGACAACATTTTTCCAGTTTTTAAAAATCACCTTTAAGTTTAAATCAATGGTGTTGACACATTGGCTGTCCAATTCAATCGTGTCTGGCAATGGTCCCTTCCAAGAATGAAAATGGGATGATCAACATACAATATTTCCTCTCCTCACTACCCTCACTCAACTGATCTCACAAAGTACACTAGGAGAAAGTGAGGACTGCAAATGCCGGAGATCAGAGTCAAGAGTGTGGTGCTGGAAAATCATAGCAGGTCAGTTAGCATCCGAGGAGCAGGGGAATCAACATTTCGGGCATAATGTCGACTCAACAAGTACACTGTCTATACAGTAAAATCCATGATCATTGAATGTAGAGTGACTTCCAAAATTTTGGTTGCCTATTTTAAATCTATGTGTTATTCCTTTAGGCAACAGTTTATCCTCATCAGCAGTTCCTAAATTCGGAAGAAATAAACTTAATTCTTTCCAAATATTATCTCATTACCCAATCATATGTTCATGACGCATTGTTGGAAAGAAGGGAAAATGATACCTGAGCTAGACCAATGAGCATATAGGGAGTCATCCCAACTTGAACTAAGGTGTGTATAGGAGTTCAAAATTACCATGCAAGTACATGAGTTGTGGGAAAAATATCACATTCCTGTGTCCAGCTTATGTCATATGACATTGTAAGCAGCAGTGGTCAAATCATGTGAAGAAATAGATAACATAAAATTGCATATCATCAATCACCTGACAGAGGATGCTACTGAAGGTATTGTGTCAGACGATGCATCTGTGACAAATGATTCACATCCAGGTATGATGACAGATGGCACACCATAAGTAAAGCAGCACTGTTTTAGAACCAGACCCGGTCGTGTCATATGTCCTTCAAGACATTATCTGAATGTGTAGAGCCAATGAGTGGAATCTTCTAGGGGTCTGAAAAAAGTGGGCAATGGTAAAAGAAGTGGCAGAATCATGCAAGAAGAATAGTGAGAGACCAATTCTCAATGTCAAGAGAAACGCTCTGCATCTTTTAAGCAGGTTCTAAGCACAAAGGTGAGATTCTCACTTGGTAGTGGACAATTGTCTATTATGGATGATTACTGATTTTTTTAATTCACTTATGGGATGTACACACCTTAGGTCAGGCCAGTATTTATTGCCCATCTCCAGTTGCTCAGAAGACAGTTAAAAGTCAACCACAATGCTGTGGAGATGGAGTCACATGTAGGCCAAGCCAGGTAACATGGCAGATTTCCTTCACTAATGGGCATTAGTTAATGGCCATATTAAATGCAGATTTTGCCTCATTAATTTGCAACTTTCTATTGTACCACCTGCTTTGAACAACTTAGATATTGCACATTTTCAACATGGGCATCAGAACAGATACCTGGCAATTTCAGCAGGCCATTTGCTCCTACAGACCTCCATGTTGGGCACCAGGCACCAACTCTCATTGCAATGCTGATGCAAGGACACTGTGTGTTCAGTAATACACACCCAGCTCATGGATTGTTCACTCACTTTGACCCCATCTCAATGCTCACACCATCCTTGCCTCACTTTGCCTTGGCCTGCTTTTTTTGCACCATGCTCCATAGAGCTGTATTGCCTTACTATTTCGTACAGCCACAAAGGTAAGAAGCTTATCATGGTTATTAGCAGCTCTCAGTCAAGGCCAGACTATGTCAGTAGGATAGTGCTTTTGATTATTTCTGCCTACTTCCTGCTGATGTCTCTCCTCCTTCTCAAGTCCTTTGCAGGCTGTATCTACTTAAGAACTGTTATCCTCTGTCTCCTTCTCCTCCATTTCTCCTCACAGATGGTCAAGCTTCCTCTCGTGTCAACAATACTAACAATAAAAGAGGGATTTCTAGGTCTAATACTTGAGTCTGCACGCTTCAATTTAGCCTTGTGTGTTGTCCACTTTCCCTGTCATTAACTACTACAGTAGGCTGAAAAAGATAATTTAATACAGTTCAACTGGGAAACTCTCCCAACTTCACCAGCAGACCCTTCTATTGAATGCAGCCATTGTCCTGTTAACCTTGAATTAGCTCCTCATGCCTGAGTGTAACTCATTCCAAACACATGCCGGAGAAAATGACATGGGTAATGTACAATTTGAAGTGTACCATTTTGTGAGAGTTGAACTGTCCTTGAATTGTATTTCTTTTAGAAAAGCCAAACAGGCTGCCGATTTGGTGCTTGTCTGACTTCCTTACTATTGGAGATGGGTGTGATGATGTCAATTGGCAATGTGATGCCATCATTTCAGATTTTACTTCATCATGAGAGGAGGGGGCAGCAAAACCAATAATTGAAGCTATACTGCATACACACATATAAACATTGTACATTTCATTGAATATGTTATTCACTTCAGATTCATGTACATCTATGTATTGTTTGGCAAAACTTTACAACTATGAGAAAGCCTACAAATTTGATGGATTATCCAAATTTCAGTTGTTTATTTACCCTAGTCCTAACCCTATTGATATTATATAATTTCCATCTTGCTCCAATAATGACGCATTATCTTTCATGTTATTTAATCATACTGCCCATGTTGAACACCATGTTGTCTCTTTTATCCATGTGTGGAACACCACAAGAGTTAACCAATAAATTGTTAAAAATAATCCGACATCTGCACACATTTCCTGTCAACTCTAATATATTTTTATGTCTATCATGTTAATGGAATTTGGCTGTGTACTTCTAATTTTCTGGCAGCAGAAACAATTCTTCATCACCAATGGCAAAATGACAAGTTTAAATAAACAGTTTCCATTATAAATGCAGGGGACATAGGAATTTAAACAAACATAAAAATAAGGATATTTTTGTATTAAATTTTTTAATTTAAAATTAATGTCATTTGTTCTCATCTAAATGTGAGAGGATCATAATGTTTTTGATTATGCTTTTGAAATACAATTGGACTACGGCCATTTTGCAGGCTATAGAGGAAATTGGGGCCAATGATTATGTGCACAATTTTTGCAATTGTTTCACATTAATGTTAACATCAAAGAGAAAATATGTAGAAAGTATGCTTTTTTTCATCAATGCTGGATGTTGCAAAGTCCTTTACAGTCAATTAAGTACCTTCGAACAATAAGTTGTTTCTATTGGAATGCAGGAAACATGGCAGCCAATTTTTGCAGAACAATCACTACAAACAGTAAACTAGTAATGATCAGTCAATTTTTTTTGCACTATTGTTTGAGCAATAAGTATTGGCCAGATCACCAAGGATAACTCCTCGACTCATCATCAGAATAGTTCTTCGAATCTTTTTACATATGTCCCAGCAAGGAGATGTGTGCTCTAACATCGCTTCAGTAGATGGTGTCTCCAACTGTGAGTCTCCCTCAGTACAGAGCTCAGGCATGATTTTGTGCTCTAAGAGACCAACTTGGACCCAGAGAACTTGTGACTCAGAGACCAAGTGCTATTCATATGAACGTTAAGACTGGGAAAAACCCCCACGGAACTTGCCATCACTTAGTAATAGAAAAAACATGTGGACGTTTCTCATCTTTTATCGCGTGTCTTCTGCCAAATAAATGCTGGTGTGATATATGCTTCACAGATTTTTCAAAATCTCTCCATGTAAGAAGACAAATGAAAAGTTAAGTGAAGTGGAAAATGTTCCGGCTGCTTGCTTTTGACATCAAAGAATTTCTCCGTTTCTGGTTTGCTGGTTGCTTGGGTCCTGTCCATTTCCCATTTCAAAAAGCTAAACTTCCTCCAAGGGCCTCCTCCGATTAAAATGGCTTCACTCCTTGACCTGGTTCCTGTCTTCCCATCCATCCTACCAGATTTCTGTTTCTGTTGTTTAACAGTGCAAGTCTAAGTCTTCTCCTTGACCCCAATCCTCTTTGGTGCATAATTCATAAGCCTTTAAATTGTCTTTCAATATTCTTAAAGGTAAGAGACTAGATGTTGTGGAGGGGCAAAGAGATTTGGTTGCTTCCACACACAAGTCACTAAAGCTGCCACATAGATATGAAAAGCAATGAAAAGCAATCAAATTTGGCTTTTAGCCCATTGGCTGCTGGAGAATAAATGTGAGCAGATGATACTTTAATTGTATTGAAGCTAGGGTCATAAAGTATAAGTGCAAAGAGATGATGTTGAATTTTTATAAAGCAGTTGTTAGCCCTCAGCTGTACAGTATTGTGTATAGTTCTGCGTGCCATGTCATAGGAAAGATATGATCACCCTGGGGAGTTTGCAGAAAAGATTTACAAGAATAGTCCCCAGGATGAGAAATTTCAGTTATGAGGATAGATTGAAGAAATTGGGACTGCTCTCATTGGAGAGAAGAAGGCTGAGCAGAGATATTAAACAGACTTTCACAACCATAAGCGAGCTGGATAGATTAGATCGAGAGAAACGGTACCTGTTTTGAAAGGATCGAGAATCAGAGGGCTCAGATTTGAAGAGCATAATGAGAGAAAAAAACCTTTTCACACCTAGTCAGGGTCTGGGACGCATTGCCTGGAAATATAATGGAGGCAGATCCAACTGAAATATCCAAGTAGCCATTGGATGAATATTAAACTAGAAATAATCTATATGGATATGGGGGAAGAACACAGGTTGGCATTAGGTACTAATACTATTAGACCACAAGACATAGGAACAGGAGTAATCCACTCAGCTGCTCGACAGGACCATGGCTGACCAGATATTCAACAGGATCATGGCTGACCTGATATTCCTCACGTAAAAAATGAGGTCTGCAGATGCTGGAGATCACAGCTGCAAATGTGTTGCTGGTCAAAGCACAGCAGGCCAGGCGGATGCTGCCTGGCCTGCTGTGCTTTGACCAGCAACACATTTGCAGCTGATATTCCTCACATCCACTTTCCTGGCCTTTCCCCTTATATTGATTCTCCTACTGATCAAGAATCTGTCTAACTATCCCAGCTTTAGATATACAAAGGACTCTGAATCAACCCTCCAACCCACCATTGCAGCTCCCTCCGACAAGGAGTTTAAACACACACAATCCTCTATGAGAATATGTTCCTCCTCATCTCATTCTTAAATTGGTGCCCCTCTATGCTGAGACTGTGCCCTCTGGTGTTCCATAAGGGGAAACGTCCTCTCAGCACTTACCCTGCCAAACCCCTTAAGACTCCGAAATGGTTCAGTTAGATTACCTAACATTCTTCTAAATTCTGAAGTGTCCCAACTGTTCGCTATTTATTCAAATTCCTCGTAAGTATAGTGGTTTGTATCCCTGCCTGTCACATCGGGTTTAATTCCCCGATGAAGAGGCTTTTATTTGGGGCGGCATGGTGGCTCAGTGGTTAGCATTGCTGCCTCACAGCACCAGGGTCCCAGGTTCGGTTCCATGTCTTTGTGGAGTTTGCACATTCTCCCCATGTCTATGTGGGTTTGCTCTGGTTTCCACCCACAGTCCAAAGATGTGCAGGTTAGGTGAATTGACCATGCTAAGTTGCCCATAGGTTACGTGTGTTAGTCAGAGGGAAATGGATCTGGGTGGGTTACTCTTCTGAAGGTCAGTGTGGACTTGTTGGGCTGAAGGGCCTGTTTCCACACTGTAGGGAATCTAATCCAATCTAATTCCTCCATATCCGGGATTATCACAATGCACCTTTTCTGAACTGCCTCCTTTCCTTAATTTTTAAAATCATGAGGGGAGTGGATAGGGTAAATAGACAAGGTATTTTCCCTGGGTTGGGGGAGTCCAGAACGAGAGGGCATAGGTTTATTTGTGTTTTTGTCTCTGATTTACAGAATCCACGGTTCTTTCGGGTTTCCCTTATTCTCATCTTCTGTCAGCCTGAGTATCTATCTGACTTACCATTCAACTTTGGTGTTTATTTTGTTCTTCTCCCTAAATGATTTGTTTGATCCCTACATTATTCCCATTCCTGTACTTGTACCCCACCCCTGACACTTAAGGATCTCGCACTCTTTTCCAGAGCCACTAATTCATTCATGTTCCGCGACCGTCAAAAAAAACAGCTTTCCATCCAACTTAATCTCTCTGTCCAGTTGAGACTGTCAGCCCTTATCAGCACCTTGAGCAGTTAGTGCTGAACTCACACGGGATCAAATGTGAGAAATGCTTCTCGTTTTCCGTATTTCCATTCCATCGGTAAGTTCTCTCCGAGTGGTATAGAGCTACTGAAAAATAATAGGTCAGCAGGTTTTTAGTTAGGCATATAGCGTGATTTGCAATGCTAAGTTTGACTTGGTTGTTGAGAATGAGGCAAGAATAGAGCTGCTACTGAACCAGAGCCAGCCGATGTGCTATGGGTCGCTTTTTCAATGGACCAATTGGAAATGAACCTCACTAACTTGCCCGAGTCCTGTATCTGTCAGTTGTCCTTCAGAAAGTACAGATTTTCTCCTTTAAAGAGTGCATGCTTTGGATCCTACAATCACTCCCTCCCCCCCACCAAAAAAAAACGATAAAATGCAACATGTCTTTGGGGAGTAGGATTAATGAGATCATGCTTAACGATGGTGTCTGTCGCTCATGAGTATTCGTTTCTCAGAAATGTGTTTCACAACATGAGGCGACTTTATTGGACAGCACCGAGGAGATGTTGCAATTTAAATGGCGAAAGTCATTGCTTGTTCTGGCGACTTTGACAATTAGGCAAATTTGAAAGCTTGGGTAGAGCTACCCTTTCCAGTGAAAACTAAGCAGCAAGATATTGAGCAATACAAAGAGGCGTGTTTTTGTTTATATCTGATGTCAGCCAAAGAAAAAAGCTGTACTTTAAATGAACCGCAGTCTGCTCGTACCCTACAGATTCTGAGTATGGCAGGAGTAACTTCAAGAGCAGTCTTCACTAAACCCAAGGTAAGGCGGACTTTAAAGTTTCTGCAGCAATTCCAACCTAATGTGTGGTGTTCGTTCAACTTTTTGTTTTGGCGGGGAGTGGTTGTTTATTTTTTAAGGACTTTCCCATCCCTCACTGCTTTACACTTTTCGGTTACATTTACTAGATGTATGTTTTCATTGACTGTCACACTGGAGGTCGCCCGCCCCCAGAAAGATTTGTTTGATTTTCCAAACGTCACGTTGAAAAGTGAATTATCTTGGGAATATTCATTCATTCATCATTTCCGTGTTTTTTTCCTGCGGTCATTCATCGATTGAAGTTAATGCACACATTTAATATACTGGTGATATTGGATGTGCAGTATGTCAATTTTAGTCTGAGGTATTCAATGGATGTCAGCGGCTTTAGTTTATAGCATCATAAAGTAAGAAAGAGATCCTTCAGCCAAATCCACCACCAAAAATAAAACTGCTACCTTCACAAGGATGTTGCCACGATAGGAGGGTTTGAGCTATAAGGAGAGGCTGAATAGGCTGAAGCTATTTACCCTGAAGCTGGAAGCTGAGGGGTGACCTCTGAAAGTTTATAAAATCACCAGGGGCATGGAGAGGGTGAATATCTGGGGTCTTTTCCCCAGGGTAGATGAATCCGAAACTAGAGGCCATAGGTTTAAGTGAGAGGGGAAATGTTTAAAAGGGACCTAAGAGGCAACATTTTCACACAGAGGGTGGTACATGTATGGAATGAGCTGCCTGAGGAAGTGGTGGAGGCTGGTACAATTACAGCATTTAAATGGCATTTGGATGGGTATATGAATAGGAAGGGTTTAGATGGATATGTCCCAAATGCTGGCAAATGGGACTAGATTAATTTAGGGTATCTGGTCGGCTTGGACGTGTTGGACCAAAGGGTCTGTTTCCGTGTTGTACATCGACTCCAGTCCCACTTTCCTGTGCTAGGCCTGGAGTTAGCCTTGAATGAAGTGACCCTTCTCGGGCTCATCAAGTACTTGTGAGGTTTTTTGCCTCAACTACCCTCATTGTGAACCAACCCAGACTCCGTTGTACAGAAAGGCATGCCTTTTTTAAAGGCAATACCAATCAAAGATTACACTTGTAGCTAGCAAACAATAAATATACCAATTATCATTTTGCATCAGTTTGTCAACAATTAAAAATTATTAGAGGTGATTCTTCAAGTTAGCTGTCATGCTACTGTTTACGAATACCCATCCAGTTAGTAAAGTCCCATCAGCATTTGACACCAATTGTTATTAAATCTGTAAACTTTGAAGAAAAAGCTTGTTTATTATTGACATGTTGACCAGACTTTGTTCAGAAAAGTGATGACCATTTCACACTACCTTAAATATGTTGAAAACCAAATGCTACAGATGCTGCAATAAAAGCCAAAAGTGCTGGAGAAACTCAATGTTGGTAGAGAGAGAAACAGAGTTAATGTTTCAAGCCCAATATGACTTCAATGAAGAGTATCTTAAATATAAGCCTAGGATAAGTCAAAGTGCCACAGAATGCACTCTTGTATCCTTAGTTTCCTACAGCTAACATTCCTTCACAGTTTAAACACATGTGATCTTTACCATACAAAGTTGCAGAACATTTAAAAAAAAATTCTCTGGGTCTGTGTCCTAAAAGGATGAGCCCAAATTTTTAAACAAAGTGCTTTGTGTGTCAAAGGTGTTGCAAGTGCAATGGGAGTCTGGCAGTATGGTGCTGGCACAGTTTAGGTTTTGGCACCATATTTGGTACATTTTTCAATATTCCAATCTACACTGACTTCATTTGTTTCAAGATCATGTGATTACTTGCCTCACCTTCCAAGCTTCAGGTTATCCAGGAAGACTGCCTATTGGCCTGCAGATTTGGTAGGGGGCTAGGGATCTTGTTTTCAGTGTCTTTGTGCACCATCGGGGGATCTGGCAAGGGAATCCACAGAGGGTACACCTCTGCTGCTGCTGCCATTGGCACCTCAACACAACCTCTTCAGCAACCCAACCTCCCTCGCATCCCAATCTGAACCCATCTACTTGACTGTGGAAGATCCAGTGTGGTACTCACTGTGGCTACACTCTCAGATACTGAAGAGCTGCTGGTCTCAGACTGGAGGTGGTACCTCCACCCTGCACTCGATGATTCCACGAATCAATGTGCCCCCTGGGGACAACCAAGATCCCTGGCATCAGGGTTCCTGCTGGCACTGGGACACTTAATTTCATCAGAGTAGTTAAAATGTGCCATTGCATGGGTGACACCTGTTTCTGTTGTGGAAATCAGTTCACATGCCTGCCATATTAAATCCTATCTATGACGTTGCTTTGTCTCTCTTTTACAGGTTGAACTTCACTGTCATCTTGATGGGGCCATAAGACTTAAAACTATTCTGCACTTTGCCAAGTATGTGAATTAGTGCATGTTATCCCAGCTTATCTTACTGTCTGTGCAAAATAAAGGCTTCATTATGGCTCTTTGGCATTGGGAAGAGTATCAGCGAGATTAATTATTCCAGGTTCCCATCACCCTCTGTAATGTTTCCTTCTCCCAGTGTATGATCCCACAATTTATGAGAACACTCACTCTTCCAATTTTTTTTAACAACCCAGCTACAAAGGTCCACAATCAATGATTGTGTCTCAGTTCTTCACAACCGCCATGAACTCCAGTCTCGAACTCAATGGGTTGCTCGGAATCTCAAGATCCTGTGTTTTCTCAGTCTCTGTGCACTCCAACTTATAAATAATTCAGCACACCTAACTTTGAGCTTTGGTTAAACTCTTCCAGATTCCCTCATGCGATTCTAGATCGTGGCATTTCCATAGTCACGCTGGTTCATGGCTATTCTCCATTTTCTGCTTGTTTGCATTTTCTAGGGCTGTTTTTTCCACTGTGCAACTGCAAACTCGTGTGTGATGGAGTGACTGGAATGACTTCTGCCCTGCAGATCTCATTAACTATGAGTTCCCTGATTGGGGCTGTTGGGAGCCCTGGCTGACAGATATAAACAGGAGGTTCTGCTAACTCTTGGAGCCAGCTTTGTGTTAGCTGGGTCAGTATCATGTACCATGCACATGTAAATAAAGGGTGCCTTGGTGACGGGATACTGGCCTTTGTGGAGCTATTTCATTCGCAGTACAAAACTTCATTATTGCTGAAAAGGCACATTTTGCTGAAACTTTTCCTCTTGCTCAAATCAGGGCATTTTGTGAGAACACAAATTATCACTCAAATTTTTTTCTTGCAAAATATCCTGATGAGTGCAAGATGGAAAGTTTTGACAAAATGTGCCCTTTTTTTCTGGTAAATTCCTGGGAAGTTTTGCTGAACAAAGAGACCTTGGAGTGCAGGTTCATAGCTCCTTGAAAGTGGAATCGCAGGTAGATAGGATAGTGAAGAAGGCGTTTGGTATGCTTTCCTTTATTGGTCAGACTATTGAGTACAGGGGTTGGGAGGTCATGTTGCGGCTGTACAGGACATTCGTCAGCCAATTGTTGGAATATTGTGTGCAATTCTGGTCTCCTTCCTATTGGAAAGACGTTGTGAAACTTGAAAGGGTTCAGAAAAGATTTACAAGGATGTTGCCAGGGTTGGAGGATTTGAGCTATCGAGAGAGGCTGGACCGGCTGGGGCTGTTTTCCCTGGAGCGTCAGAGGCTGAGGGGTGACCTGATAGAGGTTTACAAAATTATGAGGGGCATGGATAGGGTAAATAGACAAAGTCTTTTCACTGGGGTGGGGGAGTCCAGAACTAGAGGGCATAGGTTTAGGGTGAGAGGGGAAAGATATAAAAGAGACCTAAAGGGCAACTTTTTCACACAGAGGATGGTACGCTTATGGAATGAGCTGCCAGAGGACGTGGTGGAGGCTGGTACAATTGCAACATTTAAGGGGCATTTAGATGGGTATATGAATAGGAAGGGTTTGGAGGGATATGGGCCAAATGCTGGCAAGTGGGACTAGATTGGGTTGGGATATCTGGTCGGCATGGATGGGTTGGACCAACAGGTCTGTTTCCATGCTGTACATCTCTATGAATATGATTACTGAAATCTAACATATCTTGCCAGACTAAAGATCCATTCATTCCGTTATAAAATATCTCCTTACAAACTTTCTGTTAAAGTTTTCACTGAATCAGCTATTTGTTAGCTCCTCTCTGACTTCCTTTATCAGTGATGGCCTCCAAACTATTGTATGCTCCCCACCCCACCCCACCCTTCCATCCATTACGTTGAGTAAAAACATTATCATGCATGGCAGTAAACACACACAAAAACAGAGATATGAGAAGGACAGAAGAGGGACAAAATAGAAGGGAAGCGACAATGATGAAAAAGGGAACTGCAAAAATGGAATTGTAAAATAACAGACTGGAGTGCTTTACGCAACACTAGAAAAGAAACCCAGATGAGCAAGCCAAGAATTAAGACAAAAAAATGCATGGGAGACATAGATAAACATTTCTTTGATTGTTGGTGATTCCAAAATGGTCTGAATTTTAAAAAAGGAGGAATCAATCACCTCCATCTTTTTGCCATCTGACAAGGGCAATTAAAATCAATCCTGTAAGTTCCTTGTGCCCAATTTTATCATTTATATACTTTTGCAAATATGTCACAGTAACTGAAAATTACCCAGGATGACAGCAGCTCCTTTGCTCTCTGCCAGCTGAGTAACTCTCTTTCTTTTTAACAGCTTCAGCAGTAACAATAGTGACTTCTATTTATGTACTATCTTTATCATAAGGAAACAAAGAAACATAGAAAATATGTGCAGGTGTGGGCCATTTGGCCCTCCCCAGCCTGTACCATCATTCAACATGATCATGACTGATCTTATAACTTCAGTCTCCCGCTCCTGCTTTCTCTCCATACCCCTTAATCACTTTGGCTGCAAGAGACATGCCCAGCTCACTCTTGACAAACTGGCCCCAACAGCTTCCAGTGGGAGAGAATTCCACAGGCTCACAACTCTGAGTGAAGAAATTCTTCCTCATCTCAGTTGTGAGTGGCTCACCCCTTATTCTTAGACTGTGATCCCTTGTTCTGGACTTTCACAACATCGGGAACATTCTTCCCACATCCAGCCTGTCCAGTCCCATCAGGATTTTATATGTTCCTACCAGATATCACCCACCCACCCCATTCTTCTAAATTCCAGAGTACAAGTCGATCCAATCTTTCTTCACATGTCAGTCCTGCCATCCCAGGGATCAATCTGGTGAACCTTTGCAGGACTCCTTCATGAGCAAGAATGAGCTTCCTCAAACTAGGAGACCAAAACTGCACATGATACTTAAGGTGTCACCTCACCAAGGCCATGTATAACTGCATTTCCAGCAATCAACTCAACACAACGTCTACTTCAAGTCTACTGACTCCCACAGCTACCTGGACTACACCTCCTCCCATCCTACCTCCTGTAAAAATGCTATCCCTTAGTTCCAATTTCTCTACCTCCATCACATCTGCTCCCAGGAGGACCGATTCCACTCCAGAACATCCTAGATAGCCTCCTTCTTCAAAGACGGCAATTTCCCCTCCCATGTGGTCAACGATGCTCTCCAGATCATCTCCTCTACTTCCAGCACCTCTACCCTTGAACCCTACTCTTTCAATTGCAACAAGGGCAGAATCCACCTGGTCCTCACCTTCTACCCCACCAGCGTCCAGATACAACGCATCATCCTTCGCCATTTCCACCACCAATAAACAGAATCTCGCCACCGGACATATGTTTTTTCCCCACCTCTATCTGTGTTCTGCAGAGACCATTCCCTCCCTGACTCTATTGTTAGGTCCATGCCCCCACCAACCCACCCTCCATTCCCGGCACCTTCCTCTGCCACTGCAGGAAGTGCTACCTGCACTCACACCCTCCCCTCTCAACTCCAACCAAGGCCCCAAAGGATCCTTCCACATCTGGCAGAGATTTTCCTGTACCTCCACACACGTATCTACTGTGTCCATTGCTCCCGATGTGGTCTCCGAGTAAAAAATTAGGTCTGCAGATGCTGGAGATCACAGCTGAAAATGTGTTGCTGGTTAAAGCACAGCAGGTTAGGCAGCATCTCAGGAATAGGGAATTCGAGCATAAGCCAGGATGTGTCTCCTCTACACCAGGGAGACAGGACGCCAACTTGCAGAACATTTCAGACAACAGCTCCAGGACACCCGCACCAAACAACCTCATTGCCCTGTGGCTGAACACTTCAACTCTTCCTCCCACTCCACTAAGGACGTGCAAGTCCTGGTCCTCCTCCACCGCCAGATTCTAGTTACCCAATGCCTGGAGGAAGAATGCCTCATCTTCTGCCTTGGGATCCTCCAAACTTAAGGGGTCAATGTTGATTTCACCATTTTCCTCATCTCACCTTATCCGAAATCCAACCTTCTGACTTCGCACTGCCCTCTTAAACTGTCCTATCCCCTGTCCATCTTCTTTCCCACCTATGCGCTCAACCCTCCACTCTGACCTATCACCTTTGCCTCCCCCCCCCCCCCCCACCTCCATCTATCTATCGCATTCCCAGCTATCTCTTCCCAGCCCCATTCCCTTTCCACTTGTCCCTCATCCCCCTTCGGTCTCCTGATGAAGAGCTTATGCTCAAAACATCTCCTGCTCCTTGGATGCTGCCTGACCAGCTGTGCTTTTCCAGCACCACACTTTCTGACTGTGATCTCCAGCATCTGCAGTCTTCACTTTCTCCTTGTATAACTGCAGCGAGACATCCCTACTGCTCTACTCAGATCCTCTTGCTATGAAGGCTAGCATGCCATTAACTTTCCTCACTGTCTTCTGCACCTGCATGCCAAACTTCAGCGACTTTTCCACCATGAAACATCCTAAAGAGTTTCAGAGGAGCTTTAATAAGTCAAAATTCATACCAGATATATGGTCAAAGAAGTTGTTATTAAGGAACATCTTAAAGGAGAATAAAAAGAGAGGTAGTGAGATTTCAGGAGAAAATTCCCAAGCTTCCCCAAGATAGCTGGATGCCCAGAACCAGTGTTTCTCAAGAGACCTCTAGAAACACATGAGCGTAGATGTCTTGGAACATTGTGGGCCAGGAGTTGACAGAGGGAAACAGGGACTGAAAGCAACAAATGCTGGAGATCACAGCAGGTCAGGCTGCTCTCATGGAGAGAGAGCAGGCTAATGTTTTGACTCTAGGTGACTTGTCATCAGAGCTGACGTGAAGTGTGGAGGGGTAGCATTTATGCTTTAACTTGGTGGAGAGGGGATTGTGTAGGGTGCTGCTGGAGAAAAGATGTGGCTAGTCAGGTTACGTGATTGGAATGTGAAAATGGCAGAACAATGGTGTGTCTCCCGCCAGATGTAAAAGGACAGTAACTGAGTTGGGGGAGGGGATTACATGATAATTAGCTAAAAGACCAGGAAGTAATTTTCACAATGTAAAAGTGTTGAACTCAATAAGAAGCCCAGAAGGCTGTAAAGTGCCTAGTCTGAAGATGGAATGTTGATCCTCCAGTTTGCGCTGTGACTCACTGGAGCATTGCAGCACACCAAGGACAGATACATGGGGCATGTGAGCAGGACGCTGTGTTAAAATGACCAGCTACAGGAAGATCAAGGTCCCTGCTTGCCCACAGACCAGAGGTGTTCCACAAAGTGGTCACCCAATCTGTGTTTGGTTTCTCCAATGTAGGGTAGGCCACATTGAGTGTAGTGAATACAATACACAAGAGGAGTGTAGGAGATACAGGTGAAATGCTGCTTCACCTGGAAACACTGTCTGGGCTGGATGGTGAGCAAGGAGGAGGGGAAGGGGCAGGTTTTGCACCTTCTGCAGTTACATGGGAAGATGCTGTGGAGAAGGGAGGTGGGGTGGGGTGGTGTTGGTAATTGTGGAATGGACTAGGGGTGTCTTGGAGTGAATGATCCCTGTGAAATGCAGGTGGGGTAATGACATGAAGGGATGTGAAAACATGGATAAGAGTCTTCAAATGGAGGTGTTGCTTGACTAGAACCAGTGTAGGTCAGAATGTACCAGGGCGTTGGGTGAACAGGGCTTAATGTGTGAGGATGTAGGTGGTAGAGGTTGAGATGGCCTCAAATAGATGGTGGATATAATGTGATAGGTCAGTCAGGAATTAATTGGGGTAGAGAGAAAGTGAGGACCGCAGATGCTGGAGATCAGAGTCAACAAGTGAGGTGCTGGAAAAGCACAGCAACCAGGCAGATCCAAGGAGCAGAAGAATTGATGTTTTGTGTACCAAGGACCAGACATAGATGAGAATAAAGAGGGGGTGTCTGATGGAAAAGGTATGCAATTTAGAAGTGAAGCCATTAAAGAGGCTATAACAGGTAGACGAGAATAGAATCAGATGAATGCATTCCCTTCTGCTGAACAATAGTGGAGATGCATTGCGGGAGGGTGATATGGTTGACCATGTCTTAGTCTTCAGTCAAGTTGAAAAAACCAAAGAGGGAAAGTTTACCTTTGCCGTAAGCATGCGGGATGGAAGTTGAGAGTTTGATTTTAAAAGTTTCAGTTTCTGTGACACTGGCAGAACATTGATTGGAGGGCTTCAACCATGGTATTCCAGGAAAGATGAATAGAGCTTTGGAAGGTCACAACATGCTTTTGAGTAGAAGGGAAAGTAGGAAATGGAGCATTGGTTTTGCAAAGGTGGTCAGGTTAAGGTTTTTGTTTTGAGGACGGGACTGATAACAGCCTCAATGGAGAGAAGAATGATACTTAAAGGGATATCCCTGAATAAAATTGGCCAGTGTGAGGATCAGGAGGGATAGTAAGGTGATCAGTAGTTTGGTGGGGAGTAGGAATGAATGAGCAGGAGGTGGATGTCACAGACATATTTACCACAGAGAGAAAATCACGGGTGATCGAAAACAAACCAGTGGAAGATACAAATTTGGGATTGGAGCAGGGGAATCCTGAAAGGAAGATTGGCTCAGCAGACTAGTAGAAGGAAGGAAAGTGGCAGAAACACCTAATTAAATGGTGACAATCTTAGCACGTAAGAAGCTCACAAGCTTCTTGCATGTATTATTGAAGATCAGGAAGTTAGAAGAAAGAGAGGATTAAAAGCATGTTTTAATGAAGCTGAAGTTTATCTTTGCATTCCAGCATGACCCTGAAATAATAGGCAACGTTAACAGACTGAGTTGATGTTGACTTGACAAATGATGGAAAACATAGCTAGATGGGAAGGTGTCATAATCTCTCAGTCAGGATAGCATCAAGGTCACCACAACCTGCAAAACGTGATCACAGATTGCAAAGACCTTTGTTGATCCTGAGGGAAGATATTTAGGCAGGCAATGTACGATGACCCATTGTCAGAGTGCACAGTAATGGAAGAGTTGAGATGGACAGGAAGAAGATTGACAAGGTTAGCCTTTAGTCGGCTTGCTGGGCTGGAGATGGGAGAGAGAGTAGGATGGGGCAATTGTGGCTGTTGCTGGGAATGAAACAATGCAAAATGTGTGAATCAGAAAGGCTGCCGACACCACCATTACACTCTCCTATAACCACAGAAGACACAGAAGCTAGAACATACACACCAACAGGTTCAGGAACAGCTTCTTCCTTGCCATTATTAGACTGATGAATGGACTATCTAATTTCAAATAATGTTGAGCTTGTTAATGTTGATCTTGCTTCATGCACCTCCTGTGCAGTATAACCTGCATGCCTCACTCTATCTAACCACCCTATGATCTGTTTGTCCTTGCTTACCATAGCTTGCCTGTATTGCTTGCAAACAAAACTTTTCACTGTGGTTAGGGACACACAGAAGACAGAATGTTAGAACATAGAACATTACAGCAAAGTACAGGCCTTTCAGCCCTCGATGTTGCACCACCCTGTGAAACCAATCTGAAGCCCATCTAATCTACACTATTCCATTCTCATCCATATGCCTATCCAATGACCATTTAAATACCCTTAAAGTTGGTGAGTTTACTACTGTTGCAGGCAGTGCTTTCTATGCCCTTATTACTCTCTGAGTAAAGAAACTACCTCTAACATCTGTCTTATATTTATCACCCCTCAATTTAAAGCTATGTCCACTCGTGCTAGCCACCGCCATTGATGAAAAAGGCTCTCATTGTCCAACTTATGTAACCCTCTGATTATCTTATGTCTCAATTAAGTCACCTCTCAACCTTCTTCTCGCTAATGAAAACAGCCTCAAGTTCCTCAGCCTTTCATCGTAAGACTTTCCCTCCATACCAGGCAACGTCATACTAAACCTCCTGTGAACCCTTTCCAAAGCTTCCACATCCTTCCTACAACACGGTAACCAGAATTATATGCAATACTCCAAACGTAGCCGTACCAGAGTTTTGCACAGCTGCAACTTAATCTCATGATTCCGAAACTCAAATCCTCTACCAATAAAAGTTAACACACCGTATGCCTTCTTAACAACCCTATCAACCTGGGTGGCAACTTTCAAGGATCTATGTACCTGGACACTGAGATCTCTCTGCTGATCTACACTACCAAGAATCTTATCTTTAGCCCAGTACTCTGCATTCCTGGTACTCCTTCCAAAGTGAATCACCTCACACCTTCCTGCATTAAACTCCATTTGCCACTTCTCAGCCCAGCTCTGCAGCTTGTCTATGTCTCTCTGTAACGTATAACATCCTTCATCACAATCCACAACTCTACCGACCTTAGTGTCATCTGTAAATTTACTAACCCATCCTGCAATTCCCTTATCCAGGTCATTTATTAAAATGACAAACAATAGTGGACCCAAAACAGGTTGTTGCAGTACCCCAATAGTAACTAAACTCCAGGATGAAAGTTTACCATCAACCACCATTCTCTGTCTTCTTTCAGCTAGCCAATTTCTGATCCAAAGCACTAAATCATCCTCAAGCCCATGCCTCAGTATTTTCTGCAATAGCCTATCATGGGGAACCTTATCAAATGCCTTACTGAAATCCAAAAACACCACATCAACCACTTTACCCTCATCTACCTGTTTGGTCACCTTTTCAAAGAGCTCAGTAAGGTTTGTGAGGCACGACCTACTCTTCACAAAACCGTGATGACTATCTCTAATCAATTTACTCCTTTCTCGATGATTATAAATCTTATCTCTTATAACCCTTTCCAACACCTTACCCACAAGCGAAGTAAGGCTCCCTTGTCTATAATTTCTAGGGTTGTCTCTACTCCTCTTCTTGAACAAGGGAATAACATTTACTATCTTCCAGTCTTCTGGCACTATTCCTATAGACAATGACGACATAAAGATCAAAGCCAAAGTCTCGGCGATATCCTCCCTGGCTTCCCAGAGAATCCTAGGATAAATCCCATCCAGCCCAGGGGATTTATCAATTTTTACACTTTCCAGAATTGCTAACACCTCCTCCTTGTGAACCTCAATCCCATCTAGTCTAGTAGCCTTTATCTCAGTATTCTGCCTTTTTCTGTTGTGAATACTGATGAAAAGCATTCATTTAGCACATCCCCTATCTCCTCTGACTCCACGCACAGCTTTCTACTACTGTCCTTGATTGGCCCTAATCTTACTTTCGTCATTTTTTTGTTCCTGATATATCTATAGAAGGCCTTAGGGTTTTCCTTGATCTTATCTGTCAATGACTTATCATATCCCCTCCTGGTTCTTCTTCGCTCCCTAGTTCTTTCCTGGCTAACCTGTAGCTCTCAAGCGCCCTAACTGGGCATCACATCTCATCCTAACATAAGCCTTCTTTGTCCTCTTGACAAGAGCTTCGATTTCCTTAGTAAACCATGGCTCACTATCACCAAAGTGCTCACCTACCTCCAAGTTTAACACCTGGCCAGGTTCATTACCCAATACCAAATCCAATGTGGCCTCTCCCCTTGTTGGCATGTCTTCATACTGTGTCAGGAAACCTTCCTTCGCACATAAGACAAAAACTGACCCATCTAAAGTGCTTGAATTGTAGTACAGGGGAACCTTGATTATCTGAACGAGATGGGCAGGCACTTTTCATTCAGATAATTGATTATTCGCTTAATCGATTCAATGCCTTTACTCCATGGGGTCAGAGTTTTCTATTAAGTCTGCTCCCTGTTCAGACTAGGAAGTAACCCACTGCGTGGAGCCCCCACCGCCCACCCGCCCTCAAATCCCATCCAACACCGACCCCCCAAATGCCGTCTAACACCGCTTCCTGCTCACACCCCCCGCCTGTCCCCCAACCTCATCCAACAACTTCCCCACCCTCACCACCCTGCCCCCTCTCCGGGACAGCAGGACTGGACACTCACACTAAGGCTGCTGCTGCTGCTCCTGCCTTTTGGTGGGGGGAGGGGTGAGTCTCCAAATGGCGCGCGCACACACACACACCCCTTTTTGACAGGTTCCACCTTTGCCCTGTACAGGACAATGTTGGAGAGATTATCTGGGGAAGGGGGTTTTAGAAACACGCTTGTATAGGACTCTAGGGAAAGTGTGGGGAGGGAGAGAGAGGGGGTGGGAGTGAGTCATTTAGAGACGGTGCCTGCGCTCCCATCAGTCCAGGACTATTCTCAGCAGCACTTTTAATTACTGTAAATAAAATATGCGATCAGTGTTGGAGACACGTCTTTGATGTAATGTTTCTGTCGGGACATCATATTCTCTCAATCTCCTATATACTTGATCTACAACTTTGGTTGCAATCTCCTGCTGAATTAGTTTAAACCCACCCAAAGAACATTAGCAAAATTCTCCCAACACGATATTGGTACCCCTCGGGTTCAGGTGAAGACCATCCTGTTTGTAGAGGTCCCACTTACCTACAAGACTACAATAAATCAAATCAAATCATATGGGAAGGATGTTGTGAAACTTGAAAGGGTTCAGAAAAGATATAAGGATGTTGCCAGGGTTAGACCATTTGAGCTATAGGGAAAGGCTGAATAGGCTAGGGCTGTTTTCCCTGGAGTGTTGGAGGATGAGGAATGATCTTACGGAGGTTTATAAAATCATGAGGGACATGATAGGATAAATAGATATGGTCTTTTTCATGAGTTTGGGAAGTCCAGAACTAGAGGCCATAGGTTTAGGATGAGGGGGGGAAAAATATAAAAGAGATCTTAGGAGAAACTTTTTTACTCAAAGGGTGGTGTGTGTATGGAATGAGCTGCCAGAGGAAGTGTTGGAAGCTGGTATAATTGAGGCATTTAAAAGGCATCTGGATGGGTGTATGAATAGGAAAGGTTTGGAGGGATATGGGCCGGGTGCTAGCAGGTGGGACTAGATTAGGTTGGGAAATCTGGTCTGCATGGATGAGTTGGACTAAAGGATCTATTTCCATGCTGTATATCTCTATGACTGTAAATCAAATGAAGCTTTTAGAGATTGCTAAGGAAGGTATAAGCTCATCTAAGATTGTCAAATATAATTGCTGGCAAGAGAACAGGAAGGTCAAGGTATTTTAAAAGGTTGAAACAGGCATTTGGGAGAGCAGAGTAATTAAGAGAGGAGAAGCAAAAACAGGCATGGTAATAAAGAGTAATCCAAGAGGACTAAATATAAAAGAGACTGTAAAAATGGAAATTTAGTGATGGATTCAGGTTCATAGTGGCAGATAAATGCATAATTAATGGACACAGGGAGAACTCAAGTGATGTAGCTCTGAGTACATAATAATTGAGAGGATGCATAAAAATCTTGATCATAAAACATAAGTTGATAGAAGACTAGACGATAGAGTCCAGAGTTAAAGTTAACAGTTGCATGGTGGAATAACAATTTGCAGTAGGCAGGGTGAAGTTAGAATGCTACATTGACAAAACTGTTGACTTAAACTTAAGACAGGCGCAGTGAGCAAAGTTAGGGAGGTATTGGAGTGCAGACTGTCAGAGGAGATCTGATAGCAACCATTTTGCAGGAGTACAGAAGGCATTCAAAACTGTTTGCAGAGCAGAAAAATGCTAAAATTGGAGGTCAACATGAAATCCACACACAGTAGAGGTTTATCTTAAGAAGAGATTGCAACTGGAAAACCAAAATAACCAGTGGCAAGTCATGAGCTCAGCATGTGACTGACATCAGTCACTCATCGCAGGATGGACAGAAACTTGATCAAATCTACCTGAAACTGAACTAAATATCCAACCATTTCACATTAAACGATGAAACTGCCCAACTGCTAACAAACCGTTTTCTACTCAATTACTCGCAGGATATCTAAATCTATCCCTTGCAAGATTTTATATTTGATTAATCAGCAAAAATGCACATTCCTGTCACATTTGTTCTGTTGTACAACTTCTTGCACTTCCCTCTCTTACTTCCTTAATGGCAGCTATCCAAATATTGTCGCTTTTAATATTGGAATGTATCAGTGTCAGACTGCAATATCAACAGTATTTCTTTCCAATGTGCTGACACTGTTTCTGAACCTTTCTGATTTATGGGTTTGTAAAGTTGTGTGCATCTGTTTAACTGTGCCCCCCCCCAGTACTATTGTAGAAATTTCAATTATATATGATTTTCTATGAAAAAAAAACAGACAGACAAAAAGGGAAACCTTTTGAAAAGCAGCACCTGATTCCTTCATCCATGAGATCTTGCTCCCACTCACTCCAAAATGAGTGCTCTCTGGTCCATACATTGTTCCAGCCCCACTATTAATTATATTTTTTTCACAAACTAGCAAATGAGACATATTGGTGTGATTCATTTTGTACATTTCAAGTTGAAGCTCCAATCTGACCAGTATGTTCATTTCCAAGTATTAATGCTTTTTAATGATTTAACCCTCTGTTAGTTCCCTAGTTTACTTTCACTTTTACCCACCTTTATGTCTACCTGCCCATTTAGCCCATTTGTATTTTGTGTTACAGACAGATGCAAATAGTTTCAAAGAAATGGTGAAAGAGGCCATTGGAAACAAGAAGATACATTTTCCACTTGATTATGTTGAAAGCAGAGATTGATAGATTTCTAGGTATTAAAGACATCACGGGATACAGGAAACCTACAGGAAATGGTATTGAGATGGAAATTGGCAATACTCTAACTGAATGGTGGAGCGTACTCTAGAGGTCCATTGGTGCGATCCTACTTTTATTTCCTATGATTCTAAGTGTGATTCTAGTCCTAAATCTAACCCATTGACAAATTAATGGAAGGCAAGTTATGCTCTCAAAAAGTGGTAGGACTACAGAGAAGTGAGCTGAAAATGTGTTGCTGGAAAAGTGCAGCAGGTCAGGCAGCATCCAAAGAGCAGGAGAATCGACGTTTTGGGCATGAGTCCTTCTTCAGGAATGTACCATCTGTTTGGCAACAAAAAGATCGTTCCCACTGGCAATAATTCAGATTTATAGCATGCTCTTCTTGATAAAAGCAGTTCTTAATAAGGTGGAAATCAAACCAAAAAGGAGCAGTCTGAGTAATGGGAAACCTTGCTTTCAGAGATGGAGGGACAGTGGAGACCAAAGTCATTTTTGAGTGACCATTTGAGATCAAGAGGTTGTCAGCAGCAGGAAATAAGCAATTGTTAGACGGAGAGGAGAGTACAGACAGTTGAATTTGGCTAAAGGAGAATGAGAATGGTCCATGCAGTTACCTGAAGATGAAAATGGATCTTGGAGTCCAGTCACAAAAACATCAAGGGTCAGTCAATCTCAACACTGAACTGTCAGTCTGCATCATGGTCTCAATTTTCTGGAGTAGATCTTCACAATTTTTTTCATGGGAGCAAAAATACTATCAGAGAGCCAAATTGGACACAAAAGAAAGAAAAGGAGTAAAAGCTGCAATCAGGCAGAATCTGTCGACAGAGGAAATAAGTTGTAACCTTTCACGCCTAATAATTGGGCAGAACAGTTTGCAAATAGATGGATCAACAATGGGATATTTTCAAATCTGAAATGAAAAGAAATACATTCCTGTGAGATGAACAGGGAATAGGATTTAATGGATACATGAGAGAGTTCAAAGTAAAGGGAAACCTTTAAAGGGGAGGATATGATAAAATTAGAACATAATGTTAATATTATAAGAAGTTTTGAAGTAGTAAAGAAGTGAATAAGGAGAATAAAAGGTCAAAAATGGTAATGAAAGCAATTTTAGGAGATAAGAAAGAGAAATGTTAATGGAACTTATAGGCACATAAAAAATGAAAATTGTTAGAGGTGATTTGAAAGGGAGATTGATTGGTGGTAAGATGGAGATTTACCCTTAATATTAACCCCTCCATCTCTAAGGGAGAGGAAAATCAGTGAAGGTAGAAATGAAACACAAAGACTCACTATTTAAGAACCTCACAGATTCCTAACAAATATCCTCGCTGTGATGAGGCAGTACACTTCGAAACAAATTTAAATCAGGCTCTGACAGTTCACCTTGGAGCCTTTTTTCTAAAGTTGTCAGACAGACTTTCTCAAGACTTGGGAAACCTGACATTAAACATGCGACAGGAACCTCCAAGCTAGAGGTGAAAAGAGAAAACTAAAAGCAAAGTCCCTTTTGCAGCGACATTCGTGGGCAAAAATAAGCAAGAACAGGAGGAGCTCCCAGCTGTGAACTCAGGCCTTCCCTTGGTCGCAGCACTCATGTTCTTTCCATGGTTGGAAAGATCCATGATCTCTCCTTCCCCTCCCCCAAGCCCTGAGCTTCCCTTCCTTAGTCGGTGGGAGCTATCCTCAGGAGCTCCTGGCTGTGATTTTTTGCCTTTGGTGGAAATACCTACCAATCACGTGCCTATTTTTCTATAATGTCACACTTCGACACTGTCAGGTGGAGACAGGCGATTTTGAAGGGGTTCTTTACTTCTGGGCTTATCCCTTGTGGTCATTGTCCTCCTCATGCAGGTTCATGCTTCTCTTTATAAAGCTTCAGTGCCAACTCCCTCACAGTGTTTGAGAAACTGCTGATCCTGCTGTCTCTCCCTCTTCTGCTGTTTATGAAGCTGCTGTCGTAGAGTCATCCAGAACAGAAATAGGCTCTTCTGTGCAATTCATCTGCGCCGGCCAGATATCCTAATCTTACTTAGTCCCATTTGCCAGCATTTGGGCCATATCTAAACCCTTTCCATTCATGCACACATTCGGAAGCCTTTTAAATGTTGTACCCGCCTTCACCACTTCCTCTGTCAGCTCACTCCATACAGGCACCACCCTCTGTGTGAACAGGTTGCCCTTCAGGTCCCTTTTAAATCTTGGCTCTCTCACCTTAAATCTATGCCTTTTAGTTTTGAACTCCTCCATCTTTGTAAAAACACCTTGGCTATTCACTCTGTCCATGCCCCTCATGATTTTATAAACCTCTAGAAGGTCACCCCTCAACCTCCAACACTCCAGAGGAAACAGCCCCAGCCTATTTAGTCTCTCCCTGTAACTCAAACCCTCCGATCCCAGCAACTCTCTTGTAAATCATTTCTGCACCCTTTCAAGTTTAACAACATCCTTCCTATAGAAGACCTACCAGAATTGAATGCAGTATTCCAAACGTGGCTGAACTAATGTCCTGTACAGCTGTAACATGACCTCCCAACTCCTATAACTCAGTGTTCTGACCACTGAAGGCAAATATGCCAAATGCCAGATGACACCACCCTGTCTCCACTCTGAAGGAGCTATACGCTTATTACATATGTCTCTTTGTTTGGCAACACCCCCAGGTCCCTACCATTAACTGTATAATTCCTGCCCTGCTTTGCCTTACAAACATGCAGCTACCCACATTTCTATAAATTTAACTCCATTTGCCACTCTTTGGCCCACTGGCCCATCTGATCAAGGTCATGTTGTATTCTGAGATAATCTTCATCGCTGCCCACTCCACCATCAATTTTGGTGTCATCTGCAAACTTACTAACTATACCTCCAATACCTTGGTGGCTGACACTTTTTTAATTTCAAAAATATAGATAATTTGTGAATAATGTATATTTTTGAAATAAAAAAAATGTCAGTCACCAGAGTATTGGAGGTAAGTTTCCAGATGACACTAAAATTGGTGGTGTAGTGGGAGTGAAGAAGATAATCTAAGAGTACAATGTGGTCTTGATCAGAGAATTTGTGAATAACGTATAAGTAAATACAAGTTCCAAACTGTTCAGGGCAGATTTTGTGCAGAAAATAAAGAGGAATGTTAACACTCATCAATAGACCCTCTATCCAGTTGCAACAAAAAAATAATTTTCTAAACACGAAAGGAAAGTATTTAGTTTCTCATTAAGGCTTGCACTCTGTCTCACACTGTTTCAGATACGCAGAGTTCTCCTCTTTCTCACTCGTTTAGGTTATGCTGATTGTCCGCAGGTCCTCCCCTTTACTTGTCTAGGAATAGCATGTGATAGGAATGTTAAATTCTGTAAACAGTTATACTTTAAACCATATAGATCCAGGATAGAATGGAGTTGGGATTCATGTTGACATGGGAATGGGCTTTGTGGGAATGAATCCATAGCAAGCCACTGTAATATCAGTTAGAGGGCTTTTGTTAACGTATATCTGAATCTCATAGGTCAGTCTGCAGAAATCTGAGACAGATTCTGTGACAAAGAGAGAAAGATTAGAGATAACGAATCTCTATTGTTCATTATAAGTGGGAACATGCACTTAGATAAAAGAGATTAAGTTCAAGGAGCTTTTAACAAGCCTGAAAGATTGGATTTCATTTATTGTTGTCACATGTACCTAAGTACAGTGAAAAGTTTATTTTGCATACAGTACAGGGGGATCATACCATACAAGGACATACCGATCATAGTTTGATTGAACAGAGCGAGGTGTTCAAAGTTATGGCTACACAAGAGGTGCACAAAAAGCAGGATCAACATGAGATTCGAAATTCAAGAGGTCCATTCAGGCATCTAATAGCAGCGTGACAGAAGCTGTTCTTGAACCTGTTGCTAGGTGTGGTAAAGCTTCTTATCTTCTGCCTGACGGAAGAGATTGGCAGAGATTATAACTGGGTTGGGAGAGGTCTCTGATGATGTTGTTTCATGCAACAACAAGGGCAGATGGAGTCAATGGATGGGAAGTCGGATTGCGTGGTGCTCTGGGCTATGTTCACAACTTTCTGTAATCTCTTACAGTCCTGGGCAGAGCAGTTGCCGTACCGAGCTGTGATGTACTCAGATAGAATGCTTTAAAAGTTTGTGAGGGTCCTTACGGACCTGCTCAATTTCCTGAGCCTGCTGAGGAATAAGAGTGGTTGTTGTGCCTTCTTGACTATTACTATGGGTAGTTCAGGACAGATTGTTGGTGATCATCACTCCTGGGAACTTGATGCTTTTGACCCTCTCCACCTCAGCTGTGTTAATGTAGGTGGGCACAGGGTCCTCCTCCTTTCTTTCTGAAGTCGATGATCAACTCTTTAATTTTGCTGACAATGAGGGAGAGATTTTTATCTTTGCACAGTGACACCAAGCATCCTATCTCCTTCCTGTCGTTGTTTGATATCCGGCCTACAATGGTGGTATCGTCAGCAAACTTGTAGCTGGCATTGGGATGAAATTTGGCCCCACAGTCATGAGTGTACACAAGACTAGCTTTGGCTTGGGGGAAGGACTTTTGGGTAGTCTTCAGTCTGAAAGTCAGATTGTGGATTAGAAGTTGCTTTATTGGAAAAAGGAAGCAAGCACCAGTAGGCAAGAAAATAGCTCTGGACAGTTTCTGAAAAATGAACAACAGCACAGTACAGGCCCTGCAGCCCTTGATGTTTGCCGGCCTTCTATCCTACTCTAAGATCAGACTAATGTACATATTTTTCATTGTACTATCTTCCATGCACCTATCCAAGAGTCGCTTAAATGTCCGTAATGTATCTCTACTACCACCCTGGCAGTGCATTCCACGCACACCGTTCTCTGAGGTAAAAACAATGACTGCAGATGCTGGAAACCAGATTCTAGATTAGAGTGGTGCTGGAAAAGCACAGCAGTTCAGACAGCATCCGAGGAGCAGGAAAATCGATGTTTCGGGCAAAAGCCCTTCATTAGGAATGGAGGCAGAGTGCCTGCAGGGTGGAGAGGAGGGTGGGGGTGGGGAGAAAGTAGCATAGAGTACAATAGGTGAGTGGGGGTAGGGATGAAAGTGATAGGTCAGAGAGGAGGGTGGAGTGGATAGGTGGAAAGGAAGATAGGCAGGTAGGACAAGTCATGGGGATAGTGCTGAGCTGGAAGTTTGGAACTGGGGTGAGGTGGGGGAAGGGGAAATGAGGAAACTAGTGAAATCCACATTGATGCCCTGGGGTTGAAGTGTTCCGAGGTGGAAGATGAGGTGTTCTTCCTCCAGGCGTCGGGTGGTGAGGGAATGGCGGTGAAGGAGGCCCAAGACCTCCATGTCCTCGGCAGAGTGGGAGGGGCAGTTGAAATGTTGGGCCACAGGGCGGTGTGGTAGATTGGTGCGGGTGTCCCAGAGATGTTCCCTAAAGCGCTCTGCTAGGAGGCACCCAGTCTCCCCAATGTAGAGGAGACCGCATTGGGAGCAATGGATACAATAACTAATATTGGTGGATGTGCAGGTAAAACTTTGATGGCTGTGGAAGGCTCCTATGGAACCTTGGATGGAGGTGAGGGAGGAGGTGTGGGCACAGGTTTGCAATTCATGTGGTGGCAGGGGAAGGTGCCAGGATGGGAGGGTGGGTTGTTGGGGGGGTGGACCTGACCAGGTAGTCACAGAGGGAATGGTCTTTGCGGAAGGCAGAAAGGGGTGGAGATAGACCCCACCACCAGGGATATATTTCCCTCCCCACCCCTTTCCACCTTCCGCAAACACCATTCCCTCTGTGACTACCTGGTCAGGTCCATGCCTCCCAACAACCCATCCTCCCATCCTAGCACCTTCCCCTGCCACCGCAGGAATTGCAAAACCTTTGCCCAAACCTCCTCCCTCACCTCCATCCAAGGCCCCAAAGGAGCCTTCCACATCCATCAAAGTTTTACCTGCACATCCACCAATATCATTTATTGTATCCGTTGCTCCTGATGCGGTCTCCTCTACATTAGGAGACTGTGTGCCTCCTAACAGAGCGCTTAAGGGAACATTTCTGGGACACGCGCACCAATCAACCCCACCACCCTGTGGTCCAACATTTCAACTCCCCCTCCCACTCAGCTGAGGACATGAGGTCCTGGGCCACCTTCACCACCGCTCCCTCACCACCTGACACCTGGAGGAAGAACACCTCATCTTCTGCCTCGGAACACTTCACCACAGGGCATCAATGTGAATTTCATCAGTTTCCTCATGTCCCCTTCTCCCACCTCACACCAGTTCAAAACTTCTGGCTCAACACCGTCCCCATGACTTGTCCTACCTGCCTATCTTTCTTTCCACCTATCCACTCCACCCTCCTCTCTGACCTATCACCTTCACCCCACCCCCATTCACCCAGTGTACTCTTTGAAACCTTCCCCCAACCTCCTCCCTGACCTTTCACCTCCATCCCCACCCCCATTCACCTATTGTACTCTATGCTACTTTCTCCCCACCCCCACCCTCCTCTCATTTATCTCTCCACCCTGCAGGCACTCTGCCTCCATTCCTAATGAACGGCTTTTGCCCGAAACATCAATTTTCCTGCTCCTCAGAAGCTGCCTGAACTGCTGTGCTTTTCCAGCACCACACTAACCTAGACACCACTCTCTGAGTAAAGAACCTACCTTTGACATCACCCCAAAACCTGCCTCCAAGTTCCTTAAAATTATGCCCCCCCATGATAGACATGCCTGGCTATCCACTCTATCTATGCCTCTCAACATCTTGTATACCTCCATCAAGTCACCTCTCAACCTTCATAAAAGTTAAAATTACAGCCTCTGTTCTCATGTACTTCTGGAGGGTAAACATAAACGCTGACAAGAGGTGGGTTTTTGGGGAGCAGGGTGAGATAGATAGCCCTCATTATTTGTTGTTAGGTCTTTCTCACTCGCAGTTTAAAGTTTCTCTGATAACTTATATGTACAACATTGCATTTTACATCCTGTTTACACAGGACTTTGTCAGTCTTTGAATTTAAAACTGCAATATTTTTGGAGGAATCCTCATTTTGAAAAGAAAGCATTTTTGAATTAAAAGCAAAAATGATTATAAATCGTTGGATCTATCACTTAATGTGGAAAAGTACAAGCTACATTTTAGAAAGAAAAATAGTGAAATTAGGTGTGCTGTGATGTGGAACCTACTGAAAGGAACAGATAAACAAATAGATCTCAGAATTTACATTGAAAGTATTGACACAATTCGAAAAAGGTTTAAAGCTAACAGCATTTTAAATTTCACAAATGAGAATGTAGTTTACAACATTATACACAGGAATGATGATGCAGTAGTTGGAGTTTGGATGAAGAAATTTCATAAAAAGTTAAAGAATGTGTTCAGTATCATTTCACCAGCATGATGCCAAGGGCAAGGAATTGCATACAAGAGTTGAGATACCAGGATTGCGTCCATTGATGCAATGAAGGCTAAGAGGAGATTTAATAAAGATATTTTTGATGAAATTTACTGAAGCGAACAGGAAAAGTTTAATGAGTAACAGAAGAGTTTGTAATGGGTGTCATCAATTTAAAATATTGTAACTTGGAATGAGAAGGGAAACATGGGAATATTTCATGACGGGTAATTGTTGAATTAAATGTTTTTGTTCTTACCAAAAATCAATCTCTGATATTGCAATGCCATCTTTTGGAAATCTCATTCAGCCCTATGGGGTACCATTCCTCTGACTCCAACCTTCCATGTTTACCTCCTTTCACCTTTTCCATTCTTGGAAAATGTCCAGCCATCAGGCCAATACTTTGGATCACCTAAGATTTTCCAAATCATTTCACCCAACGCTTTGTGAACCTTCAAGTTCCACCTCCTTGACTACGTTAGTGGTCAGTTGAAAATGTGTTGCTGGTTAAAGCACAGCAGGTTAGGCAGCATCCAAGGAATAGGAAATTCGACGTTTCGGGCATAAGCCCTTCATCAGGAATGACATTCCTGATGAAGGGCTTATGCCCAAAACGTCGAATTTCCTATTCCTTGGATGCTGCCTAACCTGCTGTGCTTTAACCAGCAACACATTTTCAACTGTGATCTCCAGCATCTGCTGACCTCATTTTTTATACGTTAGTGGTCACCCCATCTAACTTTGCTCTTGTTGGCCTGGTGTTACTTTCTTTATTTCTGTTACTGCATCACCGAAGGATGTTGTTCATATTCAATGCGCTATAAATGTGCAAAGTCATGAATGCTTACAGAAACCCAAATATTTATTATGAATGATGTCCATATTCTTTACTTTAGGAAAAGAAAAATCCAAATACCAGCCGAAAATGAAGATGAGCTTCACAAACTGATAACCTGCAGCAAACCATCAACACTCACTGAGGTCTTATCAAAGTTCAGCTACTACATGCCCGTGATTGCGTAAGTACATTGTCATTTTTATATAATACTGTCCTTCTGAATATCAGTGTCTTGCATATTATTAATGAGATCATTGGTCAAATATCTGTTTATGATGGTGGTGATTGAAGGAGGACTGTTGACTTATATTGTGGTCATATTTTCTACTCTTCAATTAATACCATGTGTTCTTTACGATCCACTCAAGCTGGCTGACAGGGCCTGTATTTCTTCCGCCACCTCTACCTCCATGCTTACATGTTCCATCAGGACTCCCACACACCCTCTGAGGACCCCTTCTCCTGCCTCCAACATACTCCATCCACTTGGACACCCCATGCTAGCTTGTTACCTTGATCTCTCTATGTCCAACTGCCGTCATGACATTGACTGCCTGAACCTGTCCACCCCTCTCCCCCACTCCAAACCTCTTAGCCTCACAATGCACAGCCCTCCACCCCCTCCTACTCCAACCCAAACCTCACCATCAAACCAGCAGATGGAGGGGGGCACTGTGGTAATTTGGTGCACTGTCCTCTTAACCGCTGAAGCCAGGCACCAACTCACAGACATCTCCTCCTACAGTCCCCTCAAACACGGCTTCACCTCCCATCACCAAACCATCATGTCCCAGACCATCCACAACCTTACCACTACAGGGGATCTCCCACCAATAGCCTCCAACCTCATAGTCTGGGAACCCCACACCGCCCAGTTCTATCTACCACACAAGACCCACAGACCTGACTGCCCTGGTCAATGCATTGTCTCAGCCTGATCCTGCCCCACTGAACTTACCTCCGCATACTTTGACACCGTCCTGTCTCCCTTGGTCCAGGATCTTGAAACACCAACCATTGCCCTCTACCTCCTCCATGACTTTCAGTTCCCTGGCCCCAATGCCTCATCTTTGCCATAGGCATCCAGACCCTATACACATCCATCCACCATGACGAAGACCTCCTAGCCTTCCATTTCTCCGTCTCTTGCCAAACCAACCAATACCCTTGCACCGACATATTCATTCAATTGGCTGAACTGGTCCTCACCCTCAACAATTTCTCCTTCGAATCCTCCTGACATTCCTGATGATGAGCTTATGCTCGAAACATTGACTCTCCTGCTCCTCGGTTGCTGCCTGACCTGTTGTGCTTTTCCAGCACCACACTTTTTGACTCTGATCTCCAGCATCTGCAGTCCTCACTTTCTCCTAGGGCCTGTGTTAAATGGCACAGGTAACAGATAATGATGGTGCAGCAATCCAAAAATGTATTTAACTTCTGGAGTGGTGTCTGAAATCAATTTGCCACTGGTATTGGCCGATTCAGACAAATAGATGTTCCTTTTGTTATCATTAGATGGGGCTAGTCAGCAGGGAACACTGGGAATTTTCTCAAGGATTTTCTTGACAGCCACTGCACAGTACTGGCACTGCTATAGAACCCTCAGCAAAGTCACATAGAACATAGAACAATACAGCACAAAACAGGCCCTTTGGCACTCAATGTTGCGCCGACCTGTGAACTGTTCTCAGCTTGTCCCCCTACACTATCCCATCATCATCCATGTGCTGATCCAAGGATTATTTAAATCTCCCTAATGTGGCTGAGTTAACTACATTGGCAAGCTGGGCATTCCATGCCCTTACTACTCTCTGAGTAAAGAAACTGCCTCTGACATCTGTCTTAAATCTATTACCCCTCAATTTGTAGTTATGTCCCCTCGCACAAGCTGACATCATCATCCTAGGTCATCCCGTGTCCCATCTACATCATTTACATAGTTTGTCCAAGGTTTCCACAATGCTTGTGCACAGGAACAAAACAGGAAAATCGCAGGTGAAGGCCATCCATGGTGGCTTAGTGGTTAGAGCTGAAAATGTGTTGCTGGAAATGCGCAGCGGGCCAGGCAGCATCCAAGGAACAGGAGAATCGACGTTTTGGGCATAAGCCCTTCTTCAGGAATGAGGAAAGTGTGTCCAGCAGGCTAAGATAAAAGGTAGGGAGGAGGGACTTGGGGGAGGGGCGTTGGGGATGCGATAGGTGGAAGGAGGTCAAGGTGAGGGTGATAGGCCGGAGTGGGGTGGGGGCGGAGAGGTCAGGAAGAAGATTGCAGGTTAGGAAGGCGGTGCTGAGTTTGAGGGATTTGA
The DNA here is from genome assembly GCF_020745735.1 of Hemiscyllium ocellatum. NCBI lineage: Eukaryota > Metazoa > Chordata > Chondrichthyes > Orectolobiformes > Hemiscylliidae > Hemiscyllium > Hemiscyllium ocellatum. Next base: position 16,516,397 of record NC_083404.1, on the reverse strand, counting down.
CTGAGACAAGGTGGGGGGAGGGGAAATGAAGAAACTGGAGAAATTGAGTTCATCCCTTGTGGTTGGAGGGTTCCTAGGCGGAAGATGAGGCGCTCTTCCTCCAACCATCGTGTTGTTATGGTCTGGCGATGGAGGAATCCAAGGACCTGCACGTCCTTGATGGAGTGGGAGGGGGAGTTGAAGTGTTGAGCCACGGGGTGGTTGGATTGGTAGGTCTGAGTGTCCCAGAGGTGTTCTCTGAAACGTTCCGCAAGTAGGTGGCCTGTCTCCCCAATATAGAGGAGGCCACATCGGTGCAGCGGATGCAATAAATGATGTGTGTGGAGGTGCAGGTGAATTTGTGGTGGATATGGAAGGATCCCTTGGGGCCTTGGAGAGAAGTAAGGGGGGAGGTGTGGGCACAAGTTTTGCATTTCTCGCAGTTGCAGGGGAAGGTGCCGGGAATGGAGGTTGGGTTGGTGGGGTTGTGGACCTAACGAGGGAGTCACAGAGGGAGTGGTCTTTTCAGAATGCTGATAGGGGAGGGGAGGGAAATATATCTCTGGTGGTGGGGTCCGTTTGGAGGTGGCAGTAATGACGGCGGATGATACGCTGTATATGGAGGTTGGTGGGGTGGTAGGTGAGAACCAGTGGGGCTCTGTCCTGGTGGCGGTTGGAGGGGCGGGGCTCAAGGGCGGAGGAGCGGGAAGTGGAGGAGATGCGGTGGAGGGCATCGTCGATCCCATCTGGGGGGAATCTGCGGTCTTTGAAGAAGGAGGCCATCTGGGTATTGGAACTGGTCCTCCTGGGAGCTGATGCGGCGGAGACGAAGGAATTGGGAATATGGGATGGCGTTTTTACAGGGGGCAGGGTGGGAGGAGGTTTAGTCTAGGTAGCTGTGGGAGTCAGTCGGTTTATCGTAAATGTCTAGGTAGCTGTGGGAGTCAGTCGGCTTAGTGGTTAGCACTGCTGCCTCACAATGCCAGGGGCCTGGGTTCAATTCTCAACCTCAAGCAACTGTCTGTGTGGAGTTTGCACATACTCCTGGTATCTGCGTGGGTTTCCTCCCATAGTCCAAAGATTTGCTGGTTAGGTGAATTGGTCATGCTAAATTGCCTGTAGAGTTAGGTGCATTAGTTAGGGGGTCTGGGTGGGTGACTTTTTGGAGGGTTGATGTGGACTATTTGGGCTGAAGGGCCTGTTGCCACACTGTAAGGAATCTAATCATGAACATCAAGCAAGATTTGGAAAACCATATGAGTTTTGTGCATGCAAAAACATCCTGGTCACACATCTTTAGCAAAATTTTCACACTCAAATGAACATATTTCAATGAATGCTAACTTGATGTAAACTACAAAATGAACTATATTGCAGTGTTGATATTAATACGTGAAAAACAAAATACTGCAAGTGCTGGAAATTAAAAACAGAAATACTAGAAATATTCAGCTGGCCAGGCAGCATCTACGGAGAGAAAAAAGGTAAATATTTTAACTCACTTTCCATAAATAGCAATTTGATTGATTTGAGAAGTAGAGATTGATTGCATATTTAATCAGAAGAGCCGTTCCGGATGAAAGGCTTTTGCCCAAATTTTCCTTCTCTTTGGATACTGCTTGACCTGCAATGCTTTTCCAGCACCACTCTAACCTTGACTCTGATCTCCAGCATCTGCAGTACCCACTACTGCCTAGCTGTGAGCCAGCAGCATTAACCACTGAACCACCATGCTATATGTTGTTGCACAGTTTTTAATGGCATCCAAAATATACAAAGAAAATTTACAGCCCAGGAACAGGCCCTTTGGCTCTCCAAGCCTGTGCCAATCCAAATCCACTGTCTAAACCTATCGCCCAATTCCTATGGATCTGTATCCCTTGCTCTACACCAATTTATGCATTTGTCCAGATGCACCTTAAATGAATCTACCATACCTGCCTCTACTAATGCATTCCAGGTACCTACCACCCTCTGTGTAAAGTAATTTCCACGCATATTCCCCTTAAACTTTTCACCTCTCACCTTGAACATGTGACCTCTCATTACTAAATCCCTCACTCTGGGAAAAAGTTTATCTCTACCCACCCTGTTTATACCCTTCATGACTTTGTAGACCTCAATCAGGTCCCCCCTCAATCTCCTTTTTGCTAATGGAAACAATCCTGACCTACTCAACCTCTATTCATAGCTAGCACTTTCCATACCAGACAACATCCTCGTAAAACTTCTCTGCACTCTCTCCAAAGTGTCCATGTCCTTTTGGTAATGTAGCAACCAGAACTGTACACAGTATTCTAAATGCAGCTGAACCAAAGTCATGTACAATTTTAATCTGACCTGTAAGCTCTTATAATCAATACCCTGTCCAATGAAGGCAAGCATACCATATGCCTTCAAGACCACTCTATCCACCTGTGCAGCCACCTTCAGACTACAATGGACCTGAACTCTCAGATCAGATGTGCAGTTTAGGTGAATTGGCCATGCTGAATTGCCCCTAGTGTTAGGTGAAGGGATAAATGGAGCTGAGTGGGTTGTTCTTTGGTGTGGGCTTGTTGGGCTGAAGGGCCTGTTTTGACACTGCAAGTAATCTAATCTCCAACCATTCCTTTGTCTATCAACTTGGTCACTTCCTCAAAGAACTCTATTCAGTTGGGAAGGCATGATCTCCCCACACAAAACCATGTTGCCTATCACTGATATGCTCATTCTTTTCCAAATATAATTAGATTCCCTCAGTACCTTCTCCAGCAACTTTCCCACAACTGACATCAGCCTGACTGGTCTGTAGTTACCTGGAATATTTCTACTATCCTTCTTGTACAGGGGGAACAACATTAGTAACTCTCCAGTCCTCTGAGTTGAAGGATGCTACAAAGGTATCTCGCCTCTCTCAGCAACTTGGGGTAGATTCCACTTGGTCCTGGGGATTTGTCCTCCTTAATATCCTTTAGCCTACCCAACATCTTCCCCCCTTATGCCAACATGATTCAGGGTAAACAAACTTCTATCTCTAATCTCAACATTCATCATGTCCCTCTCAACAGTGTACACTGATACAAAATACTGATTGAAAATCTGACCCATTTTCTCAGGTTCGACACACAACCTTCCTTCCTTAAGTTTTAGTGGACTAACGTTTTTTTCTAGTTACCCTCTTACTTCTTATATATGAATAAAAGTCCTTGGGATTCTCCTTAATTCTGCTCGCTAAAGTGATTTCATGAGCCCTTTTAAGATTGGTCCTAGTCTCCCAATATTCCTTCAAGACCCGTTCTGTTCTTAGCTGCCTGGAACTTATGCACGCTTCCCTTTCCTTTTGGCTAGTCGCACAATTTCTCTGTCATCCATGGTTCACAAATCATGCCTTTCCTATCCCTTGTTTTCAAAGGGATAAGCCTATCCTGCACTACCTTTAACCTATCTTTGAAAGCCTCCCACATATCAAATGTGGATTGCCCTTGAAATAGCTGTGTCCAATCCACATTTCCCAGCTCCTGCTGGATTTTGATATAATTGGCCTTTAGCTCAGTTTAGTAATGTATACATTGATAAAAGTGCAAAACAAGATGTTTGTATTTTTATAACATCCTGAAACAATTATGATTGTGGTATATCTGTTGTTGGAAATTTTCTGCATATGGTTGAATATTGTAGGTAGGTTTTAAGGCAGCAGCTCTTAGAAGCAAATACTGAAAGAAGATTTTGTGAACTGAATAAATATCTGTGACATCATTTATACAATCAAAAGTCTTTTGTATTCATTATTCACCAGCAACTAATATTTACTTATTAAACTCGTAAAAATGTAAATGTTTTCCTCTGAATTAGAGACTTGGTCATTTGTTTTCAAATTCTGCATTTCTCTTATGAATAAGGTAGTATCTTGAACCAGCTCTTACTCAGACAATTATATGTATTACTAGTCAGTGACATTAACCTGTTGATGGTTCCTGTGAGCTAACAGCATATTAAGGAGCTCAGTGTTGTGCTATTGTGTTACTTGTGCTAAATTGCAACTTGGGTAATGATGTGACTGAACAGACATCCAAACCATTAATCTGTGTAAAGTGCATTTAATCTTTCATCCCAGAGGTGACCGAGAGGCTATTCAACAAATAGCCTATGAACTGGCCGAGGATAAAGCAAAAGAAGGAATTGTCTACCTTGAAGCGCGATACAGCCCACACTACCTTGCAAATTGCAATGTTCATCCTATTCCATGGGGACAAACTGAGTAAGTAGATGCAATTAAAATCCGAAGTGACCATAACATCTTAATACAACAAAAAGATTATTTCTAATCAAATACTGCATAGTATTTTCATTTTTATTTCCTGTTGAATAATAAAACATTGCAAAAGGATACAGGTATAATTATTCACTGATTGTCAAAGGAAAGCAATTAACAAAGGTCTATCTTATTCTATGTTATCTCTGAAAACAGTTGGTTGCAAATGAAAACAAACTGTTCTGAGAAATATTTCGAGATGCTGGAAATCTGAAATAACAACAGGAAATATTTAAGAGGTTGGAAAACATCTGTGGAGATGCAAAGCTAACATTTCCATCTTAACTGAACACATTAGAGATGTAATAGGTTTTAAATAAATCAGAACCATGGAAGAGTATTGGGATCAGGGTCGGGATGGGGCAGGGAGGGGGTGAAACATGTGAAGGGTGGGAGTTGTGTGAGCAATGGAGGAAAGAACATAAGGGAAAATAAAAGAGGTCAGTAATTAATGTCAAAAAGGAAGGATGGCCCAAGGCAAAAGGAGATATTGTTACAACAAAGAAATTAACAGAAGAAAGGTCTAGGGGAAATTATAGTCAGAATAATTGAATTGTTCCCAACAGTTACTGCACTCATTTTGAGAATAAAGGAAGGCAAATCTGTATCACTGGTTTGGAAGTTGATTTTGACAGAACTGATGGAACAAGGAGGATTGGAAAGATTCCTTGCATGAAATTGGAGAGTAGTAGTGTAGCAGATAGTTGTTGGAGTTAGTGGACTTGAAGCTGATATGCGTTCCTTTCTCCTTAACCAAGGTTTCCATTGCATTGTGGCTAACATGTTCTTTGACTATGTCTATCTCATTGCTTACATTTCCGCTCTCATTGCTTCCTTCTATTGATGCCGAAACGTCAATATGAACATAGAACACAGTGTTCTACCTAGTGTTTTATGTTCATATTATAGTTTTGGCTACCCCCTTGCCCTCACCATCTACAACAGCAGCCTTTACATTCAGCCGTTTATCCTCTGCCATCTACACCACCTTCAATATGATGCCACAGTTTTTTTTTAACATTCTGAAGGAGTTGTTTTTTATGTAAATAGTCAAGATTAGAGTGGTGCTGGAAAAGCACAGCAAGTCAAGCAGCATCCGAGGAGCAGGAAAATCAATGTTTTGGGCAAAAGCCCTTCATCAGGAAGGGCTTCACAATTCCTGATGAAGGGCTTTTGTCCGAAACGTCGATTTTCCTTCTCCTTGGAAGTTGCCTGACCTGCTGTCCTTTTCAAGCACCACTCTAATCTAGACTCTGATCTCCAGCATCTGCAGTTCTCAATTTCACCTAGTCTTTTTTGTAAATGACCTGGGTGAATCCCTCCCTTTTTCCAGGAGCACAAACAATCCCTCCAAGTAAAACAATGGGAAGAATTTCATGCCACTCCTGGGTGAGTTTGGAGGTGGTTAGGAGTTTGGCTGTGTGCTCAAGGGGGATGGTGCAGGGTGGAGACTCAGACACCCCTGACTGACCACATTTATGAACTGAAGCCTTGCCAAGGTTCTCACTATCCAGGAAAGCCAATCAGCTGACCCTGTTAGGTTGCCAGCACATGTCGTCTTAATTCTCCTCCTCACTCCAACTTGGGCCTCTCTCTCCTCAGTGTTTTGTGGAGCACATTGTAAGCTCAATGAACAGTATCTCATCATTCAGTTCGGCACCTTACAGCTTTTCAGGCTGATCACTGTATTCAACAATGGAGTGTTTCTTGCCAGTGTATTGACAGAGGAAGTTGACAATGCTAGTGCCAGTGACACTCACCACCCTCACTCATTCTATTGTCCTATTCTGCTTGCCCCATCCCTCTCCCCCACTCCCCTGCTCACCACTTCCAGTGAGGAACAGTGAAAGCAATGTTTTCTCACTGTATTCTGGATGTCCTTCAGGAGAAATATGTATGCTGCTTGGCATTACCACTGCTTCAGAAGACGATCAGCACAGATAACATGAGACAGTTCGTGATCCTCCTCTACTGAAAGTAACAATGAGTGATCTGCTAGTTAATGGATGCAGACACAATAGAAGAAGATGTTGTTGATCAGGGTAAAAGTTTAGTGTGACTATTTGACAGAACTTGCCAGGTGAATTTGATCAAGGAAAAAAAAATACAATTAAAGATGTTCAAAGTCAAGTATATAGGCCATGTACTAGCTGCAAAATTTCTTTGCCCTGATCTGAAAAATCATGAACAGACAAGAGATCAGTGCAATGATTGATTGGATTATCAACTATTTACCCAATTTGTTGGTGGATTGCGAACCATTATGCCAACTCAGCTAAAAATGTGAGTGGTATAAAAACAGCATTCCATTAAAATCCAGCAACGAGTTACAAGAATGCCAATTCTGAAATGGTGCAGCATAAATGATGAAGAAACTCTGCAGTGTGACATCAACAGATGATGACTTGGAGCAACATAAGTGCAGCAAAGTGAACCCAATTAGTTCTTCATCAAGGGTGCTAACACAAACAGGACTATATTATGTGCAGATGAAGAAAGAATATCTCGCCACTGCCTTCATTTGTAAACATTTTCATCAATACATATAATGAAAAGACAAAATGACACTTGAGTAGACCAGAAGGTTCTTCAAAGCATTTTCCTCATGCTATCTGTTCCAAAGTTACTGCAAACAATGTTTTCTGGTTACAGATGTATCACTATCAGGTGACAGACAAGCAAGGGAAGTAGAAGCATGTTAGAGACGTGCTTCAACAGTGAGTAAAATCTTCCAGATTCAATGTGAAGCAGCTGTGCTCCAAAAGTCATCTACCCCTCAGAGACACTGAATGTAACAGACAAGCAGCTTGCTCAAACCATCCAACAAAATACAAATCTGCAACTGTTGAGAGAATTGGTGATAAAAGGATGGCCAGAGAGCACCAAGGAGACACTTGTTTCTTGAAGAGCATTTTCTGCAGATAGAGATGAATTGACAGCCCAAGATGGAAGATTGTACAAAGGATTTAGACTAATGATCCTAAAAAAAGGAAAGGTGCAGAACTGCATCCATTCAAGCTACTAATGAATTTAATCAAGTGTAAGGAAGGCAATAAATGTGCTCCAATGGTCAAACGTGGTCAACAACTTCAAGGACTCCAGGCAATACACCGCTTGTAATCAGTGGCAACCTAAGCAAGTTACAGAGCTAGAGATGACACACAACATCTCAGATAGAACATGGATGAAGCTGGGAGTAGATCTCTATTCCAGCAGCTGATTAGCTTGTTCCAATGGCCTACAATGCTGACCACTGGGAGGGAAACTAGTTGACTTCCATAACTACCATGATGGCGTACCCAACATTGTCAGGAGTGACAGTAACCCTTAATTTTTGAATGAAGAACTCGGTTGCATAATGAAAGACTAGGAAATACAACAATATACATCATCTCCACACTCTCCCCAGTCAAATGGCATGCCAGAGATGGCAATGAAAATTGCATAGGAAATCGTGAAGAAATCAAACAAATCCTGCTCAGGTGTATACAAGGCAATTCCCCATTGTGGAAATACCCCTACTGGAGGCATGGAAAGTAGATCAATAAGCTAATGTCATGGCACATGCAGCTACTCTTCCAATAGCGAAAAAGAAATGGAAGCCAGAAGTGGTAACACGTATCAGTGAAGAAATCAAGAGGAAATGTCAGAAAGCCAAACTTCACTTTGAAAAGATGATAAACCATTGCCAGAGTTGAGTATTGGAGAGCCTGCCAGTGTGCAAAATCATTCAATGTTCTCAACAAAAGCCAACCCCTCCCAAGGGACAACCTGGAGCAGTGGTCACCTTGATGGTACACAGTGAACATTAATGACCATCGCATTCGCAGGCACATGTGCCCAATTGCAGAGGCTGCTCCTCAGTTGCAGCCAGCTGATCTGGAGCAGTAAACACACCAGCCCACAAATTGCACATCAACCATTCGACTCAGAGTTCCACAGCAACCCAGCTACAGAAACAGGCAACTGCTGCAACAGGAACAACAAATGACACAGGAATGAACCACACTGGCAAAAACAGCATCATCCAGATGAACAGCAACAACAAGAACATATACGTGTACTATCGAAAGACCAGCAAGATTTAACAGATCATGTGAGAAATGCTTCAACAGAAACTGTTGGAAATAACCAACTGCTAAGGCTTGAGAACAGTAATTGTACTTATAGAGTCATAAAGTAATAGATATGTACAGCACGGAAACAGACCCTTTGGTTCAACTTGTCCATGCCGACTAGATATCCCAACCTAATCCAATCCCAACCCGGCCCATATTCCTCTAAACTCTTTCTATTCATATCCCTATCTAGATGCCTTTTAAATGTTGTAATTGTGCCAGCCCCTACCACTTCCTCTGGCAGCTCATTCCATACATGCACCACACTCTACATGGCATTGTGGTTTAGTGGTTAGCATTACTACATCACAGCACCAGGAACCCAGGTTCAATTCCACCTTGTCTGTCTGTGTGGAGTTTGCACATTCTCCCCATGTCTGTTTGGGTTTCCTCTGGGAGCTCCAGTTTCCTTCCGTAGTCCAAAGATGTGCAGGTTGGGTGAATTGGCTGTGCTAAATTGCCCATAGTGTTCGAGGGTGTGTAGCTTAGGTGCATTCATCAGGTGATAATGGGGTATGGGTTGGGGTCGGTTACTCTTCAAAGGGTCAGTGTGGATTGTTGGGCCTGTTTCCACATGCAGTGCTTTAATAAAAATGTTGCCCCTTAGGTCTCTTTTATAATTCAGCAAATACTGGCAGGACTTATACACTTAATGCTACGGTCCTAGGGAGTGTTGCTGAACAAAGAGATCTTGGACTGCAGGTTCATAGCACTTGAAAGTGGAGTCGCAGGAAAGTGGAGATAGGATAGTGAAGAAGGCGGTTGGTACGCTTTCCTTTATTGGTCAGAGTATGGAGTACAGGAGTTGGGAAGTCATGTTGCACTGTACAGGATGTTGGTTAGTCCACTTTTGGAATATTGCATGCAATTCTGGTCTCCTTTCTATCAGAAGGATGCAGTGAAACTTGAAAGGGTTCAGAAAGGATTTATAAGGATGTTGCCAGGATTGGAGGATTTGAGCTACAGGGAGAGGTTGAATAGGCTGTTTTCCCTGGAGCGTTGGAGGCTGAGGGATGACCTTATAGAGGCTTGTAAAATCATAAAGGATATAGGGTAAATAGACAAAGTCTTTTCTCTGGGGTGGGAGAATCCAGAGCTTGAAGTCGCTTTCCCAAAATGTCTCGCATTTATCAGAATTAAACTCCATCTGGCACTCCTTAAACCATTGGCCCATCTGATCAAGATCCCATTGTAATCTGAAGAAACCTTCTTTGCTATCCATTATTCCTCCAATTTTGATGTCATATGCAAACTTACTAACTATACCTTCTATGTTCACATCCAAATCATTGATATAAATGACGAAAAGTAGTGGACCCAGCACCGATCATTGTGGCAACCCACTGGTCACAGGCCTCCTGCCTGAAAACAGCCCTCCACCACCACCCGGGGTCTTCTACTTTCAAACCAGTTCTGTTTCCAAATGACTAGTTCTCTCTGTATTCCATGAGATCTAACCTTGCTAACCAGTGTCACAAGGGGAACCTTGTTGAATGCCTTACTGAAGTCCATATAGATCACATCCCCTGCTCTGTCCTCATTAATCCACTTTGTTATGTCTTCAAAAAAACTCAACAAGTTCATGAGACATGATTTACCACGCACAAAACCATGTTGACTATCCCTAATCAGTCCTTGCCTTTCCTGTCCCTCAGGATTCCCTCCAACAACTTGCCCAACACCAACTTCAGGCTCACTGGTCTATAGTTCCCTGGCTTGTCCTTATCACCTTTCTTAAACAGTTGTACCACGTTAGCCAACCTCAAGTCTTACAACACCTCACCTGTGACAATCAGTGATACAAATATCTCAGCAAGGGGCCCAGCATTCACTTCCCTGGCTTACTAGAGAGTTCAAGGGTGCACCTTGTCATGTCCTGGGGATTTATCCACCTTTATATGTTTCAAGACATCCAGCACTTCCTCCTTTGTAATATGGATATTTTTCAAGATGTTACCATCTATTTTCCCACATTCTATACCTTCCATGTCCTTCTCCACAGTAAACACTGATGCAAAATATTTGCTAAGTGTATCCCCCATCTCGTCCGGCTCCACACAAAGGCTGCCTTGCTGATCTTTGCTTCCTTTTTATTCACCAAACCCTCAATTTCTTTCATCATTCGGCATTTCCTACACCTACTGGCCTTTCCTTTCACCTGAACAGGAATATACTTTCTCTGGATTCTTGTTATCTGATTTCTGAAGACTTCCCATTTTCCAGCCGTCCCTTTACCTGCGAACATCTGCCCCCAGTCAGCTTTTGAAAGTTCTTGCCTAATACTGTCAAAATTGGCCTTTCTCCAATTTAGAAATTCAACTTTTGGATCTGCTCTATCTTTTTCCATCACTATTTTAAAACTAATAGAATTATGGTCACTGGCCCCACTGACACCTCAGTCACCTGCCCTGCCTTTTTTCCCAAGAGTAGGTCAAGTTTTGCACTTTCTCTATTCGGTACATTCAGTTATTGAATCAGAAAATTTTCTTGTACACTCTTAACAAATTCCTCTCCATCTAAACCCTTAACACTATGGCAGTCCCAGTCTATGTTTGGAAAGTTAAAATTCCCTACCATAACCACTCTTTTATTCTTACAGATAACTGAAATCTCCTGATAAATCTGTTTCTCAATTTCCCTCTGACTATTAAGGTGTCTATAATACAATCCCAATGTGGTGATCATCCCTTTCTTATTTCTCAGTTCCACCCAAATAACTTCCCTCAATGTATTTCCAGGAATATCCTCCCTCAGCACAGCAGTAATATCATCCCTTATCAAAAACGCCACTCCCCCTCTCTCCTGCTTCCCTTTCTACCCTTTCTGTAGCACTGGGATCACTACAGTACGAGTACTATAGATGGGTCAGTTTTTGTCCAGTGTGTGCAGGAGGGCTTCCTGACACAGTATGTAGACAGACCTACAAGAGGCGAAGCCACTTTAGATTTAGTACTGGGTAACGAGCCTGGCCAGGTGTTAGATTTGGAAGTAGGTGAGCACTTTGGAGACAGCGATCACAATTCTGTCAGGTTTACTTTAGTGATGGAAAGGGATAGGTGTACTCCACCAAGCAAGAGTTACAGCTGGGGGAAGGGAAATTACGATGCAATTAGGAAAGATTTAGGAAGCGTAGAATGGGGAAGGAAACTGCAGGGGATGAGCATATTAAAAATGTGGAGCTTATTCAAGGAAAAGCTCCTGTGTGTCCTAGATAAGTATGTACCTGTCAGGCAGGGAGGAAGATATAGAACGCGTGAGCCGTGGTTTACTAAGGAAGTGGAATCCCTGGTCAAGAAGAAGAAGAAGACTTATGTTAGGACAAAATGTGAAAACTTAGTTATGGCGCTTGAGGGTTACAAGGAAGTCAAGAACGACCTAAAAAGAGAGCTCAGAAGAGCCAGGAGGAGACATGAGAAGTTGTTGGTGGATAGGATCAGGGCAAACCCTATGGCTTTCTATACTTATGTCAGGAATAAAAGAATGATGAGGGCTAAATTAGGGCTAATCAAAGATAATAGTGGGAAGTTGTGTGTGGAGTCAGAGGAGTTAGGGGAAGCGCTAAATAAATATTTTTTGACAGTGTTCACTATAGAAAATGAGAATGTTGGCAAGGACGATACAGAGATACTTGCATCTAGACTAGAAGAGATTGAGGTTCACAAGGAAGAGGTATTAGAAACACTGCAGAGTGTGGAAATAGACAAGTCCCCTGGGCCAGATGGGATCTATCCCAGGATCCTCTGGGAAGCAAGGGAAGAGATTGCCGAGCCTTTGGCATTGATCTTCAAATCATCACTGTCTACAGGAATAATGCCTGAGGACTGGAGGATAGCAAATGTGGTTCCCTTGTTCAAAAAAGTAGTAGACAAAACCCTAGTAATTACAGACCAGTGTTGGTAAAGTATTGGAAAAGGTCATAAGATTTAAGATTTATAACCGTCTAGAAAAGAATAATCTGATCAGGGACAGTCAGCACAGTTTTGTGAAGGGTTGGTCGTGCCTAATGAATCTTATTGAGTTTTTTGACAAAGTGACCAAACAGGTAGATGAGAGTAAACTGGTTGATGTGGTGTATATGGATTTCAGCAAGGCGTTCGATAAGGTTTCCTACAGTGGGCTATCATACAGAATGTGGAGGAATGGAATTGTGGGAGACATAGTGGTTTGGATCAGTAATTGGCTTGCTGAAAGAAAACAGAGGGTTGTAGTTTATGGAACATGTTCATCTTGGTATCCAGTTACTAGCGGCGTATCGCAAGGGTCAGTGTTGGGTCCACTGCTGTTCGGCATTTTTATAAATGACCTGGATGAGGGCTTAGAAGGCTGGGTTAGTAAATTTGCGGATGACACTAAGGTCGGTGGAGTTGTGGATAGTGACGAAGGATGTAGTAGATTGCAGAGAGACATAGATAGGATGCAGAGCTGGGCTGAGAGGTGGCAAATGGAGTTTAATGTGGACAAGTGTGAGGTGATACACTTTGGATGGAGTAATTGGAATACAAAGTACTGGGCTAATGGTAAGATTCTTGGGAGTGCAGATGAGCAGAGAGATCTCGGTGTCCATGTACACAGATCGCTGAAAGTTCCCACCCAGATTGAGAGGGTTGTTAAGAAGACATGCAGTGCTTTAGCTTTTATTAATAGAGGGATTGAGTTCAGGAACCATGAGGTTATGCTGCTGCTGTACAAAGCTCTGGTATGGCCATACTCGGAGTATTGTGTACAGTTCCGGTCACCGCATTATAAGAAGGATGTGGAAGCTTTGGAAAGGGTGCAGAGGAGATTTACTAGGATGTTGCCTGGTATGGAAGGAATGTCTTACAAGGGAAGGCTGAGGGCCTTGAGGCTGTTCTCGTTAGAGAGAATAAGGTTGAGAGGTGACTTAATAGAGGCATACAAGATAATCAGAGGGTTAGATAGAGTGGACAGGGAGAGCCTTTTTCCAAGTATGGGGTCGGCAAACACGAGGGGACACAGCTTTAAAGTGAGGGGAGATAGGTATAAGACAGATATCAGAAGTAGTTTCTTTACTCAGAGAGTAGTAAGGGTATGGAATGCTTTGCCTGCAACGGTAGTAGATTCACCAAGTTTAAGTGCATTTAAGTTGTCATTGGACAGGCATATGGACATACATGGAATAGTGTAGGTGGGATGGGCTTCAGATTAGTATGACAGGGCTGCGCAACATCGAGGGCTGAAGGCCCTGTACTGCGCTGTAATGTTCTGTGTCCTATGTTCTATGTTCTATTTGTATCCTGGAACATTGGGTTAGTAAAAATGAATGTGATAATGCTTGCTTTTTTTTGGAGCAGTAGTAGATTGAACTGTAATAGTGTACAGAACTCTGTTGAACTCATGTGAGCTTTACCATGAGGTACACAACGTATAAGCAGACATTTTAAGCTTCACAAAGATGAAGTCCCTGTGGTAAACATACGGCTATGTTATACACTTGAACTGTAAGAGTCTCACCCACCGGTGTATGTTAAAAATTCATTTTCAGAATATGGGTGTTGCTGATAAACCTAAAATTCATTGCTCATTGACACTTGTCTTCTGAAGGTGTTGATAAACTGAACGGCCCACTTCAGGAGATGATAAGAAATATTAACAGGAGTTCCATTTGCCTTCATAAGCTTGCTCCACCCTCTGTTGAGATCATGACTGACCTTACTGTGGCCTTAATGGCACTTTTCTGCCTGCCTCCCATTACTCTATTCAAGAATATGACTTTCCTGCTTCTCGGATGCTGCCTGAACTGCACCGCACCTTTTGACTCTGGTCTCCAGCATCTGCAGTCCTCATTTTACTCACTTGTCAGTCAAAAGTCTGTGTAACTCAGTCTTGAATATATTGGTTTACCAGCATCCATCACCCTCTGAGGAAGATTTCCAAAGTGTGATGACCTCTGTGAAAAGAAAATCCTTCTCATTTCTGTTTTAAATGGGAAATCCTCCACTTTTAAATGTTATCCCTTCGTCCTAGATTCCCCTATGAGCTGAGATATTCTGCCAACATTTACCTTGTCAGGAACCTCATAAATTTATACTTTCAATAAGATTACTTTGATGTCCAAGACATAAAAAAAAAGCTCTAGAGGAAGTAAAATAAAGGATTTGGGAAAGACTGAACAGTTTGGAACCTGTTCTAGCAGAAGGGAGAATACTTAGATGTGGCCTGACAGAATTACATTTAAGGTGAAAGTGAGGCCTACAGATGCTGGAGCTCAGAGTCAAGATTAGAGTGGTGCTGAAAAAGCACAGAAGGAGAGGCAGGAGCAGGAAAATCGACGTTTTGAGCAGAAGCCCTTCATCAGAATGATTGAGTTAGATTGCAGAGTGGTTGTAAAGCAAATGATTTTATTTGTATAAGACTTATGGGCCATAAATATATGCAGATCCAAATAAATCCAATAGTCAAATAAGGAAAACATTTTGTACTCAGAGTGCTTAGAATGTGGGACTTATCAACACATTAAAGGGGTGAGAGAAATAAATTAGAACTTTTAGAAGGAGGCTAGGTAAACTCCTGTGAGAAAAGACAAAAAATAGATAAGGTGAAAGGCTGTGGAAACGTAGTTGAAATGGGAAGATATTGGTACAAAGTATAAACACCAGCACAGCCCAATTGGACTAGATGGTCTGTTTGTGGTGTATACTACATATAATCATTTTGGGCTTCATCAGAATCAGGCAGAGTTCTGCTTCAGGGCATCAAAGTTGATAAAGTGTAGCATTGGAAAAAGCACGGCAAGTCAGGCAGCAAGAGAGTCAATGTTTCGGGCATAACCCTTCTTCAGGGCATCAAACCCCATCCTTGTTATAATGTAACAATAGTTTGAAAATAACTTTTTAAGTTGTAAAAAGAGTAGTTTCAATCATGTTCAATTTAAATATCAAATTTTGTTTCCTAGAGGTGATATAAGCCCAGATGAAGTTGTTCATCTGGTTAATCAGGGCTTTCAGAGAGGGCAATGTGACTTCGGCATTAAAGTGAGATCAATTCTCTGTTGCATACGTCACATGGAAGGTAATTTTCTTTTCGACAATTTAGATCATGGCATTTTTAGTGATGTTTAATAGTTATTTTTTGTAGTTTTAAAGTTTTTAAAGTGTGGTTCTGTAACTGACAATAAATGACATTGTATTGCTTATCAGATGTTTGCTCAGATATTTGTATGACTATGCAATTGCAGTTTCAATAGTTGTTCAAGTATCTGGAATACTATGCATCTATTCCCTCAGCATTAAGTGGGTGCAATACTAAGAAATTTAGCAATGGGGAAGATTGCAGTTATTCAAATGTGTGCTTCAGGTCACTGCTAATTTTGTCTTGAACTCTTTTGAGTTAGCCATTCAAAGAAGATTGAATTCACCTTCGGTATGAAAGTTTCACATCAATTACAGAAAACTAAATATCATTCACTGGTTACTGGTTCGAAAGAATTCAAATTGTGCTGTGCCTTCCTGTTACCCAACCGGCAGGAACTTGATGGGGCAAGACTGCAGGTCACTCATCCTAATCAGAGTTGAGAATGCGTGTTGGAAAAGCACAGCAGGTCAGGCAGCATCCGAGGAGCAGGAGAATCGACATTTTGGGCATAAGTCCTTCATTAGGAAATTCCTGATGAAGGCCTTATGCCCGAAACATCGATTCTCCTGCTCCTCGGATGCTGTCTGACCTGCTGTGCCTTTCGAGCCCCACACTCTCGACTCTGATCTCCAGCATCTGCAGTGCTCACTATCTCCTACTCTCTGTAATCAGCAGCCTGCATTGGAAAGTTAGTATATTCCTGCCTCCTTTCTAACAGCCTAAATGTATTTTGCCTAATGTCCATATAAATGACAAAGTAAATAACTGCTAATATCACTGTTATAAGCAGAAACGAGCCTGTGGTTGATGATTACATTTACTTTCAATACTACAGTCATAATATTGGTGGGACTCATGCCATGTCCAATGCAATTAACTGTTACTTCATATCTTGTGAAGGGAATTAAACTGCCTGAAGACTAACATCTATGATGATAATCTCAAGAGTTTGTGTAGATGTTGAAACTGGTTGTCAACAATTTGCAGGGTTTCAACTTTATTGAGGATGCAAATATTTAAGGAGTCTTTTCCTCCCACAATATGTTTATTTTCCTAAGTGTCCTTGTCATATTTTGCCAAGCATGATCAAATCAAATGCTGTCAGGTCATTTTCTGCAAATAATCCTATACAAGGTCACGACCTTTATTTAACCAGTGAGGGAAGCCAGTGTTCATTTCATTGAATCCCTACAGTGTGGAAGGAGGCCCATTTCAAGAGCATTCCAACCAAACCCATCTCCCTACCCTATAACCACGCTTTTCCCATTCCTAATCCACCTAACCAGCACAGCTTTGGACTGTGAGAGGAAACTAGATCACCCAGAGGAAACCCACACTGATACAGGGAGAACATACAAACAGTTGCCCATGGTGAAATTGAACCCAGGTCCTTGGCACTTTGGCGCAGCAGTGCTAACCACTGAGCCAACCTGCTGCCTGATCAGACAGCAACTAGGGTCACAGGTCCTTTAACCAATACAGCAGCAGCTGCACATTATGCATACCCTTGGCTTAGTGACTCGTTGTGAAATTGGCATGTTGCATGCCTCCTTAGCACTCAGCACTGGGGAAAACAATGGTTAGCTATGTCGAACTTAATTTTCTTTTTCTGTCTCTTCAGCATGGTCTCTTGAAATTGTTGAGCTTTGTCAGAAGTATCGAGATGCTGGTGTTGTGGGAATTGATCTAGCAGGAGATGAACTGATGGACGCTGAATCCCATCCAGGCCATGTCCAAGCTTATGAGGTTGGATATGTGTACAGATTATACATTATACTCCACATTCAAATTTCCTTAACTACCACACAATGATCTCACATCTCAATTTAACTTATAGTTACAGTATATATGTGAGTATTTAGCATTTGTTATTTGCTTTCATCTATTAAGAATTCTATTCCGTGTAAGGAGGTGTGAAAAGTGAAGAAATATATTGTTTGTACATTATACACCACCCTTATTACCTTAAAATAGAGAAGAAAAATAGTAAGTACATCCTTAAACCCTTGAGGAATCTTAAAACTTTCAATACTTGAAGGAAGTATTGATTAGGCTTTAGCCAGTAATTTGGTTGTTATATTGGTAGCAATTACCAATAAGTGCTTGCTACTTAATTAAGAGTGTACCTTCTTTGGTGAATTTCTTTATCATTATTCACCAGGACAAAACAAATGTGGTGAAAAAGAATTTCCTTATAAATGTACCTGCGGCCCTGATAGAAACAATTTGGAAATGATCAGGTGAAGCACTTCAGGTCTTATCCAAATGCCTCTGAAAGTTACCGTTGTAATTGCCTCCACAACCCTTTCAGACCGTGGGGCGCAGATCATGACTCACTATGTCCCAAAGGTTTTTTTTCATGCAGCCTTTGGATTCTTTTCTCAATAGCTACAAAACGAGTGTCCTCTACTTCTCAAACCTTTCACCAATGACAATAGTTTCTGTCCATAAGAGGCAGACAAAGTGACATGGAAGACAGGTGCAAGTGGAACGTATGAGTGTGATTGGTAAAATATGTACAAAATATAGTATGATTTAGCTGAGCAATTTGTGATGTTTATTTTGTTTTGGCTTTTATTTTTGCACTGTAGACAAAGTGGACTTTGTGACAGTCAGTAAGAAAAGTTAGTTGTGGGACTGCTGGCAAATGTTAATTTGGGTTTATATTGACTGGAATCAGAGTTGATTAGTTGTTCATGGCTAGCCAAGCCAAAATGGCATTGCCTGGGTTGCTTCCACCCTGAGTTAGTCTGCCTTTATTTCTTGTCCCTCAGCTGGTTATTATATAGCTGGTGGCAAGAGCTATGCCAACATGATAGTGAGAGTGCCCATCATGCAACAGGCTTCGAAAAGTCTTGATGTGAATCCTGCCAAGTTGCAAGGTTCTTCCCATCAGGTTCAGGCAGTGGAAACATTGCTTCATACACTAATGACCATCCTTTCACATTTCTTGTGACACAGCATATAGTAACCTTAAAAGGTGAACTCTCTTAAAGGCAAAGTACGCAAATGTATACCTTTGTGTCTTACCCATGTCTGTAAAACCTGATCCGTCATTCCCACCCTTTTGGGATCCATTAGGAAGCCCGTTTCCGCATCCCATGTGAAGATAAGGCGAGTCTTCAACCTTCTCCATCTTTGGGACTTCCTGTTGTCCTGACTGTGGCTGCTACTTGATCCTGCTGTTGTTGGAACTACAGAGCTTCTGACCAATTATATATGGTACAAAGGAAGGTGCTTGTGGTTGTTGGAGGTCAGACATCTCAGCTCCAGGCCAGGTACTACAGCAGTACCTCAGGGTAGTGACCTAGCCCATTCACCTTCAACTGCTTCATCAATGACCTTCCCTCCATCAAAAAGGGTCAAAAGTTGGGATGTTTATCGATGGTTGCACAATATCAGCACCATTCACAACTCCCCAGAAACTGAATAAGTCCATGGTCAAATGGAAAACCTGGAAGATCTCCAAAAGGTAGCTGACAAAGGGCAATAAACATTTGCACCACACAAATGCTAGACCCTGAGCATTGCCAACAGGAGAGAATCTAACCTTTGTTCCTTGCCATTCAATGAAATTGCCATGACTGGACCTCCCAATATTAATATTCTGGGGTGGCCATTGATCAGAAACTGAACTGGACAAATTATATAAATACTGTGGCTAAAGGAGTAGGTCAGAGATTAGGAATTCCACGGTGGGTAACCTGCCTCCTAACTCCTCCAAGGAAGTCTGCAATTCCCTCCAAGGCACTCACCATCCTAATGTGGAAATACATCTCTGTTCCTTGTTAAAAATCGCAGAACACCAGGTTATAGTCCAACAGGTTTAATTGGAAGCACACTAGCTTTCGGAGCGACGCTCCTTCATCAGGTGATTGTAGAGGGCTCGATCGTAACACAGAATTTATAGCAAAAATTTGCAGAGTGATGTAACTGAAATTATACATTGAAAAATTGATTGTTTGTTAAGCCTTTCATCTGTTAGAATACAGTGATAGTTTCATTTCTTTCATGTATGAATCACAAAACCCTTTGTTTTACGAAACCCTACGTCAGAATCCTAGAATTCCCTCCCCAACAGGATTGTGCAGGTAACCCCACACCACACGGACTGCAGTGGGTCATGAAGACAGTTCATCACCACCTTGTGAAGGGCATTTAGGCATGGGCACTAAATAGTGGCCGGGTCAGTGATACCCAGATCCCATGATTGAATGAAAAACACAGACTGTCCAGCAGTTAGCAGCTCTCTATTGTAAGGCTTTCTCCCAGATGCAGGTCGAAGTCTCAATCTGAAGCTGCCCTCAGACATAGGGCAGCCAGATTTTAAGTTGATTGGCTCAAGACTGACTTTTCCCGTTCAGTGTTGGGGAAGAGCGGGGGAAGGGCTGTGTCTTCTTGTAAAATCCAGTCGATAATAGGTGGAAACAGACATGTGGTGTCTGTATATCACTGAGGATGTCTGGGTTTATGATTAAAGACATGCTGGACGGGCTCAGTGCCTCTGAAACCAAATATAAATCAGTACCATCAGAACAGAAAATCATAATATGGGGACAAATAATTTCATGTGATTTTGAATCTCCCTTCAGATGGCTGTGAAATGTGGGATCCATCGTACAGTTCATGCTGGGGAAGCTGGACCTGCATCAGGGGTGCGTGAGGTAAGGTAGTTGGCAAAGGATTTATGCTTGGTCATGTTGATCATATTTTGTGATTCGTCAAAAGACAAAATCTTGTGTTAATCAAAGGTGAATTCTTTCTGTAGTTAAATTTTGGTGAGGTTTATTGCCATGCCCTCACTGAAAGGTACTTACAAAGAGGAACGGTGACTTGATCCACACAAAAAAATTGTGATCTCATTGTGAAAAATGGATCTTCTTTTTGTTCGAACTTTTGCCTCTTGCAGAATGAAAGTATAAATGTGTCAAAAGTATAATGATGAGAAAATCAGTTCTTTGTTTTGCCTGTGAGTTAAATGATTTTAATAATGCATGTGAATTGGAGCATGCACATAAGGTTCAGAATCGTGGATGGATTCAATGAATGCAGATAATTACAATGGTATTTGTGAGGGCCATGTGTCAGAGTGGTCAGTCCCTGCCTCTGAGTCATGGAAGCCTGGGTTCAAGTCCCATATGCCCCAGGCCTGTGTCATATCACCTCTGTACAGGTTAATTAGAAAATAAATGGACCACTGTCTATAGCAGGTACCTTTATCTACATAGAGTTCTGTCTGCATAAAACATCCTATTGTGCGATACCCCAACTGTGAAGTTATCCATTGATATTTGGGTATAGAGACTAGGACCACAGTATTGCAGTGTGGCAGCATTACATACCAGCCACTTGCTGAACAAGAAAACAGGAGGGAAAAGAAATAAGGAGGTCTGTCATGCCCTGTCTCTGAGCTTTCAAGGTTCACCCCACCGACACTGTGCCAGCAACTGTGCTCCACTATTCCCTCTCAGCCTCCATAAACCAGGGACCCCAGAACATTATATTGACATGAACTGACTCCTAAATTTAACTCAATTAGATGTGATCAGGGAATTTGTTAGCTCGGTTGGCTTCATGCACTGATTCTGACAATTCTTGAATTTACCCACAGGGTGTCGGAAATGTTCATGTGATGTGACAGGCTTTTCAAAGGGAATAAATTTGGCAGCAATGCATTCCCTTCATCAGGAAACCAGCCTGACACATGTTCTTGGTTTGGTGTCTGGATGGAGGCAAAAAACTCACTTGTTGCAGTCAATAAATTGCCTAATCCTTAGAAAATGTTGTGACTGTCTGGTCGCAGTACCAAGTCAGCCAAATCAGAGATACCAGTCACATCTGGGTCTATCAATTCGAAACCCTGATCATCTACTCCACCTAGAACCTAATTTCACTGCTGCCTGTTTCATGAGCAGGAAAATAAAAAGATCGATGCAGCTATGGGAAATCATGACCATACCTTGTGTTCAGGAACACTGGTGTTCCTCGACCTTTCTTCCAAATTCTGTTCACCTTTCCATGTTTCCATCCTCCACTGCTATTCTTATAACAGTTTATCCCTGCTCTGGGTCAAATATTCAACCTGTATTTCTTTCATTCTTTATTTCGTATGACAGACCATTATTTCTCCTGCAATTTAATCAGCTTCTGATTTCCACCTAGTCAGAAATCAATCGTTGAATGCTGCCCACCTGTAAACTTACCTACTTTTAATAAAATATATTGCTCTAAAGCGCTAATCTTGCCTTCCTCTCTCCACAGATGCTGCCTGACCTGCTGTATTTTCTGTACATGTACTATCCCCTGCCTTGCCTGGTTTCCTGCAACTATTCTTCCTGCTCAGCATCTTTTTGTTTATTGTCTCTCTTCTCAGGTTTGTCCTGCTACCCATTGTTAAAATTGTTTGAAGTAGAGTGGAGTTAGAATGTAGAGATATACAGTATTGGTTCTCAGGCCTTTGTTTCTATTTTCTTTTGACCTGTCAAAAGTTAAGTCTGGATTGAAAATGCGCAAATTTTAAATGAATGAGAAATGGGGGCAGGGGCTGGGCAGGCAGCAACAATATATTTATATAGCACCCTAGGGTTAAGATGCGTAGCTCTCGTGAATTATCTCACACATGATTGTGAAAAAGGAATGAGCTGTACTACTACCTATATTCTCAGAGAGAGCTGAATAACCTAAACTATTGAATTGGTTCACCAGTCTGCCTGTCAGTGAGAGTGTGCGTGGAAGAAAGGACAAGGACCTAAGGATGCCAAGAATAACCTACAAAGTGTAAAATTTCAATTGCAACTTTTCAATTTGGGGATTAAAATCATAGTCACATGAGGAAAAAAATTCAAATGATTATGTTATGAAGGTTTAAAGGTACTGTACCTTTAAGAGAGTTGAAAAGCTAGCAAAACTGCCCGACACTGCGCTATGCGTTCTGAATAAGATGACAATGTAACACATGGTTGACACAAATAGAGTAGTTGGGTTGCCATGAGATACAAACAAATTCAAATTTGTCCAATCAGTTTAAATTATGCCTGAGATACCAAAGTCCAATCAAGTTTGAATTTAGTATTTTGATTATATTAAAGCCAATGAAACAATCCAATGTTTGGGGTATAAAATTGACATTTTGAACAGCTAGAGAGAGAACTGCGAAAAGACCAACACATATAGGCTGCTAGCTCAAGAGCTCTCTGAGACATACCGGCCTGTGGGGAGTCTGCACCACAGAGCATCAAAACTGACCTGAAGAGAATCTACAGAGGAATCCCAACAAAGTTGACTGGGTTTGAAATATGATTTTTTTTTAAGTAGATCTTAATTGGGATTTTTTTTATCAGACTAGTTTTGTAGAGTGGGAGGTAAAAGATAGGTTTAGAGAAAGGAGCTGTAAATAGTTGTTAGTTTTAATATTCTCTATTGGACTTAAAGAATAAAGTTATTGATTTTTACTTTAAATATTTACCTCTGGGATAATTCTTTGCCTCTCACATTTAACAGATTACAGCACAGGGTGAATCCTTTCTGTATTGCTGATTAAAATTAGCCGAAGGATTTACCTCGTTGCAACAATTAAGATCAATTTCATTGTTTACTTCAGCTTTCACTAATTCTCACTAGGTTGTGCAGTTAGAACATTGCAGGTGATCTAAGATAGCATTTCTAACACATAAAATTGGAACAGGAGTAGGCTATTTGGCCATTAGTCGAGAGTGTGTTGCTGGAAAAACACAGCAGGTCAAGCAGCATCCGAGAAGGAAGGGAATCAATGTTTTGGGCCAGAGCCCTTCATCAGGAAGGGCTCTGGCCCAAAACGTTGATTCTCCTGCTTCTTGGATGCTGCCTGACCTGCTGTGTTTTTCCAGCAACACATTTTCGACTTTGATCTCCAGCTTCTGCAGACCTCACTTTCTCCTATTTGGCTATTAGAGCTTGCTTAGCTATTCAATGTGATCATGGCCAATTATCCATCCCTATTCCTGCTTTCACCCCATACCCTTTGACTCCTTCATCCCTGAGAACTGTATCTAACTCCTTCTTTGAAATGTTCAATGCTTTGGCTTCAATTGCTTTTCTATGGCAGAGAATCCATAAGCCCACAGCTCTCTGGATGAAGAATTCTCTTGTTCGTTTCAGTTGTAAATGGTCTATGCGTTATCTTTTCTGGCTCTGACTCCCAGGTCATTGGGAACATGCTTCATGCATCTACCCTATCTAGTCCTGCTAGAAGTGTAGCTTTCTATGGGATGCCTGCTCCTTCTCCTACACGCCAGTCTTAACCAATATCAGTCCGGCCACCCTAGGAATACATCTGAAAAACCTCTGTTGCACTCACTCTGTAGCCAGCATGCCTTTCCTCAGATAAAGACATCAAAATTTCACACAATATTCCCACTGTGAACTCTGTATGTTGGCATCAAACTATCCCTGATTCTGTACTCAAATCCTTTTGTAACAAAGGTCAACGTCCCCCTCACCTTCTTTACCACCTGCTGCATCTGCATGTTTCCTTTCAGGTCCCCAGGCCACATCGCACCTCTATCTTTCCCACTCTACCTTCATTTAGATAATAACCTGCCTTCCTGTTTTTGCTACCAAAGTGGGAAACGTCACATTTACCCACAGTGTAATTCATCTGCCGTGCATTTTCCCACTCACTCAACTTACTCATATCTTTGCACCTGCCTCCCACCCAGCTTTGTGAACACATCAAATTTTGTTCCCTCATCTAAATCAATCATACATATTGTAAGTAGCTGGAGTCAAGCACAGGTCCCTGTGGTACCTGCTGGTCTCTGACTGCCATGTAGAAAATTACCTATTTTTTCTCCGCCTTATTTACCGTCTGCCAGCCAGTTTTCTGTCCATATCAGTACGCCACCCCCAAATCCCATACGCTTTAATTTTACATACTAATTGCTTTGGCACCTTATTGAACACCACCTGAAAATCCATGTAAACCACATCCACTGGTTCTCCTGATCAACTCTATTATTACATCCTCAAAAAATTCCAATAAATTTGTTGAGCATGATCTCCCTTTCATTAATCCAATCTGACTGTCTGATCCTGTCACTGGTTTCCAAGTGCTGTGCTGTTAAATCATTTATTATAGCCTCTAGCATTTTTCCTAATGCCAATGTGAAGCTAATCAGTCTATAATTTCCTGTTTACTCAACCTCATGTTTTCTTTTGAAAATGGAGTTACATTACCTACCTTCCAATCCATAGAAACTGCTCCAGAGTAATGAAAGATAACACCAATGAATAAATTTATTTCTATGGCCACTTCTCAACTACTCTGTAATGCAGATTACCAGGCCCTAGGGATTTGTCAGGGAGAAAGTGAGGACTGCAGATGCTGGAGGTCAGAGCTGAAAATGTGTTGCTGGAAAAGCGCAGCAAGTCAGGCAGCATCCAAGGAACAGGAGAATCGACGTTTCGGGCATAAGCCCTTCTTCAGGATGCTGCCTGACCTGCTGCGCTTTTCCAGCAACACATTTTCACCTAGGGATTTGTCAGCTTTCAATCCCTTCAATTTCCCTAACACCATTTCCCTACTAATACTGTGTTCACAACATTTTCAGGACATTGTTTCTGTCCTCCTTTGTGAAGATTAAACAAAGATGTGTATTTAATTGGTCCACCACCTATTTGTTCCCCATTATAACTTGCCCTGTTTCCGATGGGGAGGGATCTACACTAATCTTTTTCTCTTCACATACCCGGAGAAGCTTTTTACCATCAGTTTATAACTTCCCTGCAAGCTTATGCTCAGACTTTATTTTTACCCTCTTAATCAATTCCTTTGTCCTCCTTGGCTGAATTCTAAACTGCTCCCAATCCTCAGGTCTGCTGCATTTTTTGGCCAGTTTGTATACATCTTCCTTGGATTTAATACTTTCCCTAAGTCCCATTATTAGCAATATCCAAGTCACATGTCCCATTTTATTTTTATATCAGACCGAAATGAATAATCATTGCAGTTTCACCATCCAGGCTTTAAATGTTTTCCATTGCCTATCCCTTTTAAGGAACACTCCCCAATTTATCATAACTATCCCATGCCGAATGGATTTAACAATTCTGAATATTCATCTCTTTCAGATTCCGATTGGTAACATTTATTAATCTTTATAAATTTATTACTTTGATAGGCTCTGGAAATTTTTAAGTCTGAAAGAGTTGGCCATGGATACGCAATCATAAATGATCCTGTACTTTATAAGGAAATACTAGAGAAGAAAATCCATATCGAGGTAAAAATAATGCTTAAAGAAATTCAAAATACAATAAATCTCATAGCTTTTGAAAGAATGCTTTTGTTATTTATATTTTTATGTTTATAAAAGGCATGTCCCCAGTCAAGTGTTCTCACAGGAGCATGCGATCCTGATTTCACAAAACATCCAGTTGTCACGTAAGTGCTTTTTACCTGCCAATTATTTGACATTATGTAGCATTTACTAATGATATTCAAAGGTTTTTCAAAGGGCAAGGGCTTGCTTATTTTCTGAGTGCTTTGAATGAGTGTACAGAATAAAATAAAGAACATGTTTAAAAATGTATTGCCCTTGAGAACTGGTGGAGATAATCTAATTCCCATATTTAAGGAGGTGACAGAACACATCCAGGAAATTATAGACTAGTCATCTTAACATCTGTGTAGGAAAGCAAATAGGGCAAATAGAATATAGTAGATTTCAAAGTACAATAACTTGTTTGACCAAACATATTTTTTTCTGAGGAGGCAGTGTTGACAAAGCAGTAGATCATAGAATCCCTCCAGTGTGGAAACAGGCCCTTTGGCCCAACAAGTCCACACCGACCTTCTGAAGAGTGACCCACCCAGACCCATTCCCCTACCCTCTATTTATCCCTGACTAATGCACCTAACTGACACATTCCTGAACACTATGAGCAATTTAGCATGGCCAATTCACCTCACCTACATATCTTAGGATTGTGGAAGGAAACTGGAGTTCACGGAGGGAACCTGTACAGACATGGGGAGAATGTGCAAACTCCACACAAACAGTCGCCCAAGGCTGGAATCAAATGCGGGTCCCTGGCACGGCGAGGCAACAGTGCTAACCACTGAGCCACCATGCCACATCTGGATTTTCAAAAATCCTTTGATAATGTGGCTAACATTTAAAGTTAGAGAATATGGAATCAGGGACAAATGGAAGAATAGATTGCTAACTGGCATCAAGAGAGATAGAGCAGGGATAGCTCTACAGAATGGCACAGGTAGGAAGTGGTGTTCCACAGAATCAGCGCTGATTCCAAAGCAGTTCACAATTTATATTGCAATTAGGAGTTTGGAATTAAAACCACAATTTCTAAAACTTTGGTCAGACCACACTTAAAGTACTGTACATATTTCTGGTCACCATATCATTAGAAGGATATAAAGAGAGGGTGCAGAGAAGATTTATAAAAGCAATGCTGAAAATGCATTGTGTGGGAAGAATTGACAGCATGAGTGTTTGCTGTCCTGAATGGGATGGCGAAGGGGTGACCTGCAGAATTATGAAATGTTTAGACAGAACGGTTATGTGGAGCAGCATAACTTGATGCCGTTATTGTAATATATATAGAGAATTCAGAAGAAACTTCTTTGCCGAAAGATTTATGCGAATGTGAAATTTGTTGCCACAGAATTGAATTAATTGAATTGAATTGAATTAGCTTTATTGTCACATGTACTCAAATGAGTACAGTGAAAAGTTTATAAGTCGCCACTTACAGCACCATCTTGGGTATAGTTTCTCATAGGGAATGGTTGAAATAAATAATACAGAGGCACTAAGGAGAAACTGCACAAGTTTTTGATGGACAATGCAATGAATGGTGACAATGAGAGATTGAGATGAGAAAATTTGGAAACAAGTCCACTACAGCATGAACATCCAAATAGAATGGTTCGGGTGAATGTCCTGTTTCTGTGCCAGAAATCTAATGCAATTCTATTCCATATAAAACTGACAGATAAGCTCTAACAAGAGAAATGTAACATTCTGCTCTGGATGCAGTCTGCTAGTTGATGCATCCAATTTAAAAATTAAAGTAATAGATTAGATGCAGGTTTGCTAACTGACTTAACAATGATAGTTCAAGGCAGAGGAGATGGCAACAGAATACGTAAAGAAACAAAACACTGAGCTACAGAACGTTTATAAATGGGAAAAGCAGATTCCTCAATGAATCATGTTGTCATTTAGAGTCACAGAGTCATAGAGATGTACAACACAGAAACAGACCCTTCAGTACAACTTGCCCATGCTGACCAGATATCTTAAATTAATCTAGTCCCATTTGCCAGCATTTGGCCCATATCCCTCTAAAACCGTCCTATTCATATACCTATCCAGATGCTTTTTAAAAACTGTAATTGTATCAGCATCCACCACTTCTTCTGACAGCTCATTCCATATACGCACCACCCTCTGCATGAAAAAGCTGCCCCTTAGGTTCCTTTTAAATCTTTCCCCTTTCATCTTAACCTATGTCTTCTTGTTTTGGACTCCCCCACCCCGGGAAATGACCTTGTCTATTTACCTTATCCAGGCTTTATAAACCTCATCATGCCTTAATAAATCTCATCCTTCAGCCTCCGACGTTCCAAGGAAAAGAGTCCCAGTCTATTCAGCCTCTCCCTATAGTTCAAACTTTCCAACCCTGGCAACATCCTTGTAAATCTTTTCTGAACTGTTCAATTTTCTCAACATCCTTCTTATTGCAGGGAGACCAGAATTGCATGCAGTATTCCAACAGTGGCCTAACCAATGTCCTGTACAGCCACAATATGACCTCTCAATTCCTGTACACAATGCACTGACCAATAAAGGCAAGCATACCAAATGCCTTCTTCACTATCCTATCAACCTGCAACTCTACTTTCAAGGGGCTATGAACCTGTACTCCAAGGTCTTTTTGAACAACAACACTCCCCAGGACCTTCACATTAAGTGTATAAGTCCTGCTCTGATTTGCCTTTCCAAAATGCAGCACCTCGCATTATAGAACATAGAACATAGAACATAGAACAGTACAGCACAGAACAGGTCCTTCAGCCCACGATGTTGTGCCGACCATTGACCCTAATGTAAACCTAATGTACGAATCCTCAACTTTCTGTGACCATATGCATGTCCAGCAGTCTCTTAAATATCCCCAATGACCTCGCTTCCACAACTCTCTGCTTAAAGAACCCACTTCTGACATCCCTTCTATACTTTCCGCCAAACAGCTTAAAACAATGACCCCTTGTGTTAACAACTTCTGCCCTGGGAAAATGTCTCTGGCTATCAACTCTATCTATGCCTTTCATTATCTTGTACACCTCAATTTTCTTCTTTTTTCCAATGAGAAAAGTCCAAGCTCAGTCAACCTCTCTTCGTAAGATAAGCCCTCCATTCCAGGCAGCATCCTGGTAAGCCTCCTCTGAACCCTCTCAAAAACATCCACATCTGTCCGATAATAGGGCAACCAGAACTGGACACAATATTCCAAGTGTGGTCTAACCGAAGTTTTATAGAGCTGCAACAAGATCTCACGGCTCTTAAACTCAATCCCCCTGTTAATGAAAGCCAAAACACCATATGCTTTCTTAACAACCCTGTCCACTTGGATGGCAATTTTAAGGGATCTATGTACCTGCGCACCAAGATCCTGCTGTTCCTCCTCACTGCCAAGAATCCTGACTTTAATCCTGTACTCAGCTTTCGTGTTTGACCTTCCAAAATGCATCACTTCACATTTATCCAGGTTGAACTCCATCTGCCACCTCTCAGGCCATCTCTGCATCCTGTCAATGTCCCGTTGCAGCCTTCAACAGTCCTCGATACTCTCAACGACACCTCCAACCTTTGTGTCGTCTGCAAATTTGCTGACCCATCCTTCAATCCCCTCATCCAAGTCATTAATAAAAATTACAAAGAGTAGAGGACCTAGAACAGACCCCTGTGGAACACCACTCACCACTGACTTCCAGACAGAATACTTTCCTTCCACTACCACTCGCTGTCTTCTGTTGACCAGCCAATTCTGTATCCAGACAGCTAACTTTCCCTGTATCCCATTCCCCCTGACCTTCTGAATGAGCCTACCATGGGGAACCTTATCAAATGCCTTGCTGAAGCCTATATACACCACATCCACCGCTTGACCCTCATCAACTTGTCTAGTAACATCCTCAAAGAACTCAATAAGATTTGTGAGGCATGACCTGCTCCTCACAAAGCTGTGCTGACTGAATTTAATCAAGCCATGCTCTTCCAGATGGTCATAAATCCTATCCCTCAGAATCCTTTCTAACACCTTGCAGACAACAGATATGAGACTGACTGGTCTGTAATTGCCGGGGATTTCCCTATTTCCTTTCTTGAAGAGAGGAATTACATCTGTCTCCCTCCAGTCCTCAGGTACGACTCCGGTGGAGAGCGAGGATGCAAAGATCTTCGCAAGCGGCAAAGCAATCACATTTATCACTTCCCAAAGCAGCCGAGGACAAATCTGGTCTGGCCCTGGCGACTTGTCAATCTTAATGTTTGTCAAAATTTTCAACACATCAGCTTCCTCAATCTCTATCCATTCCAGCATGCTTACCTGCTCCTCAATGGTTTCATTGACTACAAGGTCCTTTTCTTTAATAAAGACAGAAGCAAAAAACACATTTACGGCTTCCCCTACCTCATCAGACTCGATACATAAGTTCCCTATGCTATCCCTGATCGGCCCTACTCTTTCTTTGATCATTCCCTTATTCCTCACATACAGGTAAAATGCCTTTGGATTCACCCTAATCCTTCCTGCCAAGCCTTTTTCATGCCCCCTCCTGGCTCTCCTCAGATCATTTTTGAGCTCCTTCCTCACCTGCCTGTAATCCTCTAGAGCTGAGCAAGACCCTTGCTTCCTCCACCTTACATAAGCTGCCTTCTTTCTTTTGAGTTGAAGCTCCTCTGCTCTCGTCATCCAAGGTTCCTTTATCTTACCCCTTCTTGCCTGTCTCAGAGGAACACATATATGCATCACTCGCAATAACTGTTCCTTAAATAGTCTCCACATGTCTATAGTGCCCTTTCCATAGAACAATTGCTCCCAGTCCATGCTTCCCAACTCACGTCTGATAGCATCATAGTTTCCTTTTCCCCAATTAAATATCCTCCCATTGTGCCTGCTTCTCTCCTTCTCCATAGCTATGTAGAATGTGAGGCAGCTGTGATCACCAAAATGCTCTCCCACCGCAAGATCTGACACTTGCCCCGGCTCATGCCGAGCACCAAATCCAAAATGGCCTCTCCCCTCATTGGCCTGTCAATGTACTGAGTTAGGAAACCCTCCTGAACACACCTTACAAAAACAGCTCCTTCCAAACCATCTGCTTGAAGGAGGTTCCAATCAATATTGGGAAAGTTAAAGTCACCCATTACAACTACCCTACTACATTCACACTTTTCCAAAATCTGCCGACCTATGCTTTCTTCAATCTTCCTGCTGCTATTGGGGGGCCTGTAGTAAAACCCTAATGAGGTGACTGCTCCTTTACTGTTCCTAATTTCCACCCATACTGACTCAGTAGGCAGACCCTCCTCGACAATGGTAACTTCTGAAGCTGTGATAGCTTCTCTGATTAGTAGTGCTACACCCCCGTCTCCTTTTCCCCCCTCCCTATTCTTTTTAAATGTTCTAAACCCTGGAACATCCAGCAACCATTCCTGTCCCTGAGAAACCCACGTCTCTGTTATGGCCACCACATCATAGCACCAGGTACTGATCCATGCTCTAAGCTCATCACTTTTATTCCTGATACTCCTTGCTTTAATGCAACACACTTTAACCGATCCCTTGGTTCTTTCCCAGGAAATTCTTTCCAACTGGCTGTGCTACCTCTTGCTATTGCCTCATCTCCATCAACTCTCACCACCGGTATATAGCTCAGGTTCCCACCCCCCTGCCATGCTAGTTTAAGCCCTACTGAACCACTTGAGCAAACCTTCCACCCAGAAGGCATCCCAATTATCTACATATCTGAAGCCCTCCCTCCTACACCAGCTGTGCAGCCATGTGTTAAGCTGCGCCCGCTCCCTGTTCCTCGCCTCACTATCTCGTGGCACCGATAGTAAACCCGAGACTACTACTCTGTTAGTCCTGTTCTGCAGCTTCCACCCTAACTCCCTGAAATCACTTTTTATATCCTCAATCCTTTTCCTGGCTATATCATCGGTGCCAATATGTAACACGATTTAGATTAGACTTAGATTAGATTAGATTAGATTAGACTTACAGTGTGGAAACAGGCCCTTCGGCTCAACAAGTCCACACCGACCCGCCGAAGCGAAACCCACCCATACCCCTACATTACCCCTTACCTAACACTACGGGCAATTTAGCATGGCCAATTCACCTGACCCGCACATCTTTGGACTGTGGGAGGAAACCGGAGCACCCGGAGGAAACCCACGCAGACACGGGGAGAACGTGCAAACTCCACACAGTCAGTCGCCTGAGTCGGGAATTGAACCCGGGTCTTCAGGCGCTGTGAGGCAGCAGTGCTAACCACTGTGCCACCGTGCCGCCCATGCTAACCACTGTGCCACCGTGCCGCCTGGCTGTTTACCCTCCCCTTTCAGAATCTTGTACACCCGATCAGAGACATCCCTGACCCTGGCACCAGGGAGGCCAACATACCTTCTGGGAATCCCAATCCTGACCACAAAATCTCCTGTCAATTCTCCTAACCATCGAGTCTCCTACCACTAGCGCTTTTCTGTTCTGCCCCCTTCCCTTCTGGGCCACAGTGTCAGGCTCAGTGACAGAGAACTGACCACTATGGCTTTCCTCTGGTAGGTCATCCACCCCAGCAGTATCCAAAATGATATACTTATTGCTGAGTGGAATGTCCACAGGGGATCTCTGCACTGTCTGTCTGTCCCCTTTCCTCCCCCTGACTGTAACCCATCTATCCTTATCCTGAGCCTCAGGAGTGACTAACTGCTGGTAACTTCTCTCAATTACCCCCTCAGCTTCCCAAATGATCTGCAGTTCATTCAGCTCCAGCTCCAATTCCCTAACACGGTTTTCAAGGAGCTGGAGTTGGGTGCACTTCCCGCAGATGTAGCCAGCGGAGACATGTGTCATGTGTCATTTCTCTCACCTGCCACATTCTGCAGGTGAATTAAACTCGACTCCTCAGCCCATTGGCCCATCTGGTCAAGATCCTATTGTAATCTGAGGTGACCTTCTTTGCTGTCCAATGCACCTCCAATTTTGGTGTCATCTGAAAACTTACTAACTATACCTTTTATTTTCATATCCAAATCATTTCTATAAATGAAGAAGAGCAGTGTACACAGCACAGATCCTTGAGGTGCATTTGATCCATGTAATCTAGGATTTCCCTTTTGCTCTTCCCATTCCTCCTCTCCCATTTTTCCTGCAGCTTGCACTTGCATTTTTCTAAGCTTTTGCAGTTCTGACAGTAGGTCACCTTCAGTTTAAACTAGCCTTTCTCATGCTACAGATGATGTCTGACCTGCTGAGCATTTTTCCTGAAGACAGGAAAATGGGGCTGAGGGGCATACCAGCCATCATCGAATGAATGAGCAGCCTGATGGGCTGAATGGTCTAATTCCGTTCCTTTAGCTTATTAACTTGTGAATTGTTCTTTCATATTTCCAGCATTAGCAGTTGCTTTTGAAAGAGTTTTGTATGTGTTATTTGCTTTAAACATCATTGGAGCTAACATTCAAACCTGATGTCTGTTTATAACATTAAAACATTTATTCCTTCCCATTCCATATGCACAGAAATATTAAAATAGTCAGCCCAGCTCATTCACATTATCAGGCTGCCAAGCAAGCTGGGAAGATTTTGTTATTGTCTTTTATGTATCCTGGTATAGCTACTTTCTCACTTGGCTCCTCAACCTCTTCACAATGTAACCTCGTTTTCTTGATTCAATATGATTTCAAATGCTATATTTTTCCTCTTTTTTTTGGATCATATTAGGACCTTATTTTCATATTTTGGAATGTTAGAATCTAGTGTTCCTCACAGGAAGCTAAATTTACTGGCAGTACAGCTGAGGAAATCATGACAGTGAAATCACTGATATTTTATCCAGTCATATACAGAAAATTGCAAACTTGTCACTGCACACCTTCCTGAAAAATATTTCACATGAGTGAGACTCCCCTCTGGAAGTGGTAGGTCATACCATAATACATAATTTTGAAAATGGGATAGGTGAAACCTCTACAGTGCTACCACTAGACCAAGTAGCTCCCTTTAATAATGTTTCCTCTACATGAATTGATAGAGTAGGTGAAAAGCAACTCCTTCTGCTGCTTAAGTTAGTCTTGGTTATAACCCTGAAACTAGACCCAGCCCATTTCCAAATGAAGGTAGGGAAACATTTTTTTTCACATGAAGAATGAAGAAAGCATGGAACCCTCTTCCACAAAAAAAAATTAGCATGGACCTCAAATATTCATTTTAAGCCTGAGATCCAGTCAAGAGTTTTAAGTAATTTAAAGTAAGGGTAGATGGAAGCAACTAGGACACTGAACAGCTGTCACACAAAAGCACAATGCTAACATTCTTAGCATAGAATTGTAAAGAAATATTGTCAAGTGATATTCTACCCTGGTGCTATCCAAATGTAGTAGCTCACAAAGAGATGAACTCATCTGTTAGCAAATAATTAATAAAGTCATCATTATTAATGAACAGAGTTGCATTTATATTACAGATTCAAGAAAGATAAAGCCAACTTTTCGCTCAATACAGATGATCCATTGATTTTTGGTTCAACAATTTACACTGATTATAACATAGCTGCAGAATACATGAACTTTACGGAAGGAGATTTCATGGAAATGGTAAGCAGGAAGCTGTTAATTCTATTCCTTACCTATTTGTAGGTTCACTACTTGACTTAATTCAGGAATATAAGAGCAAAAATAAAGACTAGACTGGAAGTAATTTAGCTGTGTTGGCTAAAAGGTGGATAAAATGGATTAAATCACCCTTAGCGGGTCTCCATGAACTCCATGGTAATTCATGGTGACCTGCTCCTTTGCCTTGCCCCATGCCTGATGTAGAATGGTACCCCTCACGCTGTAAAACCATTGCTATTCTTTAACAAAGAGAGACAGTGAGAGATACCTGTGGGGTTTCATTAGATCAACAAAAATCAGACATGCAGTTAGCATTGATTGTTAGCAATGTTTTAAAATAAAACAAGGAGAAGAATGCACTCAAAGGTTACATATCATGGGGAATTCTATTGAGAGCTTTTCCCTTTGGCCACTCATTACGTGGTTTATCATGTGGCCACTCAGGTCTTGACCTCATTACAGTCTTGTTTCAAATGTGGACAAAACAAACTAAATTCACAGGAGAGATTTAGGTTTAGATTTTATTGTCACATGTACTCAGGTACAGAAATGTCGTGAAAAATGTCTAATGTCACCATGCACGGCACCATCTTAGGTATAGAGATACCTAGCTACAAAAAAATCCTGGTACAAATAATAAAAAAAGCAAAGTTAAAATGTTAAGTATTACAGACCTTTATAGAATAGGTAGAAAAAATAAAGAAATAAGGTAATAGTTAACATTAAAATCCCTCTTAGTTTAAACTAGAAAAATAAAGGAATAAAGTTAAAAGTTCAACAGTCAACACAAGTTCAACCGAGTGACTACCCTTGACATCAACATCACATTTGACTGAGTGTTGCAATATGGAACCCCAGCAAAACTGGAATCCCAGGGAAAACTCTCCTCTGGTTAGAATTATGTCTGGTACAAAGGAAGATGGCTATGGTAGTTGAGGTCAGTCATCTCAGCTCTGGGGCATCACTGCTAGAGTTCTTTCTCAGAGGGCTATCATAGGTCCAACCATCTTCAGCTGCTTCATCAACAACTATCCCTCCATTATAAGGTCAGTAGTGTGAATGGGCAATGATGATTCCACAATGTTCAGCATTATTCAAGACTCCTCACATACTAAAAGTCTACCAAGTGCAGCAAGATCTGGACAATATCCAGATTTGGAGTTACTAGTTGCAGGTGACATTCGTGCCATATAAATACCAGGTAATGGCCATCTCCAAGACAGAATCTAACCATCACCTCTTGATATTCACTAGCATTGCCATCATTGAGCTACATTCCCCACCTTCTCCCTATCAACATTCTGGGAGTTACTACCAACCTGAAACTGAACTGAACTAGCCATATGTCTATATGTCACACACACACACACGTGTATATATATATATATATATATAAAATATAATATATGTACACATACTGGTGGCTCTCTGTTTATATATGCACCAGTTCAAAGAGTTAATTATTTCATTTTTGTTTTGCAGAATCTCAATGCAGCCAGTTCTAGTTTCCTTTGTCCAAAAGAGAAAGAAAACCTTCTTAATTACCTGAAGAGAAAATATGGAATGGCACAAGATTTATGTTACTAAACAATTATTAAATAACGTGCAGTGTTAATGAGCACCAAATAATTATTGAATGCCAACACAATTTCCACTTAACTTTAACCACAGCTCCCATTTGTAGCGGATCTGTTTGTATGAATGCAACTTGTCTACTATGTGCATTGGCACGAGTAAACAAATGAACAATTATAGATGAAGAAATGATAGAACATACAGAAGATGATTCCAAAGTGGTTCCTTGAAATTAGTAGCAATTAAGTTGTCATCTGTACATGGCTGGAATCTTTCACCTCAACAACAGTTCAAGTTGGATCATACTGAACCCCAAATTTTCTTAATCAAAGCTGAGCTAGTATGTGGCCAGAAAGAAGGGTTGAAAGCAGTGACAGATATTCCAGAAGTTAAGGCAAATGAAATTTCATAAGCAGTAAATTGTGAGGTACAAGCCCTCGTCTGAAAAGGTAAGTGTGGTTTGAGTGGTGCCTTTGTAATTGCTGTGTATCACAATAGATATCGCTCACGTTTTAATCTAAAAGCAGTATTTAGGTTCAAAAGAGCAGACATGGGTAGGTGATCAGAATATTTTAATGGTACACCACAATGTTTACTTGTATTGCTAAGTATCAACTTTCATCAAAGCCCTGCAGAATTGATGGCCCAATTCTTGATGGTACATGTATGCAGAGATCACAAAGTCACTGGTTAGATTAGATTACTTACATTGAAGAAACAGGCCCTTCAGCCCAACAAGTCCACACCGACCCGCCACCCACCCAGACCCCTTCACCTAACACTATGGGCAATTTAGCACAGCCAATTCACCTAACCCGCATATTTTTAGACTGTGGGAAGAAACCAGAGCAAACCCACGCAGACACGGGGAGAATGTGCAAACTCCACACAGTCAGTCACCTGAGGCAAAAATTGAACCGGGTCTCTGACACTGAGGCAACAGTGCTAACCACTGTGCCACCGTGCCGCGACTTCTTTAAATTTTTTGAGGGATAGATTGCTTCGTGTTTGAGAAGTATGCACTATGTGGGCTTCCAGGAATGAGTTCCAAACTGGAATTATCTCAGTCTCCAGTATCTATCACTTCTTGTGCTTGGGATAAATTTAGAGATACAATTATATAGCAATAGGATTTGACTGATGGAACTCTCAGTATCAAACAATTGTCTGAAAAAAAGTCTGGTATTCTATTTTGTAAAATGTGCTAGCTCTATGATATTTTGTTATTTAACCTGGGTAATTGCTTGAAACATTTGAAAAGCTGAATAATACTTTAAACTGTACTTTACAACTTTATTGACCTGAACTTTAATGGAAAATGCTTCATTAAAATTTACTGAAAATGATTAAACTTGAGCTTCTGAAGTCCAATTCATCATTAAGAACAAAATAGTTAGAATTTTAAAAATGTGTTATGAAGCATTAATTAATGTCATCTATCACATTTGCATCATGTGTCATTTCCTTTAGAAATTCCTTTGTCCTGTGGTTTTATGCCCATATCAGAGAGCTTGGTTCAAGACAGACTGGTTTAGGAGACCATCTCAAGTACAGCCACCGTGATTAGACTTGTTTAGAACTCTGTTTATTGCATATTACTACTTTAGACAACTACACAGAGTAATCTCATTTATACAAAGCTCTAATCAATAAGTTTCTTTTCCATGAACTCTATAGATCCTCCTTGTTCAACCTCACTAACTCAGTCCATACTATTTCTGCCCCTGGGGAGCAGCTTCCTAATATTGTCACAAGATTGCTCCAGGGTTCAAAAGCCCTCACACAATACCCCATGCCAAATGTTCTGCTCATGTCATTAGATATAAATGTTAATCATTCTGAATTGAGTTACTTCTTTTTGCAACATTTCCTGTGCATTTGTCCTCATCTCTCCTAATCTTTCCCATCTTTAACTTGGTGCATTGGTGACTATAGGTGAGTAAGCAAAGTCAATGACAATATTTAAAAGCATTCCAAGGTAAGCTGGCTAGCATCTTTTTCCTTCTGGCTTTCATTCAATCAGAATTGTAATTGAATTGGCAGCCTGACTATATAAAACTGAAAGAACTGCAGATGCTCTAAATCAGAAACAAAAATAGACATTGCCAGAAAAGCTCTGGCAGTTCCTCAGAGAGGTCACTGGACGCGAAATGTTAAGTCTGATTTCTCTTCACAGATGCTGCCGGATCTGCTAAGCTTTTACAGCAGTTTCTGTTTCTGTGCCTGAGCTACTGAAGACTCTCACATTGATGTAATGGCGGGAATATTTAGGGAAGTTAGGTTCTTTCTTCTTCTCCGTCAATGGCATCTGGACTGGATGACATTGTATGTCCACAGGCAGATGTCCTCAGACAAACTTGTTCCATTGCAATATTGACTTATTCTTCAAATGTCTCTTGCATGGTATGAAGAAATATGTTGGCTTGAAAACAATTTGGTTTGATGGTTGTTATGCCATGTCATCAAAAATTGACCTTTTTTCTGCAATCAATACATTGGTGTAAGGCTGAAGAATTTTGCATTTGTATATGGAACCCTCCCTGTCACAGGTCTTGTAACATTAGGTTGCTTAGGACTTTGCACTGAAGTTGTCATATATGCTTTATATTTCAGGTGAGAAGTCAGTTTTCTCCAGATAGCTTTAAGTGGAGTGTGTCAGTTGCAGACAGAACAAAGTGTTCTTTTGGTGGGCCAGGGGTTGCTAGAGTGCGTATCGCCCATATTAATATACCTAATCCAAATAAGGCCAGTAAACTGGATTTCAAGGAATGGGACATGTGGGATCGAAGGTAGTAAAAGCAATGCAAAGCAAAGAAATATGGAACATACATTTTTGTCAAGAATGTGAAAAAAGGTATTTACCTAATAGGAAATATTTAATAAATGGGAGGAACACAAGTACTCCCCCATGTAGATGGGAGTGCAACTGAATAATAAAGACAAAGGATATTTATGTACAGAATATAACATAAATTCTTCACATCATGGATAGTGGTTAGGGCACAGTTCAGTATCAAGAACTCCATAATAGAATGAATATTAGCAACATGGAAAGAATACAATGAAGATAAACTAGATTAAGCCCTGGACCATTAGAAGTTACTGTTCTGAAGACATGAAAAATTGAACCATTAACAGAGAATACAGCACCTGAGAAATAATCAAAGTAGGAAAGATTTCAGCAGAGTACATAGTGAGGCAATTGTCCCTGATCTGAACCCAATTCATCCTGAGGAATGGGATGGGTGAACATTTAAAATTGGGGGAATTAACGTACTAACCCACTGCTGCTGGAAGCTCACTGATTGCTGAACTACCTCTCAGCTGACTGGAGTTTACCAATGAAACCGCTGGGAGAGCTCTTACCAGTTGGGAGGTGGCCTCCAGCAACATTGCTGAGCCAGTCCCATTTTGCACATCGGTTTAATCCTGACATCAGCAGAACTACACCAAAACCATGGACAAGGTACCATAAGAAAGAAGCGAGGTTTCATTTAATATCAGTGGTATAGTGGACAGTAAAAAAAGTTATTTAAGGTTACAAAGAAACCTTCAGTTGGGCTAAATAGCTGAGGAATGGCCGATGGAGTTTAATTTAGATAAATGTGAGGTTTTGCATTTTGGTAAAATGCCTAAGGGCAGAATTTATACTGTTAATGGTAGTGCCCTGGGTAGTATTTAGATGAGATCGGGATGAAGGGCTTTGCCCGAAACATCAATTTTCCTCCTCCTCGGATGTTGCCTGACCTACTGTGCTTTTCCAGCACCATGCTGATCTAGACGCTGAGCTCCAGCATCTGCAGTCCTCACTTTTGCCCTGGGTATTGTTGTTGAACAGAGAGACCTGGTGGTTCAGGTACATGGTTCTTCGAAAGTTGCATCACAGGTGGATATGATGGTTAAGAAGACATTTGCATGCTTGCCTTCATTGCTCAGATTATTGAGTGTAGGAGTTGGCATGTTTTGTTGAGGTTGTACAGGATGATGGTGAGACCACTTTTCAACTGTGTACTTTTCTGGCCACCCTGCTAGAGGAAAGATATCATTAAATTGGAAAGGGTTTTGAAGAGATTTACCAGGATCTTACCAGGAATGGAGGGTCTGATTTATAAAGAGAGGGTGGATAGGCTGGGAACTTTTTCACTGGAGAGTAGGAGGTTGAAGGTTGACCTTACAGAGGTGAATAAAATCATGAGGGTCTTAGATAAAGTGAATAGAAAAGGCCTTTTCCCTAGGGTGGGAGAATTCAAAACTAGAGGATATATTCTCAAGATGAGAGGAGAAATATTTAAAGGTGACCTGAAGGGCAATCTTTGTACCCAGAGGATGGTTCATGTGTGGTAAGAACTGCCAGAGGAAATGGTAGATTCAGGTACAGTTGTAATATTTAAAAGACATTGGACGGGTAGGTGAATGGGAAAGATTCAGCGGGATATGGGTTGAACATTGGCAAGTGGGATTAGTTTAGTTTGGGAAACTTGGTCAGCATAGACCGAAGGGTCTGTTTCTGTGCTGTATGACACTATGCCTCTCTGACTCTATAACAGTTTCTGTCAGAACATTTAAAAGCACTTTACATAGGTTTAACTTTATCAAGCAGCTATGCAGTTTTGGGAGTGAACTGGGCCAGAAATTGACTGCGCATTTGGAAACTGGCTCCAATCGATCAACATCTGCATTTAAATGCAACCCATTAAGCTACACGTGAGTCACTCCCTTGGGAAAGAGAGTTGTCAATTTCAAAATGTTAACCATTCCGTTTGTGTGTTATTAACATTGTGTTTGGAATTTAACTGCGACTGAACCAATTCCCTAGGCTTCTTCGAACGCATCAATTAAAAAGGCAAGAACATTTTGAGAGTGCTGCAGCCATGATAGGAGTAGGGAAATGTGCCGATAAATGTCTTAGAGCTGGTGTACAATGATCGGATTTGTGTGAAAGGCTATGTTCACAGCTTCTGTACTCAAGTTTTTTTTTAACTTTTTTCCTCTGGGAGAGGTTACTTCCCCTACTTTGAAGTGCTGCTCATTTTATTTCTTTTTGGACATCAGATGAAGACTAAGATTGCAAAGGCAGCATAAGAGTCATAGAGATGTACACATGGAAACAGACCCTTCGGTCCATGCCAACCAGTTATCCCAACCCAATCTAGTCCCACCTGCCAGCACCCGGTCCATATCCATCCAAACCCTTCTTATTCATATACCCATCCAAATGCCTCTTAAATGTTGCAATTGTACCAGCCTCCAACACATCCTCTGGCAGCTCATTCCATACACGTACCACCCTCTGCGTGAAAAGGTTGCCCCTTAGGTCTCTTTCAAATCTTTTGCCTCTCACCCTAAACCTATGCCCTCTAGTTCTGGACTCCCCCAGCCCAGGGAAAAGACTTTGTCTATTTATCCTATCCATGCCCCTCATAATTTTGTAAACCTCTGTAAAGTCACCCCTCAGCCTCCGACGCTCCAGGGAAAACAGCCCCAGCCTGTTCAGCCTCTCCCTGTAGTTCAGATCCTCTAACCCTGGCAACATCCTTGTAAATCTTTTCTGAACCCTTTCAAGTTTCACAACACCTTTCCAATAGGAAGGAGACCAGAATTGCATGCAATATTCCAACAGTGGCCTAACCAATGTCTTGTACAGTCGCAGCATGACCTCCCAACTCCTGTACTCAATACTCTGACCAATAAAGGAAAGCATACCAATCACCTTCTTTACTATCCTATCTACCTGCGACTCCACTTTCAAGGAGCTATGAACCTCCACTCCAAGGTGTCTGTAGAACATAGAACATAGAAAAATACAGTGCAGTACAGGCTCTTTGGCCCTCGATATTGCGCCGATCCAAGCTCACCTAACCTACACTAGCCCACTATCCTCCATATGCCTATCCAATGCCCGTTTAAATGCCCATAAAGAGGGAGAGTCCACCACTGCTACTGGCAGGGCATTCCATGAACTCACGACTCGCTGAGTAAAGAATCTACCCCTAACATCTGTCCTATACCTACCACCCCTTAATCTAAAGCTATGCCCCCTCGTAATATCTGACTCCATACATGGAAAAAGGTTCTCATGGTCAACCCTATCTAAACCCTTAATCATCTTGTACACCTCCATCAGGTCACCCCTAAACCTTTTCTTCTCCAATGAAAACAGCCCAAGTGCCTCAGCCTTTCCTCATACGATCTTCCTACCCTACCAGGCAACATCCTGGTAAACCTCCTCTGCACCCATTCCAGTGCCTCCACATCCTTCATATAGTATGGTGACCAAAACTGCACACAATACTCCAGATGTGGCTGCACCAAAGTCTTATACAACTGCAACATGACTTCAGGACTCTGGAACTCAGTACGCAATAAAAGCCAGTACGCCATATGCCTTCTTCACAGCACTATTTACCTGGGTGGCAACTTTCAGAGATCTGTGTACATGGACACCAAGATCTCTCTGCTCATCCACATTATCAAGTATCCGACCATTAGCCCAGCACTCCATCTTCTTGTTACTCTTACCAAAATGAATCACTTCACACTTACCTACATTGAACTCCATTTGCCACCTTTCTCCCCAGCTCTGCAGCTTATCTATATCCCGCTGTAACCTGCCACATCCTTCCTCACTGTCATCAACTCCACCAACTTTCGTATCATCCGCAAACTTGCTCACCCAACCTTCTAGCCCCTCCTCCAGGTCATTTATAAAAATGACAAACAGCAATGGTCCCAAAACGGATCCTTGCGGAACACTGCTAGTAACTGCACTCCAAGATGAACCTTTACCATCAACTACTACCCTCTGTCTTCTTCCAGCCAGCCAAATCCTAATCCAAACCTCTAATGCACCCTCAATGCCATATCTCCGTATTTTTTGCAGTAGCCTACCATGGGGAACCTTATCAAACACCTTACTAAAATCCATATACACCACATCCACTGCTTTACCCTCATCCACCTCCTTAGTCACCTTCTGAAAGAATTCAATAAGGTTTGTGAGGCACAACCTGCCCTTCACAAAACCATGCTGACTATCCTTGATCACATTATTCCTATCCAGATGTTCATAAATCCTATCCCTTACAATTCTCTCTAAGACTTTGCTCACAACAGAAGTGAGACTCACCGGCCTATAGTTACTAGGGTTATCCCTACTCCCCTTCTTGAACAAGGGAACCACATTTGCTATCCTCCAGTCTTCTGGCACTATTCCTGCAGACGAGGACATAAAAATCGAGGCCAATGGCTCTGCAATCTCCTACCTTGCTTCCCAGAGAACCCTAGAATAAATGCCATCAGGCCCAGGGGACTTATCTATTTTCACCCTTTCCAGAATTTCCAACACCTCTTCCATACATATCTCAAAGCCATCCATTCTAATTAATTGTGACTCAATATTCACATCGGCAACAATGTCCTGTTCCTGGGTGAATACTGACGAAAAGTATTCATTCAGTGTCTCTCCAATCTCTTCAGCCTCCACGCACAACTTCCCACTACTATCCTTGACTGGACCTATTCCTACCCTAGTCATTCTTTTATTCCGGACATACCTATAGAAAGCCTTTGGGATTTCCCTAATCATACCAACCAATGATTTTTCATGTCCCCTCCTTGCTGCTCTTAGCTCTCTCTTTAGATCCTTCCTGGCACGGTGGCACAGTGGTTAGCACTGCTGCCTCACAGCGCCTGTAGACCCGGGTTCAATTCCCGACTCAGGCGACTGATCTGTGTGGAGTTTGCACGTTCTCCCCGTGTCTGCGTGGGTTTCCTCCGGGTGCTCCGGTTTCCTCCCACAGTCCAAAGATGTGCGGGTCAGGTGAATTGGCCAAGCTAAATTGCCCGTAGTGTTAGGTAAGGGGTAAATGTAGGGGTATGGGTGGGTTGCGCTTCGG
Organism: Hemiscyllium ocellatum; assembly: GCF_020745735.1. Lineage (NCBI taxonomy): Eukaryota > Metazoa > Chordata > Chondrichthyes > Orectolobiformes > Hemiscylliidae > Hemiscyllium > Hemiscyllium ocellatum. The sequence goes on along the minus strand of NC_083404.1, from coordinate 16,472,539 downwards.
CGGGTCGGTGTGGACTTGTTGGGCCGAAGGGCCTGTTTCCACACTGTAAGTCTAATCTAAAAAAAAAATCAATTGAACCTTCACGCCTCATCTTTACATAGGCCACCCTCTTCCCTTTAAGAAGGGATTCCAATTCCTCATTAAACCACGGCTCCCTCACACGACCCTTTCCTCCCTGCCTGACAGGTACATACTTATCAAGGACACTCAATAGCTGCTCCTTGAAAAAGCTCCACATATTGATTGTGCCCTTCCCTTGAAGCCTACTTTTCCAAGCCACGCATCCTAAGTCATGCCTCACCGCATCATAATTTCCCTTCCCCCAGCTATAACTCTTGCCCTGCAGTGCACACTTATCCCTCTCCATCACTAGAATAAAAGTCACTGAATTGTGGTCACTGTCCCCAAAGTGCTCACCTACCTCCAATTCTAACACGTGGCCTGGTTCGTTACCCAGAACCAAATCCAGTATGGCCTCACCTCTTGTTGGCCTGTCTACATATTGTGTCAGGAAACCCTCCTGCACACATTGGACAAACACTGACCCATCTAACGTACTCAAGCTATAGCTTTCCCAGTCAATATCTGGAAAGTTAAAGTCCCCCATAATAACCACCCTATTACTTTCACTCTTCTCCTGAATCATCCTCACAATCCTTTCTTCTACGTCTCTAGGACTATTAGGAGGCCTGTAGAAAACTCCTAACAGGGTGACCTCACCTTTCCTATTTCTAATCTCAGCCCAAACTACCTCAGATGGCGAGTCTTCATCCATCGTCCTTTCCACCACTGTAATATTATCCTTGACAGGCAATGCCACATCTTACCCTCTTTTACCCCCACCTCTGACCTACTAAAACATTTAAACCCTGGAACCTGCAACAGCCATTCCTGTTCCTGTTCTACCCATGTCTCCGTAATAGCCACAACATCGAAATCCCAGGTACCAACCCACGCTGCAAGTTCACCTTTCTTATTTCGTATACTTCTGGCATTGAAGTATACACACTTCAAGCCACCTTCCTGTTTTCAGGCACCCTCCTTCGAGATTGATGCCATGTTCCTAACCTCCCTACACTCAAGGTCCTGTACCCTAAAGCTACAGTCCAGGTTCCCATGCCCCTGCAGAGTTAGTTTAAACCCTCCCAAAGAGCACTAGCAAACCTCCCCCCAAGGATACTGGTGCCCCTCAGGTTCAGGTGTAGACCATCCTGTTTATAGAGGTCCCACCTTCGCTAGAAAGAACCCCAGTTATCCAGAAACCGGAATCCCTCCCTCCTGCACCATCCCTGTAGCCACACATTTAACTGTTCTCTCTTCCTATACCTCTACTCTCTATCACGTGGCACGGGTAACAAACCAGAGACAACAACTCTGTTCGTTCTAGCTCTGAGCTTCCAACCTAGCTCCCTGAAAGCCTGTCTAACATCCTCATCCCTCTTCCTACCTATGTCGTTGGTGCCAATGTGGACCACGACTTCGGGCTGCTCCCCTCCCCCTTAAGGACCTGGAAAACACAATCAGAGACGTCACGTACCCTTCCACCTGGGAGGCAACATACCAATCGTGAGTCTCTCTCGCCCCCACAAAACCACCTATCTGTGCCCCGAACTATCGAGTCCCCAATAACTATTGCTCTGCTCTTCTCTACCCTTCCCTTCTGAGCAATGGGGACAGGCTCCGTGCCAGAGGCCTGAACCCCATTGCTTACCCCTGGTAAGTTGATCCCCTCCATAAGTATCCAAAACGGTATACTTGTTCTTGAGGGAACGACCAGGGGGTCCCTGCACTGGCTGCTTCCTCCCAGTCTCCCTCACTGTCACCCATCTGTCTGCAATCTGTGGAGTTACTACTTCCCTGAAGCTCTGATCTATGACCTCCTCTGCCTCCCGAATGATCCTAAGTTCATCCAACTCCATCTCCAGTTCCCTAACACGGTCTTGGAGGAGCTGGAGATGGGTGCACTTCCTGCAAGTGTAATCAGCAGGGACGAATATGGCATCCCTCACCTCAAACATGTTTCAAGAGGAACATTGCACTGCCTTCGCTGCCATCCCTCTAAAAGTAACCTTTTAAAAAAACTAGGTCTACAGAATAAAACAAGCAAAATGCAGCACTTAACTGCTTACCACAACGGGTCTTATTATTAGGTTAGAGGAGGAGGGTGGGTGGGAGGCACTATCCCTGTAGTGCCTCAGGTTCCTCTCCTGTGCGCCTTTATTGGGAAAACCTACCCAGGCAAGCTTGCGCTACACCAGCTTCCGGGTCCGCTCCGCGCTTTTAAAAATCTTTTAAATTTAAACCATTAAAAAAAAACTTAATCGCGACTACAAAGAGACACTGCCAAACAGCCCTTACCTGCTCCACCGAGAGAGTGAGGCCTAGGCCTTGGAGCTGCGTGCTTTTATTGGGAAAACCTACCCAGGTAAGCTTGTGCTACACCAGCTTCCGGGTCCACTCCACGCTTTTAAAAAATCTTTTACATTTAAACCGTTAAAAAGAAACTTAACCGCGACTACAAAGAGACGCTGCCAAACAGCCCTTACCTGCTCCGTCGAGAGAGTGTTGTTCAGCAACACTCCCCAGGTCCTTACCATCAAGTGTATAAGTCCTGCGAAGATTTGCTTTCCCAAAATGCAGCACCTCGCATTTATCTGAATGAAACTCCATCTGGCACTTCTCAGTCCATTGGCCCATCTGGTCCAAATCCTGTTGTATTCTGAGGTAACCCTCTTCGTTGTCCACTGGACCTCCAATTTTGTTGTCATCTGCAAACTTACTAACTGTACCTCTTATGCTCACATCCAAATCATTTATGTAAATGACAAAAAGTAGAGGACCCAGCACTGATCCTTGGGGTACTCCACTGGTCATAGGCCTCCAGTCTGAAAAACAACCCTCAACCACCACCCTCTATCTTCTACCTTTGAGCCAGTTCTGTATCCAAATGGCTAGTTCTCCCTGTCTTCTGTGAGATCTAACCTTGCTAATCAGTCTCCCATGGGGAACCTTGTTGAACGCCTTACTAAAGTCCATATAGATCACATCTACTGCTCTGTCCTCATCAATTTCCTTTGTTACTTCTTCAAAAAACTCAGTCAAGTTTGTGAGACATAATTTCCCACGCACAAAGCCATGTTGACTATCCCGAATCAGTCCTTGCCTTTCCAAATACATGTACATCCTGTCCCTCAGGATTCTCTCCAACAACTTGCCCACCACCGAGGTCAGGCTCACTGGTCTATATTTCCCTGGCTTGTCTTTACCGCTCTTCTTAAACAGTGGCACCAAGTTAGCCAACTTCCAGTCTCCCGGCACCTCACCATCAATGATACAGATATCTCAGCAAGAGGCCCAGCAATCACTTCTCTAGCTTCCCACAGAGTTCTAAGGTACACCTGATCAGCAGGAAGAGAACCAGTAGGGGTGGCACACTGTTTGTCCTTTGGAATGCCGCAGCTCTAGAAGAGAGAGAGGAGATGCTAAGCAGAGAAATGTAGCCTATGGGATGCTATATCTACAACACGGTGTATAGCAAAGGATAAAACCCCTTGCCAAAGTGTTTGAGAGGCCCAGGATCTTGTGTTCGATCCAATGACAGACCTTTGCAATGTGCTGGAACAAGACACCTGCTGCAGGTGGTTCTGGTGCCTACGCTTTAGAATTGCCAAAATCATCACTGTCCGCAATCTGTCTTTCTCTGGATTCTTCCAGAACCTGTTGAAGTCATTTGCAGGATCTTGCAAGCAGCTCCAAATTGTACAAAACAGTGACTGACTTACTTTGGAAAGAAAACAATGATGTTCACTTTACCATTGGTGATGCCAGCCAGAATGAGTGGGGCTGGTGTCAGCGATGGTACATGAACAAATTGTCCCCTTATGACATTTAAGTGACTCAAAAATGAAATGGAAGCTTAGCTTGCTAACATTATGTAATATACCCAATGTAACTACAAATCTGCACTGTGCCTCTTCCTGTGACATCTCAACCCCCCTCCCTCCCCCACCGTGGCTTCAACAGAACATGAAACAGACTGATCACTTTCTCCCCTTATTGATCAGGTTATCCTTTTACTGATCAGTTTCTCTTCTGGATGTTCAATTTCTTTCTTAACTGATCAGTTTCACCCCTGGCTGATCAGTTTCTCCCTTGATTAATGAGATTTCTCTTTGGTGGATATCCTTTGGGTTTGGAGCCTGGTGTGCCCTACCAAAGGTTGCTCCCCTGCATCTGTTGGGGGGTGGGGGTGTTCAGACTTGGCTTGTGATGGGTATTGCCAAGTATGGGCTGTGCTTCTACCTTGACCCCCTCACCAACATTCTTTTTATTGCCTCCAGGCTCCCTGGCAAAGAAAGAGCTGGAGCACACTTTATTACAGATCAGCATGGTAATGAATGGTAAAAATAAGCATTTCATCAGTCCTATTTAAGGTGATTTCAAACGGGTAACCACCTGTTACCCCAAGTGTTTGGTTACCTGTCGTTTTAAATCTTCACCCTTGCTGTCATTCTCACTGCTTTAGTCTGCAGCTTTCCAATAAAATGCAACAAACACTTTGTTTGATTGGACAAGCTGCAATCTTCCAAACTCAACATTGAATTGAACAATTTGGGGTTATAATCAATCCCTTTTTTACATCTTTCTCTTTGCTTGCTTTTCTCTTCTTGCTTTTTGCTAGCAGTTGTTAATGGTTCTGCCACTCATCACTTCTCCTGATACATCGTTTATTTTCTACTTGACCCATTATCACTCACTTTTTAGTGTTGCACCTGAACCGCTCTTGCCTTCCCTTTTGATCCTTTCCCAACTTCCTCTTCACTCGATTAAAGTCTGATACATCTCTAACTTCTTCAAACTGAGCCTGAAACACTGGCCCAGATTTTTTCTGATCGACACAGGAATTGGGAATCAGAAATTTTTCCAACCATTCAATTCACTCTCCATTCTGACAGAGACCTACACCCTACTTTGTGTTGAGTCAGGTGGTGTGATTGTTGACCCACTACTTCAGAAGGCAGGCCAGAGGTGGAAGTGGCCCAGAGATAGAGGTGAGCTTGTGCTGATGTGGTTTGGTTTTGAAGATTGGTTTCTGTGATTGAGAAAAGTATGACTCAAAACAATTAACAAAGCATTGTAGATCAACCTTTGGACACCTTCCCTAATTTGGCAATATCCATCTTTATCCCTCATCTCCAGGCTCACTTACCTGCCTTCAGCCATGAAGTGTTTATTTCTAACCCTATTAAAATACACTGCAATCCTTTCAAATGCCCACAGATGTATCAAAATGAAAGAAAATATTAGTTGACTAAGCCATTTGAAAAGAACTACACTCCTGGAGTAACATTAAGTCTCTCAAAATAATCCTATTGTTGAAGAACCATTTGAAAGAAGTATTAATCCTTTGATTAGGTCAGAAAACTAGTTATATTTTGCATCTAAAAACCTGCCAACTCTGACGCTGATAGATACACCTCAGACTGAGACGTTTCATAGCTAGGGCAGCATAATGGCTCAGTGGTTAACATTGCTTCCTCCCAGCACCAGGGACCCAGGTTCAGTTCCACCCTTGGGGAATAACTGCCTGTGTGGGGTTTGCACATTCTCCCTCTGGGTGCTCCAGGTTCCAAAGTTAGGTGGATTGGCTGTGCTGAATTGTCCAGGGATGTGTGAACTGGGTGGGGTGCTCTTCAGATGGTTGGCCAAATGGCCCACTTCTGCACTGAAGGGATTCTAAGACTTTTCTGACAAAGCGAGAAACTCTTGCGATCACTGTTGATATAAATTGGGAGGCTCTCCTCAATGTGGCAATGTCAATGAAAATCACAGGGGATCTAAAATGGTCAGCAGCTATCAAACAATAAGAACCTGGAATCTTCTTTCCAATGCTCGTGAAAATATGAGGTGCTGGAAGGAACCCAGGACTTAGGGGCCTGGTCTTGGCTGGTGTTTCCCTCTGGTTTTGCCTCCACTTAAGCTCCTTGAGCTTAAGTGTCCTGAAAAACCAGTCCATTTATATTGCTTTTCTTTTCACAAATTCTGCCAGACCTGGTGAGTGTTTGATCTTTTTGTTTTTATTGGTTGACTCTTTTTTTAAAAAAAATCATCACCATATTAGGGGCGGCACTGTGGCTCAGTGGTTAGCACTGCTACCTCACAGCGCCAGGACCCGGGTTTGATTCCTGCCTCAGGCCACTGTCTGTGTGGAGTTTGCACACTCTCCCCGTGTCTCCGTGGGTTTCCTTCAGGTGCTCTGGTTTCCTCCCATAGTCCAAAGACATGCAGGTCAGGTGAATTGGCCATGCTAACTTGCCCATAGTGTTATGTCCATTAGTCAGGGGTAAATACAGGGGAATGGGTTTGGGTAGATTACTCTTCGGAGGGTTGGTGTGGACTAGTTGGGCCAAATGGCCTGTTTCCACACTGTAGGGAATCTAATCTAACGCAATTATATTCAATAATTTTAACACTGACTTAAACAGAAAGTGAAGATCTCAGTTTGTTTCATAAAGCTCTGAAAAACCATGAGGATTGCGACGAAAATGTGCCAGCAGGAAATCAAGAAATTTTTGACAGGAGTCTCAAAGAGTATTTTTTTTTAATGAAAGACCTAGCGATGCATAACATCGCAAGTGTTTTCTGCAAATGAAGTCTAATATCTATAGTTCAGCAGCAGTACAAACATTCCTGGGAGCTGCAGTTTATTTCAAACCTCCAGCATTTTCAGTGTTGTTTATTCGCAGAGTGGTGCATGGAAATCTTTCAATTACACTAGCAAACAATATATTTAAATGTTATCACTCACTGAGTTCAGTGAGTCACAGCCTCTTCTTTTTCTCTTTGGAATGAGTTAAAATATGCATTAGAACAATTTCACCATAATGATCTTATTATGCATTCTAAATGATGTGCAGAATAAATTCTTATACACGTCAGTGCTACTCCCATTTAAAAGTATAAAAAAGCAGGACTGGAGGGAATCTTGTCTGTCATGATTCTGGGAACAAATAGTTGAAGAATGCAGCCAAATCTTTACAGATCAGGCAAAACCTCTGTCAAAAAGGACTGTCTGGAGTCTTTTAGGATTAGCTCTTGATGATAGTCCCTGGAGTTTTGAGGGCAGGAATTATAAATTGCTGTGGAATTTAAATGTATGCAATAGGTTGCAAGTGTCAGCACAGGTAAAATAATTAAAAATGCATCACAATGCGAGTCTTTGAGTTGAGAATCATTTAAACAGATGTTTGCAGGGCACCAAATACTTGCACAGTCACTGTGGTAGATTAATTGGAGGAATTTAGTACCTACACTTGTGTATCCCATGGATGGTTAGTGCAGCCTGCATTGGAGCAAAGCTAGTGGAGGTCTACATGACAAAGAGCTTCAGGACAATCTGCTTCTTTCATGGAATACAGTCTGCTGCCAAAAAAGCTGTGAATGCCAGTTTGTCAGGGCATGTACCTGAGAGCTCCATGCGATTAAATCAAAAACACATATATGTCTCAGGCATTCAATGATCTGAATGGAACTATTAAAGCTTTATGTCCTCTAAACATGATCATGTGGAAGCAATGTCTGTTGTTAATGAAATTTCATTAATGTGTTTGAAAGTTAATGAAATGAGGATACTCCAAGGAGTGACCCTTCTATTGAGATATTCAGTGGAGAATGCTATCTTCACCACTTTCTCTGAGAAGCCATTACTCTTTGAAGATCTTCTTTATTACAATAATAAAGGTGTTGACTTGTTAGAATTTATGTCCTTGCCTTACATTTTGAAATATATGAACTTGTGGCCCATTCACAATTGCTCTAAGATTATAGTGCTAATGATTTTGCCTTCTACACCAACTTCAGAATTCTTCATGATACAACATATAAGGACCAAGCTATGTACTGGATTGGTAGGTGGAAGTTGACTTTCACAAAGAACATGAGTAAATCATGTGGGTTTTCAAAACATTATTGCTTTTATTCTGCCAATCTAGCACGTGCTGGTTTTACTGAATTTGTTTCAACATGTAACAATATTAGTTCTTAATTTCCTGATTGCTTGTCCAGTGATATCAAAACTTTACTTCAGTTACACATTTTCTTTTAAGATGAAGTAATGTTCTAGATTGGCCCTTCTCATACCTTAATTTAATGTGTACCCCATTAAAGATTTCTTTGCATGTGTGTGAATGGAATGATGAGAGCTATGTGTCCTGTGAACATGATCATGTGAAAGTCACATCTGTTGATAATGAAATGGCGTTAATGCATTCACAACTTAATGACATGAAGATACTGTAAGAGGTGACTTTCTCCATGGTTCTCATAAATCAGTTTTGTGTCTCTTTTCTGTATCATCTTTATCACTCAAGTATGTGTCTCATGTCTCTGTCACTGTAAATGATGGGCTCTGACAAATACACAAGGTTTGGCTTGAATATAACACTATTAAGTTCTCAGACATTGAAACATACTGTTTTGGCAGCAATGTTCAGTATTCTATTTGTGCTGTGTGCAATAGGTTGAGCTTTTAAAAGTTGAGGCACAGATCTTACTTTAAGTTTAGCTATTTTGATGCCCGTTTCCCTTTCCCTTTTTCAGCTTTATACTTATTCTTGGATGTTCCAAATGCAATCTCTCATTATTTGCCCACTTACCTTTGGGGATTTTAGATTTATCTCCTCTGAATCCACTGTCTCTACTAATTTTGTATCAACTGAAATGTTGATGACTTCACATTTGGCCCCTATCACGAGGTAAATTAGCCTGGTAGGGTTAAAACAACCGATCCAACCTGGTCAGAACCTCTGCACTCTGGTAAAGAATCTCTCACAAGTAGCTGTTATTTCCCACAATGCAGCATTTTCTTATATTATCCATTCCCAAGACTTAACTGCATCCTCAAAGCTTTAAACACAATTAATAACCTTTCACGTAGAACTTTGCCAAATGCTTTTTATAGGTATAGATCTAGCACGTATTGGGATTTTCATAGCTCATTTAAAACCCTTTCAAGTCAAGAGGGAGGAGTCAAGCTTCAATATGGCAGGAAGACATCAGAATCATCCGTTCCCGTGTTAAAATGGTGATTGACACCATGAGTGCATTTTAAACAATATCTCAGCTTCCACTGCAGAATGGCTGTAAGCCACCTACTGTCTCAGTATTATGGCGGATACTCAGATGGAGACCATGAGATCTATGCCTGCCATCATACAGACTCAATCTGTCATTGTTTCAAATCTCAGGGCTCAAATGGTATGTGGCCTCTTAATCTGAGTTCCGACAGATTGCCAAGATTGTTGAGGCGCATCTCTGTTAGGGGTCCAGTGTCATCCTCAAGCATGAACTTATCCATCTCTCTCAAGTGTCAGAATGTAAATTCGGGATAACTTGGCCAAACATAAATATTGACCAAATTGTAACAGCAGACTGCACCAAGCCAAAAGACCTCTTCAATATTTGTTGCTGAATTCTGCAAACTATTTTTTGTAGATAAGAGAGGCTTGGGAAAGGGAAGAATACCTCAGACAGTTAAGTAAAAGAGAGGCCTTAGCAAAACTTATTATTATTTGGGAACAGCAAATGATTCAGGATTGTGGGCACTGTCAGGGATTGAGTAATCTTTGGGATTGGGCCATGTTGTGGGAGGTTAGGTAGGTGAGCACTATCAGGATTGAGCTCTGTCTCAGACTAGAGTGGAGAATACAGTCAGTACATTGGGCAAGCAGAAGCAATGATGGTGGGGTGTGGGAGAGGATTGAAACTTTTGATGGGGGACAGGGGTGTGTCGAACACTGTCAGGTGGAGTGAAGAGTGTTGGAGGGTGAGCACTGTCCAGGAAGTGAGTCCTGTCTGAGTTTACAAGAATGGTTCTAGGAATGTAATGTTACAGTTATGAGGAAAGATTGTGTAAATTGGGACTGTTTTCTCTGGCAGAGAAATCTGACAGACACAATAGTGGAAGGTCTAGACAGAATAGATAGGGAGAAACACTTGCCACTCATAAATGGATGGAGAACTGGAATGCATAGTTTTTACATGATTTGTAAAAGATAAAATAAAATTGAGAAAATTTTGTGTGTAGTCAGGATTTGGTATCACTGCTGTAAAGTGTGGTGGAGATTAATTCAACTGAGGCATTCAGGATGCCATTATTTAAGTAGAAACAAAGTGCAAGGGTTATGGGGAAGAAGTAAGAAATTGGCACCAAGGGCAAGATGCTCACGCAGCTAATGCAGACACAATGGGCCGAATGACCTCTTTTACAACAGAATGATTCTGTAATGGTGGTGGATGGTGTCCAACAATAGGGGTGCTTGGAGACCACTGCCTGAAGGGTTGATGAGCACTACCTGTGGGTGTGGGTGTGGGGTGGGGGTGGTTGGTGAGCTTTGTGGTGGTTTGGGCGGGGGGAGGGGTTGTCAAGCACTGCCCAGTGGGGAAAAGGAGGGGGAGGGATGGTTGAGCATTGCCTAGATGGGCCGGACAGGTGGTGTTGAGTATTGCCTGAGGGAGGGAGAGGAGGAGGGGTGTTTGTTGAGCATTGCCCAGGGGGGAGGGGAAGGGGGAGGAGTTGTTCAGCACTGACCGGGGGTAGGGGGTAGGGGGTAGGCGTGGTTGTTGCGCATTACTGGGCGGGGGGGGGGTGCAGGGGAAGGGGAGGGGTGGGTGATGGTGGTGGTGGAGCACTGCCCGGGTGGGATAAGACGGGTGGTTGAGAATTGCCCAGGGGTGGGGGGGAGTGGGGGGGTAGAGGTGGTTGTGCAATGCCTGGGGATGGCTGGATGATGGTGGTGGTTGGTGAACACTGCCTTTGAGAAGGGGGATGGGGAGGGGAAAATGTTGTTGAGCACTGCTGGGGGAGGGGGGTGGTTGGTGAGCACTGCCCAGGGAATATGGTGAGCACAGTCGGGTGGGGTGGACTGTCAGGGTAGCAAGCAGTTTTGGAGGAGGGGGGTTGTGTTGGTTGGTGAGGCCTGTGAGACCAGGGTGAACACTTTTTGGAATTCCGTGGGGGAGAATGTAGTCAAGGAGTCAGAGGGATATCCAGCACAGAAACAGACTCTTCAGTCCAACTCGTCCATGCTAACTAGATACACTAAATTAATCCAGTCCCATTTGCCAGCATTTACTCATATCTCTCAAATTTCTTCTTATATGTATGCCTTTACAATGTTGTAATTGTTGAAATTGTGTTGCTGGTTAAAGCACAGCAGGTTAGGCAGCATCCAAGGAATAGGAAATTCGACGTTTCGGGCATAAGCCCTTCATCAGGAATCAGATTCCTGATGAAGGGCTTATGCCCGAAACGTCGAATTTCCTGTTCCTTGGATGCTGCCTAACCTGCTGTGCTTTAACCAGCAACACATTTTCAACTGTGATCTCCAGCATCTGCAGACCTCATTTTTTACCCGAAGATTTTAACCTACTGCGAATCCTCTTGCAAGGATGCCTTCCTTGAAGAAGCTCTCTTCCTCCCAATTCCTGATGAAGGGCTTATGCCCGAAACGTCGAATTTCCTATTCCTTGGATGCTGCCTGACCTGCTGTGCTTTAACCAGCAACACATTTTCAGCAATGTTGTAATTGTACCAGCCTCCACCACCTCTTCTGGCAGCTCATCCCATACACGCTGCATGAAAAGGTTGCCCCTCAGGTCCCTTTTAAATCTTTCCCCTCTCATCTTAAGCATGTGCCCTCTAGTTTTGAACTCACCCACACTGTGGAAAAGAACTTGTTTATTTACTCTATCCATGCCCTCATTATTCTATAAACATCTATAAGCTCACCCCTCATCCTCTGATGCTCCAGGGAAAATAGGCCAAGTCTGTTTGACCTTTCCCCTTAGCTCAAACCCTCCAACCCTGGCAACATTGAATTGAATTGAATTTATAGTCCTGTCTACCAAAGCACAGTGAAAAGCTTTGTCTTGCCAGCAATACAGGCTGATCACATTGTTAAATAGCGCAGCTAAGTAAATAACAGGCAAACAGTGGCAAAAACCAAAACACAGGAAAAGGCAATTGCTCGGAGTTTTTGAGCCCATTCAGTATTCTCGCAACAGTAGGGTAGAAACTGTTTCAAAACCAGCTGGTGCACATGTTCAGGCTTCTGTACCTTCTTCTCGAGGGTAGAGGTTGTAGAAGAGCAGTGCCGGGGTGGGATGGATCTTTGAGAATGCTGGCGGCCTTTTCTTGACAACGGGCCTAGTAGATGGATTCTATAGATGGGATTGTACGGGCCAAGTTCAGCACTCTCTGTAACTGTCTCCGATCTTGAACGGGACAGTTGCAATAACAGGTAGTGATACTTCCGGACAGAATGCTCTCGATGGAGCACCGATAAAGGTTGGCAAGGGTATTCACCATCATGCCAAACTTCCCCAGCTACCTGAGGAAGAAGAGACATCGTTGGGCCTTTGTAACCAGTGTGTTCACATGAAGAGTCCAAGAAAGCTTGTTGTTGATGACTACTCCCAGGAGCTTGACATTCGCCATTCATTCCAACTCTGTGCTGTTAATGTGTAGGGGGACATGAGTAACATTCCGCCGAAAGTCAATAATGAGTTCCTTGGTTTTGCCAGCATTGAGAGCTAGGTTGTTCTCAGTGCACCATTTTTCCAGATCTTCCACTTCCTATTTGTAGTCTGCTTCATCATCACCTGAGTTTCGACTGACTATGATGGTTTTTGCAAGGTTTGTGAAGGTTTGTAGCTCAGGTTGAGGTTCAGGGTGTAGGTTTGCTCACTGAGCTGAGCCTGGGACAGGCTAAGCAAAGACATGCCAGAGAATTTCTAGAGGCCTGGCACTCCAACCACAATGCCATAAACAAGCACATAGATCTAGATACCATCTATTAACTCCTCAGAAAATGAACAGGAAATGACATCACCACAAACCCCAGGAACCCCATCCAGGAGAAAGATATAAATAGAAAGCAGGAGACAACAGCTTCGCTTCACTTGGAGGTCGCCACTGATGATGTTACCTAGCCAGGTAATGAAATTCTGGATATCAAAGCTACAGCTCAGTGAGCAAACCTACACCCTAGACTATGATGGTGTCATCAGCAAACTTATAAATGGCATTTGTCTGGTATTTAGTGACACAGTGATGGGTATACAGCGAGTACAGTAGGGGACTGAGTATGCACCCCTGGGGGGCTCCAGTGTTGAACGTTAGTGAGGATGAAATATTAGATCAGATTAGATTAGATTCCCGACAGTGTGGAAACAGGCCCTTTGGCCCAACAAGTCCACACCGACCCTCCGAACAGCAACCCACCCAGACCCACTTCCCTCTGACTAATGCACCTGACACTATGGGCAATTTAGAATGGCCAATTCACCTGACCTGCACATCTTTGGACTGTGGGAGGAAAGCGGAGCACCTGGAGGAAACCCGCGCAGACACGGGGAGAATGTGCAAACTCCACACAGATAGTCGCCCGAGGCTGGAATCGAACCCGGGTCTCTGGCACTGTGAGGCAGCAGTGCTAACCACTGGGCCACCGTGCTGCCCTTAGTTGTCCCCAATCTTCATTGATTGTGGCCTGCGGGTCAGGAAACTGAGGATCCAGTTGCAGAGAGTGGGGCTTATTCCAAGATTACTAAGTTTAGAAATCAGTCTTGAGGGGATAATAGTGTTGAAGGCTGAACTGTAGTCAATGAGTAGGATTCTTACATAGCTGTTCTTGGTGTCAAGATGTTCTAAGGAGGAGTGAAGGGCAAGTGATATGGCATCTGACGTGGATCTGTTAGTCCGATAGGCAAATTGGAGTGGGTCAAGAGTAGTGGGAAGGCTGGAGTTGACTAATGCCATGACCAACTTTTCAAAGCACTTCATTACCACTGAAGTTAGGGCCACTGGGCGGTAGTCATTGAGACATGCTGCATGAGCCTTCTTAGGTACAGTGATGATGCTGGCCATCATGAAATAGGCAGAGATAGTGGCCTGCTGCAGGGAGAGGTTGAAGATGTCTGAGAAGAACTCTGCCAGTTGATTTTTGCGTGCTCTGAATGCACGGCCTGGTACTCTGTCTGGTCCCATCAGTTTCCTTGGATTCACACAAAGGAAAATTGATCTGACGTCTGATGCAGTGACTGTTGGGATAGGTTTGTTAGGACTTGTCATAATCGGTGTTACCTCTCTGCCAAAATTCTGCTCAAAGCGAGTATAGAAGGTGTTGAGATGATCTGGGAGGGATGTGTCATCATCTGCTATCTTGCACTGTCTCTTTTTAGAACCCGTGATGTTATTCAGTCCTTGCCATAATCGCTGGGTGTCTGTCTGGGTCTCTAGTTTGGATCGGTATTGGTCCTTGGCTGTCTTAATGGCTCTGTGAAGGTCATACTTGGATTCCTTATATTTGAGTGGGTCTTCTAATCTGAAGGCCTCATGCCTGGTTTTTAACAGGTTCGGTATGTCCTGATTCGTTCAGGGTTTCCTTTTGGGAACACCCAGATGGACTTCCTTGGTATGCAGTCTGCTACATACTTGCTGATAAAGTCTGTGACATTGGTGGCGTACTTGTCCAAGGTACCTGTGGACTGTTTAAACATGGTCCAATCAGCCAATTCCAGACAGCACCAGAGTTGATCTTCTGCCTCCTCCGACCAGCACTGGGCCTGTGTCCGTGAGGGGGGGTCTCCTGCTTGAGCTTTTGCCTGTCAGCCAGAAGAAAAAGAACGGCATTGTGGTCGGAGTTCCAGAAATGAGGGCTGGGGATGGGGCGGTAGGCATCTTTCTAAATCTATTCTGAACCCTTTCAAATTTTATAACATCCTTCCTGTTGCAGGGAGACCAGAATTGCACACAGTGTTCCAATAGTGGTCTAACCAATGTCCTGCACAGATGCAACATGACCTCCCAACTCCTATACTCAATGTACTGACCAATAAAGGCAAGCATACTAAATGCCCTCTTCACTATTCTATTTACCTATGACTCCATCTTCAAGGAGCTATGAACCTGCACTCCAAGCTCTCTGTGTTCAGCAACACTCCCCAGGACCTTACCATTAAGTGTATAAGTCCTGCCCTGATTTACCCTTCCAAAATGCAGCACCTCACATTTATCTAAATTAAACTCCATCTGCCTATTGGCCCACCTGATCAAGATCCCGTTGTACTCTGAGGTAACTTTCTTCATTGTCCATTACAATTCAGGTGAGCAACATAAGTGCATGTTGATATGAAATCGTATGAAACTGGAGTTTGGGATCTTTAGGGCTCTCAGTAAGATGACCTTGTTTACCATGCTCTGTATATAGCAATGATGAGCATTCTGCTCACCTACAAAAGTGTAAATCTCATGTTATTACAGGCTGTCACAGTCATTAGGCAAGAAAGGTAGCAAACATCACTCACTTAATTAAGGGAGGGAGAAAGGAAACAGAGAGCTACAGACTTGTTAGCTTTATATCAATAGAAGGGGAAATTTCTAGGATACAGCCCATCAGTTCCAGGGTACATATCAGACTTTAGTTCCATTGGTTTCTCGAGTGATGGCTATGGTATTTATTTCCTATCCTCCTTTTGTCCCTTGATTATTTAGCTTTTGGAATGGTATAATGTTCTTTATCATGAAGACTGATGCTGCTCCCCTGCAATTTGCTGGTTCCCCAATGTTATGTTTATAGTCCTCATTCTCTAAAGGCTCTGTGTTCATTATAAGTCTCTCTCTTCCTTTTTACACGTTTAAAGAAGCTTTAACTGTCCATTTGCTTAATCACAGTAGTTAAGTATCCTTGAAAGGAAAAACATACAATGTGGAAAAGATCAGTGGCAAATCATGGCATTGGGAACATTTTAAAACCAACTCACTCCAAACTGAAAGTTGTGTTCTTCCACATTATGATTAGAGTTCCTTATGGACTATTTTGCTTTGAGATTTTTGTCCTGTGAAGAGAGATTTGAGAATTTAGGCCTGTATTTTCAAATGTTTTGAAGATTGAGAGATGATTTGATAGAAATCTCACAAATATTTCAAGGGATAGACAGATGTAGATAAAATGTTTCTTTCTGTCGGGGAGTCTAGAACGGGGAACACAATCTCAAAACAAGCTGGAAGCCACTTAAAGTAAAGGTGAGTTATATTTTTAATTAAGGAATTGTGAATTTTTGGAAGTTTCTGTCCCAAGGGGTGTGAAAACTGACTGTCTATGTTTAAAGTAGAGATGGACAGATTTTTAAATGCCAGTGGTGTAAAGGGATATCAAAATAAGGTGGGATTGAAATTGATGATCAACTATGATTGTATTGATGGATGGAGCAGGCCTGATGGGCTGAATGGCCCACTCCTGCTCCTATGTTCCTATCAATAGTGGAAGGGAACTTACAGGCTGGCTCTTATCCATTCGTTTAAAAGTGCACCTTTGGGCATTTAGTTTTAAGAATACTTTTTGAGGGACAATTAGGCTAATCAAAGAACAATGTAGGTTTGGTAAAGGTTGTGTGAGATATTGTAAGAAAGGTCATGATATGCAGCAGTTGGAAGGCGTTAACTTGACCAGTTACCTTGCCCATAAGGGCCTTCAGCCAACCAGGACTGAACATTCATTTGTTACTCTCTTGTAACATACTGATGTGTTCTTCAAA
This sequence comes from Hemiscyllium ocellatum, assembly GCF_020745735.1. Lineage (NCBI taxonomy): Eukaryota > Metazoa > Chordata > Chondrichthyes > Orectolobiformes > Hemiscylliidae > Hemiscyllium > Hemiscyllium ocellatum. The sequence goes on along the minus strand of NC_083404.1, from coordinate 16,455,943 downwards.
CTGAAAATTTGAATCTAAAAGTAAAGTGAAATATTAAGTGAAGCTCATTTCTGCTAAATCACACTTAAAAGGATCATAAACTCAAACAGCTCAGAAATGAGGCCTGTACAGGATTATTGTATTGTGGCCCCACTACTGCCCTTACTGCTGCCTTTCAGTCATCCAGCCCAGATTGCTGCCACTCATATTAAGATAACACAATCTAAAATAGGATCCTAAAAGATCAAGCTGTACAGGGATGATCTTCACGATTCTCTGCAATCTCCTCAGTGATCGTCAGCAACCTTCCACTAGCCGTGCTGCAGTTACCATGATAAGAGTTGTGTAGGAGCACTAGCATTCACAAAGCTAAGTACATAGGAAACGCACAGTTCATTTTTCTTCATAGGTGGATGTGTTTTCAGATAAAGCTGGTCTGGAACATTGTCGGTAGCAGCTTTCACTGCAAGATTTTAGTCAAAAGGCAGGTTAGGCCACAGATTGGCCATGCTCTCATTGAATGATCGAGGGGCTGAATGGCTTACTACTGTTCCTATACTCCTAGGCATTTGCGATTTTGCGTGTTGTTATCGAGTGCTCTGGAAGTTTAGTGTTACCATAGCTGGCTTTGCCCTGCTGTATGGCTGTAGTGAAATAGTGTGGTACAATTCTGTGACTACTTCACCATTGAATCTGAGTCACCTTAGGTATGGCTCCTGGGTGAAGTGGAGCTGTAAGCAATGTTAGAAATGGTATCTCTAGCCTTTATAAAAAGAGACACAACTCAGCATTATGATAGAAAAGGCCTCTGGTTTAAAGCGCTCCCAGCAATCTGTTTCCTGTGAACAGGACAATGTTAGCCATTTGCATAAACATTTGCGAGAGGAGCTATTATCTGGTCAAACATACAACCAGGCTTTGGGGAGTATCTGATAATGATTAGGGGAAGAAGTCGTCATCTATAATATCAAAGCATGCAGCATGATTATAACAGATGTCCTGACCAGATAGAAGCAAAGCTACTTTTATGGACCCAGTGTCAGTTTGTGAGTGGTTCACATTGACCATCTGTTCCCTGGTCATTTGACAACTGAATGAGTAAAGGTAATTGAGTGCTTAATAGACTGGAGATATCCCCCATTCCCCCAAAATAAGTTACAAAAGTGGGTGGTTGAGAAGGCAGGGTGGACAGATGAGATGGATCCATGTTAACTTTGGGTTAACACCTCAGCAGTTTGTGATACAACAGAGGAAGAGATCATCACTGCAGAGTACAAAGATCAGACCATCCTGTCCCATCCAGGACTGCAAACAGTAGATTCCCTACAGCATAGAAACAAGCCCTTCAGCCCAACAAGTCCACACCGACCCACTGAAGAGTAACAGGCCCAGACCTATTCCCCTACATTTACCCCTGACTAATGCACCTAACATTCTGAGCAATTTAGTATAGCCAATTCACCTGACCTGCACATCTTTGGATTGTGAGTGGAAACCGGAGCACCTGGAAGAAACCCACACAGATACGGGGAGAATGTGCAAACTCCACACAGTCACTCAGAGGCGGGAATTGAACCTGGGTCCGTGGTGCTCTGAGCCTGCAGTGCTAATCACTGAGCCACCATTCCGCCCTCAAAAACTGTCATCATTTGTGTTAGGTTGTATGTCTGTATTTCCTGATTAAATGCCCTGTATGTTACATTGAACCGTTGCTTAAAGCAATTCTAGAATAATAGAAGTAAAGTCACCATAGGCCTAGCTGACTCATTAAAGAGAGATGACTGGTAGTGATTTAACCTGAAACTCATATGAGGGGAGAGAATTAGAAGGAGAATCATAGAGTCATAGAGATGTACAGCATGAAAACAGACCCTTCGGTCCTCCTTGTCCATGCCAACTGGTTATCTGAAATTAATCTAGTCTCATTTGCCAGCATTTGGCCCATATCCCTCTAAACCCTTCTTATTTATTTACCTATCCAGATGCATTTTATGTGTCGTAATTGTACCAATCTCCAACACTTCCTCTGGCAGCTCATTCCATACATACATACATGACCGTCTCTGTGAAAAAATTGCCCCTAAGGTCTCTTTTAAAACTCTGCTGAAATCTATGCCCACAAGTTCTGGACTCACCCACCCCAAGGAGAAGACTTTACTTATTTACCCTATACATGTCCTTCATAGTAATCTACTTTTACCTTTATCTTCATTACAACAGTCACTTTAAACACATGTAGAATATTGCAACATCTCAGCATTGCCCTGTTTGTGGAGTTGGTTCAATAATGAAATGGTGTCTTGTTCTCCACATGTCAATCTTTGCTCAGTCAAATAGACAACAGAAAGCAGGGAACAAAGGTAGGACCAATGTTATTTTTGAAAATTGAAAGGCTGAAGAATTTTTTTATTCATTGGCAGGATGTGCGCATCACTGGTTAGGCCAGCATTCATTACCCAGAGGGCAGTTCAAAGTCGACCACAATGCTGTGGATCTGGAGTCACACGTAGGTCAGACAAGGTAAGGATGGCAGATTACTCTCTTGAAGGACATTACAGAACCAGATAGGTTTTCCCCCAACAGTCAACAATGAATTCACATCTATCATTAGACTCCTAATTCGAGACTTTTTTAAAAATTGAATTCAATTTCTATCATCTGCTATGACAGGATTTGAACCTGGGTCCCCAGAACATTACCAATAACACTATTAGTCAGCAGACCGTGTAATTGAAAAACACAAAAATTTCATTGAGAGCATATTTGGGGACAATGAGGGAATTCAAAGAGAATTGATGCAATTATGAATGAAGCTCAACATATTTCTCTGAATGTGAATTAAATATGAGATCAGGAGAAAGTAAATGTTTTCACCACCATGGCACCACTAGATTTTTTTGAAGTGGTATCAAACCAATACTGCCCATGAGACCCAGACACAACAGAATATGCTGAAAGAAAAGAAATTCTGAGGACTCAAATTATTACACAACTGAGAATGAAATTGCTCTGCAAATTGAAATCCATTAAACCTTTAATGGAAACAATTGCCAAGTGAGACTGTTACACATTACATTCTTAAATTAAAAGAATTCTCTCATCACTGTGGGGGTGGCATGAACTTGGAAAACAACCATAGAGACATGTTTGTAGGAAAGCTAAAAAAAAAATAAGGCAGGCCAAGTTTGTGAGCAATAAGCTGATGTGGAAAGAGGTCAGTGATGAGGCCACAGCCTTGGAAATGACAGCAAGTTGTAAATTGTAAGAGTGTTCATTTCCTCAGCTGGCAGGAGGATCCCACTGTATTTCAGTGAGATACAGGGGCAGGGCCAAGGCAGCCACATTCACAATCTCAGAATCAGAAATTTAGTTGCTACCATTCCCCATGGTAGCCCGCAACATTTAAATGCCCCCTTTTCCGTAAAAATGCTCTGCTATGGGAATGTTGGTCATTTCCAGTGCAGGGCAGAGGTAGAAGAACCAGTAATGTGCCAGATGATGGAATACTTCCAGGTTACAGGTATGATCCAAGCTGAGGTCATGATAGATCATAGAACAGTACAGCACACTCCAGGCCTTTCAGTTCTTGATGTTGTGCTGACCTTTTATCCTACTCTAAGATCAAACTAACGTACTTATTCTATATTTTACTATCATCCACATGCCTATCCAAGAGTTGCTTAAATGTCCTTACAGTGTGGAAGTTTAGAAATCCTTAAATGTGCTTGTAATAGTTATAATGAAGAGAGAATCTAACTGCCTGAGTGGCTGACTGACTCTGCCCTAGTCCCTAAACTGATATCGGAGGGTGCTCTTGACTTATTAGGCTGGGATCTCCTGATCAAAGACTAACTCTGTTAAGCGAGGGGAGGTGATGGCCAACTGGTACCATTGCTAGGCTATCAATCCAGAGGCCCAGGTAATGCTCTGGGGACCTGTGTTTGAAACTTGCCATGGTGACCATGTAGCCAATGTGAGAAAAAGCCATCTGTTCATGAATGTCCTTCAGGGAAGGAAACTACCATCCTTACCTGATCTGGCCTACAGGGTAAAAACATGACTGCGGATGCTAGAAACCAGATTCTGGATTAGAGTGGTGCTGGAAAAGCACAGCAGTTCAGGCAGCATCCGAGGAGCAGGAAAATCAATGTTTCGGGCAAAAGCCCTTCATCAGGAATAGAGGCAGAATGCCTGAAGGGTGGAGAGATTTATCTCTCCACCCTTCAGGCACTCTGCCTCTATTCCTGATGAAGGGCTTTTGCCCGAAACATTGATTTTCCTGCTCCTCGGATGCTGCCTGAACTGCTGTGCTTTTCCAGCACCTCCCTAATCTGGCCTACATGTGACTCCAGACCCACAGCAATGAGGTTGACTCTTAACTGCCCTCGAGGCAATTAGGGATGGGCGGTGAATGCTGGCCTAGCCAATAACACTTATGTCCTGTGAATGAATAAAAACGTAACAACTATTACAAGCCTAGAAGCGATATACAAGCCTTCTGGCTTCATGTCTGTGTCAAATGGCAAGGTGAGACAGAAAGACTGTGAAGCCTAAGATCTCTGGCTGCGGCTGGGACAGGGGATGTGGTGAAGTGCAAAAAGGCAGTGCGAGACTGTGAACATTCATGTAGGCTCACAGTGACTGAGCACCACAAGAATAAGCGAACAGCTCGAGATCAGCCTTGACCGGTTCATGAGGGGTGTGTGTGTGTGTGTGTGTGTGTGTGTGTGTGAGAGAGAGACCCTGAGTATATAGTGTCTTGGTGCAACCCAAGGTGGAGAACTGAAGTGCAGAAGCATCCTATAAATGGATCAGAGGTATGCCATTAGAGTTCTGAGAAGCCAGCACATGTCATATGGAAATGTCAATGGATGTAGGGTTTGAGCAGCCAATGTGACCTGAGATGCTGGTGTCTGGCATCTAATGTGAACGTATTTCAGAACAATCTGATGTCAATCCACCAGGTACCCACTCTGACTTTCACATCAAGTCTGCTTGACATCTGTGTCGAAAAGTGTGGGACTGGAAAAGCACCGCCAGAGTTTATTGCTCATTAAACACCTTGCCACATCACAAGTCGACATAGTAACACTTAGCTTCCTGCTTTACCAAATGTGACAAACAAGCCAGATGTCAAGCAGGAGAAGAAAGTGAGCACTGCAGATGCTGGAGATCAGAGTTGAAGAGTGTGGTGCTGGAAATGCACAGCTGGTCAGGCAGCATCAGAGGAGCAGGAGAGTCGATGTTTCAGGCATAAGCCCGATGAGATCCTGATGAAGGGCTTTGTCTGGAACGTCACTTTTCCTGCTCCTTGGATACTGCCTGACCTGCTGTGCTTTTCCAGCATCACTCTTTTTCGACTCTGATCTCCAGCATCTGCAGCGCTCACTTTCTCCCCCTGCTGGACATCTGGCTTGTTTGTCACATTTGGTAAGCCTGGAAGCTGCATGTTATTGTGTTGTCTTGTGCTGTGTGAAGGTGTTTAACCTTGATTGGTAATTCTCCATGACTTAGTGAGAAACTCATCTTGCTGCTTACCAAAGGAATAAAAGTTGAAAGGAGATGCCCCTGGCAGAAACTGATCTTACTGGAAGTCCTGAATGATTTTGCCACAAATCTCACTACAGTCCACTTTGCTCAGGCCCCCTACAATATTCCGTCATATTGGCACCATGATTGTGGCAAATGAAGAGTAGGATAATGCAAATAATACCAACATAGCAACAGGCTGAAAAAAAGGTTTTAAAAACCTGTTCACCATAATTTTCAGAGAGGTATTCACAGCTGCACTGAACTCTGAAAGGCTGTGTGATATGAGGATGATTGTTGTAGTCTTTATGTTAAAAGTTTTGCACAGGTCATTCTAATCAAGTGATAGCCTGCATAATCAACTCTTCCATGACATACATTTATTTGAGAATCAACAGAGCCATCTAGTATTTTAAGCAAGAAAGAGTGAGCTGTAAAATGTTAGTTTTGTAAAATGGTATATTTTTCTCAGGCATAGGATTCTATGGAAGGAGATCAGATAATTAGACAATTGATATAGATTGATGAGTGAAGTAGTCAGAATAAATAATTATTCATCATAATTATCAAAAATATTTTTCCAGAATTCTGGTAAACTAACAATTTACAGTTTGAACAGTAAAAATGTACCAACAGTAACTCCTATTATATTTGTACCTAAACATAATAAAATATTCTAAAATGCCTCACAGCAGGGCTATCAAATAGAATTCAACATTGAGCCTCACACAGACATACTGGGGCAGATGTTCAATAGCTTTGTCAAAGAGGAAGGCATAAAGAATATTGATATGTTTTCATATTGATCTGTTTTTAATACACAAAATTGCAATATGGGAAGAATTGGTCTAAATTTTGTTCTCAAAAAGCCTGCCATATGCTCAAAAACACTTCTCAAAATTTTTGATAAGTTATCGAAACAGGCTTTCATCGCAGCAGGGGGTGCTATGAGTGTATGCTTTGACAGTGCTGCTTCCAACAAGGCCATGGTTTAGAAGAGCAATGATAGGAATTAGCAGCTTGGTGTGAAAAATAATGGGCCTCTTATCTCTGTTTCTCAAACTATTTGAAACAAGTGGGTGGTTGTAGCACATGAAATAGGATTGTATCCAGCAGGAAGCGAACCATCTGTGTTCAACATAGACGCCTTTGAAAATGTGGGCTGTGAATATCTTTGGAGAAGTTTGCTTCAAAATTTTTCATGCATGTTTTGAGTGTGTAAGTTTCAGACATGGGTGCAATGGGTGTAATTCTGTGAGGTTGGTTAGGAATAGCCAATAACTACTCAACATTCCATGACTGCTGCACCCGACTCTCATCTACTAGAACAGAATGTAGGTAGCTCCTCTGTGGTTTGCAGTGCGGCTCTCTCATAGCCACGGAGAGATTCCTCCTCCCTCATTTCCTCATTCACCTCCTTGGATCAATGATGTGGTACACTCTGTCCAGGATGGTCCCCCCTGCTAACCAGTCGAAGCAGTGGGAATGCATTTTTAACAGCCTTACTGTCTGCTCTACCTGATGAAGCACAAAGTCAGAAATCACACACATCCAGGTTACAATCCAATAGGTTTATTTGAAATCACAAGCTTTCCCTTTGTCAGGTGAAGTTCATCAGGCTGCAGCACAGCTAGCTCTGCATTAGTCAGGGAGTTGCGCAGTGGTAACATGGTCACAGTAGGTAGCTTTTATACCCCTGTAACCAGCCTCGTAATTCTCCTGAACCCTCAAAAGCATCAGGTACAAACGAGTGCTTGTATAGGAATCATGGCAGCTGCCAGGATATTAGGCACAAACCTCCAGGAAATAGTGACCGTGGTTGCAGATCATCTGCACATTATGTCAAATGGAAGCACTTCCTGCTGACAAATTTGCCTGCATTGTGCTGGTGCCCTCCCAGTGCCATGTGTGTAGAGTCTATGCCATCTGGATCTGAGGGAGCCAGCTATGTTTCCAAATCCTATTGCTCTGCCTGCAACATTGACCTCCTCATTGGGAAATGAAATAAACTGGTGTGATTCTGCACAGGTCATATTGGTCACTGTCCTGACGTATTTACAGTTGGTTAAGTAAAAACAATGACTGCAGATGCTGGAAACCAGATTCTCAATTAGTGGTGCTGGAAGAGCACAGCAGTTCAGGCAGCATCCAAAGTGCAGCGAAATTGACGTTTCAGGCAAAAGCCCTTCAGGAATAAAGGCAGTGAGCCTGAAGCGTGGAGAAATAAGCTAGAGGAGGGTGGGGGTGGGGAGAAAGTAGCATAGAGTACAATGGGTGAGTGGGAGAGGGGATGAAGGTGATAGGTCAGGGAGGAGAGGATAGGTGGAAAAGAAGATAGGCAGGTAGGACAAGTCCGGACAAGTCATGGGGGCAATGCTGAGCTGGAAGTTTGGAATTAGGGTGAGGTGGGGGAAAGGGAAATGAGGAAATTGTTGAAGTCCACATTGATGCCCTGGGGTTGAAGTGTTCCGAGGCGGAAGATGAGGCGTTCTTCCTCCAGGCATCTGGTAGTGAGGGAGTGGTGGTGAAGGAGGCCCAGGACCTCCATGTCCTCGGCAGAGTGGGAGGGGGAGTTGAAATGTTGGGCCAGGGACGGTGTGGTTGATTGGTGCGGGTGTCCCGGAGATGTTCCCTAAAGCGCTCTGCTAGGGGGCACCCAGTCTCCCCAATGTAGAGGAGACCACATCGGGAGCAACGGATACAATAAATGATATTAGTGGATGTGCAGGTAAAACGTTGATGGATGTGGAAGGCTCCTTTAGGGCCTTGGATAGAGGTGAGGGAAGAGGTGTGGGCGCAGGTTTTACAGTTCCTGCGTTGGCAGGGGAAAGTGCCAGGATGGGAGGGTGGGTTGTAGGGGGGCATGGACCTGACCAGGTAGGCATGGAGGGAACGGTCTTTGCGGAAGGTGGAAAGGGGTGGGGAGGGAAATATATCCCTGGTGGTGGGGTCTTTTTGGAGGTGGCAAAAATGTCGGTTTATGCGAAGGTTTGTAGCGTGGAAGGTGAGCACCAAGGACGTTCTGTCCTTGTTACGGTTGGAGGGGTGGGGTCTGAGAGCGGAGGTGCGGGATGTGGACGAGATGCGTTGGAGGGCATCTTTAACCACGTGGGAAGGGAAATTGCGGTCTCTAAAGAAGGAGGCCATCTGGTGTGTTCTATGGTGGAACTGGTCCTCCTGGGAGCAGATACGGCGTAGGCGGAGGAATTGGGAATACGTGATGGCATTTTTGCAAGACGGTGTGATGAGGTGCAATCCAGGTAGCTGTGGGAGTCGGTGGGTTTGTAAAAAATGTCAGTGTCAAGTCGGTCATCATTAATGGAGATGGAGAGGTCCAGGAAGGGGAGGGAGGTGTCAGAGATGATCCAGGTAAATTTAAGGTCAGGGTGGAATGTGTTGGTGAAGTTGATGAACTGCTCAACCTCCTTGCAGGAGCACGAGGTGGCGCCAATGCAGTCATCAATGTAGCGGAGGAAGAGGTGGGGAGTGGTGCCAGTGTAATTACGGAAGATCAACTGTTCTACGTAGCCAACATAGCGACAGGCGTAGCTGGTGCCCATATGTGTGCCCATGGCTACCCCTTTGGTCTGGAGGAAGTGGGAGGATTCAAAGGAGAAATTGTTAAGGGTGAGGACCAGTTCGGCCAAATGAATGAGAGTGTCGATGGAAGAGTACTGTTGGGGACATCTGGAGAAGAAAAACGGAGGGCTTGGAGGCCCTGGTCATGGTAGATGGGGGTGTAGAGGGATTGGATATCCATGGTGAAGATGAGGCATTGGGGGCCGGGGAAACGGAAGTCTTGGAGGAGGTGGAGGGCGTGGGTCCCCGAATGTATGTGGGGAGTTCCTGGACTAGGGGGGATAGGACAGTGTTGAGGTAGGTAGAGATGAGTTCAGTGGGGCAGGAGCATGCTGAGACAATGGGGCGGCTAGGGTGGTCAGGCTTGTGGATCTTGGGAAGGAGGTAGAACCGGGCAGTGTGGGGTTCCCGGACTATGAGGTTGGAAGCTGTGAGTGGGAGATCTCTTGAGGTGGTGAGGTTCTGTATGGTCTGGGAGATGATGGTTTGGTGATGGGGAGTGGGGTTCATGGTTAAGGGGGCAGTAGGAAGAGGTGTCCTCGAGTTGGTGTTTGGCTTCAGTGGTGTAGAGGTCAGTGCACCAGACTACCACTGCGCCCCCTTTATCCGCTGGCTTGATGGTGAGGTTTTTACAGTTGCACAACTGAGAGATACAATACAGGTCACCCATTGCTCTCTGGAAAAAGCACAGAAGTTCAAAGAAGCAGTGACTTTCACTGTCACTGGGTCTTCCACCCCAGCATAATTCTGTCACACAGTCCCAGAATGCCTTCTGACACTGTGCCTCACTCATCTCCAGATGATGGAGTGGGGGGTGAATACCTCTCATTCTCTTGTGCATCCTGAAGGGCTGTGTGGCTGGGAGGTCAGCTAGATCTGGTGCCCATTATCCTCCATGATGGCTTGCTTTTTTTTTAGATTAGATTACTTACGGTGTGGAAACAGGCCCTTCGGCCCAACAAGTCCACACCGACCCGCCGAAGCGCAACCCACCCATACCCCTACATATACCCCTTACCTAACACTACGGGCAATTTAGCATGGCCAATTCACCTGACCCGCACATCTTTGGACTGTGGGAGGAAACTGGAGCACCCGGAGGAAACCCACGCAGACACGGGGAGAACGTGCAAACTCCACAGTCAGTCGCCTGAGACGGGAATCGAACCCAGGTCCCTGGCGCTGTGAGGCAGCAGTGCTAACCACTGTGCCACCGTGCCACTGCTGCTTCATGTCTCGCCTTTGGCCCCGGTCCTTATGCATCTGACTTTGCCTTTCTCCTTATAGTGGCTGAAAGTGACCTGTTTGAGGAACATAAGGAGCAAGGCAGGTGCAACTCTGAGAACAGTTAGTGATGGCACACATTCCTCTGGCTAGTGAGACTGAGGCACAGTCAAGCAGATAACAGATTAGATTAGATTACTTACAGTGTGGAAACAGGCCCTTCAGCCCAACAAGTCCACACCGACCCGCCGAAGCGCAACCCACCCATACCCCTACATTTACCCCTTACCTAACACTACGGGCAATTTAGCATGGCCAATTCACCTGACGCGCACATCTTTGGACTGTGGGAGGAAACCGGAGCACCCGGAGTAAACCCACGCAGACACAGGGAGAACGTGCAAACTCCACACAGTCAGTCGCCTGAGTCGGGAATTGAACCCAGGTCTCCGGCGCTGTGAGGCAGCAGTGCTAACCACTGTGCCACCGTGATGTTGAATGGTAAGTCATGCCTCAGACTAAACATCTTTTCCCATTAAGGTAGAACCAGAGTTGGAGTTGTGTCTGAACTGTGTTTTTTGGGGGAGTTGCTAACAAAACAACTTCTGGAACCCAGAGGAAAAAGGTGAGTTGGAAGTCTTGCTACCTTTACTTGGATGAACGGAGAAGGTGACCCTGATCAACAGCTCCAGAAAAGCAACCAAGCACGTCCGTGCTACCTTATTGTTTAATTTTTTCTCTGCTAAAGTTATTGTGCATTTGATAAATTGCTAGCTCTTTTGAGATACCAAACTTGGGTCTGGAATTAATTATTCACAAAGTCTGTAATTCGTTATTCAAATGTCTAGTTCAGAACTATTGTGGTAACTATTGGGGGTCTTTGACAGTTTTGATTTACTATGTTGTGAATAGAGAGGTAGAAAAGCTGACTTGGTTTAGCCATCTGTCTCCATGTCGCAGTGGTGCCATGTGACATGGTCACAGAAGGTAGCTCTTATACCCCTGTAACCAGCCTCCACTTAAAGTGGAGCTTTGAGTGTCCATTGATCTTTGGTAACCTCCTCCTACTGAACGTCTTGTATGTGGACCAACTTCCATCCTATAGATGGTCCTCAGCAACTTTTGTTTGATAACTGCTAGTAAAGGTGCCAACTGTGACTTTGAGGGGACTGTAACAATCATGATTTTGTCACGTCAGTATGCATCACAGATGGCACAGATAGAAATTAGTGAGCTTTTTATCTCAAACATTGTAAGTCATCTGTTTCACATAAATGCAACAATATCCTGAGAACACTGGCCTTATACACGACGAGTTTAGTCCCAGAATTCCATTTCATAGCAGTTCATGCAACTTCCATGATTCAGTGAAATGTGGAAGCTCTTTCTCTCTCTCTCGATGTATTGAGTTCCGCATCAAAACTCAGATTGCCACTGTGGATCTGAAATAGGAAATTTGTTGACCACTTTCAGTGGAGTGTTATGATTGTGATTAGTACGCAACATCTTGTCCTGTGATGACTGTTTTCTTTATGCCCAGAGAACAAGTCTCAGGCAAGGGAGAGATAATCCATGAGGTCGGTATCTATATGGGTGACAAACAGAGCACTGTGAAGGACCTCTCTGATCAGAATAGGATGCGCTATTGACTTTGCTTTCAGTGCTGATATATTATAGAGCTAGCGACCTAACCTATGGTGCAAGTGAACTCCTTCCATATGTGCAGGGAATACGAGAAGCATGGAGAAACAGAAGCCAGATTGCATGACGTTTGTTTTGATCTGAAGCTATTGACAGTGGAGCCATCAAACTGTACACTGCAGTCATTGTTGTCATGGAATGAGCAGAGGAAACTGATAATTTAGGCGTTCAGGCAATTTTCCCCAAAATCTTAGACAGACCTGCTCTACAAAAAAAAAATTGGCTACTTCAGTGAGCTTATACTCTATCCCCTGCCCTTATCTTATAGCAAGCTCATACAGAAGACTGTGTTCACTGTGGATTGTTGGCATGAAAACCATACTATGCTTCCAGGTACACTCAGCCTGCAAATAGATTGGAATCATTTAAATATGACCCTGGCAAAGGATTTTCCTGTAATATTAAGGAGAGAAATGCCCCTGTGGTTGGTACTGTCTCCTATATTGTTTTGATTTGATTTGTTCTTGTCATATGTACCAAGATAAGATGAAAAGAATTGTTTTGTGTGCTAACCAGACAAATTATACCTTACATAAGTACATCAGAGTAATAGAATAGAATGCAGAATATAGTGTTACAGCCTCAGGGCAGACGAGAAGGATCAACTTTAATATCTGACTTCATAACAGACCTCGCTGTTGTCAGGGGGGAATAAACGTTTTAAATCTGTTGGTAACTGTTTTTAAACCTTTGTATCTTCTGCCCAGTGGAAGAGAATGGAAGCGAGTATAACCAGGGTGGGAGGGCTCTTTGATTATGCTGGCTGCTTTCCTGAGGCAGTGGGAGGTAAACATGGAGTCAATGGAAGGAAGGCTGGTTCCCGTGATGGACTGGGCTGTGTTCACAACTCTCTGTAATTTCTTGGGCTCTTGGGCAGAGCAGTTGCCATACCAAGCTGTGCTGCATCCGGATAGGATGCTTTCTACAGTGTATCTATAAAAATTAGTAAGAGTGATTGTGGACATGTCCAATTTCTTCAGTCTTCTGAGGAAGTAGAGATACTGGTGTATTTTCTTGACTGTAGCATCAATGTGGATGGACCAGGATAGATTGTTGGTGATATTTACTCTGAGGAACTCTACCTCAGCATCACTGGTACAGAGAGGGGCATGTCCTCTACTCCATTTTCTGAAGTCGATGACCAGCTCCTGCATTTTGTTAACATTGAAGGAGAGATTGCTGTCTTTATACCATGTCACTAAGCTGTCTATCTCTTACTGTGTTGTCTTGTTGTTTGAGGTCTAACCCACTATAGTGGTATCATCAACAAATTTGTAAATAGTGTTAGAGCTGAACTTGGCCACACAGTCATGAGTGCATAAGTACTGTGGGGGGCTGAGTACGCAGCCTTGATAGATTGAAGGGTTGAAGATTATTGTGGAGGAAGTATTGTCGCCTATCCTCACTGTGGTCTGCGGGTCAGGAAGTCAGAGATCCATTTGCAGGGAGGAGCAGAGTCCTAAGTTTCAGAGTTTGGAGATGAGTTTGGTTGGATTTATGGTGTTGAAGGCAAAGCTAATGTCAGCAATTAAGAGTCTGAAGTAGGTGTCCTTGTTATCCAGCTGTTCCAGGGATGAGTGTTGGGTTATGGAGATGGCATCTGCCATGGATCTATTGCAATGGTAGGCAAATTGTAGTGGATCATGGCAATCTGGGTGGCTGAAGTAGATGTGAGCCATGACTAACCTCCCGAAACCCTTCATAATGATGTCCCCTGTAATGTTCAGATTTTAGCACCATGTATATCTTGTGGAGTGGAGGCTATCTTTCAGCAGGGAAGGAGAAGGTCACAGAAGTGCAGCAATAGATGAGATTTTCCATGCATCAGCAGAATTTCTGGAATCCCATCCTTGCCAGGTGCCTTTTGTTTTGGAATGTAATCAATGGACCTTTCAATGGAGGGATCAGAGTTCTTTATCTGACTCATCAATGGCAGGAAGAAGCTGCAGAGAACACCATCAAGCACCAACTGGGAGAAGTTTTTAGAAAACAATATTAGAATGAATCATAAAATTCTTACAGAATGGAAGCAAGTCATTTGACCCATCAAGACCACACTGACCCTCTGAAGAATATCCCTCTGTAACCTAACATTTCCCATGTCTAATCCACTTAGCCTGCACATCCCTGGACACTATGGGTAATTTAGCATGGTCAATCCACATAAATTGTACATCTTTGGATTGTGGGAGGGGATCATGCAGACATGGGGAGATTGTGCAAAAATCCACACAGACAGTCACCTGAGGCTAGAATTGAACTGTGAGATTGCAGTGCTAACCACTGAGCCATTCTGCTGCTTTCCATCACTCACCTTGCTGTTGTTGTCTGTCCCATTCCCAGTTGGGGTCAGGGGGTGGGTAATCTGCTTCTCAGCTTCTGGCACTGTTGTCTGAAACATTCTGTAATAATATTCAGTGCATTTACACCTTGTGGAAAAGCTTATCCTCTTCAAACTGTGATTTGCCATGCCAACCCAGCCAGAAAGGTAACCCACTGTGAGAAGGATCAGGGACAGAAGCTGTTTCTGTCTAATCTCTGCTTCAGTGTTGCCTCCCAGTAGCCTAGAACTATAATATTCTCATTATACATAATCATCTTCATGAAGGTGTCAATCCTTCAAAGGATTATTGCTCGTATCAAAAGGGCATACAGAGTCATTTCAGGAAATAAATTTCCAAGGTTTATGCAGAGGCAGCAGGGTCAGTGACATCAAGTCTTGGGATTTGCTGCTGTTTCCAAGTTCTGTACATAATGAATGCTCAGTCTGTCCGTACAGCTCAGTGGCACAGTCGACATATTGAGGGCCCATGCTAGACTCAAAGAATATTTTGTGAAAAATTTGCAGTGAGAAAATGAAGGACATAATTGAGAATTTTTAAACAATTGTGTTGATACTGTAGAATCAGTACCATAATGCAGAATGGATTGGTTGGCATTGGCATACTATAGAGGAGATGTGCATTTTTCTTATTCTTAGCATTTTTACTCCTTGTGCACTCTGATTGCTTGCTGGAGAATGAATAGGTTTATGACATTAAGTTAGGAATAAGTTACATAACACAGCCCACAGTGAGGCTGTCATTGTGGAAGCAAATAGGGAAATGAGGAATGGCTTTAGGAGATCATCCTTAATGTCATCCTGAAGGGCAATTATGGGCCTCAAGTGATCTCCAGGTGGGTTATCCCTGTTCAGCTGGCTCTGCTCCTGATAGAATCAGTGTAAGGAAAGTGTCGGATATTCCATCCTCCACCTCATGATCCTCTCCTACTTCCCACTCACTCTCCAGCGGGAATTAAACTTTGTGAATAATGTGCTGAGGCTAAAATGCACAGGTCACTCACAAGAAGATGCACATTCATTCAGATTTATAAGCACAAGTTGCAATTTTATTTCATGAAAATGAACACAGAATACCACACATATACTCACCAACAGCTGATCACTGCTATCTGCAAAGACCCTTTCTAGCCATCATTGCTTTCTTCCCCATTCTTTTTCCTCTTTTCGTAGGAAATAAGTTTGTCAAATTCTGTAAGACACACCTTGAGTCACAATAACTTTGGTGTAAAATGGATAACACTGAAGCAGCTGCCTTAGGCAGTTCTCCTGATTTTGATTTCTATTGTAAGATGGGCAGCTGGTCCAATAGCAACCATTTTTGCTCCAAGGTAACATTATCCCCACTGACCAATCCTGATCTTGTTAAAAGAGGGTTTGAATTAAAATGAGCATGCGCTTGAAAGATTCCTAAAAATATTTTCCATTTTTTCTGATGCACAATCACAAAATAATTTTTCAAAAGGAGAAGTTGAAGATTTAAAAGCGTGAAGGC
Source organism: Hemiscyllium ocellatum (assembly GCF_020745735.1). Lineage (NCBI taxonomy): Eukaryota > Metazoa > Chordata > Chondrichthyes > Orectolobiformes > Hemiscylliidae > Hemiscyllium > Hemiscyllium ocellatum. Next base: position 16,440,095 of record NC_083404.1, on the reverse strand, counting down.
CCATTAAAATGATATTGGACATTGAAATTGTTTCAAATGGACAGAAAGATAATATTGATACATTGCAGCATGACATGGGAGAAATCAAAAAAGATGCAGAGTTCAATAAAGACAAAAACTGCACATGAAGGTATACTTTGACTTGAATAGGTTCTTAATTAAGCTGAAGAATACATAATTCCTTGAAATTATATACTCTGCTGGCTCACCTCTTGCCAAATAAGTATATACTTTAAAAGGCCCAACATAAAGCTTCATCTTCAAATTTTAACAATGATTATTCAGATAACAGTGCCAAGCATTATTTAGACCACAGATATTAGCAAAGTTGGACACTGAAGTTTGAAACTAATCAACAATTAGAAATGCTTTTAGAACAATTAGTACTGTTTGTCATACTCATAATTTCACAATATAACTGCAAGATTAATTGCTATGTTTAAAATTGTAGACAGCAAACGTGATTCATCTTTACCAATACTTTAGTAAAGTTATATTTTAGAATCTTGAATGATTGACCGATACAAAATAAATACACGAAATGTATCAAAGGTTTACAAAGCTCCAAAAGTACACAATGTTTACTTAGACTCTGGAAAAGTTCATTCTCGATTAAAGTCTGAAAAAATGCTGAACATTTTGTCACTGTCAGTTTGGAAGAGCAACTCTTTTTTTAACCTTGCTGTGACAACTGATGCAATAAAAAGATTACAACTGGCAGAAAGATTAGGTATAGAAATAGTAAGGAACTTGATTAAAATGCTGTCCAATCGATATATTTATTCACAATTAGGATGTGATGAGAAAGACAGTTCAGAGTGTTGGACCAAAGATATAAATAGCACAATATAGATGTAGGATTATATTGTTGGGAGACATTCCATTAAAAGCATATATATATGTGTGTGTTAATATTAATTAAAGGGCTAATTCTGTGAAATTAAAGCAACTGTAAATACACATGCAAATGTTTCAAGTTAAGATCATTACTTTCTTTAATATTTGAACTGGTTATGATTAAAAATCATAATGTTCTTTCAAGATACATTTTGTCTCTCCCAAAACGGCGGTGCTGAAGAAGAATGAATATTTCACAGGTATCATAAACAATTGTATTGAATTGAATAAACTGCACTGGGTATCGTGCCTCTGGGAATGCTTAGCTTTTAACAGACACTGCTAAACGGAACTAAATTATAAATATGGCAAGCTACAAAGACGTGAATGTGCCCACAGGCTGTCTCCTTGTGAAACTTTATGCAATTGCTTGGTGACTTTGATGTTTAAGTAATCCAAGAACAAATCTTACAACACAAACTATTATACAGCAAATCTTTACAAACAACTACTGCAAGCTCCAAGCAGGTCAGTTATATTACAAAAGTCCTATCCTTTCCATTACATTTTGATTAAAGACAGTCCGGTTGACACACATTCAGGTGAACAGCACTGAGTGCTCACAAGCATCAGTAAAACACTGTTTCTGGTCACTTGCAAAAATCAAAAGAAAACCATTTCAGCTTTCCTGACTATAGTGCTTTGATCAGGGCACCTATAGTTTTCTCTCGATCACTGAATCGCTTTCCTTAAATGCAATAGGATCCTCTGTCTTGGATAATGACACATATTGACACATGGAAGTCTGACAAGTCGAGCAGATATTTGATCTGTTCTATCATCCTGCTAAAGCTAATTGTGGATGTAACTGACCCAGAAATCACATTTTCTTTAATAATTCAAATCAGCATCTCTTCAACCATTGAGAAAGAGGAAGGTCGAGTCCATTTTGCATGTAACGATATATTCAGTCCAAAGCATAACAAGTCCATTTCCAGATTGCCAGTCTTCTAAGGAACCCATGTTTCAATTTCTTAAACTCTGTGAACAAACTCTGATGACTTTAGGAAACACCAAAACTGTTGAGCAGCACCCGTTAGTTCAAGAGGTTTCTTACAGGTTAACTTTCTCCCTTTTCTTGTGCCTCCTGAGATCCAGAAGGTTGATTTGTTGAAGCCTGTGTTTCCTTATCAGCATCCCCCTCTAATGAAAAAAGCAAAGACAATTTAGGAATCCATGCAAGGACTGAAAAGAATGACAGTTGATTTGCTGAGTGCTTCCAACATTTTCTATTCTTATTTCAGATCCCCAGCATCTCAGTATTTTGCTTTTGTGCTGCTGTTATCCACTTTGCTGTATTTTGTGGCGCACAGTGCTACAGTGAATTAATTATCTAAAACTACATTGCTAAGATCTACTACATTCAGTCAACTAATGGTGTGCAAGTAATTATAACAACAATTCAGTAAAAAAGTGCATCATAAGAAAGAGTAGTTCATTTGGAATCCTTAAGCCTGTCAATTAGAATAAGAAATAACCTACACATCTTGGTTGCATAGTCATTGCTATGTTTTCTGAACAAAAATCAACTGTGTTTTTGAAATTTTCAATGGACTCAGCCTCAGCAGGGTTTTGGAGGTGCGAGATCCTGATTTCTTTAACTTCTCCAATAGTCTACCAACCAATGATGTCAGAATCAGCATCTGTAGTTCCTTACAGACGTTTTAAGATAAAAGCACAACATGAGCCACCCTCCAGTCCTCCGGCACCTCGCGCGTGGTTATAGATGATGCAAATGTCTCTGCTGTGGGCCCCGCAATTTCTTCCCTAATTCCCACAATGTCCTGGGATAGACGTGATCACGTTTTGGAGCTTTATCCACCTTTATGTTTTTTTAAGACCTCCAATACCTCCTCTCTGGTAATATGGACTGTTTTCAAGATATCACTGGTTATTTCCCTGAGTTCCCTAGCCTCCATGTCCTTCTCCACAGTAAAAACTGATGCAAAGTATTTGTTTAGTATCTCTCCCATCTCCTGTGGTTCCACACATAGGCAACCTCATTGATCTTTAAGGGACTCTATTCTCTCCTTAGGTGCTCTTTTGCTCTTACGTACTTGTAGAATCTCTGGATTATCCTTAACCTTATCTGACAAGGCTATTTCATATCCCCTTAGACAAGTTTATGTTAGCACTTTTAAAGGGTCGATGATAGTAGTCAATGGAGTGCTATGTTGCTCCTGTTGGATATGGGAGATTAAGGAAGAGTTGACTGCCCCTGGAGATTAAGTCTGCAGGAGGTGTGTTTGGATCTACCTCATATTAGACCATTTAGTCAGCAAGAGAGGCAGTTGGAATCACTGAGGAGCATACAAGAGGCATAGAGCGTGATGGCTAGTAGATGTAGAGAGGTAGTCACACCACAGGTTCAGTCAGATAGATGGGTGACTGTCAGGAGAGGTAGGAAGGTTATGCAGGAATCTTGTGGAGCTATTCCTCTCTCCAGGGACAGTCAACTATTCCCTATTGGGGTGGCATGGTGGCACAGTGGTTAGCACTGCTGCCTTACAGCACCAGGGTCCCAGGTTCGATTCCAGCCTTGGGCAACTGTCTGTGTGGAGTTTGCACATCCTCCCCATGTCTGTGTGAATTTCCTTCGGGTGCTCCGGTTTCCTCCCACAGTCCAAAGATGTGCATGTCAGGTGAATTGGCCGTCCTAAATTGCCCGTAGTCTTAGGTGCATCAGTCAGAGGGAGATGGGTCTGGGTGGGTTATTCTTCGGAGGGTCGGTGTGGACTGGTTGGGCCAAAGGGTCTGTTTCCACACTGTAGGGAATCTAATCTAAATCTAATCTAAACTCCCACATCTGACAAGAGGAGCATGGTGCTCCATTGACTGCTATCATTGCAAGTGCTAACATAGACTTGCCTAAAAAGGCCCACATTTTTCTCAAATCCAGTGTTTGTAGGCTGATTGTTGCTGGTAAATCATACTGGGAGAACTTAAAGTCAAAATTTTATTTTAAAAGGCCTAAAAGAAGAAGCTCTAAATAAAACCTTAGTTTTTAAAAAAATTCTACCCTTCTCTTACCCGCAGTTTTTAATTTTAAGCATGCAAAATTCTGCTTTAATTTACAGTAAAAACTTATATATGCTCCTCAATTGCTTTGAATAACAGGATGTCTGGTGCAGCTCAGATGGAACCAAGCTACCTTTTCGTTCAGTTTCAATTGACTCCATTGTGTTGTGGATAAGGCCAGACCCCTTCAAAATATTTTAAGATGATAGTATAGACCCTAACGTTTTCTTATTTTAAGGGAAGGTGTGATGCAGCTGGTCATTTCATTCGGCATTAAGCAAAACAGAATTTATTTCAATACTGCTGTTGTAACACAAACCAAAGAAAATAGAATTTAAAATAACTTAACTATTGGAAAGCTACTGATACAGCCACTATTAGTAATTAACTATTCCAATATAGCAATATCCCACAAATACACCCCTTGGCAAAAAGGTATATTCTTATAGACAGGAGGGAACGACATACAGAGACAGAGATTTCAGAGAAAGTAAGAGGAGTTCTTCACTGAAGCTTGCAGCTTCCCTGGACTCACACATTTTGTGACTGCTACAGCTAAAACAAACTGGAAAAAACATGAACTGGGAGAACTGGCCACTCCCCTTCCATTAGGCAAAAGTGAGGACTGCAGATGCTGGAGGTCAGAGTGTAGATTAGAGTGGTGCTGGAAAAGCACAGCAGGTCAGGCAGCATCCGAGGAGCAGGGAAATCGACGTTTCGGGCAAAAGTCCTTCATCAGGAATAAAGGGATGGAAGCCTCCAGGGTGGAGAGGAAAATGGGGGTGGGGGTGGAGGTGGAGGTGGCTTCCTTTGCCCTACTATTCCCTTTATTGGCAGAATACCTTGACCGTGCCCAAATTCTCAGTCCTTTAAGCAGCCAATTACTCAGTTCCCATTTTGTCTATTGAGATTTGATTCCAGCTTACTACTGCAGATTCATTCTTATCATACTTAAGCTGGCATTCCACTACTTAGTTATTCCTTCGCTTATTGATCCCTTCTTCTTTTTGCAGAGCTAACCTAAATTTGAGGTGGCTAAGGAAATGTTGTGGGAAAGAGTGGTTCCATTTCATGGGGCATTGACATCAGTTTTGGAACTGAGGGGATCTGTTCCGATGGGATGGTCTCCACCTGAACTGATCTGGAACCAGTGTTCAAGCGAAAAGGATAAATAGGGTGGTCACTCAGACTTGTGAGTCGGGGGGGGGGGGGGGGGGGGGGGGAAGGGAAAGGGAAAAGAAAAGCAACAGGAAGTATGATGATAAATGAAAAGGTATGCAGCAGGTTAGCATGTATGAAGGAGGGTTTAAGTTCAAGGCAGACAATGAAAGAAGCAAAAATGAAGGATAACTCAGGAGATATTAGAGATGTTGTGAATCATGATGGTAAGAGAGCTAGCATTAAGGCACTTTACCTGAATGCTTGTAGCATTCATAACAAGGTTGATGAATGAACGGCACAAATCATTGTGAATGAATATGACTTGATAGCCATCACGATGATTTGCCGATGACACTAAGATGAGTGGCAGAGCAAAGTGTGCAGAGGACTGTGAAACTTTGCAGAGGAACATAGATACAATGAGTGAGTGGGCAAAGGTCTGGCAGATGGAATACAATGTTAATAAATGTGAAGTCATACATTTTGTTTGGAGTAACAGCAAAATAGATTATTACTTGAATGGTAAAAAGTTGCAGCTTGCTGATTTGCAGAGGGACCTGGGTGTCCTTGTGCATGAATCACAGAAGGTTGCCCTGCAGGTACAACAGGTAATTAGGAATTTTGTCCTTCATTACTAAAGGGTTTAAAAGCAGGGAGGTTATGTTACACCTGTACAAGGTGCTGGTGAGGCCACACCTGGAGTACTATGTGCAGTTTTGATCTCTTTACTTGAGGAAGGATGGACTGGAAACTGAAGGAGGTGTGGAGGAGGTTCATTAGGTTGATTCTGAAGTTGAGGGGGTTGGTTTATGAGGAGATGCTGAGTATATTGGGATTATAGGTAAAAGTGAGGACTGCAGATGCTGGAGATTAGAGTCAAGATCAGAGTGGTGCTGGACATTTTGGGCAGGATCCCTTCATCAGGAATAAGGCTGGAAGCCTCGAGGGTGGAGAGATAAATGGGAGTGGGGCTGGGGAGAAGGTAGTTGAGAGTGCAATAGGTGGATGGAGGAAGGGGTACAGGTGAGAGGTCGGAGAAGTCGGTGGAGCAGATAGGTGGGAAGGAAGATTGACAGGCGGGACAGGTCATAAGGATAATGCTGATCTGAAAGTTTGGAACTGGAGTAAGGTGGGGGGGGAGGAGGGGAAATGAGGAAACTGGTGAAATCCACATTGATGCCCTGGGGTTGAAGGGTTCCGAGGCAGAAGATGAGGCGTTCTTCCTCCAGGCATCCGGTGGTAAGGGCGTAGGGATGGAGGAGGCCCAGGACCTGCATGTCCTCAACAGATTGGAAGGAGGAGTTGAAATGTTCAGCCACGGGGCGGAGGGGTTGATTGGTACGGGTATCCCGGAGATGTTCCCTGAAGTGAATTCAAAAGAATGAGAGGGTATCTTATAGAAACATATAAAATTATGAAGGGAATCGATAAAATAGAAATAGAGAGGATGTTTCCACTGGTAGGTGAGACTAGGACAAGAGTCCATGACCTCAAGGTTAGAGGAAGCAAGTTTAGATCTGAAATGAGAAGGAACTTCAACACCCAGAGGGTTGTTAATCTGTGGCATTCCTTGCCCAGGGAAGTAGTTGACACTCCTTCAGTAATCACTTTTAAAGTAAACGTAGATACTTTTTTGAAAAATAAAGGAATTAAGATATACGGTGAAAACGCTGGTAAGTGGAGCTGAGTTCATGAAAAGATTAGCCATGATCTTATTGAGTGGCTGAGCAGGTTCAAAGGGCTGGATAGCTTATTCCTGCTCTGAGTTCTTATGTTCTTAAGTTCCAATGGTGACTGTTAAAGGTTCTACTGACACTTGATGACAAATACTTCAAATCATACTGCATTTATATAAGCTGTTGAAAATGATTATGATTGTATAACTATGTAGTGCAATATTCTACACTCTTTAAAGGCTTATGGCATTAAAAACAAAAATAACCCAAATCCTGTGAGATCATAGGTCTCAGGCTTAATAGATTGCAAGAAATATCAAAGCTAAAGATGGCTAAAAAATGGTTTTATTTACATTACTACCTACTGATCTGCCAAGTTGGAATATACCAGTTTCCATTTATTATCAATGATACTGAACAATGATCAGTAAAAAGTGATCAATAACCCAATTGTTAATAGAAACCAAACTATTAAGAATAGAACGTGATCTGAATTGCTCAATTAATTAGAGGCAGCATGGTGGCTCTGTGGTTAGCACTGCTGCCTCACAGTGCCAGTTAGTCCCAGCCTCAAGTGATTGTCTGTGTGGAATTTGCAAATTCCCCCTGTGTCTATGTCGGTTTCCTCCCATAGTCCTTAGATGTGCAGGTGAGGTGATTAGCCATGCTAGTGTGGAGGGATGTGTAGGCTGGGTGGGATTAGCTATGGGAAATGCAGGGATATGGAGGGGTTGGAGGGTGCAGTGGAGGGGGAGGTGAGTCTGGGTAGTATGCTTTACAGAGTGTGGACTTGGGCCAAATGGCCTGTTTCCACACTGTAGGGACTCTATGGATAGACATTTACTTAAAAGTTAACTTACTAATCTAGATCATTTATATATAAATAATGTACAACAAATACTTTCCTTCTCCAGTAATTTGATTACAAGGATTACAAGGTCAACACACTAAGAACATAACCAGTTAGAAGTACTGATAATATCAGTCATCTTCACCTTTTTTGTCAATGTTCAGCTCTGCTAATTTAAGGCTTAAATCGCTTGTGTTTACACCAGATGGAGAGTCCAGGATGTCATGCAGTGCATTTCTCCGTCCAGTCCTTCCTGAAGCAATGAAGTCTGCATACGAGGTTTCAACATCAGTCATTGCTGACAAGTTTCCACATAGCAATATCTGCAATCCAAGTACATCAACAAATAAGAACTTATTGGAAGAAGTAGCATAAAACTCCTGAGAGAGAGCTCCACATATTCGTGACAGCCTTAATTAAAATCTGTGTCATCCGAGACTTCACTGATGTTTATACATAAACTTTGCATGCTTATGCTTTAATTGCAAGTGTCACAATTATGAATGCCAGTACCCGCAAGCCCAAATAAATCATATATCTCAGTCCTGAAGAAGTTGAACAAATGAATGAGTACAATATTTAGTTTATTTTGTAAATTGTACCTCAATCAAAAATAAGCAAATGTTTTAAAAATATCCTAAAATTAAAAGCAGTTAGAAAATCATTATAATCTTTCAAGTCAATGCACAAAAAAAAGTTAAAAAAATCACACAACACCAAGTTATAGTCCAACAGGTTCATTTGAAAGCGCTATGCCCTGTTCCTTTGAAGGAGCAGTGCTCCGAAAGCTAGTGCTTCCAAATGAATCTGTTGGACGATAACCTGGTGTTGCTTGGTTTTTAACTTTGTCCACCCCAGTTCGACACTGGGATCTCCAAATCAGCACAAAGGATGTCTTTTCCAACTGATTACTTATTGTCTTTAAGGAATCTTTAAGGTTCCTTGGCAGATACTTAACCTGTGTAATAATTGTCTAATTTGTACTGCTCTTTAACATTACAAGGAAACCAAATGATGCTGGCCGGTTAAAAAAAGGTTCCTTTTCTTTGCTCTTTAGGTTAGTGATAAGAATACACAGGAAGTGCATTGTAAATAGAGTTCAAAAGTTAAGAATTTCTAGACAATGGGTCTGTTCTGGGAAGTATCAGTATTGCTGGCAAAGAAATATCCAGAGTGCAGTGCAATAGTACAGGGTTTCATCATAAATAGAATGCAAAAGCTGTGAATTTGGTAAGAATGGGAATTTGGTGTTGAGCTTTTATCGCGATGGTTTGTGTAAGCTGGTGGCATGGGCATTTGAACATTTTGACTATTGCTGAGTACAAGTTAATATGTAGAAAAATTTTTTAAAAATCAAACTGGCAAGTATATATAGAAATATAAACTAATCAAGACCTATACATGACAGAACAAGTTATGTATCTGAACTGCAGGATGCGGAACTTTGTAAACAGTGAGATGTTTCTGAGCAAACGTACTTGCACTTGATGTCTTTGTTATATAATGGGGACCAGCAGAAGGCCAGGCACATGATGGCATCTTGAAGTATGAGCTGTCCATAGGGGAAAGGTGGAGGAGAAGCATGGGAGTTCGAGGATTGATAGAGCTCTTTGTGAACAGGACCCATCATCCCACATGGTATGTTTCCAACCTGGTGCCAAAGGGAGGAACACCTCAAACTGGTGTAAAAGGATGTGAAGAGGAAGAGGGAGGGTCCAGTCCTAGGCATTGCTTGTTCAGACAAACAGAAAAAGGGGGCAAGAAATCCGCCAGTGACTGAGAAGGTGACCTCAATAGGTTATAAACTTTCCCATTTGGGATTTGGCACAGATTAGGGAGGTGAATACCTGGCTGGAGGAGGGATGTGGGAAAGAGAGGTTTCATTTCATTAATTTCAGGCAATTGTATTGGGACAAGGAATCAGGGAATTACCTGAATCTGGCTGGGGCTTAATAGAAGGTATAAACACAGCGGTCAGAAGGACCTTAAATTTAACAAGTCATTCAGATGGGAAAAACATCAAAGCGGTATTAATAAACTTTAAAAACAAATAGACAAGCACAACAGCAATCAGAAACTGAGATCAAGGAACAACAGGTAAAGGGGAAGAAAAATTGAAATAAATGTAAAGTGTTAAAGCTTGGACAAAGAAATAACAAGTGTGTAAGTGCAACAGTGGAAAATGGTGTCCCAAGTGCAAATGTATAGGTATAAAGAGGAAGTTGAATGTCCAGCAGTCACAAATTCACCTAGGAGGATAATGACAGGTTAGCTGTTACTTGGACATGTGAAAATAACACTCAGCAATGGGAATAAAAACAAGCCAGTATATGAGCTGTGTTGGAATACTCATGGACAAAGATGAGAGTGGTCCTAAAGGAAGAGTGCTAAATTGGGGAAAGGCCAACAGTAGCACAATTCGGCAGGACCTGGGGAATGTGGATTGCAAACAGCTGTTTGAAGATAAAATCTACATTTGATATGTGGGAGGCTTTTAAAGAGAGGTTGATTAGAGCGCAGAACAGACACGTCCCTGTGAAAATGAGGGACAGAAATGGCAAGGTTAGGGAACCATGGATAACAAGTGAAATTGTGAGACTAGCTAAGAGGAAAAAGGAAGCATACATAAGGTCTAGGCAACTGAAAACAGATGGAGCTTTGGAAGAATATGAGGAAAGTAGCACCAATCTGAAACAAGGAATTAAGAGGGTTAAAAGGGGTCATGAAATACTTTTGGCAAACAGGGTTAAGGAAAATCCCAAAGCCTTTTATTTGTATATAATGAGCAAGAGGGTAACTTGAGTAAGGGTTGGCCTACTCAAGTACAAAGGAGGAAAGTTATGTGTGGAGTCAGGGATTAATGAGTACTTTGAATCGGTACCCACAGGGGAGGGATATGGCAGATGTTGAGGTTAGGGATAGATCTTTGATTACTCTAGGTCAAATTGGCATAAGGAGGGAGGAAGTGTTGGGTATTCTAGAAGGCATTAAGGTGGACAAGTCCCCAGATCCAGATGCAATCTATCCCAGGTTACTGAGGGAAGTGAGAGAGGAAACAGTTGGGACTTTAACAGATATCTTTGCAGCATCTGGTTGAGGTCCCAGAGAACTGGAGAATTACTAATGTTGTCCCCTTGTTTAAGAAGGGTAGCAGGGATGATCCAGGTAATTATAGACTGGTGGTTGGGAAGCTGATGGAGAAGATACTGAGGGATATAATCCCTTTACATTTGGAAGAAAATGGGTTTATCAGCGATAGGCAACATGGTTTTGTGCAGGGAAAATCAGGTCGTACCAACTTAAGAGAATTTTTTGACAAAGTGACAAAGTTGATTGATGAGGGAAGGGCTGTAGATGTCATATACACGGACTTCAATAAGTTGTTTGATAATGTTCCCCATGTTAGGCTGGTGGAGAAAATGAAGTTGCAAGGGGTACATGGTGTACTAGCTAAATGGATAGAGAACTGGCCTGGCAGCAGGAGACAGAGAGTAGTAGTGGAAGGATGTTTATCAAAATGGAGAACTGTGACCAGTGGTGTTCCACAGGGATCCATGCTGCGGCCATTGTTGTTTGTGATATACAATGGAAACCTGATTATCCGAACGTGTTGGGCGGGCAGTATTTTGTTCGGATAATCGATTATTTGGAAAATAGATTAAATGCTTTCCTCTGGGGCTCAGAATTTTTAAAGTCTGCTCCCTATTCAGGAGACTGCAGCAGCACACAGCGCGTGAGGCCCCGCCCCTAACACAGCCCCTGGCCAACCCGTCGCCCTGGCCAAATCGATTCAACATCGCCCCCAGCCCGATCCAACTCTGCCCCCCTGCCCCCATCCTGGTCTAAACCCGCCCACTGCCCCCAGCACAAAGTGCGTGATCCCCTGCCATCCCCACCCCCACCCAGTCCACCTCCTGCCCCTCTTCCGGACATCCGGTCTGCACACCAATAATAAGACTGCCGCTGCTGCAGCTGCTTCTGTTGGGTAAGTCTCCAAATAGCAAATAGCACGCAGACACAGCCACAGCCACACACACAACTTTTTTACTGCAAATGTTTGACAGGTTCCACGTTTTCCCTCCACAGGACAATGTTGGAGAGATTATTCCTGGGAAGCGGGGGTGGGGTGGTGTGTATTAGGGTACACCCCTCTGCAGAACTCTAGGGAAAGTGTGGAGAGAGAGAGAGGGCAGACAGTCATTTTGAGACGGTGCCAGTTTAATCACTGTAAACAAAATGTGTGATCACTGTTGGAAACACGTCTTTGCTGTAATGTTTCTATTGGGACCTTGAGATCTCCTTCGGATAATCGAGGTTCACCTGTACATAAATGATCTGGAGGAAGGTACTGCTGGTCTGATTAGCAAGTTTGCAGATGAAACTAAGATCGGTGAAGTAGCTGATAGTGAAGGGGACTGTCAAAGAATGCAGCAGACAATAGATAGATTGGAAGTTGGACAGAGAAATGGCAGATGGAGTTCAATCTGGGCAAATGCGAGGTGATACATTTTGGAAAATCCAATTCACGATTGAACTATACAGTAAATGGAAAAGTCCTTGGGAAAATTGATATACAGAGAGATCTGGGTACTCAGGACTATTGTTCCCTGAAGGTGGCAATGCAGGTCGATAGAGTGGTCAAGGAGGCATTTGGCATGCTTTCCTTCATCAGATGGATTATTGAGTGCAAGAGTTGGCAGGTCATGTTACAGTTATATAGGACTTTGGTTCGGCCACATTTGGAATACTACATGCAGTTCTGATTGCTACATTACCAAAGGGAAGTAGATGCTTTGGAGAGGATGCAGAGGAGGTTCACCAGGATGTTGCCTGGTATGGAGGGTGCTAACTATGAAGGGAGGTTGAGTAGATTAAGATTACTTTCATTAGAAAGACAGACATTGAGGGGGGACCTGATTGAGGTCTACAAAATCATGAGAGGTATAGACATGGTGGATAGCAAGAAGCTTTTTCCCCAGAGTGCGGAACTCAATTATGAGGGGGTCATGGGTTCAAGGTGAGAGGGGAAAAGTTTAAGGGAGATATGTTTGGAAACTTCTTTATGCAGAGGGTGATGGGTTGCTAGTGGAGTTGGTAGAGGCACTTTAGATGTATCTGGACAGATACATGAATGTGGAGGGAGTAGAGGAATATTGATCCTTTGAAAATAGGCGACAGGTTTAGATCGAGGATCTGGATTGGTGCAGGCTTGGAGGGCCGAAGGGCTTGTTCCTGTGCTGTAATTTTCTTTGTTCTAAGAAAGACAGAAAATGGTAAAGGGAAGGGAATAGTCTTCAAGGTTGGGGGGTGAAGTTTCTTCACTGCGGGGAAAGGATGTCACAAAAGGTAAATAGAGCAGACACTGTAGACGTAGAAATTTTTAAAAATGGAAGGGTTTTAATACTTCCTGTCAGCTGGTGTGAAATATATAAGTGCAGAGAGTACACAAGCATGGAGCTAAAGCAATGTAGCAATATGGGTATTTTAGTTTTCATATAGATAGGCATAAGCAGACTAGCGCACGCCAGAAGGTAATGAATTTCTTCAGTCTGTCGGAGATGTCAGAACTTTCTACAATTGCAGCATAAACAACCAGCTGAGGAGCATGATAAATTTCACTTAGTAATGATTCATGAGTCAAATGTTAGTAAACAGCCTGATGGTGAATGAGAATTTATCTAATAGTGCTTGTAATATTGCAGTGTTTGAAAAAATGCAAAAGAAGAAAGGTTCAAGATTTAGGTAAAACTGACTTCACTGCGATCAGCCAGAGACTGTTCACAGCAGACTGAGTAAATTTGCTAATGGGTAAAACGACAGAGGATCAGTGGGAGGTGTAATTTAATATGACGTGGAATCAGTTTATATCCCAAAGAGAAAGAGCTTGACCCGCCAAAAAAAAAACAGCCATGGACAAGAAAAGAGATAAAAAGACAACATAAAACTGAAATAAAAAGCATACGAAATGCAGAACACAGCACAAATTATAGCAAACAGCATAAATCCTGGCAAACAAGAAAGACGTACAGTTCACAAACAGGTCCTAAATGTCACAGAATTGGAATAGGACGAGAGATCTGCATGTGAAAATACAATCATAATACATTTTTTTTCAGACAATTGTCAGGAGCAATACAATGGGCCCAATGAAAACTGATAACAGTGATACGCAGCTGCACCTTACTGTTGCTGACTGCGTAGTAGTTGTGTCGAGTTTCTTTCTTTGTGTTTCACTGTGAGGCTATTGATTTCTCTCTCAGTACCTTACCAAACTCGCTTCATTAACTACCCACCCCGGCCTTACACTGCCTCTTGGCTGATTTCAGCCCTGGCTTGCCACTTGCCTTTCCTGGAATTAACGGTGGGTGGGATATTCCAGAATAGATCATCATATCTGGCACAAGCACCCTCTTTAAAAGCCAGTTGTACAACCAGACAGTGTTGTCAGTCTGGAGCTGCTCTGTACAGTTCCTGAGATTCCATCCAAATGTCACTGACATGGGGAATTTGTTGCCCTGCTTTGTGGGCAGGGGCCTTAAGGCACTGGTGAGGCATGGTGAGGCAGAGGTCAGACATCCTCTATCCCCAAGATCAGCAGAGGATGGAAGTGGGGATGAAGGCGATAGGTCAGAGAGGAGGGTAGAGTGGATAGGTGGGAAGGAAGATTGGCAGGTAGGACAGGTCATGAGAATTGTGCTGAGCTGGAAGGTTGAAACTGGGGTAAGGTGGGGGGAGGGGAAATGAGAAACTCGTGAAGTCCACATTGATGCCCTGGGGTTGAAGTGTTCCGAGACAGAAGATGATGCGTTCGTCCTCCAGCATCAGGTGGTGAGGGAGTGGCGGTGGAGGAGGCCCAATATCTGCATGTCCTCGGCAGAGTGGGAGGAGGAGTTGAAATGTTGGGCCACGGGGCAGTGGGGTTGATCGGTGCGGGTGTCCCGGAGATGTTCCCTAAAGCACTCTGCGGGGAGGTGTCCAGTCTCTCCAATGTAGAGGAGACTGCATCGGGAGCAACGGATACAATAAATGACATGTGGATGTGCAGGTGAAACTTTGATGGATGTGGAAGGCTCCTTTGGGGCCTTGCAAAGGGGTGAGGGAGGAGGTGTGGGTGCAGGTTTTGCAATTCCTGCGGTGGCAGGGTATGTTGCCAGGAGGGGAGAGTGAGTTGTTGGGGGGGGGGGGGCGTGGACATGACTAGGTAGTCATGGAGGGAACAGTCTTTGCAGAAAGTGGAAAGGGGTGGGGAGGGAAATATATTCCTGGTGGTGGGGTCCGTTTGGAGATGGCGGAAATGTCGATGGATGATATGGTTTATGCGAAGGTTGGTAAGGTGGAAGGTGAGGACCAGGAGCGTTCTGTCCTTGTTACGGTTGGAAGGGTGGGGTTTGAGAGAGGAGCTGCAGGATATGGATGAAATGCATTAGAGGGCATCTTCAACCACGTGGGAAGGGAAATTGCAGTCTTTAAAGAAGGAGGCCATCTGGTGTGTTCTGTGGTGGAACTGGTCCTCCTGGGAGCAGATACAGCAGAGGTGGAGGAATTGGGAAAATGGGATAGCATTTTTGAAGGAGGTGGGAAGAGGTGTACTCCAGGTAGCTGTGGGATTTGGTGGGTTTGTAAAAAATGTCAGTGTCCAGTCGGTCGTCATTGATGGAGATAGAACATAGAACATAGAAAAATACAGCGCAGTACAGGCCCTTCGGCCCTCGATGTTGCGCCGATCCAAACCCACCTAACCTACACTAGCCCACCTTCCTCCATATGCCTATCCAATGTCCGTTTAAATGCCCATAAAGAGGGAGAGTCCACCACTCTTACTGGCAGGGCATTCCATGAACTCACGACTCACTGAGTAAAGATGGAGAGGTCCAGGAAGGGGAGGGAGGTGTCAGAGATGGTCCAGGTGAATTTAAGGTCAGGGTGGAATGGGTTGGTGAAGTTAACGAACTGCCCTTATGAGGATCTAGGTTGGCTCAAGGTGAGTGAACACTATGAATGTGTCAGACAGGCTAAAGATGCAAACTTGGGATCAGTCAATGAGCTGATGGATGTCCCTGCTCCAAGTAGAAGACAGAGGGTAATGGTGGAGGGTTGCTTTTCAGACTGGAGGCCTGTGCACAGTGGCGTACCACAAGGATTGGTATAGGTGCTGGATTCACTACATTTTGTCATTTATATAAATGTTTTGGATGTGAGCATAAAAGGTATGTTAGTAAGTTTGCAGATAGCATCAAAATTGGTGTGTCGTGGACAGTGAAGAAGATTACCTCAGATTACAGATGGGCCAATGGGCTGAGGAGTGGCAGATAAAGTTTAATTTAGATAAATACGAAGTGCTGCATTTTGGGAAAGCAAATCTTAGCAGGACTTATATACTTAATGGTAAGGCCCTAGGGAGTGTTGCTGAACAAAGAGACCTTGGAGTGCAGGTTCATTATTCCTTGAAAGTTGAGTCACAAGTAGATAGGATAGTGAAGAAGGCGTTTAGTTATGTTTTCCTTTATAGGTCAAAGTGTTGAGTACAGGAGTTGGGAGGTCATGTTGCTGCTGTACAGGACATTAGTTAGGCCACTTTTAGAATATTGCATGCAATTCTGCTCTTCTTCCTATCAGAAGGATGTTGTGAAAGGGTTCAGTAAAGATTTACAAGGATGTTGCCAGGGTTGGAGGACTTGAGCTATAAGGGAGAAACTGAATAGGCTGGGGCTGTTTTCCCTGGAGCGTCGGAGACTGAGGGGTGACCTTATAGAGATTCATAAAATCATGAGAGGCATGGACAGGATAAATAGGCAATGTCTTTTCCCTGGGGTGGAAGACATAGAAGGCATAAGTTTAGGGTGAGAGGGGAAAGGCATAAAAGGGACCTAAGAGCCAACTTTTTCAACTGGAGGGTGGTACGTGTATGGAATGGGCTGTCAGAGGAAGTGGTGGAGGCTGGTACAATTGCAGCATTTTAAAGGCATCTGGATGGATATATAAATAGGAAGGGTTTGGAGGGATATGGGCCAAGTGCTAGATTAGGTTAGGATATCTGGTCGGCACGGACGAGTTGGACCGAAGGGTCTGTTTCTATGCTGTACATCTCTATGACTCTATGAGTGAACAGAGTCCATGCAGCCACATTATAACGCTAGTTGCAATATTGCTCAGTGTTGTAACATTGAAGTGCAGAATTCCCAATGAAGGGCTTTTGCCCGAAATGTCGATTTTCCTGCTCCTCAGATGCTGCCTGACCTGCTGTGTTTTTCCAGCACCACTCTAATCTTGACATTGAAGTGCAGATTGGAGGCATTAATGAGGGTTATGAGAGGCTGGCACATGCCAGATGCCAACATTCGTGCACGTGCTATATGTTTAGCCAGTGCCCATGAACCGTGCCCAAGATGTTGGTGCTCTGTATCTAACACAGAGGCCCTTTGGGACAAGCAGTGAGCGGAAGTTGCCATGTAACTGCTCTGACTTCTATGTTGAAAATTCCTGACATCTAGTTTTTTTTCATTGTGTCTTAGTAAGACAGCGAGCTGAAAATCAAATGAGGTGATTTGCGTTGTTTCAAAGGCATTTAGCAAGCAACAATTCCCCTCAACTGGCCACTCACCACGGCCAAGTGAGGAACTTGACTCACCACTTGGCAAATGCACAACGGGTGGAGAGATTTACTCCTGGCATCAACCTAAGTCTTGGGGGACATTCTGCACAATTCGACCAGAAATCCCACTATAGTGCACATTATTTAGGCCTGATTAAGATGCAGCTTTTGTGGAGGGGAACAGGATACCGATGGCTATGTCAAACATGTCCTAAGCATCTGCATTTACAGTTGTGGAAGAGGTCAATGCCAGATGTCCATTTTCTTGGACTTTGTCCATATTGTTTTCAAAGCTTTTAGATCTTCTAATCCTCAACCTCACACTGTCTCACATCCCTTCATTTCATCTTCATACATGCCATACTCTCATGGCAATTCATAACCTGTTACTACATACATAACCATTCACTCAATTCTTACTATGGGCAGAATCTACACAGCGATTATAAAATATAATTATAATCTAATAAAAGTCTTATATAAATGTGAAAGAAGAACAAATTTTCATTCACAAAACACCATCGGAAGATTTTAAGTTTGCTCAAGTATTCACTTGGTTATAAAATCAATTAAGCTTCTGTTCAGTAACCACATGAAACTCAGATAATCCTTGAATAGCCTCTCAAAATCTCATTAAAATTTGAAATCAGCAGCAGTGTTTGTGGTCTTTTTGAAGTGCTCATAATGGGCTAAACAGCAAAAACAGTCTTTGGAAAGTGACAGGAATTGGATCCATTGAAATGGTATGGACATATTATGTTTTCTTTTCTAGGCTACACCAAATGGCCTGTCAATCAATGCACTGCAGTGGCATATCTCATTTTCACTCTGACAGCTGAAGCTGAGTACTTTTGAATTATTTTTAAGGGCTGAAATTACTTCAGATTAGCCTCTACCCAACTTTCAAGGATGCTTGTATTTCCTCCATAAAATTGTGACTCACACACGGTGCACCCCTCCACACTTGTGATGCTAACGCGTACAAGAATATAGGCCAAGTGCTGGAGAATGGGGGCGAGAAATAGATATGTGGCTGTTTTTGACTAGTGCAGACTCGATGGGCCGAAGGGCATTTTTCTGTAATGTCGACTTCTGAGTCTAAAACTCTTACTGCAGGGAAATTGAGGGCAGTTGAACATCTGCACTAATTTCAAATAGCTCTGTTGAGTCTGTGTTTCCCACCAGCATGACTCATATCCCACGCATCTTCCACTGCTGACAAAACTGGGATCAGCTGGAAATTAACTTGAGACCTTTGGAACTAGGCTCTGTTTGTTAAAGGTTCTTGCAGTCATCTAACTCTGTGAAAATCCAGGCCTGGGTTTCTGAGAGGATGTCTCACATAGAGTCATAGAGATGTACAGCATGGAAACAGACCCTTCAGTCCAAACCCGTCCATGCCGATATCCCAACCCAATCTAGTCCCACCTGCCAGCACCAGCCCATATCCCTCCAAACCCTTCCTATTCATATGCCCATCCAAATGTCTCTTAAATGTTGCAATTGTACCAGCCTCCACCACATCCTCTGGCAGCTCATTCCATACATGTACCACCCTCTGCATGAAAAAGTTGCCCCTTAGCTCTCTCTTATATCTTTCCCTTCTCACCCTAAACCTATGCCCTCTAGTTCTGGACTCCCTGACCCCAGGGAAAAGACTTTGTCTATTTACCTTATCCATGCCCCTCATACTTTTGCAAACCTCTATAAGGTCACCTCAGCCTCCAACGCTCCAGGGAAAACAGTCCCAGCCAGTTCAGCCTCTCCCTATAGCTCAAAACCTCCAACTCTGGCGACATCCTTGTAAATCTTTTCTGAACCCTTTCAAGTTTCACAACATCTATCCGTTAGGAAGGAGACGAGAATTGCACACAATATTCCAACAGTGGCCTAACCAATGTCCTGTACAGCCACAACATGATCTCCCAACTCCTGTATTCTGACCAATGAAGGAAAGCATACCAAACGCCTTCTTCACTATCCTATCTACCTGCGGCTCCACTTTCAAGGAGCTATGAACCTGCATTGCAAGATCTCTTTGTTCAGCAACACTCCCTAGGACCTTACCATTAAGTGTATAAGTCCTGCTAAGGTTTGCTTTCCCAAAATGCATCTCGCATTTATCTAAATTAAACTCCATCTGCCACTTCTCAGCCCATTGGCCCATCTGGTCCAGATCCTGTTGTAATCTGAGATAACCGTCTTCGTTGTCCATTACACCTCCAATTTTGGTGTCATCTGCAAACTTACTCACTGTACCTCTTATGCTCGCATCCAAATCATTTATGTAAATGACAGAAATTAGAGGATCCTTGTGGCACTCCACTGGTCACAGGCCTCCAGTCTGAAAAACAACCCTCCACCACCACCCTCTGTCGTCTACCTTTGAGCCAGTTCTGTATCCAAATGGCTGGTTCTCCCTGTATTCCATGAGATCTAGCCTTGCTAATCAGTCTCCCATGGGGAACCTTATCAAATGCCTTCCTGAAGTCCATATAGATCCCACCTACTGCTCTGCCCTCATCAATCCTCTTTGTTACTTCTTCAAAAAACTCAATCAAGTTTGTGAGACATGATTTCCCACGCACAAAACCATGATGACTATCCCTAATCAGTCCTTGCCTTTCCAAATACATGTACATCCTGCTCCTCAGGATTCCCTCCAACAACTTGCCCACCACTGAGGTCAGGCTCACCGGTCTATAGTTCCCTGGCTTGCACTTACCGCCCTTCTTAAATAGCGGCATCACATTTGCCAACCTCCAGTCTTCCGGCACCTCACTTATGACAATCGATGATACAAATATCTCAGCAAGAGGCCCAGCATCACTTCTCTAGCTTCCCACAGATTTCTCAGGTACACCTGATCAGGTCCTGGTGATTTATCCACCTTTAACCATTTCAAGACATCCAGCATTTCCTCCTCTGTAATCTGGACATTTTGCAAGACGTCGCCATCTCTTTCCCTACAGTCTATATCTTCCATATCCTTTTTCACAGTAAATACTGATGGAAAATACTCATTTAGTATCTCCCCCATTTTCTGTGGCTCCACACAAATGCCACCTTGCTGATTTTTGAGGGGCCTTATTCTCTCCCTAGTTACCATTTTGTCCTTAATATATTTGTAAAAACCCTTTGAATTCTCCTTAATTCTATTTGCCAAAGCTATCTCATGTCCCCGTTTTGCCCTCCTGATTTCCCGCTTAAGTATACTCCTACTTCCTCGATCTATCCTGTCTATACCTGATAACGAGAGTCTCTGCAGAATTCTGGACACACTCAAGTAAACACTTCTGGCCATTGTAATAAACATTCGCGACATCAAGCAAAATGACACCCAAATGTGTGTTCCTGATAGCTGAGGCTCCTCAATGCCAGAATCAGAGGTTTTGAGCTGAGGGCACTAAGGACAACATTACACAACCCTTCCACCACGCAATCTATGAAAATCTACCCAAATGCTCTTTTAGGTTAAAACTTGGCCATGTTGATAGCTGAGAGGCAGAGAGGCTGGTGGAGTTCCTCAAATGGTAATGGACGATGTCTACTCATGTTTTGTCACCCCTGCTGGGGCTCGTAAATTCCACTGCAGTCCCTGTACATGGGCTTGTGTTAATTTCTGTTCAAACTTCATAATCAGGAAGTTATCCCTTACATGCAGACTTTCATGATATGCACCATAAAGGCAAAATCCTTACCTCCTACCATTCTAAAGAAATTGGGCATGTTAAAGTTTTCTGGCAGCTTGAAAAATGCATCCAGACAGGAAATTGCAGGAAGTAAGACAATATTGTGGACTTTATCGAAATAGAACAGTACAGCACAGGACAGGTCCTTCAGCCATTCATGATGCCATTCTACACTAATTCCATCCGTCCGTACAGGGTGCATGTCCCCCTGTTCCTTGCCTGTTCATGTGCCTGTCTAAATGTCTCTTAATCTGATATATTTTTTAGAAAAGGGTTTTAAACATTTAGGGCAAATGTGCTCTGTAGCCCAATTTTGACAAGGAATTCTCAAGACTCCCACTCACAATAAGACTATTGTATAATGCATGCATGTGGGAGTGATTCTCAAAAATGCATCTTTTAAATGAAGAATAGCACCTCCTATGAATACTGGAGATGGCATGAAAAGATAGAAATGGGAAAACAAATAGTTTACCCGAAGAATTAATTTTAGAAAAATAATCCAAATGGTGATAAGTAACATGTTTATAACATGTCATGCCTTATAAAAGAACAACAATTTGATGCTTCTTTGAAAATGAATGCAACCGTGCACTTCTGATATTGTGCTTACAGTCTCAATTTGACAACTCTCAGGAAGAAGCAGGGGGCCTGTGGTACTGGTACAACAGTGATTCAGAATGGCACAGCGCCCAGCAGGAAGAAGTCAAATACGAATATTGTACTCTCTCTAGTCCTGTGCTCAATATTCTCAATATTAAAACCTGAGTCTGATTCTGTGTTCATCCAGAAATTGCCCAAAGTTCACCTTCCAGTAAGGTTTTTCAAAGAACACTCATGAGCCTCGGCTACTCTGTTGTGTTTCTGAGCTTGGATTGCATGCAGGATTGTTTTCTGCAGTATGCCTGCCTCTACCTTTTCATTTTCATTGTGAAATCCAATTCCCTTCTATTATAAAGAACCAATTTCCCAAATGACCTTCGCCTTAAATTAAAACCGAACGAAATGTGGATGCTGTATTAAGAATGAAAGCGGAGAGTTGTGAAGGAAAGACTGATGGGCTCATTTAAGAATGTCAATCAGAAGCAAAAACAAAAACTGCTGGAAAAGCTCAGCAGGCCTGACGGCATGTGAGGAGAAAAATCAAAGTTAGCATTTCAGGTCGAGTGACTCTTCCTCACAACTGACCTTCTCCTTCATCTATGAAGCAAATATTCTAAACTCTGTAGGTGGGGGCTGAAAATAGCTTCAATCGGATCAAAGCCAGAGAAAATGAGGGCTCAACTAAGATTATAAATTGGATAGTCTGACAAAACAGTGTGAATGGAGGGATCAAAGAATATGATGGAGTGGTAGAGTTGGATGTTATTTGCAAATAAGTTGAAAATAATGAATTCAGAGCTGAAATTGTGTTGCTGAAAAAGCGCAGCAGGTCAGGCAGCATCCAAGGAGCAGGAAATTCGATGTTTTGGGCATAAGCCCTTCTTCAGGAAATGTCGAATCTCCTGTTCCTTGGATGCTGCCTGACCTGCTGCGCTTTTCCAGCAACACATTTTCAGCTCTGATCTCCAGCATCTGCAGACCTCACTTTCTCCTCGAAAATAATGAATTCAGAATGAGTATTACCAAGAAATAATACTAAATAAGGAAAGAATGAGGCCATGGATAGATACTAAGGGGAAACTAGAGGTGGCAATGTCAGGGTGTAAAGATTGTAACAAATGCAGTACTGTGGCTATGATTTGTTAAAAAGAACTACAGTGAGAACTGAGAGAAGTGAAAGGATAGGGTGCTCACACTCATCATTGGTTGCAGAGAAGTCAAGGAAAATGAGGAGAACAATGTATCATGATTATAGTCTTGAAGAACATCTTTTATGGTTCATTAAGATCTGTTTCCGTGCTGTGTTAGGAATGAAAGCAGAGAGTTGTGAAAGAAATGCTGTGATGGAGAGGGCTGCTAGCTTAGTTACGAATGATGCACAGAAAGGAAAGATTGGAAATGGGGCAAGAGTTAACAGCAGAAAGTTCAGACCAAGGTTTTTAAGGAGAGTAATAATGGTCACAGATTTCAAAAGGGAATAATGTCAGCTGCTGTTTACAACGGGAGATAATCTGTCAGCTAGAAAGGAGTGAGCAATGAAATGAATTTCCTAAGGAATGGGATTAAGGAAATTAAATGTCATGGATAAAATAACTTTAAAGACTGAAGGGGGCAGAGGAAGAGAGAGAGAGAGAGAGAGAGAAAGAGACATGGTCTGAGGGTTAAAATAGAAGAGAATTATAGAAGAATTAGTGCAGGTAAACAGGAATTGGAATAGCTGCTCTCAAATAGAGTGAAATACATGATCTCTTCATGTGAGTGAGAGTAAAGAAGCCAAGAGAAGTTAGTCAGTATCTGACAAATAGTTACCTCTGCCTTTCAGAGCAATGATAGAAAAGTGGTTGGTTTTAGCCAAGAGGGTGAAGGGAAGGAAAGATTTTTGATACGTTCACATCAGAGCTGGTGATGACTGTCTAAGTCAATTGTTTGCTCATATGAGGGAATGGAGATAGAACCAAGAAAATAGGAGCATTAGATAGGAGGCAGCTACTAACACATAAGTACTGACATGTCAGATAAGAGGAAATTTGCATCTTGTTTTGCAAACTTAGACCTGGAGGTCCTGGTGGATAAGACGCTTCAGAGGAAGGAAGCCCCTTCCCTCAGAACTAAGAGGAGGCCACCACACCAGACCCTACCAGCCTGGTCTGAGGTTACCACCTAGGCCAGTGTAGTCTCAACCATCTGGAGGAACAGCCCAGCAATGCCTCAAGCAAGTCAATGACCTTCTCCACTCCACCAGGGTAAGTGCCACCATCTTCCCTCTGCTATCTCACACATACTCTCTCTCTTTAACCGCACCTACCTCCTCCCACTCAGCTGTTGACCTGGAACAGCACAAAGACATAATGAAGAGAAAGAAAGGAGACCATGTAGGGAGCACGGGTGGGAAGTCACAGTAAACGCTCAATCACATTTATAAATATATATTCACTTGTCTTCACTGTATCTACCTGTGCCTGTCTCACTGCTACCACAACATTGAAAGCACAGAGCCCAGCCATCCTTGGTACTGTGCGGGGTTTGACAATCCAAGGTGTGAAGTGAGCAGCTCCTGCTCCATGTGCAGGTGATGGAAAAATGGCAAGCGATCGCCATTTAGTAACCCGGGTGAATCTTTACTGGTGGCAAAACCTTGCTAATGCATTACTGCCACAGTGGGATTGATGTGTAAATTTGCCAGTTATGATGGAGAATGCTTGCACAATGGGATTGACGTGTAAATTTGTCAGTTATAGTGGAGAATGCTTCAAAATGGCAAGCAATTGCCGTTTAGTAACTCGGGTGAACCTTTAGTGGTGGCAAAACTTTGCTAATGCATTACTGTCACAGTGGGATTGATGTGTAAATTTGTCAGTTATGATGGAGAATGCTTGGGACAAGGATGTGCTTGAGGTCCACATGTATTGCCTGTAGGGGCCTGTATCATGCTGTGCCCTTACAAGGGCCTCACATCACTTGAAATTGGAGCTTCCCTCCCTCACTGAACAATACACTTACTGCTGCCACTACATTGTGGTCATAGTCATTTTGAACAGGTAAAAATCAGGATTGTTGGGTCCCAGGCAAGAAGTTATTGGGTAACTCATCCAGGGTCTGCCCATTTCCAATTGGGTGTGATTTGATTTATTACTGTCACATGTCCGAAGATTCAGTGAAAAATATTGCTTTGCCTGCCAGGAGTACAAATCACAAGAGAAGATGGGATTGAGGAGAGGTGAGGGTGAGGCCAGGTGAGCAACAGTAATGGGAGGCAAAGCCTGGTGGGGGGGTGTAAGGCTGGAGGGAAGATGATGCAGGAGCCACAAAGGTGGTAGATGGGGCAAAGAGTGGAGGGAGAAGAGGGACTGAAGCCAAGAGCAGAGCAGTGGGGAAAAGTCATGAGAACACATGGAACACAGAGGAAAGAACATTGAAGTGAAATTAATAATGTTAAACAAATATAAACCCTTGAATGAAATTATTGTAAATCAGTCCATTTTAATACTAAAAACTTAAAACTAAAACAGAAAGTGCTACAGAAACTCAATAGATGTGGCACCATCTGTATAAAGGGGAAATTCATATGTCCAGTAGATTATAAGGGTTAAATTTCATGGAAACTCTGCTGAACATCTGCAGAATTGTTGGTAGATAGTTGATGGAAACAATGGTCAAGACTGATGGGGTGTGCACCTTTCCAAGGCTCTTCTACGTGGACATTCACGCAATCTCATGTGGAATGGAAATTTGCTCAGAACAGAAAAACTGTAAGAATGGAGAGCTCGGGTTGGACTGTGTGAACCCTGGATTAGATTTTTTAAAATATTAAGAGCTCCTTGCTCAATTATCACCCAATGCCTCTCGATTTAAGTAGATTGCTAAGAGTGACTTAATTGTCACACTTGAAAATTGACCACTTTGGCACAATGTTAGAGAAGATGGAAAGAAGGTAGAAAGCTGCCAGAAACAGAAAGCAGGAGAAAGAGAGAAAGGCAAAAAAAAAAGGTGATGTACAATGGTATGATCAAGTGGTACCTGATTCTTATCAGTCTCAGAATTCCGTGTGCAAATGGTATTTTCTGTCATTACTGCAATTCCCAAGCTTCTCAATGGCACACTAAGCCAGATCAGATATTGGCCAAGTTTGTTATTAGTGCTTTGTTGTAGTTGCTAGGCAACACCATAGCAACTTACAGTTACATCTGCATAAGCACAAAGATGGAATGTTGCTTTATAATATTGGCTGGCATCAGCAGTTGATTCTATCATGAGTCAATGGAGTAGAAATTGGTATGCACTGCAATCAGCTGCTGGGCACAAAGTAGTGAAAAGCATACTAATTTAGAAGTGTGATAGTTTGCGTTTATTGTGTGCATATATTGGTCCTACTAGTAATTATCAGAAATTCCCAAGGCTAAAAGCAAACTTATTGAAGTTTGTTGCTGATGAGCAGAAAAAGCTCAGGATCCTTTATTGACAGCTTGCTCCCCCAAATCCAAAGGAGATGCAGCCTTACCCTTCTTCACTGCAGCCTAGTTTAATTCCCCTGCTCAGAACTGGTCCAAACACTATTGCCAGCTAGGCAGCCTGCCAGGTATGTTATCCACAGTTGGTGGAACCTCTTGGGGAGACCCTTGCACTGGGAATGTGTGCTGAATATGTTGATGAGGCCCAATGTCCATGGTTCAATGTCCATTCATCTTCACACCTCCTCATCCTATTACCCTGATGTACTTCTGCTCTATTATTCTAACGTATGGTATGAGCTATCTGGTTAGCATGCAAAACAATACTTTATATTGCATCTCGGCATATGTAATGATAATAAATCAAATCAAACATGGCTGATCATACAGTGCTAAGAAAGGAGGTACAGACCAGAACATGAGTCGCTTTATTCTAGTAGTTGAATCTGGGTCACTCGCCATCTGTACCGAGGGATTGCATTTTTCAGGGCATTCCCTCCCACTCATCTGCTATACCTTTAACAGAAAGGACATGGAAATCCTGGGAAATGGCAGGCAGATGGGGCCTAGCTAATGTCACATTGAAAAGCTGGCAGACTGTATCGGCGCTGCCTCGTGCTCCCACGAGGAGGTTGAACAGTTCATCAACTTTACTAACACCTTCCATCCCGACCTGAAATTCACCTGGACTGTCTCAGACTCCTCCCTCCCCTTCCTAGACCTTTCCATTTCTATCTCGGGCGACCGACTCAACACAGACATCTATTATAAACCGACTGACTCCCACAGCTACCTGGACTACACCTCCTCCCACCCTGCCCCCTGTAAAAACGCCATCCCATATTCCCAATTCCTTCGTCTCCGCCGCATCTGCTCCCAGGAGGACCAATTCCAACACCGCACAACCCAGATGGCCTCCTTCTTCAAGGACCGCAGATTCCCCCCAGACGTGATCGACGATGCCCTCCACCGCATCTCCTCCACTTCCCGCTCCTCCGCCCTTGAGCCCCGCTCCTCCAACCGCCACCAAGACAGAACCCCACTGGTTCTCACCTACCACCCCACCAACCTGCGCATACAACGTATTATCCGCCGCCATTTCCGCCACCTCCAAACGGACCCCACCACCAAGGATATATTTCCCTCCCCTCCCCTATCAGCGTTCCGCAAGGACCACTCCCTTCGTGACTCCCTTGTCAGATCCACACCCCCCACCAACCCAACCTCCACCCCCGGCACCTTCCCCTGCAACCGCAGGAAATGTAAAACTTGCGCCCACACCTCCACACTCACTTCCCTCCAAGGCCCCAAGGGATCCTTCCATATCCGCCACAAGTTCACCTGTACCTCCACACACATCATCTATTGCATCCGCTGCACCCGATGTGGCCTCCTCTATATTGGTGAGACAGGCCGCTTACTTGCGGAACGCTTCAGAGAACACCTCTGGGCCGCCCGAACCAACCAACCCAATCACCCCGTGGCTCAACACTTTAACTCCCCCTCCCACTCCACCGAGGACATGCAGGTCCTCGGACTCCTCCACCGGCAGAACACAACTACACGACGGCTGGAGGAGGAGCGCCTCATCTTCCGCCTGGGAACCCTCCAACCACAAGGTATGAATTCAGATTTCTCCAGCTTCCTCATTTCCCCTCCCCCCACCTTGTCTCAGTCGGTTCCCTCAACTCAGCACCGCCCTCCTAACCTGCAATCCTCTTCCTGACCTCTCCGCCCCCACCCCACTCCGGCCTATCACCCTCACCTTGACCTCCTTCCACCTATCCCACCTCCATCGCCCCTCCCCCTAGTCCCTCCTCCCTACCTTTTATCTCAGCCTGCTTGGCTCTCTCTCTCTTATTCCTGATGAAGGGCTTATGCTCGAAACGTTGAATTCTCTATTCCTGAGATGCTGCCTAACCTGCTGTGCTTTGACCAGCAACACATTTGCAGCTGTGATCTCCAGCATCTGCAGACCTCATTTTTTACTCGAAGTTCTTCACAAGTGCAGTATTCCTTCCATACTGCATGAAAGGCTCAACCTTGATTGACCAAATATTGTTCAGGAGCAAAATGTGCCCTGGAAAACATGGCCCTAATGAATCCAGAGTTCTTGTGTAAGCGACACGTGCTTAACGGACAGGATGGCACAGGAAGTCTTTAGTTTCAGCTCATTGCAGAACAATGTTTCTTTGTTGCTTCTGTATTTATTGCAGTGTGTTGGTAATAAGTATGATTAGTGATGGAGGTTGTGATCTTGTGCAATACCTACAATATCTCTCTGTAATATGGCTTAATAGAATGAGATTCTTGCCAAATTGCCCAATTGCTCCTGCAAGATCTTACTGAAACGTTCTTGCTCTCTTGATTACCCAGACGTTGGTGTCTGCTCTGTTGTCCAATATTTATCAGTGTACATCAGTTCTGTGCTGTCTCTCCCCTGGCATCATTTAAATATGGTTCCATAATTAAAAAAACACCAAGATTGAAACGTAAGCTGGTGAATATGTTTTGCTGTCCACTCATCCTGGAGTCAGGTTTAAAACCATACCCATGTAGTCTTTTGGATAAAATGGTCGGGTAAAAAATGAGGTCTGCAGATGCTGGAGATCACAGCTGAAAATGTGTTGCTGGTTAAAACACAGCAGGTCAGGCAGCATCCAAGGAATAGGAAATTCGACGTTTCGGGCATAAGCCCTTCATCAGGAATGAGGAGAGTGTGCCAAGCAGGCTAAGATAAAAGGTAGGGAGGAGGGACTTGGGGGAGGGGCGATGGAGATGTGATAGGTGGAAGGAGGTCAAGGTGAGGATGATAGGCCGGAGTGGGGTGAGGGCGGAGATTTCAGGAAGGAGATTGCAGGTTAGGAGGGCGGTGCTGAGTTGAGGGAACCGACTGAGACAAGGTGGGGGTAGGGGAAATGAGGAAACTGGAGAAATCTGAGTTCATTCCTTGTGGTTGGAAGGTTCCCAGGCGGAAGATGAGGCGCTCCTCCTCCAGCCGTCGTGTTGTTATGTTCTGCCGGTGGAGGAGTCCAAGGACCTGCATGTCCTCGGTGGAGTGGGAGGGAGAGTTAAAGTGTTGAGCCACGGGGTGGTTGGGGTGGTTGGTCTGGGCGTCCCAGAGGTGTTCTCTGAAGCGTTCCGCAAGTAAGCGGCCCGTCTCCCCAATATAGAGGAGGCCACATCGGGTGCAGCGGATGCAATAGATGATGTGTGTGGAGGTACAGGTGAACTTGTGGCGGATATGGAATGATCCCTTGGGGCCTTGGAGGGAAGTGAAGGAGGAGGTGTGGGCATAGGTTTCCTCCACTTCCCACTCCTTCGCCCTTGAGCCCCGCTCCTCCAACCGCCACCAAGACAGAACCCCACTGGTTCTCACCTACCACCCCACCAACCTCCGTATACAACGTATCATCCGCCGTCATTTCCGCCACCTCCAAACGGACCCCACCACCAGGGATATATTTCCCTCCCCTCCCCTATCAGCGTTCCGCAAAGACCACTCCCTTCGTGACTCCCTCGTCAGGTCCACACCCCCCACCAACCCAACCTCCACTCCCGGCACCTTCCCCTGCAATCGCAGGAAATGTAAAACTTGCGCCCACACCTCCTCCCTCACTTCCCTCCAAGGCCCCAAGGGTTCATTCCATATCCGCCACAAGTTCACCTGTACCTCCACACACATCATCTATTGCATCCACTGCACCCGATGTGGCCTCCTCTATATTGGGGAGACGGGCCGCTTACTTGCGGAACGCTTCAGAGAACACCTCTGGGACGCCTGGACCAACCAACCCAACCACCCCGTGGCTCAACACTTTAACTCTCCCTCCCACTCCACCGAGGACATGCAGGTCCTTGGACTCCTCCACCGGCAGAACATAACACGACGGCTGGAGGAGGAGCGCCTCATCTTCCGCCTGGGAACCCTCCAACCACAAGGAATGAACTCAGATTTCTCCAGTTTCCTCATTTCCCCTCCCCCCACCTTGTCTCAGTCAGTTCCCTCAACTCAGCACCGCCCTCCTAACCTGCAATCTTCTTCCTGACCTCTCCATCCTCACCCCACTCCGGCCTATCACCCTCACCTTGACCTCCTTCCACCTATCACATCTCCATCGCCCCTCCCCCAAGTCCCTCCTCCCTACCTTTTATCTTAGCCTGCTTGGCACACTCTCCTCATTCCTGATGAAGGGCTTATGCCCGAAACGTCGAATTTCCTATTCCTTGGATGCTGCCTGACCTGCTGTGCTTTAACCAGCAACACATTTTCAGCTTTTTGATAAAATGCCCAGGCTCTTCTGCATAGGTTTGCTGCTCAGGATTTGAAATGCTTTCTGAATTTGATTTGATTTGATTAAAAATCTAACTGTGATGTGTAAAAATTTAGTCAGTCTTTAAGCCAAGGATTGACTTTAATGTGGGAAATGGTAAGGCTGTTACAGTAGTGGATTATTTAGTTAGATGAGTAGACTGGATTTGTATTTTTGTCATGATTCCAACGTTTACATCTGGAAGTTACCCAGAAATGCAACTGCAAAAAACGCACAGCATATTGGATAAACTCAGCAGATCTGGCAGTATTGTGATGAGAGAAACAGAGTTAAGGTTCGAGTCCAGTCTGACTTCAGTTCTGAAGAGTCATACTGGTGTTGCAATGTTAACTTTCATTCTCTCTCCATACTTGCTGCCAAATCTGCTGAGTTTCTCCAGCATTATCTGTGATTGTTTCAGATTTATATTATCTGCAGTATTTTGCTTTTATACAAGTGAAACTGTAATGGCTAGGTTAAAGCAGATTGTTTTAAAAATGAACACATACAGATGATTTCAATCATCTTTCCTTCTCAGCACCTTACTATATTTTCTTGGTTCTGCTGGCAATGGTTACAAATTTCAACCAATCAGGTCATATCACAAAGAATACAAAGATTAAAACCGAAAGAGGGTCATAGATAAGATCCTCTCTTTTTCAAATAGAAACTGGCAGAGCAAGCAGTTGGTTTTGCTAATAGTGGGTTTCTCCGTGGTACAAGATAGCATTGATTCCACATATACTGCTTTGTGGCCAGTGCGATTTAATACAGAGATGTGCCACATATGTAAAGGGTTC
Source organism: Hemiscyllium ocellatum (assembly GCF_020745735.1). Lineage (NCBI taxonomy): Eukaryota > Metazoa > Chordata > Chondrichthyes > Orectolobiformes > Hemiscylliidae > Hemiscyllium > Hemiscyllium ocellatum. The sequence goes on along the minus strand of NC_083404.1, from coordinate 16,409,045 downwards.
CTGTTCCTCACGTTTAACCTGGTGGCCAACTGTATGATGCGCACTATGTGGCACACTGCAGTAGCAGGTGTGGCAGCTATATCTTGTGCCAGTTCATTGTACATCCAGTACTTGAATCACCATTAAAATGGCGATTGGACATCAAGGGTTACCACTGGCTGTCTGACTCGCACATAAATCTGAGCCACATTACCACGTGGAATGTCACTGAGTAGACTATCGGGGTTCTTAACAAACACTGACTGGACCAGTCCAGAGGAATCATAAGTCCATAAGACGTTGGAGCAGAATTTAGGCCATTCAGCCCATAGAGTTTGCACCACCATTCGATCATGGCCGATAGGTTTTTCAACCCCATTTTCCAGCTTTCTTGCCATAACCTTTGATCCTCTTGGCAACCAAGAACTTAGCCATCTGTTTTAAATATACGCATTGAGCTGGCCTCCACAGCTTTCTGTGGCAATGAGTTCCACAGATTCACTATCCTCTGACTAAAGAAATTTCTCCTTATCTCCATTCTAAAAGTCTTCTCTTTACTCTAACACTGTGCCCTCGGGTCCCAGTCTCTCCTATCATTAGAAACATCTTCCCAACATCCACCCTGTCCAGGCCATTCAACATTCTGTATGTTGCAGTTCCATCACCTCTTATCCTTCTAACCTCCGTCGAGTATACTCCCAGAGGCCCCAAACGTTCTTCATATGTTAAGACTTTCAATGCTGGGATCATTCTTGGGAACCTCATCTGCACTTGCTCCAAGGCCAATACCTTTTTCCTGAGGTTAGGGGCCAAAAACTGCTCACAATACTCTAAATGTGGTCTGACCAGAGCCTTACAAAGCCCCAGAAGGACATACCTGCTTTTAAATTCCAGCCCTCTCCAGATGAATGCTGAAAATGTGTTGCTGGAAAAGCGCAGAAGGTCAGGCAGCATCCAAGGAGTAGGAGAATCGACGTTTTGGGCATGAGCCCTTCTTCAGGAAATCCTCTCCAGATGAATGCCAACATTGTATTTGCTTTCCTAACTACCGACTCAACCTGCAACTTTACCTTCAGAGAAACTAGGACTCCCAAGTCCCTTTGCATTTCAAACTTCTAAATTATAGAAAATAATCTGCTCCTTTATTCTTCCTCCCAAAGTGCATGACCTCACACTTGCCCACGTTGTATTTCAGCCACCACTTCTTTGTCCTCTCTGCTAACCTGTCTAAATCTTTCTGCAGCAACCCCACCTCCTCAGTACTATCTGCCCCTCCACCTATCTTAATATCATCCTACAGTACTTTCCAGAGCATTGGTCCCGATTCATCATGATCAGCTGTACACTGTGGAACCTCCCCATCTTGAGGTACTTTTCACTTAGAATACAGGATTAGAGTGGTGCTGGAAAAGCACAGCAGTTCAGGCAGCATCCGAGGAGCAGGAAAATCGACGTTTCGGGCAAAAGCCCTTCATCAGGAATAGAGGCAGAGTGCCTGAAGGGTGGAGAGATTTCCAGCATCTGCAGTCATTGTTTTTATCTAGTTGATTTGAACCCTACTGTGAATCCTCTTGCAAGGAGCCTTCCTTGAAGAAGTTTTCCTCCTCTCTCTACAAGAATCTCAGGGAGTCCCTCTCCCACTGCAACTCCCAGGTCATTTCCTCTGCCCTGAAGCTCTTCAACCATGTCCTGAAACAGACTCGAAAGCTCCTCTCATTTATCTCTCCACCCTTCAGGCACTCTGCCTGTACTGCTGATGGAGAGCTTTTGCCCGAAACGTCGATTTCCCTGCTCCTCGGATGCTGCCTGAACTGCTGTGCTTTTCCAGCACCTCTCTAATCCAGGCTCTGGTTTCCAGTCATTGTTTCTAACCCACTCAGAATACAGCAAGCAGCTGGGAAAGAACAGGATGTATAACAGGCAATATGGAAAGGAGAAGGAAACGGCCATTTCAGTCACAGGTTGAATGGCTAACACTTGACGCAAGCTGTGGATCATGGGTGTGAGACTTGTATCAGTTCTAAATATGTAAATACCAAATCAGGCTATGAATGTGAGGTAGGGCCTTGTAGAGGGAGGAAGAGAGCTTCTTCAAGGAAGGCATCCTTGTAAGAGGATTCGCAGTAGGTTAAAATCTTCGAGTAAAAAATGAGGTCTGCAGATGCTGGAGATCACAGCTGCAAATGTGTTGCTGGTCAAAGCACAGCAGGCCAGGCAGCATCTCAGGAATAGAGAATTCGACGTTTCGAGCATAAGCCCTTCATCAGGAATAAGAGAGAGAGAGCCAAGCAGGCTAAGATAAAAGGTAGGGCCTTGTAGAGGGGGGAAGAGAGCTTCTTCAAGGAAGGCATCCTTGTAAGAGGATTCGCAGTAGGATGCCTTCCTTGAAGAAGCTCTCTTCCCCCCTCTACAAGGCCCTACCTTTTATCTTAGCCTGCTTGGCTCTCTCTCTCTTATTCCTGATGAAGGGCTTATGCTCGAAACGTCGAATTCTCTATTCCTGAGATGCTGCCTGGCCTGCTGTGCTTTGACCAGCAACACATTTGCAGCTGTGATCTCCAGCATCTGCAGACCTCATTTTTTACTCGAAGATTTTAACCTACTGCGAATCCTCTTACAAGGATGCCTTCCTTGAAGAAGCTCTCTTCCTCCCTCTACAAGGCCCTACCTTTTATCTTAGCCTGCTTGGCTCTCTCTCTCTTATTCCTGATGAAGGGCTTATGCTCGAAACGTTGAATTCTCTATTCCTGAGATGCTGCCTGGCCTGCTGTGCTTTGACCAGCAACACATTTGCAGCTGTGATCTCCAGCATCTGCAGACCTCATTTTTTACTATGAATGTGAGGAATGAGTACTGATTAGTGTTGTTGGTAGGTGACCAATGGTGCATTTAAAAATGTGTTCACGGACCTTGACTATTCAGATGAAATAACCGATACTGTGGCACTGTCATCAGGCCCTCAGATCTATACTGCAAGCATTGACCATCATACCATCGTTTATTCAAAACTTTCCTTGAGGGGCTCCTGTCTCCATGTGGATAGAAGCCTCACTCCTCCTATGCTGCACCAAAATCCCTCGCACAATGAGGAACTGGTCATATCATGACCGCTCTTTTTGTAGGTCAAAACCTTTGTCCTAGTTACTTCCACCATTTGAAAAGTGATAGGCAGGTACTAATTAGCAGGTACGCATTAGGTTGAACCCGCACCAGCTACTCATGAGGTGACACTGACAGCTCTTAAAAAGAAGGCAACATTTGATTGGATGTTGCATCGAGGAGAATGAGCAAACCTGGAGCCAATGGGGGTTGGGGTCAAACTCCCTGCTGCCTGGAGTCATGCCTGGCACAAAACAAGATGGTTGTGATTGTTTGAGGTCAATCATCTCCATTCCAAGACATCTCTTCAGAAGTTCCTCAGGACAGTGTCCAGTGACCAAATATCTTCAGCTGTTTTATCAATGACCCTTCCCTCTATCAGAAAGTCAGAAGTGAGTTATTCGCTGGTAATTGTGCAATGGGCACTATTCAGTCACTGATGCAGTCTGAGTCCATATGATAAAAAGACCTGGATGATATCTAGACTTGGGGTGCTCAGTGGCAAGTCCTGTTCATGTCATAGAAGTATCAGCCAATAACTATTAAAAATTAGAGGCAACCTAACCTTCCCTGTTCAATAGTCAATGGCATGCCATTGAAAATCCCACTTTCAACATCATTGATCAGAGGTAACTCACTTCTTGTCTCTTCAAAGCCTGTCCATTATCTTAAAGGTACAAATCAGGAGTGTAATGGAATACACCTGGCTGATGAGTGCAGATCCAAGAACATGATGGAGCACCATAACCTTCAGGACAAAGCAGCTCACTTGATTGGCAGCCCATCCATCACTTCAGCACTCAGTCCTTGCACCACCAAGTCACAGCAGTGTGTACCATCCATGAGGTGCTTTACAGGAACGAATCTAGGCTCCTTTGACAAGCATCTTCCAAATATTTATAACCACGACCACTTCCATCTGGAAAGGTGAAGGCAGCAGATACATGGGGACACCACCATGACCTGTAAGATCCTCTTCAACTCACATTTCATCCTGTCTCAAAGCTATATTACTGTTCCTTCACTGTCACTGGGGGACAAATTCAAGGAACCCCCTTCTAAAACAGCATTTTACCTACAACTCAATGACTGAAGCAGTTCAAAATGGCAGCTCACCATTACCTCAAGGGTAATTAGGGACAGGCAAGAAATGTTGGCATAGTCAGCTGTAGTGACTATAATGAGATCAGCCAGATGGACCTCTTAGAATATGAGTTCCCTGATTGGGGCTGTTAATTTGGTCCAATCAGGAAGCCCTGGCTGATAGATTGAACAGGATGTCTGACACTTCTGTTTATATCTGAGTTCAGTGGATCAGCGCCGAGAGGACTCTCCACCTGTAAATAAAGAGTGATTTGGTAATGGGTTACCGGCCTCTGTGAAGGTATTACACAGTGATACATGCATCACATAAATAAATAAAAAATCTCACTGCTAAGACATGTTGCTATTCAAACACATGCCCAGCTTCAATCATGCTGTTGAGGAAGCAGTCTAACATTTGCATCTTGTTTGCATTGCAATCAATGTTTTTGGGTTAATTGTGCCATTTAGTCCCTATAGTCATTCTTTAAACTGATCTTGGTGGTAAAACTGGTAGAAAGAACTACCTGTATTTTCACAAAGGCTTATTGGGTCTTCATTAAATGTTTCAAACAGCTTCACATACAATAATATGTGATAAATATGATAATCCAATCACTGTTGTTACATAGGCAAATGTGACACAATGTTTTTCAAATAGCAATCGATGCATGAGCAGGTTATTTGATCCGGGGTGGTATAGCTTACAGGGGAAAAAAAAAGCAGAATTTCTAATTTATTTCATGGAGAGGAGAGAATCCATTGCTGTGAGGTGAGAGAGTAGTTTGGAGCAAGTAAGTGCTTGGCAAGGTTGCCTTTTGAAGAAAGGTGCTAAGTGGTACGATAAAAATGGTTTGGATGAGAATATAGAAGGGATGGTTAGTAAGTTTGGGGATGACACCAACATTGGTCACAGTGAAGATGGTTTTCTTGGATTACAAATGGAACTTGATCAAATGAGTCAATGGGCTGAAGAATGGCATATGCAGTTCAATCTGGATAAATGCAGGGCGTTGCATTTTAATACAACAAGCAAGGGTTAGGCTTACACAATTAATGGTAGGGCCCTGGGTAGTGTTGTAGAACAGAGGGACCTAAGGGTGCAGATATATAATTCCTTGAAGTTTGCTTCACATGTAGCCATGGTGGTTAAAAAGGTGTTTAGCACGCTTACTTTCGTTGCTCAGCCCTTTGAGTATAGGAGTTGGGAAGTCAAGTTGACATTGTACAGGTCATTAATGAGGCTTCTTTTGGAATGTTGTGTCCAGTTCTGATCGCCCACTTTTAGGAAGGATATTATCAAACTACAGTGGGCTCAGAAGAGATTTACTGGGATGTTGCCGGTTATGGAAGTTGGAGTTATAAAGAAAGGCTGGATAGGCTGGGACTTCTTTCTCTGGAGCATAGGAGGTGGAGAGACGACCTTATAGAGATTTATAAAATAATGAGAGGTATAGATAGAGTTATTGGTAGCTGTCTGTTCCCTGGGATGGGAGATTTCAAGACTAGGGGTTATATGTTTAAGGTGAGAGGAGAGACATTTAAAAAAGACAGAAGGGGCAAATTTCTTTACACAGAGGGTAGTTCATGTGTGGAATGATCTTCCTGAGGAAGTGGTGGATGTGGACACAATTGCAATGTTTAAAAGACATTTGGATAAGTACATTAATAGGAAAGATTCAGAGGGATATTCGCCAGGAGCAGGCAGGTGAGACTAGCTTAATTTGGGACTATGTTCTGGATTAGTTGGACTGAATGGACTGTTTCCATGCTGTATGACTGTATGGAGAAGTTAAACTGCATGATTAATAAATGACGCACAGGGTGAGACAGTTTTGATTTAACTTGTAAAAGTCACTATAGACCTATCAGATCATAGGTATGCACTAATTAGAGAGAGATGACTGGTGGTGATTAAAGCTGAGGGTCCTCACAGCTCAGGTGTGGGGAGAGGTTGAGAAGGGGAGTCCATCACTGTGCAGGAATTAAGTCATTGTGCCGGCATCACTTTGCATTACAAATCAGCCATCCAGGAGAAAGTGAGGACTGCAGATGCTGGAGATCAGAGCTGAAAATGTGGTGCTAGAAAAGCGCAGCAGGTCAGGCAGCATCCAAGGAGCAGGAGAATCGATGTTTCGGGCATGAGCCCTTCTTCAGGAATGAGGAGAGTGTGCCAAGCAGGCTAAGATAAAAGGTAGGGAGGAAGGACTTGGGGAGGGTTGTTGGAAATGCGATAGGTGGAAGGAGGTTGAGGTGAGGGCGATAGGCCGGACTGGGGGTGGGGACGGAGAGGTCAGGAAGAAGATTGTAGGTTAGGAAGGTGGTGCTGAGTTGGAGGGTTGGGACTGAGACAACGTGGGGGATGGGGAAATGAGGAAACTGGAGAAATCTAGGTTCATCCCTTGTGGTTGGAAGGATCCTAGGTGGAAGATGAGGCGCTCTTCCTCCAACCGTCGTGTTGCTATGGTCTATGGAGGAGTCCAAGGACCTGCATGTGCTTGGTGGAGTGGAGGGGGAGTGGAAGTGTTGAGCCACGGGGTGGTTGGGTTGGTTGGTCCGGGTGTCCCAGAGGTGTTCTCTGAAATGTTCCGCAATAAGGCGGCCTGTCTCCCCAATATAGAGGAGGCCACATTGGGTGCAGTGGATGCAGTAAATGATGTGTTTGGAGGTACAGGTGAATTTGTGGTGGATATGGAAGGATCCCTTGGGGCCTTGGAGGGACGTAAGGGGGGGAGGTGTGGGTGCAAGTTTTGCATTTCTTGCGGTTGCAGGGGAAGGTGCCGGGAGTGGAGGTTGGGTTGGTGGGGGGTGTGGACCTGACAAGGGAGTCACGGAGGGAGTGGTCTTTTCGGAACACTGATAGGGGAGGGGAGGGAAATATATCTCTGGTGGTGGGGTCCGTTTAGAGGTGGCAGAAATGACGACAGATGATATGATGTATATGGAGGTTGGTGGGGTGGTAGGTGAGGACCAATGGGGTTCTGTCCTGGTGGCGATTGGAGGGGCGGGGCTCAAGGGCGGAGGAGCGGGAAGTGGAGGAGATGCGCTGGAGAGCATCGTCGATCACGTCTGGGGGGAAATTGCGGTCTTTGAAGAAGGAGGCCATCTGGGTTGTTCAGTATTGGAACTGGTCCTCCTGGGAGCAGATGTGGCGGAGACGAAGGAATTGGGAAAATGGGGGCAGGGTGGGATGAGGTGTAGTCTAGGTAGCTGTGGGAGTCAGTCGGTTTATAGTAAATGTCCATGTTGATTCGGTCGTCCGAGATAGAAATGGAAAGGTCTAGGAAGGGGAGGGAGGAGTCTGAGACGGTCCAGGTAAATTTGAGGTCAGGGTGGAAGGTGTTGGTAAAGTGGATAAACTGTTCAACCTCCTCGTGGGAGCATGAGGCAGCGCCAATACAGTCATCGATGTAGCGGAGGAAAGGGTGATGAGTGGTGCCAGTGTAGCTGCGGAAGATGGACTGTTCCACATATCCTACGAAGAGACAGGCATAGCTGGGGCCCATGCGGGCGCCCATGGCTACTCCTTTGGTTTCGAGAAAGTGGGAGGATTGGAAAGAGAAGTTGTTCAGGGTGAGGACCAGTTCAATCAGTCGAAGGAGGGTGTCAGTGGAAGGGTACTGGTTGGTACGGCGGGAAAGAAAGAAGCGAAGGGCTTTGAGTCCTTCGTGATGGGGGATGGAGGTGTACAGGGACTGGATGTCCATGGTGAAGATAAGGCGTTGGGGACCGGGGAAGCAAAAATCATGGAGGAGGTAGAGGGCGTAGGTGGTGTCCCAAACATAGGTGGGAAGTTCTTGGACTAAGAACTTCCTCCAAACCAAAAGAGTAGCCATGGGCACCCACATGGGCTCCAGCTATGCCTGCCTCTTCGTAGGATATGTGGAACAGTACATCTTCCGCAGCTACACTGGCACCACCCCTCACCTTTTCCTCCGCTACATCGATGACTGTATCGGCGCTGCCTCGTGCTCCCACTAGGAGGTTGAATAGTTCATCCACTTTACCAACACCTTCCATCCCGAACTCAAATTCACCTGGACCATCTCAGACTCCTCCCTCCCCTTCCTAGGCCTCTCCATTTCTATCTCAGACGACCGAAACAACACAGACATTTACTATAAACCGACTGACTCCCACAGCTACCTAGACTACACCTCCTCCCACCCTGTAAAAACGCCATCCCATATTCCCAATTCCTTCGTCTCCGCCGCATCTGCTCCCAGGAGGACCAGTTCCAATACCGAACAACTCAGATGGCCTCCTTCTTCAAAGACCGCAATTCCCCCCAGACGTGATCGACGATGCCCTCCACCGCATCTCCTCCACTTCCCGCTCCTCCGCCCTTGAGCCCCGCCCCTCCAATAGCCACCAGGACAGAATCCCACTGGTCCTCACCTACCACCCCACCAACCTCCATATACATCGTATCATCTGTCGTCATTTCCACCACCTCCAAACGGACCCCACCACCAGGGATATATTTCCCTCCCCTCCCCTATCAGCGTTCCGAAAAGACCACTCCCTCCGTGACTCCCTTGTCAGGTCTACACCCCCCCACCAACCTAACCTCCACTCCGGGCACCTTCCCCTGCAACGGCAAGAACTGCAAATCAGCCATCCAGCCAACTGAGCTATCGGATCTTTACTTGACCATCCACAGAAGTCATTACATCTTTCCGCAGGGTTTGGTAGCTCTTGAGGTGGTAGAAATGGCACTGATTGCTTCTCTTACCTGCTTTCCAACAGCCTGCAGCATGTTCCAAAGGCACAGCCAATGATGTATTTGAAACTTTCAGGCTTAGTCAATTGTTACTACCTCAAGGGTGTTTTCTTTTTCAAAAGCAATTCCAGCATTATATTTCCCAAATGGCACTAGGAGCTGATTTCTGATCTGAAATCTACACTGTTTTTCAATGAGGGCTCAGGAATGGCAACAGATCGCAAGTCAGCAGCAGCTAATAGAATTGCCACAGACCTGCCAAAGAGAGGAGAGAAACCACATCTCTGTACATTAAGTATTTTCTATGCACCTGCGGTCTGAAATAATATTTGAATTTCAATAAATTTTCAAATATTCAGGGAAAGGATTTACCATAAACTTACCAATTATATATATTAAAAGCAATAGGATATCATTAGTACAGCTATCTATTAAAAATCATAACCAGCAAATTAGAGGATTTCAAACATGGCTGGTTTTCGCTAGATCCATTTCAGAAATTCTACAGGTTGCCTTAGGCAACTGTAAATATTTTTGTATTCAGGCAAGTTGTTCCCAAATGCCAAATTCTTGTTCTATTTTGGTTAATGAAGATTTCATCACCTACCATCAAATCCGCTGCAGCTGTCTCTGCCTGTATGCCAGCAGATGTCTAAAATAATGGCATCATCAGATGATTCTTTTGATATAGAAAAGACCTTTGCTGCAGTTTACTTCAGAAGATAGATAACTTCACGTAAATGGAATGGCATTTAAAGACCAGTTGCAGCATTTGCTAAAACATGCTAGAATTTTCAGGAACAGGAACAGATTAAGACAATAATGATCACTTCATCCTGGCCTGGGTGCATCTGGCAAAATTCATGGATTATTTGGAAAACAAAGCCAATTATTTTTTCACACTTCTTTTGTACGTTAACACTGCAGCTCTGCCAATCAAAGGGCTATTGTCAGGTCGAATTTTCTTAATTGAGAAGATTGTCAGTGCCATTCAGAGCTCCAAAAAGCAACAGTGAGAGCCTGTTTCCTCAGATGGTGATGGCTAGCACAAGGAGGCATAGCTTTAAATTGCGAATCCAGAGGTTGGCTCTTCACTCAGAGTAGTAGAAGCGTGGAATGCACAGTCTGCAACAGTAGTCGACTCATCAATGTTAAGGGCATTTAAATAGTCATTGGATAAACATATGGATGAAAATGGAATATTGTAGGTTAGATGGGCTTCAGATTAGTCCCACAAGTCGGAGCAACATCAAGGGCTGAAGGGTCTGTACTGCACTATAACGTTCTATGTTTATGTGTATTATCTTCCAGCAAAGAGGTACATGCTAAATCATTTGCAGGAAGTCATAGATATGTACAACATGGAAACAGACCCTTCGGTCCAACATGTCCATGCCGACCAGATATCCCAACCCAATTTAATCCCAACTGCCAGCACCTAGCCCATATCCCTCCAAACCCTACCTATTCATATACCCATCCAAATGCCTCTTAAATGTTGCAATTGTACCAGCCTTCACCATATCCTCTGGCAGCTCATTCCATACCCGTACTACCCTCTGTGTGAAACAGTTGCCCCTTAGGTCTCTTTTATATCTTTCCTCTCTCACCCTAGACCTATGCCCTCTAGTTCTGGACTCCCTGACCCCAGGGAAAAGACTTTGCCTATTTATCCTATCCATGCTCCTCATATTTTTGTAAACCCCTGTAAGCTCACCCTTCAGCCTCCGACGCTCCAGGGAAAACAGCCCCAACCTGTTCAGCCTTTCCCTATAGCACAAATCCACCAACCCTGGCAACATCCTTGTAAATCTTTTCTGAACCCTTTCAAGTTTCATAACATCTTTCCAATAGGAAGGAGACCAGAGTTGCACGCAATATTCCAACAGCGGCCTAACCAATGCCCTGTACAGCCGCAACATGACCTCCCAATTCCTGTACTCAATATGCTGACCAACAAAAGAAAGCATACCTAATGCCTTCTTCACTATCCTGTCTACCTGTGACTCCACTTTCAAGGAGTTATGAACCTGCACTCCAAGGTCTCTTTGTTCAGCAACACTGCCTAGGACCTTACCATAAAGTGTACAAGTCCTGCTAAGATTTGCTTTCCCAAAATGCAGTATCTCGCATTTATCTGAATTAAACTCCATCTGCCACTTCTCAGCCCATTGGCCCATCTGGTCCAGATCCTGTTGTAATCTGAGGTAACTCCCTTCGCTGTCCACTACACCTACAATTTTGGTGTCATCTGCGAACTTACTAACTGTACCTCTTATGCTCACATCCAAATCATTTACATAAATGACAAAAAGTAGAGGACCCAGCACTGATCCTTGTGGAAGTGATACATTAGTATTAACTGTTGATTTACAGGTGGATTGAATTCACAGTTTACAGTGAATGTGTAGTTAGACTGATTTTTTTCATGTTTACATGCAAAAAGAAAATTGATAAATACAGTCTGGTGTAAATGTCTGTGTGATTTATTACTGTCAAAACATTTGTTCAAGATATTGTGAGGCACATTAAACTTAGCCGTGTAGAATGTTCAAACAAATGAACAGTATTACTGCAGAACAACCAGTGCAGTGAGGTGTGTTTTAAATACGTAAGACCACACAGGATATCCAACTTAGAAACAGGCCACTTACCCCAACCAGTCCCTGCCAGTACTCCTGCTCCACTTAAGCTATTACAAACTGGATGTAAAAGGTGTGAAATACTGTCCTGTGAAATCCAGAAATGCGAAACCTATTGAAAAAAAACATTCAATTCAGCCCTAGCGAAGATCATACAAAATAGCAGCAGATGTAGACCATTCAATCAGGCCTGCTCCACCATTCAATAAGGTAATGGTTGATCGGTTTGTGTTTTGATTGCCACATTTCCACCTCCCCCGATTACCCTTAATTTCCCTGCCTATCCAGAGTCCATCTGCCTCTGTTGTGGAAATATTCAATTACTTCATCTCTATGCCTTCTTAAGCAGAAAGTTCCAAAGTCTTTGATAGAAGATTTTCTCCTAATTTCTGTCCTAAGAGGGTGATTCCTAATCTTATAACGGTGTCCCCTAGTTCACCCACAAGAGGAAACATGCTTTCGGTGTTAACCTGATCAAGATCATTCAGAATCTTATATATTTCAATCAAGTATATCAAGTCAGGGGAAAAAGGCCAGACTATCCAACTTATCTTCATAAGACAACCCACGGACTTCAGGTATCAATCTCGGAAGAGTTGTACCAAAGGAACAAAATCAGAAACTGCTGGGAAAGCTCAGCAGGTCTGGCAGCATCTGTGGAGAGAAATCAGAGTTAACGATTCAGGTTGAGGGACCCTTCCTCAGAACAGTCTTCCTTTGAGGAAGAATCACTCAATCTGAAACATTAACTCTGATTTCTCTCCACAGATGCTACCAAACCTGCTGAGCTTTTCCAGCAATTTCTACTTTGTCTCTGATTTACAGCATCTGCAGTTCTTTCAGTTTTTTTTTAGTTGGACCATAGTGTGTGTTTCTGTGCTGTATGATTCTATGACTCTACAAACTGCATCAAACACATTTACATCCTAATAGTCATGTACAAGACATCAGATCTCTTTGTACAACCACACTTACCAATATATCACCATTTAAATAGTACGCTACCTTTCTATTTTTCACATCAAAGTGCATAACTTCACATTTCTCCACATTATACTGCATCTTCTCATGTTTGACCACACACTCAACTTGTCTAGATCACCCTGAAGTCTCCTAATACCCTCCTCACATTTCACAATCCCCCAGAGTTTTGTTCTGAATTCACTATGTTCAATGTTTCTCCCTTAGTTATTCTATTTACATCCTCAAAAACCTCCAGGAGATTTGTTGGCATGTTTTCCCTTTCATAAACCCATGCAAAGTTTGCCTAATCACATTAATACTTTCCAAACATTCTATTATCACATCTCTTAACAGACTCTAGCATTTCCCAACAACTGATGTCAAACCAATAGGTCTATACTGTTCTCCTTATTTTCTCCTTCCTTATCTTCATAGTGGCATTATATTTGCCACCTTCCAATCTGTAAGATCTGCTTCTGAGTCTGTAGGATTTTAGAGTTGATCCCATATTTCCAGGGCCACATGCTCTACTACTCTGGGATGCAAATATTGGGATCTCTGAAATTGTCAGCCTTTAACCCAGTTAGTTTCTCTAACATACTTTTTTACGACCTGATTTTCTTCATTTCTCCCCTCTCACTAGACGCTTAATTCCCTAACATTTCTAGGGATTTATTTGTGTTTTCTTTTGTGAAGACAGAACCAAAAGATGCGTACAATTCCTCTGCCTTCTTTGTTCCCCACTATAATTACTCCCATTTCTTACACTAAGAGACCTACATTTTTGTTTTCTCCTCACGTATTTATAGAAGCTCTATAGTCATAGAGATGTACACCACCGAAACAGACCCTTCAGTCCAACCCGTCCATGCCGACCAGATATCCCAACCCAATCTAGTCCCACCTGCCAGCATCCAGCCCATGTCCCTTCAAACCCTTCCTATTCATTTATCCATCCAGATGCCTTTTAAATGTTGCAGTTGTACCAGCCTCCACCACTTCCTCTGGCAGCTCATTTCATACACGTACCACCCTCTGTGTGAAAAAGTTGCCCCTTAGGTCTCTTTTATATCTTTCCACTCTCACCCTAAACCTATGCCCTCTAGTTCTGGACTCCCCCATCCCAGGGAAAAGGCTTTATCTATTTATCCTATCCATGTCCCTCATGATTTTATAAACTTCTATAAGGTCACCTATCAGCCTCTGATGCTCCAGGGAAAACAGCCCTAGCCTATTCAACCTCTCCCTGCAGCTCAAATCATCCAACCAACCCTTTCAAGTTTCAGAACAGTCTTCGGATAGGAAGGAGACCAGAATTGAATGCAATATTCCAAAAGTAGCCTAACCAATGTCCTGTATAGCCGCAACATGACCTCCCAACACCTGGACTCAATATTCTGACCAATAAAGGAAAGCATACCTAATGCCTTCTTCACTATCCTATCTACATGTGACTCTACTTTCAAGGAGCTATGAACCTGCAGTCTAAGGTCTCTTTGTTCAGCAACAATCCCTAGGATCTTACCATTAAGTGTATAAGTCCTGCTAAGATTTGCTTTCCCAAAATGCAGCGCCTCACATTCATCTAAATTAAACTCCATCGGCCACATCTCAGCCCATTGGCCCATCTGATCAAGATCCTGTTGTAATCTGAGGTAACCTTCGCTGTCCACTACACCTACAATTTTGGTGTCCTCTGAAAACTTACTAACTATATCTTTTATGCTCACATTCAAATCCTTTATATAAATGATGAAAAGTAGTGGACCCAGCACCGAATCGGGTGGCACTCCACTGGTCATAGGCCTCCAGTCTGAAAAATAACCCTTCACCACCATCCTCTATCTATGTTTGAGGCAGTTCTGTATCCACATGGCTAGTTCTCCCTGTATTCCACGAGATCTAACCTTGCTGACTAGTCTCCCATGAGGAACCTTGTTGAACACCTTACTAAAGCCCTCATCAATCCTTTTTGTTACTACTTAAAAAAACTCAATCAAGTTTGTGAGACATAATTTCCCACGCGAAAAGCTATGTTGACTATCCCTAATCAGTCTTTGCCTTTCCAAATACACATACATCCTGTCCCTCAGGATTCCCTCTAACAACTTGCCCATCACTGACATCAGGCTCACTTGTCTATAGTTCCCTGACTTGTCCTTACCACCGTTCTTAAACAGTGGCACCATGTTAACCAACCTCCAGTCTTCTGGCACCTCACCTGTGACAATCAAATGATACAAATATCTCAGCAAGAGGCCCAGCAATCAATTCTCTAGCTTCCCACAGAGTTCTAGGGTACACCTGATTAAGTGCTTCAAGGCATCTAGCACTTCCTCTTCTGTCAGTTTTTTGTTTGCTGTAAGTTTACTCTCATATTTGATTTTCCCCTCTTAATAAATCTTTTTGTGCACTTTGGCTGAATTCCAAACTGCTCCCAGTCCTCAGGTTTACTGCTCTTTCTGGCACTTTTATATGTTTCTTCTTTTGATCTAATATTATTTCTAATTTCTTTTCTCAACCATCGTTGAATCACTGTACTGGTTTAACTTTGTTCTTGATAGGAATAAATAATTTTGTAATTCATGCACACATTTATTAATTATTAACCATTGCCTATCCACTGCCAACACTTTTAGTAAGATTCCCCAATCCATTATAACAATTTCACCTCATATCCTTGTAGTTCCCTTTCCTTTGATTCCGAATACAAGCTTTGGATCCAACTTCTTTACTTTCCATCTTAAATGAACAATTTTATGTTGCTTGTCCTCAACAAATCTTTCCTCATTGTACTAGATTAGGATAGCCAGCTCTTTAGTTGGTTCCTGAACGTATTGGTTTAAGAAACGGTCACATATACACCCCAGGAACTTCTCTTCCACAGTATTATTGTTTGGTTTGATGGCCTGTTGGTTTGACATCAGTTGTTGGGAAATGCTAGAGTCTGTTACAAGAGATATGATAATAGAACACTTGGAAAGTATTAATGGGATTAGGCAAACTTAGCATGGGTTTATGAAAGGGAAAACATGCCAACAAATCTCCTGGAGGTTTTTGAGGATGTAAATAGTAGAATAAATAAGGGAGAAACACTGAACATAGTGAATTCAGAACAAAACTGTGGGGGATTGTGAAATGTGAGGAGGGTGTAAGGATACTTCAGGGTGACCTAGACAAGTGAGTGCATGATCAAACACAAGAAGACACAGTATAATGTGGAGAAATATGAAGTTATGCACTTTGATGTGAAAAATAGAAAGGTAGAGTACTATTTAAATGGTGATATATTGGTAAGTGTGGTTGTACAAAGATCTGAGGTCTTGTACATGACTCAATGAAAGTAGAGTTAGGTGCAGCAAATAATTAGGAAGGCAAATGAGATATTGGTCTTCACTGAAGCAGGATTTGGTTTTATTTCAGAAGTAGGGATATCTTACTGTAGTTATGCAGGACCTTGGTGAAACCACATCTGGAGTAGTGTGTGCAGTTTTCGCCATCCTACTTCAGAGAAAATATACTTGCCATAGAAGGATTACAGCAGATGTTTATTGGCTGATACTGAGGATGGCAGGTGTTGAAAAGAGATTTGTACAAAAGTACAGAAGAACGATAGAGGACCTGATTGAAATGTATACAATCTAACAGGTCTGGACAGGCTAGATGTAGGGTTCTAGAGCCAGGGTTCACAGTCTCAGGTTACAGTATGGACTGTCCAGGACTGAGATGAGAAAGCATTCCTTCTCTCAGGGGGTGGAATTCATTGCCAAAAAGAAACCCTGAGGAGGCTGGCTGACTGAGTATATTAAAGAAAGTGATTAATAAATTATTAGCTACTCAAGGCATCAGGGATATGGAGAGAAAACAGGAAGAGGGACTTGAGATAAGGTTCAACCTTATGATCATAATGAATAGTGAAGGCGGCTTGAAGGGCTAACTGATCAATTTCTGCTCCTAGCTTCTATGCAAATAAGGAGACCAAAACGGCACATAGTATTCAAGCTGTGTCCTCACCCAATGCCTTGTATATCTGAAGCAGAATGTCCTTACTTTGATGTTCAACTCCTCTGCAATGAAGGATAGCATCCCATTAGCCTTCTCAATTACACGTTGTATCTGCATCCTAACCTTTTGAGAGGTTAAAGTTGGACATTGGATTAAATCATTTGAAAATAAACTGAATTTAAACTTTCAATACAATGAATAATTTCCTTACCACAGAAATTTGTAAATTGAGAGATCCCATTAAAATTGTTATCATGCATTAAACAGCTGTGGATTAATTTGGACCAATGACATTACAGACATTAAAATTCAATGTAAGCATTTGACAGAGATAAACAAGTTTCGGGGATTGAAACTATCCAGCTAAATGTAGGAAATGTAGATAGGAAATATATTTGATTAATTTCTCAAAGATCAAATAGAAAGCCATCTAAAAGGTAAAAATATGTTAACATTTTATAAAAGTGAAGTTTCATTCAAAATACTTCCCATTTTTAACAAAGCAAAAGAGTTGAAAAGGGTAATGTTGTAAATGTGATATATTTGGATTTTCCTAAAGATCTTTTTAATAAAAGGGGTTGCATTGGAGATGAGATGATGGCTGGGGTGGAGTGCAGGTGTCGTGGTGGTGGGGTGGGGGGGGGGGGAGGAAATACAGGCATTCTGACCCAAACTTTTAAATCAACTCTGGCCACAGGGAAGGTGCCGGAGCTCAGTTAATGCGGTTCCACTTTACAAGAAGGCTATTAGATATAGACCAGGACACTATAGATCAGTGAATCTAACCTCAGTGGGAGGGAAACTAATGGAGAAAATAGTGAAAGAGAAAATTAATTTCCACTGAGTGAGGCAAAGTTTTACCAGGATAATCAGCATGGCTTTGTCAAAGGGAAGTCATGCCTAACAAATCTAGTTGCTGTTTTCAGAAGGTGATCAAGTGTTCGGATGAGGGCAGTAATGTAGTTTATATTGATTGCAGCAAAGTCTTGATAAGGTCCCACATAGCAAACTGATAAAGAAGGGATTCACAGGTAACTTGATAAAATAAATCCAAAATTGGCTTAGTGATTTCTGTCTCCTATGTTCGCCAAGCTGGGAAGTTGACTTGCAGACATTTCATCCCCTGTCTAAGTGACATCTTTAGTGCCTTCTAGCCTCTTGTGAAATTGGATGGTAGGAGGCTATTTGTGTGACTCCAGCCTAGTTTGCAGTGATGTACCACAGGGATCAATGCTGGATCCCTTATTGTTTGTGATATTCATCAACGATGTAAATGAGAATGTGGGCAGGATGAGAGGTCAGTTTGCAGATGACACAAAGATTGGCCAGATGGTTGACAGTGAGGAGGAATCTATTTGGTTTGGGAGGATATCAATGAATTGGTGAGCTGGGCAGAGCAGTGGCAGATGGAATTTAACCCTGATAAATGTGACAAGATGCACTTTGGAAAAGGGAACAAGACAAGGTTGGACTCAATGAATGGCAAGACATTAGGAAGCTCAGAGGAACAAAAGGATCTTGGAATGCCTGTCCACATACAATAGATTCCTGAGTTTAGGGGTTAGGGATAGTACCTCAAACTAGGAAACAGTGCGATGCAGAGCTCAACAGATTGGAAAGGGACCATTTTTGTTCACAATTCACATAAACGATTTTAAGTATGACTTAAAAATTTGCAGATGGCACTAAATCAAAGGAACAGTTAATGCAAAAAGGAAGAACATGACAAATACTGGAAAATATAATACATTGTAGAATGGGCATGCTGACAAACAAATTAAATATGGATAACTGTAAAATGGTGCAATTAAGTGGGAAAAATATTGAGGCCATACTGCTGAGGTAACAAAAGTTTGAAAGTGATAAAGGAGCAAAGAGGCTTTTAAAAGGTCATTCAGGAATACTCTTCCTAAGTGTAAGTCCAAGGCTCATTGTCCAGTGACGCTTCATCCTCAGTTAATGGGTTGTTCATTCAGTGGCTGAGAGTCATTATAAACTATTCTCAGACACATGGTGATAATGCAAAGAAAATCACAAAGATATTATTGGACTTAGAGGGATTACTTTATTAGAAAGGGCTGAACTGACTGTGAATTTCCTATTTAGAATAGCAAAGTCTGAGGGATGTTATGATAGAGAGAACTGTCAAAGATAATGGAAAAGTTGATATAGTAGATGAAAGGGACATGTTTCCAGTTGTGCAGAACTAGATTAAATCTCAATGTCATAAATACAAGATAGTCATTAATAAATCCAACGGAGAGTTGTGGAGAAATCTATGTATCTGAAGAATGGTTAAAATTTTGAACTGTTTTTTTGGAAGTTGGAGAGTCAAACTGCAGTGATGCATTAAAATGGAAACTAGTTAAATAAATGAGGGAGAAATTAAAAGAAGGATATGTTGATAAGATTAGGCAAAGTACGATGGGAGGAGGCTTGCAAGCAGTGAAAACATTTCTGGGTGGCTGTCCTGTCTAGCGTCGGCGGTTAAGGGGTGGCCTCATAGAGGTTTACAAAATCATGAGGGGCATGCAAAGTTAAAAATCACACAACACCAGGTTATAGTCCAACAGGTCTAATTGGAAGCACACTAGCTTTCAGAGTGACGCTCATTCATCAGGTGATTGTAAGGGGCAAATCATCTCTAAATCATGAGGGGAATGGATAGGGTAAATAGACAAAGTCTTTTCCCTGGGGTTGGGGAGTCCAGAACTAGAGGGCATAGGTTTAAGGTGAGAGGGGAAAGATACAAAAGAGGCCTAAGGGGCAACCTTTTCATACAGAGGTTGGTACGGGTATGGAATGAGCTGCCAGCGGAGGTGGTGGAGGCTGGTACAATTGCAACATTTAAAAGGCATTTGGATGGGTATATGAATAGGAAGGGTTTGGAGGGATATGGGCCGGGTGCTTGCAGGTGGGACTAGATTGGATTGGGATATCTGGTCGGCATGGATGGGTTGGACTGAAGGGTCTGTTTCCATACTGTACGTCTCTATGATTCTATTACTCTATATACTGCTTCGATGATAAAAGTTTGCAAGTAATAAAGGAGCAAAGGGACTTTTAGAATTCATTCACGAGTGCTCTGCCAACATAAATGTCAACTGTACAACTACAGACCCAGCTCTTCAATAAATACTCAGTCAAACACACAACGTTGTTCCATCTAACTATAAGATTATGAATGGGGTTACAATTCAGCCTAAGAACTCAGTTAACGTGCTTCACTTTACTAGCCTGACTACAGTAACAGTGGTTTGGCTGAACCACTTAAACCAAGTCGAAGTTTTGACCTCTTCAATTTATTTTAATACTAAACTACAATGTATTAAAACAAAGGCAAAGTGTAGCACAATAACTAGTTGCCAAGAAGATAGACTCATGCTTATTTCTATTTCTCTCAATAATTCTGTAACCATGGTTACAGGGTCATTGTTAGTTCTTTAATTTTTTTTTACTATTATTTGCGACCAAAAGCCAGACCATCAAAACAGGATTAATGAACTTCCCATTTCTTCAGCTTCTCATCTTTTACAAAGCATTTCTGTTCATCAGAACTGAAAGTTATTTTATGTGCCAATTCCACAAACCGTAAAGTCCATTTAAATTCGAGTTGCATGCACTCACAATCCTGCACTCACCATGCTTTTATTCTTTGCCCTCTCCAACAGGAGTTACCTGGGTAACAATTGAGCAGTCATTTAAGTTCACTCAAGAGAAACCACCAGCACACTCATGTTAGGTTCTGTGACCTGTGCCTATGCTGTAAATTTACACAATTCTTTTTAACTATTTGGGTAATTCTCATGTACAAACACAAGAAACAGACTGGTAGAATCCCCGATGAAACATGTAGCAGGGAAAATCAAATGGGACCAAATGGAACAAAAGTGCCCAAATGAACGACACCTTTTGTTGTTTTAAAAATATTGCTGGAAAACCACCTCTCTTCCATGTATTGTCCTTGCCTTCCTTTAGCAGTTGAGTTTCCCAAGACTATGGAAACCAGCTGACCAGAACTGAATGTGGAAATGAGCCAAATTTAAGGCATGCAACTCATTTCACCTCCTGGTCACCTTTCTGAACATCGAAGGCGGGGGGAGGGGATTTTCCAATGTTGCTATTCAGTGGGGAGTTCAAAACTTTTGGTTCAGTGATATTGAAGGGTTGATGTTGGCATGCTATGCAGGGAGTATTTGGAAGTGAATAATGGAAGTGGATGCTTTTAATTGATGCATGAGTGACAATCATGTGCCCTACATTACACTAGATAGATTTGTTTAACCTTGGTGCATGACATATATAGTCAATGCAAATATGCAATGTGGCCAGACAGACTGCTCAAAATGATAAATGTATGATGAATTTGATAAAATGGACAAGGCTCATGGAATACAGGGAGAACTAGCCATTTAGATACAGAACTGGCTCAAAAGTAGAAGACAAAGGGTGGTGGTGGAGGGTTGTTTTTCAGACTGGAGGCTTGTGACCAGTGGAGTGCCACAAGGATCGGTGCTGGTCCCTCTACTTTTTGTCATTTACATAAATGATTTAGATGCGAGCATAAGAGGTATAGTTAGTAAGTTTGCAGATGACACCAAAATTGGAGGTGTAGTGAACAGCAAAGAAGGTTACCTCAGATTACAACAGGATCTGGACCAGATGGGCCAATGGGCTGAGAACTGGCAGATGGGAGTTTCATTCAGATAAATGTGAGGTGCTGCATTTTGGGAAAGCAAATCTTTGCAGGACTTATACACTTAATGGAAAGGTCCTAGGGAGTGTACAAAGAGACCTTGGAGTGCAGGTTCATAGCTCCTTGAAAGTGGAGTCGCAGGTAGATAGGATAATGAAGAAGGCATTTGGTATGCTTTCCTTTATTGGTTAGAGTATTGTGTACAGGAGTTGGGAGGTCTTGTTGCAGCTGTACAGGACATTGGTTAGTCCACTGTTGGAATATTGCATGCAATTCTAGTCTCCTTCCTATTGGAAAGATGTTGTGAAACTTGAAAGGGTTCAGAAAAGACTTACAAGGATGTTGCCAGGATTGGAGGATCTGAACTACAGGGAGAGGCTGAACAGGCTGGGGCTGTTTTCCCTGGAGCATCGGAGGCTGAGGGGTGAGCTTATAGAGGTTTACAAAATTGAGGGGCATGGATAGGATAAATAGACAAAAGTCTTTTCTCTGGGGTCGGGGAGTGCAGAACTAGACGGCATAGGTTTAGGGTGAGAGGGGAAAGATATAAAAGAGACCTAACGGGCAACTTTTTCACACAGAGGGTGGTACATGTATGGAATGAGCTGCCAGAAGATGTGGTGGAGGCTGGTACAATTGCAACATTTAAGAGGCATTTGGATGGGTATATGAATAGGAAGGGTTTGGAGGGATATGGGCTCGGTGCTGGCAGGTGGGACTAGATTGGGTTGGGATATCTGGTCGGCATGGATGGGTTGGACCGAAGGGTCTGTTTCCATGCTGTACATGTCTATGGCTCTATGACTACAGTGTGCTGGGAAATAAAGTCGGCCTAGACTGAAGTGTTTGTGTCAATCCACATGCTGAAGAAACCAAGCAGGCTGCAGCTGCCCACAGACAGTTTTCAAATAAACCTCGGAGCAGCAGATCCTACAACACACACCAGAATTTGGGTTTGAATGGGTCAATGGAATGTCGCTCTCGGGACAATCGGAAACATCGAGGTGTGTACCAGACACTAGGGCACCTCACAACCTTATTTGGAGAAGGCTACATGCACCCAGCAATTCCCAGAAATGGACACTTAAGAACCACCCTGCCATTACCGCTTGAAACCAGCGGAGTTCCAGATGACATCACCACATGGAGCCTGGCCAAGTTCTCGTGTGGTGATAAATGATCATCAAACTTAAATTAAAACATAAGTTAGATTCGTAGTGTTTATCGTTACTTCATAGTGCATTTATTGTTACAATATTAATTTTATTGAATAAACAAATATTTTTACTATTATTAAGTAAAATAATAAAGTAAACTATTAATAATAGTTTTACTATTAAGAATCGACTCAGTTCTTTTGCTAGATGTAAGCGTTCAAACACAGTGTCTGGCAGGCACGAGTACCATGTTTGCATCAGTCATAAAGATTTTACTTAACAATACCAGTTGAAGTCTCTAAAGACAGATATATTAGCATTTTTTTTTAGATTAGACTTACAGTGTGGAAACAGGCCCTTCGGCCCAACAAGTCCACACCGACCCGCCGAAGCGAAACCCACCCATACCCCTACATTACCCCTTACCTAACACTACGGGCAATTTAGCATGGCCAATTCACCTGACCCGCACATCTTTGGACTGTGGGAGGAAACCGGAGCACCCGGAGGAAACCCACGCAGACACGGGGAGAACGTGCAAACTCCACACAGTCAGTCGCCTGAGTCGGGAATTGAACCCGGGTCTTCAGGCGCTGTGAGGCAGCAGTGCTAACCACTGTGCCACCGTGCCGCCCATGTTGTTGTTCATATGATTGGTGAGTTATCCCTTAAGATCACAGCAGGAAAAATTATGTTTCCATTTGCTTTAAAAGTATTTGCAACTTGATGATAGATTATACAAAATAGTCAGTATTGAATGTGTTGGATTTTCTGAAAACTTCAATATAAATAAAATCAATGATTAAAAGCAATTAAGGTGAGGGTGGAAAGTTCAAAGAAGATATGAGGGGTAACTTTTTTATACACAGAGAGTGGTAGGAGTCTGGAATGGGTGGTAGTGGAGGCAGATACAATTGGGGTGTTTAAGGGACTTTTAGATACGCAAATTAATTTATAAGGAGTGGAGGTGATATGGACTAAGGGCAGGCAGAAAGGGTTAGTTTGACGTCATGTTCGGCATAACACTGTGGGCTGAAGGGCCCGTTCCTGTGCTGTACTTTTGATGCTCTATGTTTAATTACATCAAACATGCGATTGCACTGGAATATAAAACTGAAGGAATATCAGTTTAATGAAGAACATCATATTCACCCTGCCTGCTTTCTATTTTCTGGGACAAAATGCATTGTGGATATACACAGTTTATTCATTTGAACACTAAGCAGAATATTGCAGATATTTTTCATCCATGAAATGGCAACTATATTCGCACTCTTGAGAATTGTGAACAGTTCTGGATAAGATACATAGAATGACAGTTGAATCACCAATAAATATCCCAATCTCAAAGACATAAAGTAGATTTATTAAGTTACAGCCTTGCACTTCTACAATATTTACTCTGAAAAAGATCACTGCAGAAAAGCACCCTCATCATTCTCTCTTGTCCACACCACTATAGCAGCTGTAGATGAGAATACATTGTTTATTATTGTTCAAGAAATCAAATATTGATGACAGCATTGGCTAACCAATCTAAGCCTAGGGATTGTTGTTGCTGTAGATCTATTGTGAGCCAATTTTACAACAGACAGAAGATATTGTGCTTCAGTAATTAGATAACATTAACAGCTAACTTAAATTTATCACAGTGCATTTTTTTTCAAACACCATTGGATTGTTCCGCACAATTCATGATTGCAAGTCAGTGCCTCTGCAGGAGACTTCTGGAACCCCCTGCGGGTCCAGAGAATAAAATAAATACCTTCACTTTCCTAGATTAGCTTAAGTGACCTAAATGCGATGAGTAAGAGAAATATCAGACCAGATTCTGTTGGGTAGGAGAAAGAAAGGACTACAGATGCGAGAGATCAGAGTCAAAAATAAAGTGTGGTGCTAGAAAAGCACAGCCAGTCAGGCAGCATCCGAGGAGCAGGAGAGTCAACATTTCGAGGGTAAGCTCTTCATCAGGACTGTAGGGTGGCCCAAAGGGGGCTGAGAGATACATCTGTAGGTGGGTGGGGCTGGAGGGGGATGTAGTGGCTGGGAAAGTGATAGGTAAATGAAGGTGGGAAGGTGAAGGTGATGGATTGGAGTGGTGGGTGGAGCAGAGAGGTGGGATGGAAGATGGACAAGTAGGACAGTTCAAGAGGGCAGTGCCGAGTTGGAGCGTTGGATCCAGGATAAGGGAGGGAGAGGGGAGATGAGGAAACTTGTGAAATCAACATTGATCCCATGTGGTTGGACAGTCTCAAGGCAGAGTAAGAGATGTTCTTCCTCCAGGCGTTGCATGACTAGAATCTGGCGGTAGAGGCGGCCCAGGACTTGCATCCTTGGTGGAGTGGAAGGGGGAGTTGAGGTGTTCAGCCCACAGGTTTTTTTGGTGCATGAGTCCCAGAGGAGAAGTGCTCTGAAACGTTCCACAAGTTGGCGTCGTGTGTAGAGGAGACCACATCAAGAGCAACAGATACAGTAGATGACATGAGTGGAGTGAAAGAAAATCTTTGTTAGATGTGGAAGGGTCTCTTGGGACCTTGGACAGAGGTGAGTGGGAAGGGTGTGGGCTCAAGTTTTACACTTCCTGCAGTGGCAAGGTAAGGTGCAGGGCTTGGAGAGTGGGTTGGTGGGGGGACATAGACCTAACAAGGGAGTCGGAGAGGGAAGGGTCTCTGTGGAACGCAGATAGGGGTGGGGAGGAAAATATATCTCTGAGGGTGGGGTCTGTTTGTATGTTGCCAAAATGGCAGAGGATGGCGTGTTACATCCAAACATTGGTAGGGTAAAAGGTGAGGACCAGAGCAATTCTGTCCTTGTTGCGATTAGAGGGGTGGGGTTCAAGGGCAGAGGTGCGGGAAGTGGATGAGATGAGCTGGAGAGCATTGTTGACCACATGGGAGGGAAAATTGAGGTCCCTGAAGAAGGAGGCCATCTGGGATGTTCTGGAGTGCAACTGATCCTCCTGGGAGCAGATGTGGTGGATGCGGAGGAATTGAGAGTTAGAGAGAGCGTTTTTACAGGAGGAGGGTTGGGATGAGGTGTAGTCCTGGTAGCCGTGGAAGTGGTCGGTTTGGCCCTAAACTTACTCTCGTCATTCTTTTATTCCTTAAATACATATAGAAAGTCTTAGGGTTTACCCTGATCCAATCTGCTAACAACTTCTCTGTCTCCTCCTGGCTCTTCTGAGCTCTCTCTTTAGGTCTTTCCTAGCTACCGTGTAACCCTCAACTGCCCTAACTGAGCCTTCACATCTCATCCAAACATAAGCCTTCTTCTTCCTCTTGACCAGAGATTCCACTTCTTTTGTATACCACGGCTCCCACGCTCTACAGCTTCCTCCCTGCCTGACAGGTACATACTTATCTAGGACACAGGAGCTTTTCCTTGAATAAGCTCCACATTTCTAATGTGCCCATCCCCTGCAGTTTCCTTCCCCATCCTATGCTTCCTAAATCTTGCCTAACCGCATCGTAATTGCCTTTCCCCCAGCTGTAACCCTTGTCCAGTTACTATCTATTCCCTTTTATCACTAAAGTAAACATAACAGAATTGTGATCGCTATCACCAAAGTGCTTACCTACTTCCAAGTCTAACACTTGGCCAAGCTCATTACCTAGTACCAAATTTAATGTGGCTTCGCCTCTTGTTGGCCTGTCTACATACTGTGTCAGGAAGCCCTCCTGCACACACTGGACAAAAACTGACCCATCTATAGTACTCATACTATAGTGTTCCCAGTCAATATTTGGCAAGTTGAAGTCCCCCATGACAACTACCCTGTCTCTCTCACTCCTATCAGGAATCATCTTTGTTGTCCTTTCCTCTACATCTCTGGAACTATTCGGAGGCCTACAGAAAACTCCGAACAGGGGTTGACCTCTCCTTTCATGTTTCTAACCTCAGTTGACGAATCCCCAAACATCCTTTCTGCAACTGTAATACTGTCCTTGACCAACAATGCCACACCACCCCCTCTTTTAGCATCTTCTCTGTTCTCACTGAAACACCTAAATCCTGGAACCTGCAACAACCATTCGTGTCTCTGCTCTATCCATGTCTCCTAGGTACCAACCTTGAAGTCCTAGGTACCAACCCATGCTGAAAGTTCACCCACCTTATTCCGGATGCTTCTGGCATTGAAGTAGACACACTTCAAGCAAACCTCTTGCTTGCCGGTGCCATCTTGCATCCCTGAAACTTGATTTCGGACCTCCCTACTCTCATCCTTTTCTATATTCGAACTACAATTTTGGTTCCCGTTCCAGCAAGGATACTGGTACCCCTTGAGGTACCAATCAAGATCAGACTGCAGTCATGGCCACTGTCCCAAAGCAAGTGTAAGGTAACAGATGTTCTGGCTGACAGGTTAGGAGGTCTATATCCATTGGTCCAGTGCTTGATGTGGTTGTTAAGCTGCCTTACCCTCCCCTTCCTCGTTCTTCCATCCCCCACATGTCTCCTTCATAATCCACTTGCCTCCTCCATTTCATTTGCCTAATACCGACTAAGCACAGAACTATAATGCCATAACATAACACCTGGAAGTCTTTTGAAATGCTCAAAAGCTATTCAAATTCCACTTGAATAAAATTGTTCACCTTAGCAACTCATAACTCTGTTAATCAAATAAACAGCCATTGAAACTCCCTTAAAAAAAATCTTATCTGAAGTTCTTCAATATATTCATGAAGGAGTTGTTAGGCACTGTTGATAATTTGAAAAAGCTTTCAGGACTCAACATAATACAATCTTTGAAGTTGCAAGGGCATGATACTTCACCATCTGCTCCTTTTTTAAAAAGTTTCAGTGAAGTTTCAATTAAAGAATTCTAGCATCTCTTCAATATTTTTTGTCGAAGGTCAGTAGATCTCAGAACTGTGTCTCATCATAAAATTCAAACCACAATGTCTAAGTGACCCATTTAATAGCAAAGGTACACTTTATCCATGGGATAAAATTTTCTCTTTTATATAAACACTTACATACTGCTGCTTAATTTGAAGAGCACTTACTTTTTAAAGTCAAAGCTCAATTTTCAATTACTACATTAAAAGCATTCATAAATCATCACTACCACACTATGACATTTGAAAGAGGTATGACTTTGTAAACTTTACCTGTTAAAAGGTTCCCAACTCCACAGAAGGGTTCTCCCAAGGTTAACAAACTGAATTGTACTGATCTGGATTCCCACAGCTTTGAAGAATCAACCTGCCTTGACAAAAATACCAATGTCAGAGAAAACTGTATCTGCAGCAGGCATTTAAATGGCAATCCTGACGTTTGTGAGCGATTCCCAATTTCTAATGTCTGATCAAGGCAACTGCTGAGGACAACTGTTAAGCTGCCTTATCAGTAAAGCAGTATGCATAATGATGGCACACACACCAGGCAAATGATATAGCACACTGCAATCTAGATGAGGCCTAACATTTAAACCATTCTGTATCTGAAATGTTGGTTTTTAAGTCTACTTCGCATCACCGGCTTGCCTAAAACCCAATGGGAATCAATTTAGCTCCATTTTTTTGGCATATATGGCATGATGTTTGAACCTTAGCTTTTTTTTATTCCTCTACTTAATAGCAAGAATTATTGCAATATTTTAATTTTTAACTTTGTTCTTTCTTTCCACCATGCTCTTATGATTCTCCAGCTAGGAACTTGTACCCAAGATAGAGCGGTGTGTGGCGAGATTATACATTTTTCACTTAACTCCTGCACTTCTGTATTTGAGTACATGTGACAATAAAATCTAAATCTAAGTCTACTCCATAGTCTGTACCACTTCGAAGAGTTGGCAGATATTTTCATCATACACTCAAGTGGCTCATTCTATTCATAGCACAACCTTTGAAAATTGACAAGAAAGTTAGAAAGCTGTTACGCTAAATTAGCACAAAGGAAATAATAAGTGTCTGAAACTCAAGCAACAGATTATCATATATGTAATTAAAAACAAAAAGGGCAATAAATAGTGGGAGAGACTCACCAGAAATGTTTGTAATGCAATGTATAGAATTGCCATCTTGATTTTTGCCTAAAGTATTGAGCTAAATTGGAAAAGACTTTGAATCCTCAAGTCAGGAGAGTAGTGTCTCATCCTCTGCAGAGCCTATCCCTGATTGACTGAATACCAACTTAATATCATCCAAATAGAGATTTGATAGCAAGCACAGGTTCCTAATTGGCATTCAAGGCATTGACAGAATGTGCATGCTTTCCCCATTGCTGAGAAATGCACATGCCCAAAGTCTCACTACTTCCCTCAGGCTTGACAAACAATTACATAACACACATTTCATCAGCACACATTGGTCATAAAACAATTGGTGAATCGTGGACATGTTTGGATAATGCAAACTTTCTCTGGAACAGGTACACCGATTTTCTATGAGCAATTTTCTTCAGTGTGATTTTCTATAGCAGTTTTCCAATGCACAATTTTGTACAGTGCTTTTCCATTGAAAGCCACCATATAGATGCAGTGAGCAATTAGGAAGGCGAATGGAATGTTATAGTAGTTTTCGATAGCGTAATTTTCTAGGGTGGTTTTCCATAGCACAATTTTTTACTGTGATTTTCCACAGTGTGCTTTTCTACATTGGTTTTCCATAGCGCAATTTTCTACAGCGGTTTTCCACAGTGTGATTTCTACAGCAGATTTCCACAGCGTGATTTCTACAGTAGTTTTTCACAGCGGTTTTTCATAGTGTGATTTTCTATAGCGGTTTCCCACAGCGATCCTCTTCAGTGTCATTTTCATAGCATGATGTTCTGTAACCCAAGGTTATAGAGGAATAAAACTGTCACGTTACAGCAGAAACTCCTGTACAGCAGCTTTTATTCCAGGTCGCTTCTGTTGTCTCAGAATGGCTCAGTTTTAAAAGGGAGATGAACAGACAAAGGAAGCATATGACAAGGTCATTGTGAGAGAGAGAGAGAGAGAGAGAGAGAAAACCTACACAATTACTGCCTTTGCTGTTTGAATTCATGTATCGCTGGACATCAGAGTGCATTTGGGAAAATTAACAAACAGTGAAATTCACAACTGATCTTGGAGGAACTGTTTGGGCAAAGTTTACTGCACAGAATCAGATAAATTAATCATTGTTTTTAAGTGTGGCCTACAGAGAATCTGCAGTATGGTGTAGAGTGGGTTCTATCTTGATTAGATGTTTTTGGAGATAGGTCTCTGATTAAATTTAAAATATAAGTCTTAACTATTAATTTAACCTGGGGCAGTGCTTTTAGAGGGATAAGGCAGTGTTAATTTTCTGGGTCTGTAGATTGTGAAGGAGCAAAAATGGTCTTAGTACAGTGAGATGTACTTCTTGTCAGATGTGGGAGTTTAAAGAGAGTTTAAGGGTTACTGCGGATTATATCTGCCATAAATGCTGTTGGCTGTGAATCTTATCAGATCGAATGGATCAGTTGGAGAGACAGTTAGAAGCGATGAGGAATTTGCAACAGCAACAGTATGTGATGGATGGCAGTTATAGGAAGGGGGAAAGTCTCAGATACAGTCACATAGATGTGTTAACTCCAGGAAAGTTAAGAGAGGCAAGAGGCTTGTGCAGGAGTCTTTTGTTTGCTGTTATGCTGTTTTGGAAAATGAAGGGGGTGATGGATTCTCAGGGGAACATAGCACGAACAGCCAAGTTTCTGGTATTGAGACTGGCTCTAATGCAACGAGGGCTACTCGGGTTCCAAGAGATCAATTGTGTTAAGGGATTCTTGAGTCCGAGGTACAGACAGACGTTTCTGTGGCCAGC
The DNA here is from genome assembly GCF_020745735.1 of Hemiscyllium ocellatum. Taxonomy (NCBI): domain Eukaryota; kingdom Metazoa; phylum Chordata; class Chondrichthyes; order Orectolobiformes; family Hemiscylliidae; genus Hemiscyllium; species Hemiscyllium ocellatum. Next base: position 16,378,926 of record NC_083404.1, on the reverse strand, counting down.
GGCGATAAAGCAGAATGGTGTGCTGCTTCCCTGGTGCCAGGATCAAGGATGTCTCAGAGAGGGTGCAGAATGTTCTCACGGGGGAGAGGGGCCAGCAAGAGGTCATTGCCCACATTGGAAACAACGATATAGGAAGGGAAAAGGTTGAGATTCTGAAGGGAGATTACAGAGAGTGAGGCAGAGATTTAAAAAGGAGGTCCTCAAGAGTAGTAACATCTGGATTACTCCCAGTGCTATGAGCTAGCGAGGGCAGGAATAGGAGGATAGAGCAGATGAATACATGGCTGAGGAGCTGGTGTATGGGAGAAGGATTCACATTTTTGGATCATTGGAATCTCTTTTGGGGTAGAAGTGACCTGCACAAGAAGGATGGATTGCACCTAAATTGGAAGGGGACTACTATACTGGCAGGGAAATTTGCTAAAGCTGCTCGGGAAGATTTAAACTAGTAAGGTAGGGAGTGGGACCCAGGGAGATAGTGAGGAAAGAGATCCATCTGAGAGTGGTACAGTTGAGAACATAAGCAAGTCAAACAGTCAGGGAAGGAAGGGAGAACATAGGACTAATAAATTAAACTGCATTTATTTCAATGCAAGGGGCCTAACAGGGAAGGCAGATGAACTCAGGGCATGGTTAGGAACATGGGACTGGGATATCATAACAATTACAGAAACATGGCTCAGGGATGGGCAGGACTGGCAGCTTAATGTTCCAGGATACAAATGCTACAGGAAGGATAGAAAGGGAAGCAACAGAGGAGGGGGAGTGGCATTTTTGATAAGGGATAGCATTACAGTTGTGCTGAGGGAGGATATTCTCAGAAATACATCCCGGGAAGTTATTTGGGTGGAACTGAGAAATAAAAAAGGGATGATCACCTCATTGGGATTGCATTATAGACCCCCAATAGTCAGAGGGAAATTGAGAAACAACCTTGTAAGGAGACCTCAGCTATCTGTAAGAATAATAGGGTTAGTATGGTAGGGGATTTTAACTTTCCAAACATAGACTGGGATTGCCATAGTGTTAAGAGTTTAGATGGAGAGGAATTTTTTAAGTGCGTGCAAGACAATTTTCTGATTCAGTATGTGGATGTACCTAGTACAGAAGGTGCAAAACTTGACCTACTCTTAGGAAATAAGGCAGGGCAAGTGACTGAGGTGTCAGTGCGGGAGCACTTTGGGGCCAGCGACCATAATTCTCTTAGTTTTAAAATAATGATGGAAAAGGATAGACCAGATCTAAAAGTTGAAGTTCTAAATCGGAGAAAGGCCAATTTTGACGGCATGAGGTAAGAACTTTCGAAAGCCGATTGGGGGCAGATGTTCGCAGGTAAAGGGATGGCTGGAAAATGGGAAGCTTTCAGAAATGAGATAACAAGAATCCAGAGAAAGTATATTCCTGTTCGGATGAAAGGAAAGGCTAGTAGGTACAGGGAATGCTGGATGATGAAAGAAATTGAGGGTTTGGTTAAGAAAAAGAAGGAAGCATATCTAAGGTATAGACAGAATAGATCGAGTGAATCCTTAGAAGAGTATAAAGGAAGGAGGAGCATACTTTAGAGGGAATCAGGAGGGTAAAACGGGGACATGAGATAGCTTTGGAAAACAGAATTAAGGAGAATCCAAAGAGTTTTTACAAATACATTATTGACAAAAGGGTAACTGGGGAAAGAATAGGGCCCCTCAAAGATCAGTAAGGCGATCTTTGCGGGGAGCCGCAGAAAATGGGGGAGATACTAAATGAGTATTTTGCATCAGTATTTACTGTGGAAAGGGACATGGAAGATATAGACTGTAGGGAAACAGATGGTGACATCTTGCAAAATGTCCAGATTACAGAGGAGGAAGTGCTGGATGTCTTGAAACGGGGAAAGGTGGATAAATCACCAGGACCTGATCAGGTACACCCAAGAACTCTGTGGGAAGCTAGAGAAGTGATTACTGGGCTTCTTGCTGAGATATTGGTATCATCGATAGTCACAGGTGAGGTACTGGAAGACTGGAGGTTGGTTAACATGGTGCCACTGTTTAAGAAGGGTAGTAAGGACAAGCCAGGGAACTATAGACCAGTGAGCCTGACATCAGAGATGGGCAAGTTGTTGGAGGGAATCCTGACGGACAGAAATGTACATGTATTTGGAAAGGCAAGGACTGATTATGGATAGTCAACACGACTTTGTGCGTGGGAAATCATGTCTCACAAACTTGATTGAGTTTTTTGAGAAAGTAACAAAGAGGATTGATGAGGGTCGAGTGGTAGATGTGATCTATATGGACTTCAGTAAGGTGTTCGACAAGGTTCCCCATGGGAGACTGATCTCACGGAATACAGGGAGAACTAGCAATTTGGATACAGAACTGGCTCAAAGATAGAAGACAGAGGATGGTGGTGGAGGATTGTTTTTCAGACTGGAGGCCTGTGACCAGTGGAGTGCCACAAGGATCAGTGCTGGGTCTTCTACTTTTTGTCATTTACATAAATGATTTGGATGTGAGCATAAGAGGTACAGTTAGTAAGTTTGCAGATTACACCAAAATTGGAGGTGTAGTGGACAGTGAAGAGGGTTACCTCAGATTACAACAGGATCTGGACCAGATACGCCAATGGGCTGAGAAGTGGCAGATGGAGTTTAATTCAGATACATGTGAGGTGCTGCATTTTGGGAAAGCAAATCTTAGCAGGACTTATACACTTAATGGTAAGGTCTTAGAGAGTGTTGCTGAACAAAGAGACCTTGGAGTGCAGGTTCATAGCTCCTTGAAAGTGGAGTCGCAGGTAGATAGGATAGTGAAGAAGGCATTTGGTATGTTTTTCTCTTTTGGTCAGAGTATTGAGTGCAGGTGTTGGGAGGTCATGTTGCGCTGTACAGGACATTGGTTAGACCACTGTTGGAATATTGCATGCAATTCTGGTCTCCTTCCCATTGGAAAAGGTTTGTGAAACTTGAAAGGTTCAGAAAAGATTTATGAGGATGCTGCCAGAGTTGGAGGATTTGAGCTATACAGAGCAGCTGAACAGGCTGGAGCTGTTTTCCCTGGAGTGTCGGAGGCTGAGGGGTGACCTTATAGAGATTTACAAAAATTATGAAGCGCAAAGACAGGGTAAATAGACAAAGTCTTTTCCCTGGGGTTGGGGAGTCCAGAACTTGAAGGCATAGTTTTTGGGTGAGAGGGGAAAGATGTAAAAGAGACCTAAGGGGCAATTTTTTCACACAGAGGGTATGGAATGAGCAGCCAGAGGAAGTGGTGGAGGCTGGTACAATTGCAACATTTAAAAGGCATTTGGATGGGTATATGAATAGGAAGGGTTTGGAGGGATATGCGCGGGTGCTTGCAGGTGGGACTAGATTTGGTTGGGATATCTGGTCGACATGGACAGGTTGGACCGAAGGGTCTGTTTCCATGCTGTACATCTCTATGACTCTATGTCTCCATCCTCACACTCTCCTCTGTTATATTGTTACTTAATACTGGCAAAGGTTTCTCTTTGGAGGATGTAGTGCAGCTTCAAGAAGCACATGGAAGATTTTGCAATCTTTCAGAAGGATTTTTCTAGCAACCACTAAGTTGGTGTATTTATGACTGGACCTTCTCAGACTAATGTTCATGGTGGCCAATGGCCACTAGCCACTTTCATTTTTGATGCACTGCCTTTGATTTACTTAAAAGTTAAATAAACCATGGGTAGGAATACCGATAAGATTTATGCCCCCAAGTCATTGTTACTTGTTCCGTAAGTCTTATCATTTTCTTTCATGTTCAGCAATTTATTCTTATTGTCTGCTTTCGACTTTCTCTGAGCCATAAAAAAAACAAAATTCAGCTATTGCAAGTTTAGTATGAGAATCAAACCAAGCACCTGCTCAAATCTAAAAGCTGCTAGGAATTTTGTACTGAATTATTAGCAATGTCTGACATATCAATCTTAATAAAACTCTTCTTTTCACTGTGCCTTATCCTTCAAATGAAAGCAATGTAAGCAAGAAATAAAAATGATTCCATCTTTTATTTCAATGTAAGCAAGGGCCAGCTACCTCAATAATTGCCCTTAAAATATACAACAAACAAGTCAGCAGATGTGTTCCTTAGCAAATGGTTACCTTGTAATAAATGAGTCAACAACTACTGTTCCTGTCTGTTTTATCATCTTTCTTGAGCCATCACAAGCACTGACTTTCCCCTTATTCATTTGATACCATAGCAACTCAGTAATATTCCGTTTCATTGAGCTTGCTATTCATATCATTGCAAAAAAAACATGAGCTAGCAGTTGCGAAAGATAGTCTGACCCATGTTGTTTCTGACATCTAATTTTAGATTAGTTTACACTTTGTAAGATATCATTAAGCTATCTAAAGATTTTTACTCAAGGCAAACCCACTGCAGGGTCACTTACTGACTTAACCATTATCTTGTGTTTTATCTCACTAAAACTCAAATGCACTTCATATATCTGTTTCTTTCAATTCTCCTCTCCACCACTAGGAAACTAGATGGTGCAATTTTCCGACAAGTGAAGCAGGATGGGTACCTGATAGCTGCCATTCATTGAGTGCTTCCCTTGGTCATGGTAAGGTGTTGGTGCTTTGTCAATATGGATGAGGGTTTGAGGGGGATGGAGTGTGCTGGGCCATTGTTGTGAAACAGCATTGACCTAATGGCCAAGACAAGCACTGGAGCTTTAATGAGATAAAACGCAAGATAATTGGGTAATTTTCATTTGAGGGCGAGTCTCTGAAGTCACCATTTAAGACTCAAGAGGAAAATCAGAAAATGTTGGCACACAAGTACAAACATTGGCAATTTGCCATTGTCCCTCATTGATGATGCAATGGCACAGCAGCCACAAAGCACACGGTCAACACTCCCTCGCATATATAATCTTATTCATCATTACAACAATTAGAAGACTTTTGGATGGATACATGAGGAGGAAAGGTTAGGAAGGTTTTGGGCCAGGAGCAGGCATGTGGGACTAGTTTGGTTTGGGATTATGTTTGTCACAGACTGTTTGGACTGAAGGGTCTGTTTCTGTGCTGTATGATTCTCTGACTCTATGACACCCGGGTGACTGCTTAACCAAAAAGCCACATGGTTTATTTCAAATATAACCTGTCTGAAGATTCTCTCAGACCCCCAAAATACTTTCACCAATGTCCAGTGACCTGTATCCTGTTATTGTCCAGAAGGTGCACATCACATACAGACAAGCATTTGGGCAAGTCCAAACATGAGCTGTCTTGACCGCCTGAAAAGGGAACACAAAGGAGATGAATACTGGCTGTAGTTCACTTCCACAATGTAAACTAAATGCTGCTAACTTGAGTCTGACAGTCAGTGGTCGTCTTCTGCACCCAGTTATCATCTACTGTCTATATCTATACTATTTTTATCTACTGTCTAGACCTATCTAATCTACAAAAGGTCCTGTCTGTCTTGTAGCACTTAGTGCAGCTGAGTGAAGACCTCATTTATTGCCTTGGAAGGGTGTACTAGTAGATCACAAACCATTGCCAGACACTCAAGCCTCATTTCGGATGAAGAGTTATGCCCAAAGCATCGTTTCTCCTGCTCCTCAGATGCTGCCTGACCTGCTGTGCTTTCCCAGCAACACATTTTCAACTCTGATCTCCAGCATCTGCATTCTTCACTTTCTCCTAGCCTTTCTTCCTTGACCAACTGCAGAGCTGTATTAGTTATAAGCTATTAATGACGTGACTATTTCATGAATAAAACAACTTATTAAATACATTAATTTCCTTTGAGTACTAAACCATGTTTGAAATTCAAAGCCATTATAAACACTTAGAGCTATCAATCAATTGTCATTACTAATTCTGTAATGGTAATGCTCAGGCTTATAGTATCAGGTGACTGGTAATAGCAGCTTTTTGTTTTAAATTGAAAGAGCCCAGGGATTTAAGTAACTTGACAATTTTTAGCTATAACTTACGGTTATTCATGTCTACTTTTAATGATTTCAAAGGGTACCTTACCTTTCCTAAACGGCATCTGACACAGAGTCATAGAGATGTACAGCACAGAAACAGACCCTTCGGTCCAACCTGTCCATGCCGACCAGCTATCCCAACCCAATCTAGTCCCACCTGCCAGCACCTGGCCCATATCCCTCCAAACCCTTCCTATTTATAATCCCATCCAGATGCCTTTTAAATGTCAAAAGTATCTGAATTCTCCCAAAAGGGTCCCTGGACCTATCCAAAATGATTTCTTCCCTCTCTTAAAGGGTACCGTGTTCCTCCAAATGATTCTGGCAGCTTTTTATCTATTACTCAAATACTACAATTTTACATGAGCAGAACCACAGATGTGCAAACTATAACTCACTCTGTATTCGAGCTCCCACCCCAATGAAAATGATGTGTGTTGGATTTGGCTCAGGATTTCTGGAATACAGCCCCTATCATTTTGATGATAGTCAGATACCCCTTATATCTCAGCAAAAGCCCAGTCCTGAATGTGTAAGGTGGATACATTCTGGTTATAGATCACGACAGTACCATTTTCTGGATTAATGGTGCTGGAAGAGCACAGCAGTTCAGGCAGCATCCAAAGTGCAGCGAAATCGACGTTTCGAGCAAAAGCCCTTCATTGGGAATTTTTACCACGACAGCACCATGTCCTAGTGTTCCAGTAGTGTAGGTTAGGGGTCGAATGTCACATTAAATTGACATTTTCCCAGCTGGATGTGTTCCTAGTGTCAGCTGGGTTGCAACATGAGATGTTGCACGCAGGAGTGAGGTTGTTTGATTATGAGTCATAGGCTACTTTCATCAATAGTTGGTTGAAGAGTAATATTGCATGAGTCTGTCTTGTATGAAATGGTCTGAAGAAAGTATGTAAATGAGATATCAACCTTTACTCTTGTCTGCATGACTGGAAATGTCCAGAAGCACAAACATTCAGCAGAAATTGTAAATGTAAGGAATTAACTAAACCTTCTTGGATACCATAAGCTGGGATTTGTTTCAGCTTTGTGGTTTTGTGGTGATAGGAATGAAGGTGTGCAGAGGGGAAATGGGGGCTCTACATGCATTCCCACGTCGGTGAAGTTTCCCACGATGACCTGGGAAGCAAATTGACAACTTGTAGCACAGATAGGTAGATGGGATAGTGAAGAAAGCATTTGGTATTCTTTCCTTTATTGGTCAGAGTATTGAGTATAGGAGTTGGGAAGTCATGTTGTGGCTGTATAGGACATTGGTGAGGCCACTTTTGGAATATAATATACAATTCTGGCCTCTTTCCTATCGGAAGGATGTTGTGAAACTCAAAAGGGTTCGGAAAAGATTTACAAGGATTGGAGGTTGAATAGGCTAGGGCTCTTTTCCCTGGAGGGTGGAAGATTGAGGGGTGACCTTATAGAGGTTTATAAAATCAGGAGGGGCATGGATAGGATAAATAGACAAGGTCTTTTCCCTGAGGTGGGGGAGTCCAGAACTAGAGGGCATAGGTTTAGGTTGAGAGGCACAAGATATAAAAGAGACCTCAGGGGCAACTTTTTCACACAGAGGGTGACGTGTGTGTGGAATGGGCTGCCAGAGGAAGTGGTGGAGGCTAGTACAATTTCAATATTTAAAAGGCGTTTGGATGGGTATATGAATAGGAAGGGTTTGGAGGGATATGAGCTGGGTGCTGGTAGATAGGACTAGATTGGGCTGGGATGGCTGGTTGGCATGAAAGTGTTGGACTGAAAGGTCTGTTTCCATGTTGTACATGTCTATGACTCTACAAGGGCAATTTAAAAGAAAAGGCTCCATTACTGGAGATTGGTGAGGCCGTCTTTTTTGGGTGGCATGGTGGCTCAGTGGTTAGCACTGCTGCCTCACAGTGCCAGGGACTTGGGTTTGATTCCAGCCTCGGATGATTGTCAGTGTGGGTTTCCTCCAGGTGTTCCGGTTTCCTCCCACAATCTAAAGATGTGTAGGATAGGTGAATTGGCTGTACTAAATTGCCCATATTGTTCAGGGATGTGTAGGTTAGGTGTATTAGTCAGGGGTTAATGTAGAGTAGTAGGGGAATAGGTCTGGGCGTGTTACTCTTTGGAATGTCAGCCTGGACTTGTTGGCTGAAGGGTCTGTTTCCACGCTGTAGGGCTTCTATGATTTGCCCACAGTGGAGTATCCTCCACACTTTGCCATGTTGGGAGACCATAGCATTGGTCTCTCTGTGGCAGTCTCAGGGACCATGAGGAAAGGCAACCTCCAAGGTCCCCAGCAACCCAAATGGAGATGTTTCTCTCCCACTCTGAAATATTGAATTACTTCCACCCCTTCGAGGGTACCTTCATTTTGAGATGGACGTTCGGTTCTGTGATCTGCCTTGAACAGCAACGCCCACATCTCCTGCAGATCAGCCAATGCTGTGTCTGGGCCAGTAACATCGGGGACTCATCTGACAAAGAGTACAGAGATGGAGTGGAGGAGACTACCTTCAGGAAAATAGTTCCACTAGCCTAGCTTCCAGCAAATGTAACTCGACGCAGTCCTGGCATTAGGATCTCAAAGCTTGTGGAAAACCCATGTCCAATAAAACACAAATTAACATTGTTCAGACATATAAATGATAACTTGACACAATACTAAGAAGAAAAAATTTTCCCTTGTGAAAATTGACTTTAATTTCCAGTTCTGTTCTTAACTCTCCATGACTGTGAACGCGTTCTATTGCCCAACGGGACAAAAAAAAATACGTCTTTTTCAACAAAAAACAGAAATTACTGGACAAACTCAGCAGGTTTGGAAGCATCTGTGTAGAAAAAAAAAGAACAGATTAATGTTTTGAGTCCAGTGACTTTTCTTCAGAACAGATAGCAACTAGATAAGGTGATATCTAGACTGATGTTGGGGAGATGAGGCAAAGGGGGCAGATTGGTGGAGAGGAGACAAGAGCAAAAAAACACAAGGCAAAAAGTTAGGCTGAGGTAAAGAGTTACAAGGATGTTGCTAGGGTTGGAGGGTTTGTGCTATAGGGAAAGGCTGAACATGCTGGGGCTATTTACCCTGGAGCGTCAGAGGCTGAGGGGTGACTTTATATAGGTTTATAAAATCATGAGGGGCATGGATAGGAGGTAAATAGACAAGGTCTTTTCCTTTGAGTAGGGGAGTCCAGAACGAGAGGTTATAGGTTTAAGATAAGAGGGGAAATATTTAAAAAAGACCCAAGGGACAACATTTTCATGCAGATGGTGGTGCATGTATGTAATGAACTGCCAGAGGATGCGGTAGAGGCTGGTACAATTACAACATTTAAGAGGCATCATGAATGGGGTGCATGAATAGGAAGCGTTTAGAGGGATATGGCCAAATGTTGGCAAATGGCACTAGATTAATTTAGGGTGTTGGGTTGGCATGGATGAGTTGGACCGAAGGGTCTGTTTCTGTGCTCTATGGCTCTATGACAAAGAGATTGAGATTGTAAAACACGGAAGAAAAGAAGACAGCTAGGTGATAATGGGGGCTCTCGGTGGGCTGTTCTGAAAGCAACCCACATCCAAGCAGGGGAGGGGATGGCCTCGTGGCATTATCACTGGACTGTTAACCCCGTGACCCAGCTAATGTTCTGGGGATTTGAGTTCAAATCACGCCATGGCAGATGGTGGAATTTGAATTCAATAAAAAAATCTGAAATTAAAGAGTCATATGATGATCATGAATCCATTGTCATGAATACCTATCTGGTCCTCTAACGTCCTTTGGAGAAGAAAATCTGCCATCCTTACCCATTCTGATCTGCATGTGACTCCACACCCACAGCAATGTGGTTGACTCTTATCTGCCCTCTGGGCAATAAATGCTGGCCTAACCAGCGACGCCGTCATCCTGAATGAAGGAAAGGGTGTGGATTGGGGAGTAGTAGGCATGGAATGAGGCAGTCATGCTTTATTATGATTACATTTGTTATCGAGACCTGAAGGCTGCAGGGCGTCCAAGCAGAAATTGAGATGCTGTTCTTCCAGCTTGCATTGAGTCTAAGTGGAGCACTGCAGCAGGCCTGGGACAGCTTTTACTGAAGCGAATCTTGTAGTTTCACCTTCAGCAATTTTCCCGGCAACATGTTGCAGCTGTTTATCATTCTACTGGTAAGTAAATACTCTTGATGTGTACACTAAATTTGCCCTTTACAGAATTAAGCCTGTTCCAAATTTTTTTCCTGACATTAAACCTTGTTTTAGATTAATTTCATTGACCTCCAAAAGATACCCTTTGAGACATATGGAGATGAAGAGACCATTGCTTTGTGTGTCAGTCTCTATTCTGCGGTGAATCTAAGGCAGTTACGGACATTAATTTCCTATTTTCTGAATGGGTTCTTTGTTAACATTAGTACAGGAAATTAAAAGGAAACATCACCTCAGGTTTCACACAGACACGCATTAGTTTTATATTGATTAGACTGATAAACCCTGCTCAGAGGGATTTACTATTAACAAGTAAATGCTGTATTGTCTGAGTCATGAGTCAAAAGGATCTGAAGTGTTAGTATCAATTATGCCCCACCAGGCCCGGTGACAGTGACCACTGTGTAACTGGCACCCAGAGTATCTGCAGGCACCTGTCACTCAATAACACAATTTCTCTAATCACTGTTATATTTGACAGAGATGTCAACATTGTACTGTCTCTGTTAAAGGTGGAATGAACCAGGAATCTTTTACTGGCCCTTGGAGTGAGAGAGTTGTTGGGGTAGGAAAAAGGTGGGACATGCAGGAAGCAAATTGGATTCCCTCCTGATTGCAGTCCAACTGTTGGAGCATTTATCCAAGAGTCATGGTAGCTGAATTCACTACCATGAATAGTGGAAAGACTGAAATAATGGAAGCTCAAGATGTAATCATGAGAGGAGCATGAATTTCCTCCATTAGCACCTATTTAGCTTCTTCTCTTCAATGGCTTACAATCTCAGTAGGTTTTGGGCTGGAAAAGATTAGAGAGGAGTGAGTACCCAAAAAGAGTTAGAAACAAGTTTGCTTACCCCAGAGTCTATGAGCAAGGATAGGGCAGATAGATGAAAGGGACTCGGTATGGGACAGAGGTGGCTGGATTTTTTCATTACTTCATGTTTCTGAAGGATAAAATGTGGGAGGCCAGTAAGGACATTATTGTAAAGACAGTCAATGGTGTTACCATCACTGAATCCCCCTTGACTATTAACATTTTCGGGGTTACCATTGACCAGAAGCTCAACTGGACTCACCACATAAACACTGGAGCTGCAAAAATAGATTAGAGGCTTGGAATACTGTGGCAAGTGGCTTACTTCCTGACTCCCCAAAGCCTGTCCACCATCTGCAAGGCACAAGTCAGGAATGTAATGGAATATTCCCCACTTCCTGGATGGGCGCAGTTACAACATTCAAGAAGCTTGACATCATCCAGGAAAACGCAACCCACTCAAATTGAACCAGAACCACAAACATCCACTCCACCCACCACTGATGTTCAGTAGCAGTAGTGTACACTATCTACAAGATGCACTGCAGAAATTCACCAAACATTTTTACGGAGTTCTTGCAAAACCCACACTCCTTCCATCTAGAAGGACAAGGGCAGTTGATATATGAGAACAGCACTAATGGCAAGATCCACTCCAAGCTACGTACCATCCTGACTTGGAAATATATCGCCTTTCCTTCACTGCCACTAGATGAAAATCCTGGAATTCCCTCCCTAATGGCATTGTGGGTCAGCCTACAGCAGGTGGAGCAGTTCAAGAAGGCAGTTCACTACCATCCAGGGCAACATGGGATGGACAATAAAAGTTAGTGCTCATGCATTTCCGCACAAGTGCAGGGAAGTATGCACAATTTTGAATGGGCTTTTGTGATGGAGCGAGGGATGTTAGACCCAGGTTGGTGGGAAACCCTGGAGTGAACAGGGATTGGGGGTGGGTGGGGGGGGGGGGGGGGGGGGGTGTTGTGATATGGTGGTGACAAGGAGAGCCAAGGAGTGAGGAGTCCCTCTCCTCCCCTCTCTCCCTCCTGTGCTCCCTGACCCGCAGCCTTTCCAACTCTCTTCCTGGGTCCCCCAACCTCTCCCTTAGCCCCCCCCACCCCGACCTTACATTTCCCCTACCCCCACCTCTTCCAAACCACCTGCTAATTGCTTTCCTTGCACCCCCCCTTCCCAATCTCTCCCTCCTCCATCCCGATACCTTCCACTCTCTCCCACTCCCAGTCTGGCTGCATCCCACCTGGAATCTGTGTTAGTGTCAGCGAACAATACTAACTTTTCTCAGCTTTGTTAAGAGACCTTCGGCCTGAAAGGTTGACTCAGTTTCTCTCTTCACAGCTGTCATCTGACGTGTTGAGTATTTTCAGTTATTTTTGGGTTTCACTTCAGATTTCCAGCATCCACAGTATTGTCCCTTCGTGTGCATGCCTAGTGCTTGGCCAAAACGAAAACAGAAACAGCTGGGAATAGTTTGTGATGTATGACATGTCTGCCCGCATGTGGGTCAGACTAAAGGTTATTTGAGGTAACTTGCTGGCAGTGACTCGCCTGTCACATGATCAGTGATAGAGGGCTCATTACTGCTTAGCCTCTTTGCAGTCGAGCCACTGTTCTTAGTTAAGAAGCTGGGTTATATGATGGCAATAATGCAACAACATTAGAAGTCAGGCATAATTACTCAGACTCTCAGGGGCTGTAAACAGTATATTTGCTCCCTATGAAGGCATGTTTAGAGCTCATTATGTCTATTTACAGACTCTGCATGGCATTTTCACAAGGAGTGCAGCTCAGTGTAACAAAAACATTAACTTCCTGGAGTAATTATAACAAGGACAGCCAGTTAGACCTCATAGAATATGAGTTCCCTGATTGGACCGATTAACAGCCCCAATCAGGAAGCCCTGGCTGACAGATCAGAACCAGAGTGTTAAGCATCCTGTTTACTTGGAGAACTGGCTCTCCATGGTAACTGGATACCAGGCTCTGAGAAGTTATTTCAGAGCCATCACCTTAGACAACACAACTCCAGGAGGGTTTTAGAGAGGGTGAAAACAAAATTACGAAAATGGTAATAGGGTTGAGACAGCTCAGCTTTAGAAATAAAGCAAGTTGTCTCCCTTACAGCAGAGAAGGTAGTAGACTTGGTACTTGTGTTCATAGTTTTGAGAAGAACAAATCAGACCCTGCTTCTAATAGAAGGATCAGCAACCAGTAATTCATTTCAGATGATTGTCCCAATGAGTCACAGGCAAAGTGAGGAAGCTTCTATTTTAACACAGTGAATTGTGACAGGGAATGCTTTGCCTAAAGCGGTGGAGGAAGGAGATTTCATACAAATATTTATGAAGGAATGGGATAATTATTTGTAGGGGATAAAATGCAGAGTGAATAGGCAAATCCAGGATGGTGAGATTAATTGACTAGCTCTACCAAAGAGTAAAGGTGTCACTGTCCTATTCAATCATAGGGCTGCCCTCACATTAAAGACAGATGACTGGCTTACCCTGTGGTTCACCACACCTCAGATGAAGGGAGAGGTTGAGGAGAGTCCGTCATGGTAACCTCAACCACTACAGGAATTGAACCCATGAAGTTAATATCGCTCTGCATCACCAAATCAATTGCCCAGCTAACTGAGCTAACCAACTCCTCTCAGAGTATAATGAGACAAATGGCCTCTTTCAATTCTGTCTCATTTATGATTATAACAAGGTCAATAATGTGCTCTAACTTCCATTAAAGTTAATTTTATCTTATATTTTCTCAAATGGAGCTATATTGAATTACATCTGGAAGTCCACATAAAAAAACCATAAACATTCCCCTGTCTACTACTTTAGTGACTTCCTCGAAATTTAATTTGTTTTTTTTGAAATGACTTAACCTTTTAAAAATCTATGTTGGCTTTCTCTAATCAGCTCAATTTTCTCTAAGTGCTCAATCCTTCTGTCCTTAATTATATATTCCAATAACTTTCCCAGGAAATATGTTATACAGTCAAGTGTATAATGCCCTTTAAGCAGCAGAATACGACTGCTATACCAACTCTATGCTCCAATTTTGCCAAATGTTCACAAGTAATTTAGGAAGTAAGAAAAAGGATTATAAATTTAAATGGCAAGGCATTACATGGAGTAGTGCAAACAGACACTACAGTGAGTTGTAAATGGCTTCACGATGATGAAGGTGAATAGGACAAGATTATTTCATAGAGGTAGATGTTAACATAAGGAATTTATATCAGCCAATGACGAACAAAACTGAGGAGGCCCAAAAATGTTTTACACCAAGACTTTCAAAATGAAAGTCGCACTGAGTGCTGCACTGTTAGAGAGTCAGTAATGAGAGAGTGCCGCACTGTCGAGGAGTCAGTGCTGAGAGAGTGTTGCACTGTCGGAGGGTCAGTGCTGAGGGAGTGCCGTACTATCGGAGAGTCAGTGCTGAGGGATTGCTGCATCTTTGATAATTGGAGCTCTTACTGGGGAAGGTGGGACCTCTACAAACAGGATGGTCTTCACCTGAACAAGAGGGGTACCAATATCCTTGGGGGGGTGGGGGGGGATGGAATTTTGCTAATGTTCTTCGGGGGTGTTTAAACTAATGCAGCAGGGGGATGGGAACTTGAATTGTAGTTCCAGTGCACAGAGGGTTGAGCGTAGTGAGGTCAGGGATGGGTTACAAGGTCATGAGAGGGCACCACTGGTTTGAAATGTGTGTACTTCTATGCCAGGAGCATTAGGAATAAGGTGGGTGAATTTGTAGCATAGGTTGGCACCTGGGATTTTGATGCCATGGCCATTTCAGAGATATAGCTAGAGGAGGGACAGGAATGGTTGTTGCAGATTCCGGAATTTAGATTTTGCAGCAAAAACAGAGAAGATGGTAGAAGAGGCATTGTTAATCAAGGATAATATTACAACAGCTGATATAATGTTTGAGGACTCATCCACTGAGGTAGTTTGGGCTGAGGTTAGAAACAGGAAAAAAGAGGTCACCCCATTGGGAGTTTTTTTTATAGGCCTCTGAATTGTTTCAAGGATGTAGAGGAAAGGTTGGAAAAGATGATTCTCGATAGGAGCCAGAGTAACAGAGTAGTTGTTATGGGGGACTTTAACTTTTCAAATATTGATTGGGTGGACGATAGTTCAACTAGTTTAGATGGGTCAGTTTTTGTTCAATGTGCACAGGAGGATTTTCTGACAGTATGTAGACAGGCCAACAAGGGGTGATGCCGTATTGGATTTGGTACTGGGGAATGAACCTGACCAGGTATTAGATTTGGAGGTAGATGAGCACTTTGGCAATAGTGACCATAATTTGGTTATGTTTACAATAGCAATGGGCAGGGGTGGGTATATACCACAGGGAAAGAGGTATAACTGGGGGAAGGGCAATTATGATGTGATTAGGCAACATATAGGTTGCATAGGATGGGGTATGGACACACTTGAAAAGTGGATCTTCTTCAAGGAACAGCTACTGCGGGTCCTTGATAAGTATATACCAATCAGGGAGGGAGTTAGTTGTGGAGAGAGGGAGACATGGTTTACAAAAGAAGTTGAAGCTCTTGTCAAGAGGAAGAGGAAGGTTTATGTGAAGATGAGGCGTGAAGGCTCAGTTAGGGGGCTTGAGAGTTATAGCCCCCTAAGTTAGCCAGAAAAGATCTAAAGAGAAGGCTTAGAAGAGCCAGGAGGGGGCATGAGAAGTTGTTGGTGGATAGGATCAAGGAAAATCCTAAGGCCTTCTATGTGTATAGAAGGGCCAATCAAAGATAGCAGTGAGAAGTTGTGTGTGAAATCTGAGGACATAGGGGTTAATGAATACTTTTCACCAGTATTCACATTGGAAAAGGGCAATGTTAGTGAGAACATGGAGATACAGGTTACAAGATTAGATGGGATTGAGGTTGACCAATAGGAGGTTTTAGCAATTTTGGAAGATCTGAAAATAAATGAGCTCTGGGAAGCCAGGGAGGGGATTGCAGAGCCTTTGGCTTCATTTTTTATGTCATCATCATCGACAGGGACAGCCCTGGTAATTATAGGCCAGTGAGCCTTACTTCGGTTGTGGATAAGGTGTTGGAAAAGGTTATAAGAGATTGGATTTATAATGATTTGGAAAGTATTAATTTGATAAGGGATAGTCAACACAGTTTTGTGAAGAGTAGATTGTGCCTAACTAACCTTATTATATTCTTCAAGAAGGTGACAAAACAGGTGGATGAAGGTAAAGTGGTTAATGTGGTATATATGGACTTCAGTAATTTGTTTGAAAAGGTTCCACATGGTAGGCTTTTGCACAAAATAAAGAGTTTTGGGATTGAAGGTGATTTATTGGTTTGGATCAGAAATTGGCTAGCTGGAAGAAGACAGAGGGTCGTACTTGATGGGAAATGTTCATCCTGGAGTTCAGTTAACAATGGTGTGCTGCAAGGATCCGTTTTGGGGCCACTACTTTTGTCATTTTTTATAAATGATCTGAAGGTGGGTGTAGAAGGATGGGTTAGTAAATTTGCAGATGATACTAAGGTAAGCAGAGCTATGGATAGTGCAGAAGGATGTTGTGGGTTACAGAGGAACATAGATAAGATGCAGAGCTGGGCTGAGAAGTGGTAAATGGAGTTTAATGCAGAAAAATATGAGATAATTCACTTTGGAGGAACTAACAGGAATGCAGAGTACTGGGCTAATGGTAAAATTCTTGGCAGTGCAGATGGACAGAGAGATCTCGATGTCCAGGTGCATAAATCCCTTAAAGTTGCTACCCAGGTTGACAGGGTTGTTAAGAAGGCATATAGTGTGTTGGTGTTTATTGGTAGGGGGATTGAATTTCGGAGCCACAACGTCATGCTTCAGCTGTACAAGACACAGGTAAGGCTGCACCTGGAACATTCCATACAGTTCTGGTCACCACATTATAGAAAGGATGTGGAAGTTTTGGAAAGGGTTCCAAGGAGATTTAAGATGATGTTGCCAGGTATGGAAAGAAAGTCTTACGAGGAAAGACTGAGGGAACTGAGCCTGTTTTTGTTGGAGAGAAGAAGCTTGAGACGTGACTTAATCGAGACGCATTGAATAATCAGGGGGTTAGATAGGGTGGATAGTGAGATCCTTTTTCCTCGGATGGTAAAGCCTAACATGAGGGGACATAGCTTTAAATTGAAGGGTGATAGATTTAGGACAGATATTAGAGGTAGTTTATTTACATGGAGAGTAGTAGGGGCGTGGAACGGCCTGCCTGCAAACAGTAGTAGTCTCGCCAACAATAAGGGCATTTAAATGGGCATTGGCTATACATACGGATAATAATGGAACGGTGTAGGTTAGATGGGCATTAGATTAATTTCACAGCTCGGCGCAACATTGAAGGTGAAAGAGCCTGTACTGCTCTGTAAAAGTTAATAATGTTTTCCCCTCTCCACAGATACTGTCTGACCTGCAAACATTTTTATATAATTCCACATTAGGTCCACCATATTTTTTTTTTCTTTCGCTGTACAAAGAAGTTGCTTCAGAATGTCACAAAGTGTTGTTGAAATTTATTCACTTAAATCTCCAGAAACAGTTACTCCAAAAGGATGATTACTAACAATCAAACAAGAGTTTGGGTTGAGACATGCGAGTTTGAGTGGAAAAAAAAACAATAACAGAGCCATTAGCCTGGGCCTTTTTAAGGTAAGAGGAGAAAGATTTAAAAGGGACCTGAGGGGCAACGTTTTCACGCTGAGGGTGGTTTGTATGTGGAATGAGCTACCAGAGGGAGTGGTAAACGCAAGTACAGTTACAACATTTAATAGACATTTGGACAGGTATCTGGATAGGAAAGATTTAGAGGGGTATGGGCCAAATGCAGGCAAATGTGACTAGTTTAGTTTGGGAAACTTGGTAGGCATGGACAAGTTGCACTGATGGGTCTGTTTCTATGCTGTATGACGCTATGCTGTAATAGTGAGAGGCAGCATGAAGAAGAGAGAAGAAAGAAAACAAAAATAGGGATCAATACAAGAAAACAAAATTTGTGAGAAAGCAGCTGATGCACAAATGAAGCTTAGATTTGATGAGGGCGGTGTGAAAGACTCTAAGATCTAAGTATGGATAGATTTCAGTCAGGTAGGATGTTAAATGTTGAAACTTTCAATTCTGAACTCACCCCAAGTTCAACAAAGACAGAAAGCAGGGTATTGCGGACAAACAGAGGATGAACAATTGGGTAAATCTTTTAAGAGGCCTATGAGTCTGAACTTTAATAAAATGCATTTCTTAATGACTATCAACTACATGGTGGTTCAGTGGTTAGCACTACTGCATCACAGCACCAGGGTCCCAGGTTTGATTCCAGCCTCATGCAACTGTCTGTGTGCAAACTCCACATTCTCCCCTTGTCTGCGTGGGTTTCTTCCCACAGTCCAAAGATGTGCAGGTCAGGTGAATTGGCAATGGTAAATTGCCTCATAGTGTTGGGTGCATTAGTAAGAGGGGTGTGGGTGGGTTACTCTTCGGAGGACTGGTTGGGCCAAAGGGCCTGTTTCCACACGGTAGGGAATCCAATCTAATCAACTGTTTTATTTCTACCTGCTTCTGGAAATGATATAGGCAAAAGGAAGTTAGATGCATCAGAAAGGTAGATTTATAGCACTGCTTATGGGCAAGAGCAGCGGGAGCAGTAAGGCTTCTTGCTGAACAAGAATCAAACCAGTAAAACTTAACCACGCCACTCAACAATATCTCTGCTTTCCTCACAATGACACAATCCTTCCCCCACATGTGATAATTTTGCTCCCTTGGCCCCTTCAATATTTGCTCCCCTCTTCTACCAATAGGATGTGAGGTGGGAAACTTGTAGAAACAAATTAAAATTACTCTGGAGCTAAAGCTTTGCATAGTTCAGGAAAACCCATATTTCTAGAGTTTCTCATTCACAATCCCCATCTTCCATTCACTGAACATGTACACCAGTAAATGTTGGTGCATCAGTAGTAGGTGGAAAAACAGTCTTTCTGCTTGGATAACACCATAAGAAATGAGCTATTATGTCATACAAAATTCCTCCATTTTAATCTGTGGAATCTACTAGCATTTAGCATAAATGCAATCAGAATATTTAATGGATGCATCATTATACATGTACCTGTGAAGCTGTATTTTATCAAATTTATAGTCATGACAGAATTGCAGGATCAAAGAGGGCTCCACCATTCCCATCAAATGGTGCTGGTACTTGCAACCTCCAGGAAAAAAGCTTCACCCAAGTGAAGACGTCATCAGTGGTTACCACAGCAATTAATTTCTTCACTGGCAGTTCCTTTTCAGGGACTCAAACAGTTACCTACGGATCAGCTGCTTTAGCTAGAATCCCATAGTTTCCAAACATATGACAATCCAGGTGCTCTCAAATCATCCAGATCTCTTTGGCAACTAAAAGAGATTCCATCTTATTAATGTTCAGCAGGTTTGCCGATACTAGAATTCATGATGCATGTCCACTCAAGATACTCCAAGGAGCTGTAATGATCTTTTTATCCGACAACAACCGTCAGGTTTCCCAAAGCTACTGCTTTCACAAAGAAGAATCAGACTATGTTTCCTCAAGGGAAAGGGCTAATCTCTAAGGATACGGCTTGTGTAACCTATAATGAAATCACTGATGTCTAGGAAACATACAACAGAAGGAACATGAGCATAACATTAATAAGCAAGCCATTGGAATGTTGATGATGCACTTCAGGTGACCAGACAGATTGGACAACAATATATACCAACACAGATTTCCTAAATAATTATAGTCTGCTGCACTTCACACACTATTGTACAGCAGTTAGGGCTGGTGGTGCTCTTGGTAGAAGCAGATGAATCCTCTGCATCTTTGGAGACAGAAGGTGAGGAAGACAAAGAGAAAAATGAAGGTGGCTGATGTCACTTACCGACTAAAATGCTTAGTTAAGCAGAGATATCTAACACCCCAAAAATGAAACCATTGTGACTAACCCCCTTGCACACCCCACCCCCACCATGCGATTAAAAGAATGCAGCCCCAAAAGCCACAGATCATTCCTCTCACAATGCAATGATATTTAACATGCATTATTCTTCATAAGGTAAAAGACCACTTGGCAAAGGCAGGACATTGTATCATTGAAATAAAGACCATGGTTGAAAAAACCAAAACAGAATCATGTCACTTTAAAACAGTGACAAACACCATGAGTGGGCAGTGGCAAGACAGTTTGGAGAATCACTTGAGATTGATGATCCTGCCCAAATCCCAATCTCCCAACAAGGAGATTTCAAATGTGGAGAGTAGAAATTCCATTTTCCAATCAAATATTGAACAGCAAAATTCTTGCTAGTGAATGGCAAGAGGTTTATTTATATCCTGATCAATACATCAGCTCATCTCATTAATATACCTTTCACATTCTCTCATCCACTTTGTCGAAAGTAGATGACAATTCCTGGTATGAAAGCCAGACTCCAGTTCACCACTTTCTCGTCCTACCTTCTATCTTGTGTACCAGACACAAACAACTTACATGCTCCAGGAACTCCAGGTCACGCTTGACAAAATGGAGTACCAATTTCCCTCTCCAACAAGTTTGGGACAATTGACAGGAGCTGTACAGGGCAGCTATGGACTCCCAGTTAGGTGTGAACATGTGCACGCCTAGCTTGTAAAAGTGGTACCGCCACTGGGATTTCTGGGAGGCCTCAACAGAGGCCATTATGTCTTCCTGTGGTGAATGGGGAAAGATGATTAATGGTGTATTACAGAGGCACTGGGCAAATTTGGAATGATAGTATATGTAAACTTGCTCAAGCTTGCAGAGGGATCTCCCTGTTGTGGTTCTGTTCGCCAAGCTGAGAGTTTTTGTTGCAAACGTTTCGTCCCCTTTCTAGGTGACATCCTCAGTGCTTGGGAGCCTCCTGTGAAGCGCTTCTGTGCTGATTCCTCCGGCATTTATTATTGACAAATTCTATCAACAGACACATCGACCTAGACCCTATATACCAGTCACTGCAGCGGACAGCAACTGACAACTGGAAGCAGCAGATTCAAACCACTATAAATGTCGGAGGAATCAGCACAGGAGCGCTTCACAGGAGGCTCCCAAGCACTGAGGATGTCACCTAGAAAGGGGACGAAACGTTTGCAACAAAAACTCCCAGCTCGGCGAACAGAGCCACAACAACGAGCACCTGAGCTACAAATCTTCTCACAAACTTTGCAGAGGGATCTCCCATTTCAAACTCACAGTTCAGTTCACTGAGGCCTTGCCAAAGTTCAAGTTTCCACAAACCCGCTCGATGTGGGAGCCTGAGGTGCAGGCCACATGATGAGGATTAGCAGACACCCTGTGAATTGGTACATTGGATTCTCTACGTAAGTGCCTAATCTTTTCAGAGACACAGCCTTCAGCACAATAAATTGCAACGTCATGCATCCATGCTGGAGGTAGGTCTCTCTATGCTCTCACCAGTTCTGCACAGTGGTTCTGGAAATGGCTCAGAATCTCATGTAATCTTCTTCAGCTCCACTTCACAGATTAGCATCTTGTGGAAGAAGAATCATAGCATTCCTCCAATTTGGAAAGAAACCACTTGGCTCATTGAGTCCACACTGACTCTCTGAACAGCATCCCATTCGAATGCACCCCCTATCCTGTCTCTGTAACCCTGCATTGTCCACTGGCAAATCCACCTAATCTGCACATCCTTAGACATTACGGACATCTTTTTGGACTATGGGAGGAAACCAGAGCACCTAGAGAAAATCGACGGAGATACTGAGAGATTACACAAACACCACATAGTCACCCAAGGGTGGAATCAAACCCTGAGCCCTTTAATGTCTGGTTGAAGATTTGTAGCTTGGGTGTCCGTTGTTGTGGTTCTGTTCGCCGAGTTGGAAGTTTTTGCTGCAAACGTTTCGTTCCCTGGCTAGGGAACATCATCAGTGCTTTTGGAGCCTCCTGTGAAGCGCTGCTTTGATGTTTCTTCCGGTATTTATAGTGGTTTGTTCTTGCCGCTTCCGGGTGTCAGTTTCAGCTGTAGTAGTTTGTATGTGGGGTCCAGGTCGATGTGTCTGTTGATGGATGTTCTTGCTGCTTCCGGGTGTCAGTTTCAGCTGTAGTGGTTTGTATATGGGGTCCAGGTCCATGTGTCTGTTAATGGAGTTTGTGGATGAATGCCATGCCTCTAGGAATTCCCTGGCTGTTCTCTGTCTGGCTTGTCCTATGATGGTAGTGTTTTCCCAGTCAAATTCATGTTCTTGGTTGTCTGAGTGTATGGCTACTAGGGATAGCTGGTCGTGTCGTTTTGTGGCTAGCTGATGTTCACGGATGCGGATTGTTAGCTGTCTTCCTGTTTGTCCTATATAGTGTTTTGTGCAGTCCTTGCATGGTATTTTGTAAACTACATTAGTTTGGCTCGTGCTGGCTATTGGGTCCTTTGTTCTAGTGAGTTGTTGTCTGAGTGTGGAAGTTGGCTTGTGTGCTGTTATGAGTCCTAAGGGTCGCAGTAGTCTGGCTGTCAGTTCTGAGATGCTCCTGACGTATGGTAGTGTGGCTAGTCCTTTTGGTTATACAAGGTAATACCTTGTATTATCCTATACAAGGTATTCGCCAAAAACGGATACCCACGCAACTTTATCACCAGATGCCTAAGAGATAGACCACGGAATGAGGACATGCCACAACCAAAAGGACTAGCCACACTACCATACGTCAGGAGCATCTCAGAACTGACAGCCAGACTACTGCGACCCTTAGGACTCATAACAGCACACAAGCCAACTTCCACACTCAGACAACAACTCACTAGAACAAAGGACCCAATAGCCAGCACGAGCCAAACTAACGTAGTTTACAAAATACCATGCAAGGACTGCACAAAACACTATATAGGACAAACAGGAAGACAGCTAACAATCCGCATCCATGAACATCAGCTAGCCACAAAACGACACAACCAGCTATCCCTAGTAGCCATACACTCAGATAACCAAGAACATGAATTTGACTGGGAAAACACTACCATCATAGGACAAGCCAGACAGAGAACAGCCAGGGAATTCCTAAAGGCATGGCATTCATCCACAAACTCCATTAACAGACACTTGGACCTGGACCCCATATACAAACCACTACAGCTGAAACTGACACCCAGAAGCAGCAAGAACATCCATCAACAGACACATCGACCTGGACCCCACATACAAACTACTACAGCTGAAACTGACACCCGGAAGCGGCAAGAACAAACCACTATAAATACCGGAAGAAACATCAAAGCAGCGCTTCACAGGAGGCTCCAATAGCACTGATGATGTTCCCTAGCCAGGGAACGAAACGTTTGCAGCAAAAACTTCCAGCTCGGCGAACAGAACCACAACAACCCTGAGCCCTGGCTCTGTGAGGCTGCAATACTAACCACTGAGTCACCATGCTGCCCCATTTAAGTTGAGAAGAGCTTGAGCTGTTCTGCACTTCTCCAAAAGGATTTTGACACTGCTGTCCCTGTCTTCAACACCGGGATCCTGTTCAATTGTGTTGTGGCCTTCACCCTTTGACAACCAATAAAAATTTTTTTTTGGTGGCTGCACCAAGCTGTGTATTTCTAAGTTGATGGAGCTGAGAGTTGTGTAATAGTGCAATCTTAGAGTGAGTGACCTTGTCAGAAGAGTTTTCACCTTCATCTGGCACAATTCTTAAGGGACAATTGCAAGTCCAGGGTGAGGGGGGGAAGTGGAGGAGGTGAAATGAAAGAAACAAATTAGAATTGACATGCTCAGAAGTTTTTAAATCGTCATTTGAAGTTCATCATTTCGGAGTGGCTGCTGATAACATTACAAAATGATTATATGATATTTAATTCTGTCACCAGATGGTTAGGACCCAATCACCAATACTGATGCCTGTCATATGGCCATTGCTTCTGCTTATGCAAGTGTCAAATTGACAATGATGGCTTATCAGTCTTGCCCACTCTACTTTTTAGGATACCCAGAAATCAGAAGCCAATAGCAAATGTGCTGTTGATATATCCAGGTTCCAATGAACCATCTTCCTCCCCCCACTGTAAGAAAATTAGAATTCAGTCAACTGACTGACTTAAATTTGGGGTTAAGCTCATCTGCACAATTGGCACAGACAGCCTACAACAATATGATCGCATTGGCAGTGCCCACTTTGATTGCCTGTTGGCAAACAGGGGCTGCCCCATGCCATTCTGAATGAGGAAAGGACTCAAGAAAGGCTCAATGACACCAGACAGACATTATTTCAAGGTAATAAATCATTTTTGACACCTGAAGGCCTGAATGTCTAATATGATTCATGTCAGTTCTCAGCTGCTGCACATTCCATTCAGGTCTGCTGACAGCACGCTCGACAGTGTTCCCAGTGGAGTCTGGAGCTTCCCCAGTCATGCCACTTGGCACGCCTGGCAAGCAGAAAATATTCTCTTTTCTCCATCCTGCCCCTTCTCTCTGATTTAGGCAGACATTTTGTGTAAAGTTGAGCACCAGCAAAATCAGGACATTGCATATTCTTTCCTTCCTGGGACAGTAATTGTTTTTCTTTCAACTGCACCTAACGCTGAAATTTTGGTTCCTATGTGTAAGGGTAATGGATTTTGAGTCAGGATTACGTGTGAAAATTTGACCTGTGTTACCTAACTTGGCTTTTCACTTGTCAAATCTAAAAGCAGCCACAGAAATCATTTACAGAACTCTTTTGAACCTTTTTCAAGGCTAACACTATGGCATAAATGTATTAGAAATACCACAATAATCTGACCATGTTAAACTAGTGTAGTATAACAGTACTGTGCAAATTCGAAGATCACAGAATATGTTGAATAAAGTTTGTCATCCGTGAGTTATTTAGCAAAGAAATAGATAAAACAGCTTTAATTTCATATGATGGATGATTATTTAAACACTTCTGATAAGAAGATTTAACTCTTAAAACAGAATAATTTGTTTCCAATCTGTGAAATGAGTCTTCCCTAAGTTACCTGTAAACTTTTAAAAAGGTGTTGCTAAAGCAGATGTCAAAAACAGAGCATATTGAATTATTTTAAAAGAAGAAATTCAACAGTTTTAGTGCACAGAGTGCCAGAGATTAATGACCAATGCGCGATATAGGGAAGGAGCAAAGCAATTGTAGAACAGGGAGAGAAAGGTTCCAGGGCATAGAACCAATTAAAATATCTGTCTGTCTCAGCCTTCAATATAATTAATGATTCAGCTCCAACTGTCCTCTGCAGTAAAGAACTCCACAGATTCACTCACCCTCTTCAAGATTACATTCCTACTCAATTTGTCTTGAATGGTCACCACTTACAGCAATAGTGTGCCTCCTGGTTCTCGAATCTTCCATAAGAGGAAACAACCTCTCGACAACTACTCTGTCAAGCCCCCTCACAATCGTATATGTTTCAATGAGGTCCCCTCTCAGTCTTCTAAATTCAAATGAGTACAAGCCCATCCTTTTGAGCCTCCCCTCAGAAGAAATTCTGTCCATGTTTGGGACCAATCTGGTGTTATGATTTGGGAGGTCATGTTGCGGCTGTACAGGACATTGGTTAGGCCACTGTGGGAATATTGCGTGCAATTCTGGTCTCCTTCCTATCGGAAAGATGTTGTGAAACTTGAAAGGGTTCAGAAAAGATTTACAAGGATGTTGCCAGGGTTGGAGGATTTGAGCTATAGGGAGAGGCTGAACAGGCTGGGGCTGTTTTCCCTGGAGCATTGGAGGCTGAGGGGTGACCTTATAGAGGTTTACAAAATTATGAGGGGCATGGATGTGTAAATAGGCAAAGTCTTTTCTCTGGGGGGGGGGGGGGGGGGGGAGTCCAGAACTAGAGGGCATAGTTTCAGGGCGAGAGGGAAAAGATATAAAAGAGACCTAAGGGGCAACTTTTTCACGCAGAGGGTGGTACATGTATGGAATGAGCTGCCAGAGGATGTGGTGGAGGCTGGTACAATTGCAACATTTAAGAGGCATTTGGATGGGTATATGAACAGGAAGGGTTTGGATTGATATGGGCTGGGTGCTGGCTGGTGGGACTAGATTGGGTTGGGATATCTGGTCAGCATGGATGGGTTGGACTGAAGGGTCTGTTTCCATGCTGTACATCTCTATGACTCTATGACTGCCTCTATCACCAGTATATTTCTCCTTTGGTAAGAGAACCATAACAATTCACAGTCCTCTCAGTGTAGTCCAAAGAGTGCCTTGTTTAGTTTTAACAAGACTTCCTTATAGAAACATAGAAAACTACAGCGCAGTACAGGCTCTTTGGCCCTCAATGTTGCGCTGACCCAAGCCCACCTAACCTACACTAGCCCACAATCCTCCATATGCCTATCCAATGCCCATATATTTATGCTTCTTTTAGATGGTGGTGATGTTACGAGAGAAATAGCAGAAGAAGGGGCGTGTATGATTTTGAAAAATGTGGCACTTTCAGTGAGCACCATTTGATCACTGAAACATTAAGCAAACAGGGGAGAATGCCATTCTAAATATGTCCAAATATGGTTCTACTACCACAGAACCACAAGTTGGCAACAGTGTGACCAGGGCAAGGGACAATTCAGGATATCAGTGAATGGTGGGACCACAGTCTAGCCAATATGGTTTAAAGACTGATAAAGAATGAGAGGAATGACTTGAGAAGGAGGTTGAGTTTGAATCAAATCAACAACACCAACAATTTGCATTCGCATAGGAACAGTTAGGGATAGACCAGTTAGACCCTCAACTCCGTTCCATATTAATGTTTTCAGCTTTGTAAAATACCCTAAAGCACTGCATAAGAAAGTTATCAAACAAAATTTGAGACCAAATTATAATAGAAAACATAAGAGCAAATTGCCAAAAGCTTGTTTAAAGATTCACGTTTTACAAAGTGACTTAATGGAGGAAAGTAATAGATAGAGAAGAGAATAGAATTAGACAGGAAACTCAAGAGATTAGGACCTTTGACAGTTGGCTGCTTAGAGTGGAGTGAATAAAACTGGAAATAGGTAAAAAGTACAAAAAGAAAAATAGTGGGGAGAGAGTGGATTGAGAGAGGAGAAGAAACAGAAAGGAAACAGAAATACAATGTTACAATTTTATCAATTTACCATCTGATCAAATGAAACTTTGTTGTTTAATTTGAGCCAAAAAAATTGATTGGAACCCCATCAGCAATCAAACATGCTGCCAGAAAGATACATTTTAATCACCAGGCCAAACATCTCATTTTTACTTTAAGAATTCTGCAGGGAGAAACATTTTATTTTGCAAATTTTCTTATTTTGGGATTACAAGATACCTTACATAGAACATAGAACACTACAGCACAGTACAGGTCCTTTCACCCTCAATGTTGTGCTAGCCTTTATATCCTACTCTAAGATCAGACTAACCTACATGCCATTTATTTTGCTATCTTCTATGTACCTATCCAAAAGTCGCTTAAATGTCCCTAATGTATCTGACTCTACTATTACTGCTGGTAGTGTATTCCATGCACCCACTGCTCTCTGTATAAAGAACCTACCTCTGACATCTCCCCTGAATCTTTCTCTAATCACTCGAAAATTATGCCCTCCTGTGATAGCCATTTCCGCCCTGGGAAAACATCTCTGGCAATCCACTCTATCTATGCCTCTCATCATCTTGTACACCTCTTATATATCCCACTATGAGAGCTGGTCACTCTGGGTTGGATCAGCCCTAAAGTCACTCTGTAATGAAGCACGTGAAAGAGACAAAACAGTCAGAGCCAGCGTGCAGGAATTATATTCGATAACCTTGGGATAGCAATTACCTCGTGCCCAGTGAATTTAATACAGGACCATGCATCTTTCAGCAATGTGTTAATTATCATGATTGCTGTTGTGGTCAGTGCTAACTTTGCTGCTTAATGGCTGTACATTTCAGCAAAAAGGCCCAAAGTCATTACTTGCTGGCACAATATACAGCCACCCTGCTCCTCTTAAGGGGACAGTGCATTGTGGCTGCTGCAGGCAATAAAATCTGGAATGATGCTGTGCCACATGGAACAAAGGTTGAGCATGAGAGGGCATCCAGCAAGTTTTTCTAATGCTGTGCTAGAGGGTGTTTTGCTGAGGAGATAGAAAGAAGTGGGGATTGATTAGACAGAAGGCCATTCAGACAAATAATGAAAAGGTAGTGGAAACAGATAGTCATACCAGTAAATGCCAAGAGGGAGGATATAAGAATTTCAATGACCTCATCCCAGTTGTCAAGTATGAGGAATGCATCTACAAATACCATATCCTGCAACTGCATGACTGGCCTCAGACATTGTTCAACTCACCATGTTGTTCCCATCACTCACACATCAATAATCACTATCGGTCAAGACTCAGACCTTTCCTCATTTCAATTCACTCTCACATGTTTAGCACTGCTGCTAGCCTCACACCTATATCCTATAGCTTGCACATCATGTCAGCTGTTTAATCTTGATAACCATAATACCCAGTCATATTGCATTGCACTCACTAACACAATTACCTCACTCTCAGAGAGTGGCACACAACCAGAGGCAGCGGAATTTAATGGAGGTGGTGTGAGCACACTTAACCCCTATTGTGGTCATCATGATGGGGAAAGCTGTTCTTCAGTTCCCAGTAGCAGGACTGAAATGCTTCAGAATGACAATATACTCATACTTCATGCTCCTTTCCACATCCCACTTTTCCCTTCTTCCACACTCACACTCCTCAACAAAACCTTATCCTTGTGCCTTCATTCTTTCAGATGCCCAAGAAGAAATGGGAGTGGAGAAAGATGATGACTATGACGATGAGGAAGGCACACTGTTAATCAATTTCACTGCTGCAGTCACCAGCTCAGATATTGACAACCCATTGCTCAGCATAGTGTAGATCTATTTACAGTGAGACATGGGTCATGGAACAGCCTGTAACCAGTACTGGAGAAAGGAAGGGTGGGAAAGGATGGTCCATGTGCTAACTCACTTGAAATTGAAGCTAGAAGCTGTCTCCAGAGGGCTCGACCCGGTCTGCATCAATGGTGCTGAGAAATTGATCAAGAGCTTCACATTCCTGGGAGTGATAGTCACCAACAATCTGTAGTGCTGAAAATGTGTTGCTGGTTAAAGCACAGCAGGTCAGGCAGCATCCAAGGAACAGGAAATTCAACGTTTCGGGCCAGAGCCCTTCATCAGGATGAAGGGCTCTGGCCTTATTCCTGATGAAGGGCTCTGGCCCGAAACGTCGAATTTCCTGTTCCTTGGATGCTGCCTGACCTGTTGTGCTTTAACCAGCAACACATTTTCAGCTCTGATCTCCAGCATCTGCAGACCTCACTTTTTACTCAACAATCTGTAGTGTCCATCCACGTCAAACTGACAGTCAAGAAAGCACAACAACGTCTCTACTTCCTCAGGAGGCTTAGGAAATTCAGCATGTCCACAAGGACTCTTACCACGTTTTATAGAAAGCATCTATCTGGATGCATGACAGTGTGGTATGGCAAATGCTCTTCCCAAGACTGCAAGAAACTACAGAGAGTCATGAACAGAGCCCAGTCCATCACAAAAACCAGTCTCCCTTCAATTGACTCCATCTATACTTCCTGTTGCCTCAGAGAAGCAACCAACATAATAAAAGACTCCCTCCCATCCTGGTTATACCCTCTTCCATCAGGCAGAGATATAAGGCTGCCGTGTGCACCAACAGATTCAAAAACAGCTTCTTCCCTGATGCTTTCAGACTTTTAAATTGACCTCTCAAATGATAATGCTGATCTCTCTCTCTGCACCTTCTCTGAAGCTGTAGACTGTATTCTGCACACTGTTCTGCTGCCCTGATGCACTTTGTAAGGTACAATCTGCCTGTAGAGCACAAAACAACACAACTGAAACTCATTTCAACCTCCAACGTACTTTGCTTTTGCATCTTTCCTCAGATGTTTTTTAACAACCCAAAAACACTATTTTGAAATGAATGATATGCAATGGGATGGAAGATACTTAAGATGGTTTAAAGATAGCATCAAAAGGCGATTTTGGATTTTGAGCAGGTTAGGCAGAAAGTAGACATGTTGGCCCATGGCACCAATGAAAGGACTGTGTCACCTTCATGGATAAGTCACATCTGCACAGCTTTGTAAGATACTGCAACTGAACATGTGCTGATGGACAGTTTCCACCAAATCAGGAGAGGACAGAAGTAAGGTTGGTCCTGGGCAAGGCATGCCCTCTGCTGCACTAATAAATGCAGGGAGTGAGAGGTAAAAAGAGAATCATAGAAGGACCAGCAGCTAGTGAATTTGTATTCCCCTGTGCCAACTAAAATAGGTCAAAAAGGTGTTTTGAAATTTCATGCATTGCTCCATCTAAAGTGTCCATTGAGATTTTCCTAATAATTCCTTTAAAGACATAACTGGAATATCTATTTCCAACTTAAATAATGTTTCCTTTCAAGACAAATTTGAAAGTTGAATCCACTCAGTCTTAGGTGACTAACTACCCAGTTACAAGATCCAAAAATAGACCCACTTTTAAAAAGCCGATTAATCAATATCCATTAATAGGATCACCGGTATGTGTGTGGACTCTAATTGTGGTTGTGTACTGATTCATGTTAACACATGTTTCACTTAATCATCAAAATAAATTTAAATGTGCACTAAGATGCATGTCAAAAATGTCCATTCTGTAGTGATGTTTTAAAATCTTTCTAAAATCATGGCTTCCATGGTTACTCCTATTTTCAACAAAAAAAAAGGATTGGTGCATTGCACCATAACACACAGGTGATAATTAAATAGTAATGACAGTCCTCACTCTTAAAACAATGCTCCTGAGAGTGGGCAGCCCAGCCAGACAGCATCTGTAGATATCAATAAGAAACACAAGCCTATTAAAGGAAAGCACATTTCTAGTGATGGGTACCTGCAATTATCTATAAATACAGACAGCTATTTGACATTACTAAGACAGCTGTATCAGGAGTTAAGCCATTAAACTAACAACATACAAACTTATAATTAATTAACAAATAAGTAAAATGCTTTTCCTCCACAACATAAGTAACCCTAGCAACCACACAGGGGTTATCTGCCTTTATACATCCAGATAGAAACTTTATAATTTATATTTAAAATGCAAATATAAAAGAGGAAAACAGGTTAAATGGTCGGTTTTAGTGCAATTGTAACAAATGTACTTAAAAAGATGGAGTGGAACGTTAAGACGAAACCCTAGGTGAACATTCTGAGGGTGGGGGCACTGTCAAATTGGGTGTAAGGGCAGCAGTTGGGCTCTCTGCTGTATCCCCTCCTCCTCTCCTGCTCGCTAAGTCTGCGGTGGGAAGAATGGTGGATAATATTGTGCTTGGTATCAATCCACCACTGCTCCCTCACTACCCGACACCTGGAGGAAGAACGCCTCATCTTCCGCCTTGGAACACTTCAACCCTAGGACATAATGTGGACTTCATCAGTTTCCTCATCCCCCACCTTACCCAGTTCCAACCTTCCAGCTCAGCACTGTCCCCAAGACCTGTCCGACCTGCCAATCTCCCTTCCACCCGTCTGCTCCACCCTCCTCTCTGACCTATCACCTCCATCCCCACCCCCATTCACTTATTGTACTCTTTGCTACATCTACCCAGCCCCACCTCCACCCCCACCCCCATTTATCTCTCCACCCTGGAGGCTTCCTGCCTCTATTCCTGATGAAGGACTTTTGCCCGAAACGTCGATTTTCCTGTTCCTCAGATGCTGCCTGAATTGCTGTGCTTTTCCAGCACCACTCTAATCAAAACTCTGGTTTCCAGCATCTGCAGTCCTCACTTTTGCCTATGCCTGTCACATGGGAAACTGGGGTTTAATTTCCTGAGGGGGAGTGGCTGATCTCTATGGATAACAAAGGGCATTTTTTAGTTGAGTTGAAGACTATCCGATCAGCCATGATCTCACTAAATGACAGGATACACTCAGTGGACAGAATTGCCTAATCCTAATTGGGGCCCTTAAGTGGTAATTGTTTAGGGCCCTCCATTCCTCCACCAGTGCTAGTCAACCAATGACAGATAGGGGATTTGCTACACGGAGATAGGCAAGGAAACCTGGCCAGTACAGGGGGTTGGAGGGGGTGCTATCAAAAGTCACAGTGTCTGATCAGAGGAAAAAAGGACCTGTCAACAGGAAGGTGGAGCATTTTGCCTTTTCCCCAACACCCCCTCCTGTGATTGCCATCTGCCAGCTCTTCCTTTTCTCCAAGAATCCCATGCTGAACGGGTTGATAGCCCAAGTGGAATACTGACTGCAGCTTGTTATAGTCCAACAGGTTTAGTTGGAAGCACTAGCTCTTGGAGCGCTGCTCCTTCATCAGGTGGTTGTGGAGTATAAGATTCCAAATCATGCCTGCAGCTTTTAATTGGCCTACAGTTCTCAGGGGTGGGATTCAAATGGGAGAAGTCTTAAAATTAAATGCTGCCTTGCACACTTCCTAAAGAGTGTCAGACCATTATAGGAGAGATTCCACTGCCACTTATGGAATTAATTCCTTTGGGACTCCCAGAGATCAGTCAGTAGGGGTCTTAGGGCAGAAATCATGCCCCTTGACATCCATCATTAAATGCCACCCATTGTGCAAGTCGACTGGATGAGATGCGAAGAACAGCTTCGCAATAAACTCTAATTAATTGTCCAGATGCTCTCTATTGCAGGAGATGTTTACTGTCATAAGAAAAACCTGATCAAAGTAGTTCTCACACTGAAAAGATGGATAATTTAGGACACTGTTACTCCACGCCCAGTACCACATACAGTCACAGTACTCTTTATACTTATGTAGTAAAATGTTTTGAAAGCCATTTCACTCATGGTGACAACACCCTTTTGTCCTATTCTTAGCACGATGATATTAGGATGACTAATCTATGGGAGATGTAAATGAATGTTTTAGTTGTATAATACTGACAGTTCCCAAATGATTTTCAATTTTTTATGCTTTCTGTCAATTTCAGCTGCACAATATGTAGATGCTGTGCAGCCAACACCTCACCTGTAAAGGTTGTAAGTGACTCTATCCCATTTTATATCTTCTCCCCTGCAATTTAACATCTCCTTTCCCATTGGGCTCTATGGGTGCCAACAACATTCAGTACTTCACCCAGGGACCATTTTCTACGTGTAAAAACAGACACTAAAAGCAGGAGATTCCTTTTGTTTGCTTTCAGCCGTTATTGCATTGGACTGAGGTGGAATTGATGGAATAAAAACTGAGCAGCTTCTACAATTGGCATCAAGACTGCACTGTCCAATAAAGACAAATAACCTATTCACATGTCAGAATGTGGAATTATGTGCCATAAATCCTTAATAAAACAGCGTTCATAATTACTTTTATCAACAATTAAATAATCGATTGAAAAACAGCACCATTGAAAGAAAAGGATTGGGGGATGGGTAAGATTGCAGGTATAGATGAGACATTGCATTATCTTTATGTTGTTCTGCAATTCTATAAATACATTCAAGTTTTTCTACCAATCAGTTTTACTGTACAAACAGGAGGCAAGATTACTTTTTGCAACAAAACAAATGATTTGCACAACACAGACAAAAATACTGTAATACGTTAGTTACTGAGGATAAATATCCGTTATCTATTTTCCCAATTATCAACCAAACTTCTTTTTGACAAAGTTCTATGGGAGAAAGTAAAACAATCTCATTTTTTATTTCTCCTCCTACCTGCATTATAAATCATCATAATTCCTGCAGCATATTGTATAACAGAATTTGGACACTCTTGATTATTCCCTGTTTTCAATGATCTACTTGAGATTCCTCAAGAGTGTGGTGCTGGAAAAGCACAGCAGGTCAGGCACATCCGAGGAGCAGGAGAATCAACATTTCAGTCATAAGCCGTTCATCAGGAATAAGGCTTGTGGGCATGCCTGAAGCATCAATTCTCCTGGTCCTCGGATACTGCCTGACCTGCTGTGGCTTTTCCAGCACCACACTCTCAACTCTGATCTCCAGCATCTGCAGTCCTCACTTCCTCCTTGGGATTCCTCAAATGCAGTTCATTGTAAAGCTTTCAAAATGGAACATTTCATATGGTTTTCTAAAATTGCAAAAGGTATCACTTAACTTACATTCAGAGATTTCAGAAAAGAATTTTGTATTCAGCTTGTCCCTGGCATAATCTCCATTCCCATGGCAACAACTCAATGCCTCTTCTGTCTGAGGCTGAACCAAACTGTTCACAACCTTGAAGTCATACCTGTCTCTAAGCTAAGCTTTAAATCATGCATTTGCGTCAAGACCCCCTATTTGCATCTCTGCAAAAATTACCCCACTCCACCCCCAGCTCTACATCTGCTGCTGTAACACTCAGTCATTTGTACTTTTAATACTTCCAGACTTAACTATTTGAACACCTCCTTGCCAGGTATTACCAAGTTCTACCCTCTGTAAACGTATCATCCAAAACTCTGCAGCTTGTGCGTATCCCACATTAAGTCCCATGTGTTCATTACTTCATGCACACTGACTAATTCCTGGCTAAACATAAGAATGAGTACCAAAAGTAGGCCATCTGGCCCCTCGAGCCTGTTCCGCCATTCAATAAGCTCATGCACGAACTTTTTGTGACCTCAACTCCACTTACCCGTCCTCTCAGCATAACCCTTAATTCCTTTACTGTTCAAAAAATTATCTACCTTAGCTTTAAAAACATTCAATGAGGAAGCCTCAACTAGTTCACAGGGTAGAGAATTCCATAGATTCACAACCCTCTGGATCAAGAAGTTCCTTCTCAATTCAGTGCTAAGTCTGCACTCCCTAATTTTGAGGCTTGCCCTCTTGTCCTAGTTTTACCTGCCAGTGGAAACATCCTCTCTACTTCTAACCTATCTATTCCCTTCATAGTTTTATGTTTCTATAAAATCCCCCCATATTCTTCTAAATTCCAATGAATATAATCCCAGTCTATTCATTCTCTCCTCATAAGCCAACCCTCTCAACTCCAGAATCAACCTAGTGAACCTCCTCTGTAACCCCACTAGTGCCACTATATCCTTTCTCAAGTAAGGAGACCAAAACTTAATGTAATACTCCAGATGTGGCCTCACCAGCACCCTATACAGCTCAACATAACCTCCCTGCTTTTAAACCCTTTAGCAACGAAGGACAAAATTCCATTTGCCTTCTTAATTACCTACTACACCTGCAGACTAACATTCTATGATTCATGCACAAGGACACCTAGGTCCCTCTGCATACCAGCATCCTGCAATTTTTTACCATTCAAGTAATAGTCATTTTTACTGTTATTCCTACCAAAATGGATGACCTCACATTTACTAACATTGTATTCCATCTGCCAGAACTTTGCCCATTCACTTAAAATATCTATGCTGCTCTGCAAAGTTTCACAGTCCTCTGCAACTTTGGAGTACCACTCATCTTAGTGTCATCTGCAAACTTTGACATGCTACACTTGGTCCCCAACTCCAATCATCCACGTAAATTGTGAATAATTCCGGTCACAACACTGGTTCCTGTGATACATCACTTGTTACTGATCGCCAACCAGAAAAGCATCATTTATCCCCACTCTTTGCTTCTTGTTAGTTAACCAATTCTCTATCC
This sequence comes from Hemiscyllium ocellatum, assembly GCF_020745735.1. Taxonomy (NCBI): domain Eukaryota; kingdom Metazoa; phylum Chordata; class Chondrichthyes; order Orectolobiformes; family Hemiscylliidae; genus Hemiscyllium; species Hemiscyllium ocellatum. The sequence continues at coordinate 16,343,296 of NC_083404.1, read as the reverse complement.
ATGCGAATACATAATCAGTAAATGCCATATATCTTTACCTTATGCAGCAGCCTTTTGTGTGGCCCCTTGTCGAATGCCTTTTGGAAATCTAGATACACCACATTTACTGGGTCCTGTTGTCCACCTGCTTGTAATGTCCTCATAGAATTCCAGTAGACAGGTTAAACATGGTCTGGCTTTCAATGCTGTGTCTGCTCAACAGGCCAATTTCTATCTAGATGCCTTGTCAATTCTTCCTCGATAATAGATTCAAGCATTTTACCCATTACAGAAGTTAAGCTAACCAACTTATAATTCCCCATCTTTTGTCTACCTGCTTTTTTAAACAGTAGCATCACATTTACTGTTTTCTAATCTGCTGGAACTACCCCAGAGTCCAGTGAATTTTGGAAAATTACCACAAGTGCATTTGCTATTTCTCCAGCCACCTCTTTTAGTACCCTGGGATGTATTCCATCCGAGTCAGGAGACTTGCCTACCTTTACCTCCATTAGTTTGCCCAAAATCACCTCTTTCATTACAATGATCGTTTCCAGGTCCTCACCTACCTTTATAAACAGGATTTGATTTTTAAATCCCCATAATTGTTTTCAAATCTGCTCATAGTCTCGAACTCTCTCTCTATCTCTGTATGTTTCTTTCTTAGATTAGATTAGATTACTTGCAGTGTGGAAACAGGCCCTTCGGCCCAACAAGTCCACACCGACCCGCCGAAGCGCAACCCACCCATACCCCTACATTTACCCCTTACCTAACACTACGGGCAATTTAGCATGGCCAATTCACCTGACCCACACATCTTTGGACTGTAGGAGGAAACTGGAGCACCCGGAGGAAACCCACGCAGACACGGGGAGAACGTGCAAACTCCACACAGTCAGTCGCCTGAATCGGGAATTGAACCCGGGTCTCAGGCGCTGTGAGACAGCAGTGCTAACCACTGTGCCACCGTGCCGCCCACAAGATATCTGTGCTTCTGCAATTCAGACTTCTTGAGCATCTTCCATTTTAATCATTTCACCATCGATGACTTTGTTAAGTCACTTAGTTCTGTAAATCCTCTCTGACCTTCTTCATCTCCCCACTTCTCTTGCCTTCTTTCAAACATTCCCTGTTTGAACAACATTTTGATCATCAGACATAATTCCCGTTTTATGGAACGGTGTTGAATTCGCTTTGATCATGCAGCTGTGAGATGCTTCACTACCTTAAAGCTTGAAAGAAATGATACATAAATACAATGTCTTGTTGCTTTTCATAAAACATCAAAAAAGGTGTTCAGTTCAATAAATATAGAGATTTGCAGAAACTCTAGTTTGAAACCCATAAAGTAAAATACTGAATAGAGTTTTATACTTCAACATAAAACTTCGCTGAAACTTTGAGTTAAAAAAGTTACAAACAGATTACATTGTAGAGCGTTTGAAGGACAGGAAGTCAATGTTCTTGAATCCTGTAGTGAATGTTTCCAGCTGTCAACAACAAGCTAAGAGCATGTGACAGTGTTCACAGGTAGTCCCTGATGTGACTCAGACAATCATAAAATACTGTTTCAAAATCACTGCTGGGTATGTCACATTATACAGAGTAAATAATGTTCAATTCAACAACTAACATGCATTACTAAAGTTACCACAGCGATAGCAAATAGATGTAGTTCTTCTGATCTTCTTGTCTCTTTGATTTCATTTCTAATTATTTTCTTGCATCTCTTAAAGTTACTGCAAACACGTGCAACTCAATGATGGGGATGTAGATAAAAGTGCATTATCACTTGTCTAACATAGGATATAATGTATGGATGCCTGGAAATTGGTAAGACAAAACAACTGACTCCAAGCTGGAGTCACATAAGTCTCTTGACTGACAATGGCAGCACCCTTTGACTGACTGCAGTCCGCCTTCACCCCACTAAAAATTGCTCCCTTCTGGCATTCCATTTTCTTGAAGCATATGCAACGTGGCTGCTGCATAAACTGCTCGTATACTTTGCAAGTCTGACATAGCATGATGCCGCACGACAGTATGTCCACCTGCAGGAGTGCGCAGTGTTCCAACCTTGACATGCAACCTGCCTCTCCTTCTGAGCTAAAACTCAATGCAAACCACAGAGGCTAGCAGTCTGTAACTGTGCACTAAAAAAGCAATAAGATACATAAAGGCAGTCAGGCATAAATCAGTGTTGATAGTGTGGTGCTGGAAAAGCACAGCAGGTCAGGCAGCATCCAAGGAGCAGGAGAATCAACGCTTCAAGCAAAAGCCCTTCCTGTTGAAGAGCTTTTGCCTGAAATGTCGATTCTGCTGCTCCTCGGATGCTGCCTGACCTGCTGTGTTTTTCCAGCGCTACATTGTCGAATCTAATCTCCAGCATCTGTAGTCCTCACTTTCACCTAGCCATAAATCAGTGCTGAGAATGAGTGTGTGCTAAGAAAGAAATGTGGAGTAGACAGAAATTAGCAGCCTCCAAATGGGTACAAAGTGAGCAGATGCAAAGAAAGCAAGTGAAAATTCATACGATGCTTCCCGTGTAGGTAATGAGTTGCATGCATGTGCCTGCACACTAAACAATCAAAGAACTGTGCAAGCTAAAACTATAGCTGTGCTCCAAAGCAAAATGCTGAAGGGTGGAACTGGTTGATCCGAGAGTAGGCATGGTGAGGCTGGTAGTTTGCCCATGCCAATTTGTGTAGACTAAGGTTTGAGGAAGATGGTGACCACAAGCATGTGGGGATATTGTTTGGAAGAAACAGTTGGATGATGGTCAGGACAAGCATTCAGCAAGCTGCAGCCTCCAGCTGCCTGCACTGATTGGCACAAGGGGTCTCTGCACCATCCAGTTTCTTGGGGAGGGCGTGGGGAATTGGAAGTGGGATATAACCAACTGAGTTGGGGCTTGAATAAAATGCAAATACATGAAAAGAAGGCATTTGTCATTCACTAGCAAAATTCTGAAATTTCCATTTAAACTTGAGGAGAAAAAAAGAGAAAAAAATTCTCAATTTTGAGATTCTGATTTTTTTCATTCTCTCCCTATTTTCCCCCCTTTCTCACTATTGGTCATGCCATTGGAAGAAATTATACCTGAAGAGTCTGTATAAGAAATATATCAAGAAATTGGCCAAATTGGCAGATGGCGTGGAGTGTGGGTAAATAAGAATTTGTGCATCTCAACAGGAAGAGTAAGAAAATAATATTATTTAAATGGAAAGAGACTGCGGAATTCTGTGGACTTGGGTGCCATTGTACATGAATCTCAAAAGGTCAGCATGCAGGTGCAGCAAATAATTAAGAAGCCAAACAAGATGTTGGCCTGACCACAAAGGGGATAGAATATAAAAGTAGACAAGTCTTACTACAACTGTACAGGGTATGGCTGAGACCATATCTAGAATAATGCATGCACTTACTTAAGAAAGGATATAATTGCACTAAAGGTAGTCCAGAAAACAAAGGGACTATGTTATGAGGAAACGTTAAGCAGGCTGGGGCTGAATTAATTGGACTTTAGAAGAATGAGAGGTGACCTTATTGAGAAGTATAGGATTCTGAGGGGTCTTGGCAGACTTTTTCCTGTGAGGGTCTATTGATGCTTTCCCTGTGCAGATTTGTGATTAGGGGATGTCGTTTCAAAAGGAGGGTTAACTCATTTCTGATGGAGATAGAGTCATAGAGATGTATAGCACAGAAATAGACCCTTCGGTCCAACTTGTCCATGCCGATCAGATATCCTAACCTAATCTAGTCCCATTTGCCAGCACTTGGCCTATATCCCTCTAAAGCCTTCCAATGCATATAACCATTCAGATGCCTTTTAAATGCTATAATTATAATTCCACCACTTCATCTGGTAGCTTATTTCATACACAAAACGCCCTCTGCCTAATAAAGTTGCCCCTTAAATCCCATGTATATCTTTCCCCTCTCATCATGAACCTATGCCCTCTAGTTCTGGACTCCTCCACCCCAGGGAAAAGACCTTGTCTGTTTATCCTATCCATGCCCCTCATGATTTTATAAACCTCGAATGGTGAGGAATTTCTTCTCTCACAAGGTCTCAGATGCTTTGAATTCTCTTCTACAATGAGTAATAGAGGTAATTGAGTCTGTTCAAGACTCAGTTAGACAACTTATTGATAGACAAGAGATTCAAGGGTTCTGGGAGTCAGGCAGGTAAATGGAGTTTAGGCTGTCTTAGCTCACCCATGATCTGATTGACTGGTGGATAGTCCTAAGGGGCTGAAAGAGCCCTCCACCATCTAGTTCTTCTATTTAAGCTTGGCGAAAGGGAAATTCTCTAAATTATCTCAAAATCTAGTGAATATTAAGCATACTTTCTATTTCAAATATAAATCTAGTGCTATTGCTTGCCAAGTTTTATAAAGCATCCTTTGATCCTGACAATACCTTGCCTATTTATTAGAAGTTATATGTGTAATAGTTCTAAGTCTGTGTAATTGCATATTTATAAGCTTTGATAGTTGTTATAACAACAATATTAGAAACTCAAATATACCATAGAAACAAAATGTAAATGAAGAGTGAACAGATGATCAGCACCAGAATTTACAAATTTTAACTCATTAGCAAATATTAACAAAAACCACCAAACTGATGACTTAATAATACACATCATGGTCACCAATGTTTGATATTGTATTTAGGAGACAGCTATCAATTATGTAAAAAACTGAACCTTCCTAATGTACTAATTTTGAGCTTTATGGTGATGGAAGTCTGGTATTTTTAACCAGTATATACTGTCCAGAATCTGGCACTAATAAGCATGTGTAATCTGTATTTAAATGGGGGATTTTATTTTTGATAATTGCAGTTTTAGTTTTGGTATTTATCAAAATTTTGAGACACCGTGAGCTGAAATAGCATCTGTATACATGTAAATGTACATTTTATGACCCATACACTGTAGCCGTATGTTCACATGCTGGGACCTTCTTAAAATAGCACCAGTCAACACTACTGACAATTAGATTAGATTAGACTTACAGTGTGGAAACAGGCTCTTCGGCCCAACAAGTCCACACCGACCCGCCGAAGCGCAACCCACCCATACCCCTACATTTACCCCTTACCTAACACTATGGGCAATTTAGCATGGCCAATTCACCTGACCCGCACATCTTTGTGACTGTGGGAGGAAACCGGAGCACCCGGAGGAAACCCACGCAGACACGTGGAGAACGTGCAAACTCCACACAGTCAGTCGCCTGAGTCAGGAATTGAACCCGGGTCTACAGGCGCTGTGAGGCAGCAGTGCTAACCACTGTGCCACCGTGCCGCCCACACTGTGCCACCGTGCCGCCCACTACTCCACAAACAAATGGTATAACGTAAAATAATTCACAATTTGAACAATATATGCATTTTACATATGCACACTTACTTTGTCTAATTTTTCTAAAGCTGTTAGATTCCTTAAAAGGGACTATTTCTGTTGAAATTAAAAATCAAAGAAATTACAGCTGTGATGGAGCTCAATCAGTTCACATTGTCTGTGCAGATTAGCTGTTCAACTGAGATCATGTACTCATTAATACACATTTGCAGCTTTGACATCTACCTTATCCAATTATCTTCTAGATTATTATCTTATTTTCTCTTTCCCATCAGCCATTCCATATTCTGATGATCTCTACAAGACATAATTTTCTTTCACCTTTCCTTCTATTTCAATTTATTATAATATAAATAAATAATTCGAAAGGTAGCAGTCCAAAAATAAACCTCATTTGTATAGCTCCTTTAGCATAGTAAAATATTCCAAAGTGTTTCACAGGACCATTAAAAAAAATTATATCTAACCTGACAGAGAGACAGCAAACAGACAAATAGCTTCTCAAGGCAATCTTAGAAGGAGTAAAGAGAGGAAGGGAGGTGGAGAGGTTTAGGGACGTCATTCCAAGACTTAGCTCCTGAGCAGCTGAAGACACAGTGTCCAATGAGAGAGTTTAAAATAACAGAGACGCTCAAGAGGACAGAAGAAATACATAGATCTCAGAGAATCTGAGGTCAAATTAAAGTTAAACAAAACCATGCACAATTTGAAAACAGGAATGAGAATTTAAGAGCTGTTGGTTAACTGGTAGCCATCGCAGGTCAGCCAGCATAAAGACTGAAAGGTGAATGGGTACTGAAATATTTTGGCAATAGTACTGAAGGCATGTGCTCCAGAACCAACTGCACTACTGGCCAAGCCGTTCTAGTCCACGCACACAATCCTTTACCTGAAATCCTTGGGGCCAGTTGTTTTTTGGAATTCAGACTTTTTCAGATTTTGGAATAAATGACATGCTCACAGGTAAATTTTTTACAAATTTCACTAACAGCACATGCGAATAGAATGAGCGCTGAGAGACAACTGATGCCTGCCAGTGTGAGACCATGTCAGTTGATTATGATTATGATTATGATTAGACTTACAGTGTGGAAACAGGCCCTTCGGCCCAACAAGTCCACACCGACCCGCCGAAGCGAAACCCACCCATACCCCTACATTTACCCCTTACCTAACACTACGGGCAATTTAGCTTGACCAATTCACCTAACCCGCACATCTTTGTGACTGTGGGAGGAAACCGGAGCACCCGGAGGAAACCCACGCAGACACGGGGAGAACGTGCAAACTCCACACAGTCAGTCGCCTGAGTCGGGAATTGAACCCGGGTCTACAGGCGCTGTGAGGCAGCAGTGCTAACCACTGTGCCACCGTGCCGCCTGAGTGGGTGTGGAGTTGGTCACCTGTTCACACACCAAAATGACACTGCATGCTGCACAAAAAAAATTCGGATTTCAGAATTTCTGATAAAGGATGGTGTACCTGTACAGCTGCAACACTGGCATTTATCACCCACTGTAGAAAATGATCATGTTGTGTGTGTGAAAAGCAGGACAAATCCAATCTGGCCGATTACTGCCATACTAATCTACTCTGAGTCATCAGCAATGTGATGGAGGAGGTTGTCAGTGTGCAAACAAGTGGCATTAGCAACAGAAATAATCTGCTCACTGACACTCCGGTTGGGTTCCACCACGACCACCCAGTGCCTGACCACATAATTGCTTAGGTCCAAAAATGGACCACAGAGTAAAAACCAGAGATGAGGTGACTGCTTTTTAAATCAAGGCATCATTTGGTCACAAAGGGACACCAGCAAAATTGCTGGCAATGGGAATCAGAGGAATTGAAGGAGAGTATTGGAAGTCACTCCTCTTAGTCCAAATTCCTCAGGAGTTCCTTAGAGTAATGTCTTAGGCTCAAGCCATTTGAGCTGTTTTATCAGCAACCTTCCCTCCATTATCAGATTGGGAGGTCAGAAATCGGAATGCCCTCTGATGATTCCATCATGTTCAGAACCGATCTCAATTCCTCAGATACTGAAGTAGCCATGTCCACATATACTAAGGTATGGACCATATCAAGGCTTGTTCAGACAGATAGCAAGTAACAATTGCACCACACAAAGACTGAAAAGACTATCTCCAACAAGAGAGAATCTAATTATGGCCCCTTGACCATCAATAGCAATTCCATTGTTGAAATCCACACCATCAGGGGGTTACCACTGATCAAAAACTGATTTGGACTAGCCATATAAAGACTGTGGTTATAACAGCAGGTGTCAAGCTTCTACAGTGTTCTTGCAGCTACACCCATTCAGGCAAGTGGAGAGTATTCCATCACACTCCTGACTTGTGCTTCATAGATGATGAACATGCTTTGTGGTGGCAGGAGGTGAGTTACTCGCTGCAGGATTATTAGCCTCTGATTGTTTTATATAGTGCAGTATTCATATGGCGAGTACAATTCAGTTTCTGGTCAATAGTAGCCCGCAGGATATTGATAGTGGCAGATTGAGTAATGCCTTTGAATTTTAAGAGGTGCTAGTCAGATTCTCTTTTGGGAGATGATCACTGCTTGGTACTTGAATGGTATGAATGTTCCTCGCCAGCTGTCAACCCAAGCATGGATATGTCTAGGTTTTGTTGTATTTGGTCATGGATTCTTCAGTATCTCAGGAGTTGTGAATGGTGTTGAAAATGGTCTCTAATGATTGCACAGTCACTATTTATGGCCTTATGATGGACAGAAGGTGATTCAAGAGCAGTTGAATATTATTGGGATTAGGACATTACCTGAGGCAGTCTAGCAGAGACATCCTGGAGCTGAGACGACTTACCTTCAGCAACTGTAAACTTCATCCTTTCTGCCAGTGGAGAACTTTCCACCCGATTCCCATTGACTCCAGTTTTGCTCAGGCTCCTTGATACTACATTCAGTTGAATGTGGACTTAATATCCATAAGACCATAAGACATAGGAGTGGCAGTGAGGCCAATTGGCCCATCGAGTCCACTCCACCATTCAATCATGGCTGATGGGCATTTCAACTCCACTTATCGCATTCTCCCCATACCTCTTAATTCCTTGTGACATCAAGAATTTATCAATCTCTGCCTTGAAGACATTTAGCGTCCCGGCCTCCACTGCACCCTGCGGCAATGAATTCCACAGGCCCACCACTCTCTGGCTGAAGAAATGTCTCCGCATTTCTGTTCTAAATTTACCCCCTCTAATTCTAAGGCTGTGTCCACGGGTTCTAGTGTCCTCGCCTAACGGAAACAATTTCCTAGCGTCCACCCTTTCCAAGCCATGTATTATTTTGGAAGTTTCTATTAGATCTCCACTTAATCTTCTAAACTCCAATGAATACAATCCCAGGATCCTCAGCCATTCCTCGTATGTTAGACCTACCATTCCAGGGATCATCCGCGTGAATCTCTGCTGGACATGCTCCAGTGCCAGTATGTCCTTCCTGAGGTGTGGGGACCAAAACTGGACACAGTACTCCAAATGGGGCCTAACCAGAGGTTTATAAAGTCTCAGTAGCACAACGGTGCTTTTATATTCCAACCATCTCGAGATAAATGATAACATTGCATTCGCTTTCTTAAATATCAATTGCAGTCAGTTACCACTTCAGTCTTTTTTTTCATGCTTGAACCAAGACTATAATTAGGTCAGGATCTGAATGGCTCTTGTGGAATTCAAACGTGGTGTCAATGAGAAGATTACTGCAAAGCAAGTTCGGCTTGATTGCACTATTGATCGACACCTTCCATCATTTTACTGATGATGGAGTGATGATTCGCCAGGTTGGATTCGTCCTGCTTTTTGTGTATGGGATATATCGGAGCAATTTTCCACATTGTCAGGTAGATGCCATTGTTGTAGCTAGAAGAAGCTAAAGGTTAATCTTACAACAAAGATCTACCTCTTGATGGTTTTAACAGTAGATGAGCTAAAGCAGGGATGAGACATGGAATTGGAGGTAGACACTTTGTTGTACAAAGCTAAAACCAAAGGTTCATTATCATTAACTACAATGTTCTTTAACTCAATGGCAGAATACTATCATTTGCTTTATTATTTTGTTTCCATTAAGGTATTTACTGGAGTGACCTACAAACCTTTGCATCTAAGTTAATCAAAACTGAAGATTGTGGCAAAAGTCACTAATACACCTACAACTCAGCTTTGAAAGACTTATTTTTCTATCAAGGCATCGATCAACGTATGAAACATATTGGGCTGAATCTTGCAGTTTTTGACTAAGTCCAAGTGAAGACCTAAAGTCACTTGGTTCCACAATCAATCAATTAACACACCTGTAAATGATTCTTTGTCCAACATGCAAACAATTGTTTATGATATGTTACAGCGCTGGGTTAGCAGACTCTGATTCACCCAGAAGTAAGAAAACTTCTTGGCAATCAAAAGAATTGAACAACTTTACAGAGTTTGCATTAGGTTTATGTACATTAATCATCATCAGATATGGAGCATGATCGCATAGTTACAGCCAATCAATAATTATAATTATGTCATGGTTAGTAGCTTGAATCAATGATATTGATTAAGTTTTAATGGCTTACATCACCTTTTCTCAGCTTGCAAACTGTGATTTAGTATTTCCTCTACGAAGACTTGCAGTTTGCAAATGTGGTTAGTATTTCCTCATCTTATCCATCTACTTCTTCATAGCTTTAACTATAGTTAGTCACGTAAGCATGGGGAAACATCAGTCTGTGGTTTCTGTCTGCTTTCCTTGCCGTGTTTTCCCAGTTTTGAGTTCCGTAAGGCAGGAGGCTGAATATGAATTAGGTGATTTAAGCTATTCGCAAGGTGTTTAATAACCAATTATGACTGGTAAGTGGTCTCATGCTGCTGCCTAGCGAGAATCTCACCATTCCTCTTGCGAAAAGTGTAAAAGGTGGCATGGGTTGTACCCGAAGTTGAGACGGGCCTTGCTGTTCTTGTTGGCTGATACACCTCACCGTATGCCACATTGTCTGGGTCCCTATAATATTTGCCCAACATCTAATAAAATGTTACAGAAGAAATCTAGCATCATTGGCATTGCATAGATATTATTACTTGCACATGTATAATTGCAGTAGGAATAATGGAGGCTACCGAAAAGAAGCATTTGTCATGCACGTGTGTTATGTTGACATTAGACCATTTGATTGCAGTCTGGAAGGACAAGCATTCAAAAGGTCTATAGAGCTAGCTCAACAATAAAAGCCAAGACTGGGAAACAAATGCATTTTAGTGTAAAGCCAGAATAGATTGCTGGCACAATTCCAACACTTTTTTTAAAACTGCCCTGAAGCCACTAAAACCCAGTGAGGTATCTGCCCAGTTTCCAGACACTTCTGATTCCTCACCCGAGAAACAGCAATAAAAAGGCAATTTGACCAAAGCTAGTTCTAGCTTTTCAACTGAAATTCTCTTTAAGTTACATTTCTGTATCTTTTTCTTCTGTTTTTTCTTTCCAAATACCAATTTTAAAATGATGCAATTTTTTTTCTGCTTTATGATCAATGATTCTAATCGCTGAGAAAAATGTTCATCCTTCGAATGGTGACCCACACTGTGCCTCTAATCATGGATCCATTAACCGACAGAAGCATAGATTCTTTTACAATTGAAAACAATATTTCGCTGTTTATCATTTCAGCAGCTTTCATAATTTTGAAAACCTCTTTTAGACATCCCTTTAATCTTTCCTGATCATGTTTAAACCCTTTCTTCTTAAGCATAGTCTTTCATTAGTAAGAGAATTTCCATAAATCTCTCCTGTACTTAAAAGCACATCCCACTATGACGGCATAAGAACTGCTTGCCACACTCCAGCTGTAGTCTCATCACTGGCTTGTACAGATTCAATGCTATGTTCTCATCTTCATATTCATTTATAAAACACAGAGCCTGCTTAGCTTTTATTGCAGTTTTTTTTTAAAATCAATGCTCATAACTTTAAAGATCCCATGAGATATTGGGATCTAGAAAACAGTATTTTCTTCCTTTTCTTTCCTTCTCTGCTGCTGTAATTTCTTATCATTAAGATGTAGTGACTCAAAGCCTGATGCAGCTTGATGGCTGTCATCATTGTTAACAACAGATGGCAAGACCCTCCCCTTCATTAATGTCAATGCTGCTGCATATCAAGGAGCGCATCAGAGTGTATTCGAAGTACGTTTATTGTCCTCCCATGGAACAGTGATCATTTGAGAATTTAGAAGACAGAATCTATGAGAAAGACATTTTTCTACAAACAAGAAATGGTGATCTTCCAGTACTATAACTCTTGTGATGAAGTTAAAAATCACACAACACCAGGTTATAGTCCAACAAGTTTATTTGGAAGCACCAGCTTTCGGAGCGCTGCTCCTTCATCAGGAGGTTCGAAAGCTACTGCTTCCAAATAAACCTGTTGGACTATAACCTGGTGTTGATTGATTTTTACCTTTATACACCCCAGTCCAACACCGGCACGTCCAAATCTTGTGATGAAGAACATTCTAAAATGTCAATAGGTATCATATCCAAATGGTTTTTGATTAACCATAACAGTGCCCCCCATTGCGATAATATATTTTTAATTACTTTAAGTTAACCTAAGTAGAATGTAAGCATCATCAAAGTTCTGGCTGTAACTGGATTTTTCCCTCATGTGACCAGTAGTTCCCCTTTATTTCCAGCTTTCCTTGTTTACATTGCTGGAGAATGTTGGAACAGGAAATACTTCGCTTCCAGCTCTGCATTGGTTGAAACCAACTTTCTGGATTTATCTGAAACAAGACTAGCATAAAATGTTTCATGTTGCTCTATTTGAATTAGTATTTCTAATTCATTTAACCTTTTTCTGATGTCTTATGCATTCCCATATAAACACAATGATCCTGACTCAGTCTGAAGAACTTGGGTTGAATGTAGAAGATCAGCAATTATGTAGTTGAATGATGGAACAGACTCTGTAAGATGTCAACTATAACACCAATTTTTAGGTCATATGCTAATTTAAAGTAACATTTTAGGATTAGTCTTTAACTGTATTTGAAAATAGTTCAGTTTGAATTTTTGTTGGTGAGACAAGTAACTTAAACCAGCTGCCTGTGTCAAACTGATCTTGTTGACTTTAATGACCTGAAAGGTAATTAAGGGTCTGTTTCTAAGAAGTTGTGTCTGTATTATTTACATTAGGTGTAATTCAAGGCGTATTTGTCAGATTTAAAGAAATAACAAAATTTAGCACCGTTACAGACTCCTAACTTTAAACTAAAAAAACTTAGGTCTTACACCTTTAACTGACTTGATTAGTTAACTATATACAGAGGAAACATCTATATTTTAAAAGGACATCTGATATATTACCAGAAACGTCCTGATGAAGATCTCCTGCCTGAAACGTCGATTTTCCTGCTCCTCAGATGCTGCCTGACCTGCTGTGCTTTTCCAGCACCACTCTAATCTTGATACTATCAGAAATGTTTGTTCTTAATTTCTTCAGTATTCCTGAGAAGATTGAGTGAACAGTTTATGATAATCAGCAGAATTGTTCAGAGGATCTAATGTTCGTTGTACAATTTCTCTGTATCTAACAGGATTTGTCATTTGAATCAAGAGTCTGGTGCTGGAAAAGCACAGCAGGTCAGGCAGCATCCAAGGAGCAGGAGACATTTCGGGCAAAAGCTCTTCATCAGGAATGAGGATTATTAGCCGAGGGGGTGGTGAGATAAATGGGAGGGGGTGGGGAAGGTAGCTGAGAGTGCTATAGGTAGATGGAGGTGGGGGTGAAAGTGACAGTTCAGAGAGGAGGGTGGAATGGATAGGTGGGAAGAACGATGGACAGGTCATGAGGGCGGTGGTGAGTTGAAAGGTTGGAATTGGGATAAGGTGGGGGAGGGGAAATGGGAAACTGGTGAAATCCACATTGATGCCGTAGGGTTGCAGGGTTCCAAGGTGGAAGATGAGGCGTTCTTCCTCCAGGCATCAGGTGATAAGGGAATGGCGATGGAGGAGGCCCAGGACCTGCATGTCCTTGGCAGAATGGGAGGGGAAGTTGAAGTGTTTGCCCACAGGGCAGTGGGTTTAGTTGGTGCGGGTGTCCCAGAAATGTTTGCTGAAGTGCTGTGCGAGTAGGCATTCTGTCTCCCCTTTGTAGAGGAGATCGCATCGGGAGCAACAGATACAGTAAATGACATGTATGGAAGTGCAGGTAAAACTCTGATGGATGTGGAAGGCTCCTTTGGGGCCTTGGACAGAGGTGAGGGGGCAGGTGTGGGTGCAGGTTTTGCAATTTCTATGTTGACAGGGGATGGTGCCGGGGCGGGGGGGGGATGGTGGGTTGGTGGGGGGCGTGAACCTGACGAGGGAGTCACAGAGAGAATGGTCTTTATGGAAAGTGGATAGAGGTGGGAGGGAATTCTATCTCTGGCAGTGGGGTCTGTTTGTAGGTGGCGGAAATTGCAGAGTATGATGCGATGCATACGGAGATTGGTGAGGTGGAAGGTGTGGACCAGGGTGGTTCTGTCCTTGTTGTGGTTAGAGAGGTGGGGTTCAAGGGCAGAAGTGTGGGAAGCGGAGGTGATGCATTGGAGGGCATCATCAACCATGGGGGAGGGGAAATTGCAGTCTTTAAAGCAGGAGGCCATATGGTGTGTTCTGTGGTGGAACTGGTCTTCTTGGGAGCAGATGCAGAGGAATTGGGAATATGGGATAACATTTTTATAGGAGGCAGGGTGGGAGGAGGTGTAGTCCAGGTTGCTGTGGGAGTCAGTGGGCTTGTAGAAAATATCAGTGTTGAGTCGGTCAATGTTGATGGAGATGGAGAGGTCCAGGAAGGGGAGGGAGGTGTCCGAGATGATCCAGGTGAACTTAAGGTCGGACGGAATGTGCTGGTGAAGTTGATGAACTATTCAACCTCCTCATGGGAGCATGAGGTAGCGTCGATACAATCCTCAATGTAGTGGAGGAAAAGATTAGGAATGGTGCTGATATACCATTTGCCGGGATCATTTTCACTAGGGTGTGTCATTTGTCCACACAATGAATGTCAGATCTAGGATATGAGAGTTGAAGATTTATCCTACATGACCCTAATTACAAAAGTAAGGTGACATTTAATGACCTTTATTTTATGCCATTAGAAATAATTTATTTGAAGTGCTTCCTAATAATGAATAAGATGCCCTTGAGATTAGGAACAAGGATTGGTAACTTAGGGTCTTTTTTTGTTGTAGTGTTACCATGTAGTGTTGTTTGGTATAATTCTTCTGAGGCACAGTTCAACATAATATCACTTCAGAGCTGAAAGGAGAAAGGCATTGCCTGTTCTGGCAATGTTCAAGGTTTCCTGAACCGAATTAAAGCTGAAAATGTGTTGCTGGTTAAAGCACAGCAGGTCAGGCAGCATCCAAGGAACCAAATTAAAGCTTTATTAACAGCAGTAATAATTATTTGTGTTAAGTATTTTTGGAATCTAGCTTAAAAGTCTATTAGATTGATAAATATTGATCACTTGTACCATGTCAAACACCATTGAAATTCTCATTGCCATTAATTAAGAATTTGGAACTACGAGTTTACAGGTAAAAGGGTTTTTTCACTTCAATACTCCATCCCAGCTTGTCAGCCCAAATAGCCTACTCCTGTTCCCACTTCCTAAGATTAACATACAATTAGCCAATCTGCCCTTGCCTTTTCCATTGCAGGGTTGTGGAGTACCCACTATCTCCAGTAAACAAGGAAAGGATAGTCAGGAGACCACAGCTGTGGTAGTGAACTTCATTCACATTCTAAGGTTGAGAAGTCTTTTTCTAATTTAAACATAAATTAAGAGTCAGACCTGACATGAAACTAATCTCCTTCAAATTAAAACCTTGGAAGCAGCAGTAATCTGTCACTCATCTGAATGAAGTTAGCTCAATTGGTGTTGATTAGTGTAACAGGAAGCTAAATCAGCTAGTGACTCATCAGAGGCCCTTTGTAAGTCACAGGTTTTTCAAACCAGCCAGATAGTAGAGCTATAGAGTCTGGAAATTATGCCCGAG
Organism: Hemiscyllium ocellatum; assembly: GCF_020745735.1. Taxonomy (NCBI): domain Eukaryota; kingdom Metazoa; phylum Chordata; class Chondrichthyes; order Orectolobiformes; family Hemiscylliidae; genus Hemiscyllium; species Hemiscyllium ocellatum. The sequence goes on along the minus strand of NC_083404.1, from coordinate 16,327,883 downwards.
TAAGAGTAGATTGAGTGTAGTAGGGAATGTAATTCATGTAGGAATTCTGTATTGAAGAAAATGTGATTTAATTAAGGTATATAGCAGCCAGTAAAGATTTATTAATACTTGGAGATTCTATTTGTATTAATATTTTTTATAAGCAGTACCAAGGGCAAAAAACAAATAAAGGAATGAGAAGGCTCCTTCAAGATGAGAATGCATGTCCTGTGCTAGTTAGGAACTCCAGGATGTTTGTGTCCTGGATAATTACTTGTCATCAGTTAAAACAGCTCAAACTCTGAAATGGAACTTGAGCAGTAGCTGGCATCACTGCAGTGCACCCATGAGGCTGAGAGCTATGTGAATAGTACATTTATAGATCTTCAGCATTGCTAAAAGGAGACAAGATTTTCATCATGTACTCGTTAGAATTAGGACATGTATTTTTTTCTCTAAGTCTGCTTTATGATTTAATACAGAATGAGAAGTGAATGCTGATTGGTTGAGCTGCACGTTGCTTTCTTTTATATAGTTTGCAAGTCAATGGGACATACTGCATACAGGTATCGAACAAGCTGCCTTGTAACCATTTACTGTTGACAGCTGAGTGCTCCTACCCAACTAGCCCTTGTTTACAAGCCTTAGCAAGTATCTGGTACACTAGATGTAGTCTGCTATTAGTGAATCATTTATTAAATAACCTGAACTATGCTCATAATTACAATGGATACAGTTAAAGTTCATCATCTGGGCTCACAGTGAGGTGCATTTGTGTGTGCCAGAAACTACATACAAGTACTAAAGACCCTTTTTTTATGTACATTAAAGGGATTTGAATGTGCTGGTAGGGTCAGAGACACTAGAGACAATAAGCAACAGCTGGACAAGGACATGGATAGCAGTAAATAGAGGAGTGAGTAAGTTGATCTTAGGTTAAGATAAATGCTCAGCACAACATTATGGGTTGAAGGGCCTGTACTGTACTGTTCTGTTCTATGTGTTAGTTCTAGAAGGGGGTAAGAGGCAGCAGAATTTGGCTGTCTCTAACACCCTTCCTGATCTGAGTTTACCTGCCTGGTCTGATGATTAACTGATTTTGCTGCATCTCAAGATGTTTGTGATCCAACCAATCAACATCCTTTTCTTTCCATTTCATATAAAATGGGGCTATTTCTCCCAAGTCACTTTTGTATTCAACCAGGATTTACAAGATTAAAAGCTTCAACCTTCAGCCTCCTTTCAGAAATGTTTAGGTTCTCTACATCCAAACCTTTATAAATATGTTCATTTTGCTTGTTAAGTGTATGTGAGGACTGGACCTTTCCCAGCACACTAATGCCCCCCTGTATCTTTGAGAGATGGAATAGGAAAAATGCTGTATACAATGCAAAGAATTATGAAAGGCACTGCTCCTCTTTAGAAAATCATTTCACCAATATTTGCTACAATGGGGTTTTCACTGCTGTTAACTGTTGTTCATCAGTTTTATACAAGTGATTTGGATAAGAATATAGGAAGCAAGTTCACAGATGTTACCAAAAAATGATGGCATAGATAATCTTCTTTATTGTGCACTATGAGTACAATGGGATCATAATCAACTGGGCCAGTGGGCCAAGGAATGGCAAGTGAAGTTTCATGCAGATAAATGTGAGGTGTTGGATTTTGGTATGACAAACCAGGGCTGGTTTACACAATTAAAAGGTAGTACCCTGGGGACTGTTGTCTGTCAGAGAGATCCAGGGGTGCGGGCATATAGTTCCTTGAGAGTGATGTCATTGGTAAAATAGACAATGGAGAAGGTTTTGGCACACTTGTCTTCATTGGCCAGAGCATGGACCAATAGGAATCGGGACGTCATGTTATGGTTGGAGCATTGCATGCAATTCTGGTTGCCCTGCTGTAGGAAGGATGTTGTTAAACTGGAAAGGATGCAGGCCCAGAGGGTTTGGGTTGTGAGGAGAGGCTGGGAAGTTTTTCCCCTGGAGCATCAGAGGCTGTGGAGTGACCTTCCACAGGTTTATAAAATCAAGAGGGCATAGGTAAGGTGAATAGCCAAGGTCTTTTCCCCAGGATAGGTAGGTTTAGGGTGAGAGGAGAAAGATTTAAAAGGAACACAAGAGGCAATGTTTTCACACAGAGGATAGTGCATATATAGAATGAACTGCCAGAGGAAATAGTAGAAGTGAGTACAATTACAACATTTAAACATCTGGACAGGTACATGGATAGGATATGGGCCAAATGCAGGCAAATCGGACAAGTTCAGTTCAAGAATGGACGACTTAGGCTGAAGAGTTTGTTTCCACACTAAGTCTCTCTGACTCTCAATGCTGCTTGTTTAGCTGGCGGAGGAAGATTTGTTGCAGATTAGCAGCAGAGGATGTGTACAGAGCGAGATTCAGTCAGCTAGGAGAAAGTGAGGACTGCAGATGCTGGAGATCAGAGCTGAAAATGTGTTGCTGGAAAAGCGCAGCAGGCCAGGCAGCATCCAAGGAGCAGGAGAGTCGAAGTTTCGGGCATGAGCCCTTCGTCAGGAATGAGGAGGGTGTGCCAAGCAGGCTAAGATAAAAGGTAGGGGGGAGGGGCGTTGGATTCAGTCAGCAACAAGTAGCTGATCAGTTTGTAAAGTGGTGACCAGTTGTGGATGACAGAGGCCTCCTGCCTATCAACAACTGTGTTGGATCCTAGGTCAACAATGGCTTCTGGGTGATAACAGGATTACTTGAAGATTTTAGACTTCTTTCTCTCAGCAGTTAAAAAGTACCTAAAACCTGAAGAAAGCTGTAAAATCAGTAACTGAGAGACTTTGTAGTTTGAGAACCAGTCACTCTGTAATTGCTGCATAGAAGTGAAAAGGACCTAGGGTAGATTGATCAGTGAAGAGCAAATCCTGATGAGCTAAAGGATCATCTCAGTGAAATCTGTGACAGGGCTCTACCTGCTCTACCTGTTTTGCTCTCTATTCATAACACCAAAACATTGTCTATGTGTGGGGGTGGGGGGCAGTTTTATAGAGAAGGTTAGAGGTTTAGCTACTGGAGTTATATGTTGACAGTTCATAAATATTTACCTGTAGCTAGAATTTATTTATTTGTCATAAAGAATAATTCTTGTTAAGTATAGAAACCTGGTCTGTGTTTTCTGTTAACCTGGATCAAAAAGGACAGGTAAAACAAGGGATTTTGCAAATTTTAATGACATTTTTAACTAGTGTGGTGACTCTAGGGACAGTGGGGCTGGATTTCCGGTGTTGCTAGGCAAAAGTGAGGACTGCAGATGCTGGAAACCAGATTTGAAATCAGAGTGGTGCTGGAAAAGCACAGCAGGTCAGGCAGCATCCGAGGAGCAGGAAAATCAACATTTCAGGCAAAAACCCTTCTGGTGTTGCTAACCCAGTGAATCATGACAAGAGGGGGACTGTTCTTTTTGACTTGTCTGGTAATTAACTATACAACCAGCTAGTAAATGAGTCTGCTGAATACATCCAAATAGTATTCAGTTTTGATTACAGATGAGAATGATGGTTTACCTGGGGAGTGCAGTCAGAGTGACTCAGCAGCACAAGGGGGTACAGGGAAGTACTGGAAGAGTCTTGAGCTAGGTTGGTGGAAAGCAAGTTACGTAAAATTCACTAGAAAATTAGGAAGTAGAACCTCAAAGACAATATTTCCAGGTTATTCTTAGCAGCACACAGAATGAGTGTAAAAATAAGATAACAAAAATGAATATGACAGTGGTTGCAAAGGCGGTGCAAGAGTGAGGACTTTAGATTCATAGAGACGTACAGCATGGAAACAGACCCTTCAGTCCAACCCGTCCATGCTGACCAGATATCCCAACCCAATCTAGTCCCACCTACCAGCACCCAGCCCATATCCCTCCAAACCCTTCCTATTCATATACCCATCCAAATGCCTCTTAAATGTTGCAATTGTACCAGCCTACACCACATCCTCTGGCAGCTCATTCCCATACACGTACCACCCTCTGCGTGAAAAAGTTGCCCCTTAGGTCTCTTTTATACTTTTCCCCTCTCACCCTAAACCTATGCCCTCTTGTTCTGGACTCCCCGACCCCAGGGAAAAGACTTTGTCTATTTATCCTATCCATGCCTCTCATAATTTTGTAAATCTCTATAAGGTCATCCCTCAGCCTCCGACGCTCCAGGGTAAACAGCTCCAGCCTGTTCAGCCTCTCCCTGTAGCTCAGATCCTCCAATCCTGACAACATCCTTGTAAATCTTTTCTGAACCCTTTCAAATTTCACAACATCTTTCCGATAGGAAGGAAACCAGAATTGCATGCAATATTCCGAAAGTCCAACACAGAACCTTGTGGCACTCCACTGGTCACAGGCCTCCAGTCTGAAAAACAACCCTCCACCACCCTCTGTCTTCTACCTTTGAGCCAGTTCTGTATCCAAATGGCTAGTTCTCCCTGTATTCCATGAGATCTAACCTTGCTAATCAGTCTCCCATGGGGAACCTTGTCGAACGCCTTACTGAAGTCCATATAGATCACATCTACTGCTCTGCCCTCAATCTTCTTTGTTACTTCTTCAAAAAAACTCAATCAAGTTTAAAATCACACAACGCCAAGTTATAGTCCAACAGGTTTAATTGGAAGCACACTAGCTTTTGAAGCGATGCTCCTTCATCAGGTGATAGTGGAGGGCTCGATCGTAACACAGAATTTATAGCAAATATTTACAGTGTGATGTAACTGAAATTATACATTGAAAAATTGATTGTCTGTTAAGCCTTTCATCTGTTAGAATCGTGATACTATCACTGTATTCTAACACATGAAAGGCTTAACAGACAATCAGTTTTTCAATGTATAATTTCAATATTTGCTGTAAATATTTGCTATAAATTCTGTGTTACGATCGAGCCCTCCACTATCACCTGATGAAGGAGCGTCGCTCCGAAAGCTAGTGTGCTTCCAATTAAACCTGTTGGACTATAACCTGGCGTTGTGTGATTTTTAACTTTGTATACCCCAGTCCAACACCAGCATCTCCAAATCAATCAAGTTTGTGAGACATGATTTCCCACGCACAAAGCCATGATGACTATCCCGAATCAGTCCTTGCTTTTCCAAAGACATGTACATCCTATTCCTCAGGATTCCCTCCAACAACTTGCCAACCACCGAGGTCAGGCTCACCGGTCTATAGTTCCCTGGCTTGTCTTGACCGCCCTTCTTAAACAGTGGCACCACGTTTGCCAACCTCCATCTTCCCTCACCTCACCTGTGACTATCAATGATACAAAAATCTCAGCAAGAGGCCCAGCAATCACTTCTCTAGCTTCCCACAGAGTTCTTGGGTACACCTGATCAGGTCCTGGGGATGTATCCACCTTTAACCGTTTCAAGACATCCAGCACTTCCTCCTCTGTAATCTGGACATTTTGCAAGATGTCACCATCTATTTCATGGGACATTGGAACCAGCTCTGGAGAATATGGGATCTGTACAGGTCAGGTGGTTTGCTCCTGAACAAAAGACTGGAGTGAGTTCCCTGTGGGGCATTTTAGGGGAGGGCAAGGTATGGAAATTGGAGGTAATATCAGAAGGTGCAGAAAATAGGAGAAAAGGAGAGCTAGTTAGCACTAGAGGAGCGAACAAAAAGTTAACAGATTGTGTCAGTGTAAGTGACAAAGTAATGTAGTCTAAATGGTTAATGTGCCTGTAATGTGAATGCACTGAGTGTGGTAAATGAAATTAGGAAGTTGAAGATGCAGATTGCCATATGGAATTATAATATCGTGAGCAAAACTGAGACCTCAAGGCTCAAGGCAGGTCAGAGCTGGATGTCAAATGTTCTTAGATACCAAGTGCTCGAAAGATGAGAAGCGTTCAAAAGATGGATTGGTTATAGACCAAAGAAAATTGCAATCTACAGAAAGAGGATGACCCAGAGGGGTCAAGGACAGAATTGATTTAGCTAGATCTGAGGAATCAAAATGGTACTGTTGCGTTGCTGGAAGTAATGTAGACACCACAAACTAGTGGAGAGGATACAGAAGAAAATATTAGCAAGAAAATTAGAGGGATCCAATAATTAGTAGTTATAATGGGGACATTTGTTTATCTGAATATACACTGGGATAGTAACAGCAGAACAGTCAGAAAGGAGCAAGACTTCCTAGAGTATATTCAGGAGAATTTCCGACTATGAGAAAAGGAGACACTTCTACATCTGACTCTTGGGAATGAGGTGGAGGAAGGAGAAGTGTTATTAGGAGAGCATTTGGAGGATAGTGATCACTGTGTCATAGGTTTTAGGAGGACTATGTAAAAGCATAATGAACAATAAGAATTAATTGGGGAAATATAATTTGAAAGGGGTGCAAATAGACCTGGGAGAATTAGAGAAAAAGGCTGGTGTAATAAAACATTGTTGAAAACAGCTACCATCAACGATTGGATGATTTGTGCACTGTCTCGTATATTCCCCTAAAAACTTTCTACAGGTCAAGGAGGAGAAATTATGTTGAAGAATAAAAGGTGTGTTTATGGCAGATGGCAAGTAGAAATTACAACTGTGAATATTGATGCTTCAGGTGGGATAGAGAGGGAGGTAAAAGGGGTGGAGGAGTTGTATGGCTGGTCAAAAAAAATCATAGCTGTGCTGAAGGAGAGCACTATGGAGGACTCGATCAGTGAGGCATTATGGACAGAGCTCAGAAATAGAAAGGGTGCAGTAACAATGTTGGGGCTGTACTATAGACCTCCTGACAGTGAATGTGAGTTAGAGGTACAAATATATAGAGAGATCATAAAAAGGTGTAGGAGCAACAGGCGGATGGTGATAGGAGATATTAATTTTCCCAACATTGACTGGGATTCACTTAGTGTTAGAGGATTGGATGGAGCAGAATTTGTAAGGAGCATCCAGGAGAGTTTTCTAGAACAGTATGTAAGTAGTCCAACTTAGAAAGGGGCCACCTGATGTTAGAAAATGAGCCTGGCCAGGTGGCTGAAGTTTCAGTGCGGGATTACTTTGGGAATAGTGATCACAATTCCATAAATTTTAGGATACACATGGACAAAGATGAGAGTGGTCCTAAAGGAAGAGCTAAACTGGGGGAAGGCCAACTATACCAAAATTCGGCAGGTGCTGGGGAATGTAGATTGAGAACAGCTGTTTGAAGGTAAATCCACATTTGATATGTGGGAGGTTTTGAAAGAGGGGTTGATTAAAGTGTAGAACAGACCGTCCATGTGAAAATGAGGGATAGAAATGGTAAGGTTAGGGAGCCACGGATGACGGGTGAAATTGTGAGACTAGCTAAGAGGAAAAAGGATGCGGACATAAGGTCTAAGCGACTGAAGTCAGACAAAGCTTTAGAAGAATATCGGGAATGTAGGACCAATCTGAAATGAGGAATTAAGAGGGCTAAAAGAGGTCATGAGATATCCTTAGTGAGCAGGGTTAAGAAAAACGCCAAAGCCTTTTATTCATATATAAGGAACAAGAGGGTAACGAGGGAAAGGGTCGACCCACTCAAGGACAAAGAAGGAAAGATATGCGTGAAGTCAGAGAAAATGGGTAAGATTCTTAATGAGTACTTTGCATCATTTTTCACTGAGGAGAGGAAGATAGCAGATGTTGAGGTTAGGGACAGATCTTTGATTACTCTAGGTCAAGTTGGTATAAGGAAGGAGGACGTGTTGTGTATTCTAAAAGTATTAAAGTGGAAAGGTCCCCTGGACCGGATGGGATCTATTGCAGGTTACTGGGGGAAAGAGCTGGGGCTTTAACAGATATCTTTGCAGCATCCTTGAAAACGGGGGAGTTCCTTGAGGACTGGAGAATTGCTAATATTGTCCCCTTGTTTAAGGAGGATAGCAGGGATAATCCAGGTAATTATAGACCTGTGAGCTTGATGTCAGTGGTAGGGAAGCTACTGGAGAAGATACTAAGGGATAGGATATATATCCATTTGGAAGAAAATGGGTTGATCAGTGACAGGCAGCATGGTTTTGTGCAGGGAACGTCATGTCTTACAAACCTAATAGAATTCTTTGACGAGGTGACAAAGTTGATTGATGAGGGAAAGGGTGTAGATGTCATATACATGGACTATAGTAAGGCATTTGATATGGTTCCCCATGGTAGGCTGATGAAGAAGGTGAAGTCACATGGGATCCAGGGTGTTCTAGCTAGTTGGATAGAGAACTGGTTGGGCAACCGGAGACAGAGTAGTAGTGGAAGGGAATTTCTCAAAATGGAGAATTGTGACCAGTGGTGTTCTACAAGAATCTGTGTTGGGACCACTGTTGTTTGTGATATACATAAATGATTTAGAGGAAGGTGTAGGTTGCCTCATTAGCAAGTTTGCAAATGACAGTAAGATTAGTAGAGTAGCAGAGAGTGAAGGGGACTGTCAGAGAATACAGCAGAATATAGATCAATTGGAGAGTTGGACAGAGAAATAGCAGATGGAGTTCAATCCAGACAAATGTGAGGTAACGCATTTTGGAAGATTCCAGAGCAAACTATATAGTAAATGGAAAAGTCCTGGTGAAAATTAATGTACAGAAAGATCTGGGTGTTCAGGTCCATTGTTCCCTGAAGGTGGCTACTCAGGTCAATAGAGTGGTCAAGAAGACAAATGGCATGCTTTCCTTCATTGGACTGGGTATTAAGTACGAGAGTTGGCTGGTCATGTTACAATTGTATAAGACTTTGGTTTGGCCACATTTGGAATACTGCATGCAGTTCTGGTTGCCACATTACCAAAAGGATACGGATGCTTTGGAGAGGATGCAGAGGAGGTTCACCAGGATGTTGCCTGGTATGGAGAGTGCTAGCTATGAAGAGTTGTTGAGTAGATTAGGATTGTTTTCATTCAAAAGATGGTAGTTGAGGGGGATCTGATTGAGAGGTGTAGACAGGCTGGATAGCAAGAAACTTTTTTCCCCCCCCCCCCAAGAGTGGTGGACTCGATTACTAGGGGTCATGAGTTCAAAGTGAGAGGGGAAAAGTTTAGGGGCAATATACATGGAAAGTTCTTCACGGAGAGAGTGGTGGGTGCCTGGAATGCATTGCCAGCAGAGGTGGCAAGGGCTGGAACGATAACATTATTTAAGATGCATCTAGACAGATACATGAATGGGCAGGGAGCAAAGGGATACAGACCCTTAGAAAATAGGCAGCAGATTTAAATAGGGGATCTGGATTGGTGCAAGCTTGGAGGTACAGTTCTGGCACTGTAATGTTCTTTGTTCTTGAACTTGGCTGAAGGTTCAGAGGAACAATACAAAAGCAATAAGGAAGGCAAATAGTGAGTATGAAAAGAGACTGGCAAATAACAAAAATCCTAATTATGTGCAACATTGGGATAGTAACAGGCTGTTAAGAGGAGGGGTAGGGCCCATGGGGAACCCTAGGAGAAGCTACTGCTGATAGCCTATAGAACCTCACGGATGTCCAGTCTTGAGTTGTTTGTTCTGTTCAGATGCTTTGTCATTGCCATTACCACACTGGCAATGCCCACTAGGAGATAGTGACGACTGCAGATGCTGGAGAAGTCAGTGTTGATGAAGTATGGAGCTGGAAAAAGCACAGCAGGTCAGGTAGCATCTGACTAGCAAGACAGGCGATGTTTCAGGCAAAACCCTTCATCAGGACCGGGGCACACTACCCTGGCAGCTGCCAGAATCCCTTTATCATGGGGCACTTCCACTCACCTAACCTTGTTCTGTTCAAAGTCCATCCCATTAGCATGCTGACTGAATAACAAAACACAATGGATATTGTTATTTTGTTATTATTGATGTTGCCCAATTAAAATTCATGAGAAGTTTTTGGCAAGGTTCCCTTACTATCTTTGATTTAAGCAGAACGGGTGGAATCTTACCACGGCCTGTGATGAGAAACAGATGAGAATTTTAGTGAGGGCTTCCTCTTAGTGCTTTCTTGCTTAGCACCGACATGCATGCTCACACTATCCATTCATTGCCACATCATGTTGTTAGTGTATAGATGCTTCAGCCACTGCCAAAGGCTAGCAGTACAGTCATATTGATGCACTCTTTAGCTCAGACACACTGAAGGGCTACTTGTCACGCTTGTCATAAAGAATTACCTTGGGCAGGTGGGTATCTCTATGAACAATACACCAGGATATCAATCTAAAATCTACAACCAACTACACAGTTAATCAGTAAAGTTAAAGGTAGCATCAAATTAAAAGAAAAAGCATACAACATGGCAAAGATTAGTGGTAAGCCAGAGGACTTTTAAAACATAACAGAAGATTACCAAAAAAAAAAGGAAAGCAAACTTGAAAGTAATATCAAGGCAGACAGCAAGAGCCTCTTTAAATACATAGAAAGGAAGACAGAGGTCAAAAGGCGTGTTGAATAAGCACTGCAGCCTCACAGTGCCAGGTACCCGGATTCAATTTGTGCCCCGAATGAGTGTCTGTCTGGGGTTTGCACATTCTCCCCATGTCTGCGTGGGTTTCCTCCGGGTGCTCCAGTTTCCTCCCACAGTCCAAAGATGTGCTAGTCAGATAAATTGGCTATGCTAAATTGCTCATAGTGTTAGATGCGTTAATCAGGAGTAGGGAAATAGGTCTGGGTGGGTTACTCTTCGGAGGGTCGGTGTGGACCTGTTGGGCCGAAGGGCCTGTTTCCATATTATAGGGAATCTAATAAAAAAAAGGGGGCAAAAGGAGGAGTGACAATAAACACCAAGACAATCACTCATGGGGAACAAGTACTAATGGAGATAAAGGCACTAAGTTCACTGGACCTGATGGGAGCATCCTAAAATATGAAAGGAAGCATCTGCAGAGATGATGGATGTAACCTACCAAGAATCTATAGATTCTGGGAAAGTCTATGCTACTGGGTTCTTCCAGGGAACAATGTTGGCCTGTGTTGGATCTCTTAGTCGTGCGATTATAAGTATATCAGGACAGTGATTGACACCATCTGTGTAAGATTATACCCTGGTTCATTTCATTCATCACGATAAGTGTTGCAGCCTGAGCAGTAGGATTCAGAAATAAATATGGCTTGCACTGGTGTACAGGTGCCATCAATCATATGTACATGTGGCACCTGAGACGATCGTATTACAACACAGTGGAACTCATTAACAGCAAGGGCTTCCATTCACCTAACCTTCAGATGATTAGTCACTGCCATTACCACACTGACAATGCCCACTAGGAGATAGTGACGACTTCAGATGCTGGAGAAGTCAGTGTCGGTGAAGTATGGAACTGGAAAAAGCACAGCAGGTCAGGTAGCATCTGACTAGCAAGACAGGCGATGTTTCAGGCAAAACCCTTCATCAGGACCGGAGCGTACTACCCTAGCAGCTGCCAGAATTCCTTTATCATGGGGCACTCCCATGTACCTGGCAGATTTTGAGGGTCCAGGTGCCTTATAAAGCTGATTACTGTGGGCAATGGATACTCACAGCAAAAATTGCTTATGATTCTATTATGTAACCCACTGATTGAAGCAGGACACAATATCATACTGCCTATGCTTTTCTGTCAGGGCTATGTAGGAGCAGTCAGCTGTGTTACTGAATGTGGTTCTGCTGCTAGGACCAGTCTGGGAGGCCTTCCAGTATGGTTTACTGTGCCCTGCACAATTGGAGCAGGCAATTTGATGGATGCTGAAGAATTGGGAGAGCAGGAGCAGTCTTCTGAGGAGGTGGAGGAGGACACGGACATTGCAGGACAAGCTGTCCTTGAACATAACAGAGTTCATGCGCATCATGTGCTAAATACCAGAAAGGAATAATCCCTGGTTCCAATGGACGAGAGTGGAAGGCAGCAGAATATTACAGATTATAAAACAGTCACCTGTCATGAGGTCAGGGTTTGCTTTGCATTGTGGAGTCAAATTGCAACCTTTATTCGAAGACCAATATAGGACCATCACATACGGGCAAAGGACAAGATGTGGGTACCCAGTGGGCACTGAGGACAGGGTAACGGTAGCCCAAAGAAAGTATTTAGATGGGACGTAGCTAGAGACAGGTAATGGTGGGGTACGAGGTGAGTGTCAGATGTGAGCAATATGACTTTGTTGGGTCATGGCATTGCTGGTGAGATTGACAATGCTTGTCTAGTTGTACAGTAGCCCGGCAATGATGACACGGTCACAAGGGATGCTAATCTTTTGTCAAATATCTGCTAAGTGGCAAATGGTAAGATGGTTATACAATCACAGGTGAGGAATGCCAAAGGACTGGGTAAGTAGTTAATGAGTTGAGTTTGGCTAGATATGGGAATAAACCTCACTAGGTCTCGTAGAGACAATCTTCAGAAAAAGACTCAACTCAACCCAACCCACTCCTAGCCAAAAAAATTAAGAGTCAGCATAATGTATGGGCTATCTCTTCAAACAAAATGTGCAATTCAAAATATATTGCCAATTCTGCACAATGAATATACTTTACCATTTATAAATTTATTCAATAATATGGAAAGAATTAGCAAGTTTGAAGGGAACCGATTTTTGAATTGTGAAATTTGTGCTGTAATTTTAAGGCACGTTAAAACTCCAGCAGTAATTTTGTCCTAGTTGAGAAGGTGACTATTTCCCTTTAATTTCAAAGTGATCTTTTTAATGAGATAGCTATTCTGAGGTTGATAAGAGGAACTTTTCATTATGTTTTCCTTGAACAGGATAATAGTTTTTAATTACTATAGTCGACTGATGCAGCTCGTGAGGTTTTAGCAAAGCTGTATGATTCAGGTTAGAATGACTACAGTCTATTCTGTTTCATCAGTTTGAGAATATGCATCCTGCAAGATCTAACTACTAAATATGTTTTGCAATTCATATACATTTCATGATTTCGAATGAGAGAAATGTGTTTTCTGTGTTGCATGTATTAAAATGGCTGATTTTGCTAAAACTACCTGTGATGGCTTCTGATTTAATTAGAAATCTTTCTGCATCACATAATTGTTAATATTGTTATAGGAACTCTGGATATCTTCAGTGCAAATGCATTTCTTTTTCAAAGAAATTAAAGATAGTCAGGCCATTTCTGTGACTTTGTTTTGTGCAAATTCCTTATGGTTGTACAATATATCACCTGAGCAATATTGAGAAAATCTCTTTCTTTCCCAGAAAACTAAACAGCTCAATCAATAGGCTTTTTAGAATATAAAATATTTAGAATATCCACTAAAAAGATTCAGTGTTACAGTTATATACTTACTTTTGGATATTATTGAATTTGTGTACAGATTTGTTTGTTTAGGCCTGGGTGAATTCGCCATAATTTGTATTTATTCAATGTAAAGTATCATTTCATTATATACATTTGCAGAGCCAAATGATGAAATCTGAGTTACGTGACTTGCACATGACCAGGACTGAACTGTGTGAATTTCATGCACATGTCCCATAAGTGTGTTGTTAAGGTTCGCAAGCTAGATGAACAAGAAAAATTTCAGTATGACTAAAATGCTACTTCATTGTTCTGACAACCCAAAATTAGGTGGAACGGTAGATTGCTGGAGGGATACAAACAGTTTACAGAGAGCTATTAATAGGTTAAGTAAGTGGGAAAATGGAGTTTAACTTGGGAAAAATTGTTCGTTTTGGAATGGAGAACAAACAAGCAGAATATCATTTAAATTGAGAAAAACTGTAACACAAAGAGCCTTCTGCATGATAAAACGGAAAGCTAGCGTACAGATGCTGCAGGTAGTCATGAAGACTAATGTCATGTCGGTCCTTATTTCAGGGGGATTGAGTATAAAAGGAAGGAAGACTTACTGCAACTGTACAAAATGCTGGTGAGACCACATCTGGAGCACTGAGCAATTTTGGTTCCCTTAATTTAAGGAAAAACATTGTTCCATTGGAAACAATTCAGAGACATTTCACTGGGATGATTTCTGCCATGGAGAAATTGTCATGTTAGCAAAGGCTAAACAAATTGGGACTCAACTCACTGGAGTTGAGAAGACTGAGAGGTGATCTCATTGAAACGTATAGGATTCTTCAGGGGATTGACAGGGTAAATGCTGAGAGGATGTTTCCTCCTCATAGGGAAGTCTAAGACGAGATGGCACAATCTCAGAAAAAAAAAAGAGGGCACCAATTTAAGAATGAGATGAGGAGGAATTTCTTCTCTCTCAAAGTTGAGAATCCTTGGAACTCCTTGCCACGGAGAGCTGAGGGAGCAGAATCCTTGTGTATATTTAAGGCTGAGGTAGATTCTTGATCAGTAGAGGAATTAAGGATTCTGGGTAAAGGGCAGGAAAGTGAATGTGAGCCACATTCCGATTGAAAGGGTAGCAGGCTTGAAGTACCATTGACCTGCTCCTGTTGCTATTTATTATGGTATGACCTTACATTTACTGGGTCGTTTCAGGAGATCTGGGGACTAGGATTTTACTGGCATACAGCAAATCCTGGCAAGAGGGGCCACGTGGGCCAATAATGGGACTGCAGAGGAGATTTTACCAGCTGTAGCTAATTCAGATGGTAGGCCTAAAAGTCAAAGGATTATTAATTGGTTATAAGCTATTAAAGAGTTAATTTGCTCTACTGACCTGGGACTTGGTGGTGACGGAATCTTTGAGGTAACTTGCACACCAACAAGTCGCTTTGTGCAAAGCTGGGTTTTAAAAAGGGGTAAATTGGGATTAAATTGAGGTTGGAGTCCAAGGGGTATATTGGGGTTAGAGTCCCCAACAGCTAACCTGGGGTTTGAGTCCCCAACAGCTAACCTGGGGTTTGAGTCCCGCGGTTAAATGTGGATTAGAGTCTCAGGAGTGAATTGGAGTTTGAGTCATCTAGTGGTGAAATTTGAGGCTCAACAAAAAAAGGTTAGAATTTGGTACTTAAAATTATCGCCTTTGAGCCCCACACCTCTCCTCAGAAGTAATCTTAGATAACATCGCTTCACTGGGAAAAGGGGTAAAAAGTGGAGCCGGTCTACTCGGCCCCCGGCAGTAAAGTGCATTGACTGCTGGGGAAGGTTTGTCCAGGTTTTTGTGCTGTGAACTCGACTCTGCGAGTCTTTGTTCTGGGGCAAGAGAGTGGCTTGGACTGCGGTGCCGTGTGGTCCACTGCGAGGTCGTTCTCTTTTTAGGAGTGTAATTTCATCGAGAAGATGCAAAAAAAAGAGAAACGCTGAACTTAAGGTTGTACTAATACTTGGGTCAGAAAAAGAAGCTTCAAAGTACATTATGCCATGTTGAGACTATTTGATATTTAAACATGTTGGTTTGTTATAAAACTGGTTCAGAAAATCCTTTTAAGTAACTTTTTGCCTTATTTGAATCAGGATCTTAATTCAATGTGTTTTGTGGGCTATGTATTAAGGCACGTTTTGTTTTTATACTGAAATTGCACAACATTAGGTCCTTTCTTAAAGTTACAGACTTGTAACCTTAAACCAAATTGATTGAGGACCTTGAGCCCCTGATTTGTTTGAAATTTTACAATTTTTTAAAACAGGCATTGTATGTTTTAAAAATGATCGTGTCAGTGGTCATGCTTAAGCCAGATAAGAGTATTGTATTAGAATATCTTTGCAAAAAGAAGACTGCATTTTAATTTTGATGTTTTTTAAGAATTTAGAGAATATTAGAACTTGAGGCAGAGCTGTTTCAGTTCTGTTAATTATTGTCAAGTCTTCATTGGCGTCCTTCATATTGCACATTCAAAGAATGTTGATCTCTACCCAAGTTGCCACTGTATTTCCGACTTTTATTTGGGAAGTTTCATTTGGAGAACATATTTTAATGTATTCTGCATTGGTTTCCCATGAATATTTGAGATTTCAATCTGAACTGAAACTGCCTCTGAAATGGCTTAAAGCACAGAAACCATTTGTTGGTTTCTTGCTGTTTCAGATTCTTGAAATACTTTTTTTTTTAAGGTTCCCTACAATATGGAAACAAGTCCACACCAATCCTCCGAAAAATAACCCACCCAGACCCATTCCAGTACATTTACTCTTGACTAATGCACCTAACACTATGGACAATTTAGCATGGCCTGTTCACCTGGCCTGCACATCTTTGGATTGTGGGAGGAAACCAGAGCACCTGGAGAAACCCACTCAGACATGGGGAGAATATGCAAACTCCACACAGACAGTTGCCCAAAGTGGGAATTGAACCTGGCACTGTGAGGCAGCAGTGCTAATCACTGAGCCACCGTGTTCCTGATAGCTTTCACATTAGAAATATAGAGTCACAGAGACATACAACATGGAAACATACCATTCAGTCCAACTTGTCCATGCCAACCAGATATCCCAACCCAATCTAATCCCACCTGCCAGCACCCGGCTCATATCCCTCCAAACCCTTCCTGTTCATATATCCATCCAAATGCCTCTTAAATGTTGCAATTGCACAAGTCTCCACCGCTTCCTTTGGAAGCTCATTTCACACACGCACCACCCTGAAAAGGTTGTCCCTTAGATGTCTTCTATATCTTTCCCCTCTCACCTTAAACTTATGCCCTCTAATTCTGGATTCCATCACCCCAGGGAAGAGACTTATCTTATCCATGTCCCTCATGATTTTATAAACCTCAACAAGGTCACTCCCTCAGCCTCTGACACTCCAGGGAAAACAGCTCTAGCCTATCCAACCTCTCTCATAGCTCAAATCCTTTAAACCTGGCAACATCCTTGTAAATCTTTTCTTAAACCTTTCAAGTTTCTCTACATCCTTCCAACAGGAAGGAGACCAGAATTGCATGCAATATTCCAAAAGTGGCCAAACCAATGTTCTGTACAACCGCAACATAACATCCTAACTTTTGTAGTCAATAGTCTGATCAATAAAGGAAAGCATACCAAATGCCTTCTTCACTATCCTATCTACCTGCGACTCCACTTTCAAGGAGCTATGAACCTGCACTCCAAGGTCTCTTTGTTCAGCCACACACCTAAGGACCTTAGCATTAAGTGTATAAGTCCTGCTAAGATTTGCTTTCCCAAATGCAGCATCTCATATTTATCTACATTAAACTTCTCAGCCCATTGGCCCATCTGATCAAGATCCTGTTGTAACCCAAGGTTACCTTCTTCACTGGGTAAAAGCAAATTACTGCAGATGCTGGAATCTGAAACTAAAAGAGACAATGCTGGAAAATCTCAGCAGAACTGGCAGCATCTGTAAGGAGAGAAAAGTGCTGATGTTTCGAGTCTTACTGACCCTTTGTCAAAGCTTTGACAGAGGTAGTTGGTGTATCTTTGTCTTATGGGTGGAATGTAGGAGTTTACATGGCCATTTCCTTGTCCTTTAGGGATGATTTACATTTTCATCCAGAAATCAATAGGAAAAATACACAGTCTGAATTTGACTACTCCCCTATAGCTACAAAACAAAATTGCAACAGATTTTTGACCGTTAAGGGATGGTTTGCATTACATTGTTTGTGGAGATGAGGTGGTCACTGTGTTGTATCTTGAGTGACATGTGACCATGAAGGGATGGCAAAGGGTTGTCTTGACGGCAGTGCTAACTGTGATGTTGAGAGTTCGTATAAGGAAAGATTGTTTCCTTTGCTCAGAGACAGCTTTTGCCACAACCCCAGATGCTCTGTAAGGTGTGATAAAGGTTCCTCCAGAAAGCGTACACTGTACAGTGCATAACAAATTTGGTTGCTCATTCACAGACATTAGTGTGTTGTAGTTGCATCAAGTGTATTAAGAATCTCAAGAATAAAAGATCCTAACAGTTAGACAGGTTATTAGTAGACCTTCATGGATTTTGTAAAAAAGATAAAGCAGCACCAGAAAGGACCCTTGTGGGGCAGTGTTAGTGTCCCTATCCCTGAGCCAAGGGATATGGATTCAAGTCCCACCTGCTCCAGAAGTGTGTCCTAACAAGTCCTGAGCAGATTGGTTTGGAAGGAAGATACAAAGTAGACCTTGCTCTCAATGCCTGTAGAGAAAGATGGGCACCAGTTTTAGTTAGTCACTCCCCCCTCTTCCTATCTCTCCCTCACTCTTGATGGTTAACAGGCTTTGCCTATAAATATTAAAACAACAAAGAAGAATCAGTGATTTCGGTGGTGGGAAAGTCACTCAGTTGTGTGTGGTAGCACTTCGAGGAATAAAACCAAATAAAAACCAAAGGGTGTTTATAATTAGATCTGCAGGTTATACTTGTTGGTTTATAGTTAGATCTCCTGACAGTTGAAGATAATTAGATTAGATTCCCTACAACATGGAAATAGGCCCTTTGGCCCATCAATTCAATGCCAACCCTCTGGAAGAGTAATCCACCCAGACCCATTCTCCTACCTTTTATTTACCCCTGTACCTAACACTATGGGCAATTTAGCATGGCCAATTCACCTGATGTGCACATCTTTGGATTGTGGGAAGAGACTGGACCACCTGGAGGAAGCCCACACAGTCACGGGAAGAATGTGCAAATTCCACACAGACAGTCGCCCGAGGCAGGAATCGAACCCAGGTCCCTAACACTGTGAGGCAGCAGTGTTAACCATTGAGCCATCATGCCATCCACAATTTTTAAAATAACATAACTTAAAAAGGTGGTATGAAGGTAGTGTCCCTTTCTCTGAGTCAGGAGGCCTTGATTTGAGTCTCCCACTTGTGTGTCATAACATCTCTGAACACGTCGATTGTAAAAATTAAAGGGTGCTCTGCAATGCCCTTAATGGGTTTTGCATATAAATGAATCAATTGGAAAACACAGATGATTTCCTGGTGGTGGTTAATAGATGAAAAAAAACCTTAGGTGATTTGGTGATGAAGAAAGAAATGTTCAATTGTGTGTAAGAGCACTTCAGGATATGATAAAAGAATAAAAAGAAAACAAAGGTCATGTTTCTGAGGCAGAAATAGTTCCTCCAGGTAAGAAGCCTTTTCAATATGCCAGGGCCAGGCTGGTCAGCCCCACGTTTCAGATGATGGGAGTGCTCTAGAAGTGGTATTTCAATTGTGTGTGTTGGGGGAAGCCATAACCACTGGTGGGACTCTTTAGAACATAGTGCTTCGAGATGGATGACCTCTGTTGTTCCTTTCCAAAGAATCCCCTGTCTCTAGGCTTGTGGCTGCTTCAGAACCATCGAACCGGATCATCATATGAGAGAGTGCCATTTGAATATCAGTAAAATCCCAGTGTCATGGTAAAGTGGTCATTAATTGGGTTGCTGCCATCCCCTTCTTTGAGACTATCTCATGGCAACAGGAAGATATACGGCTTGCCTCCCCCTGCCTTCTGCTACTAATTTAGGACACACCCACTCTTGCTTCCTGGGTTGGTGAAATCCTGGCCCTAGTATTTGGTACAGAGGTAACATCCCTTCATGGAGCTGTACGTTTTCCAGTGTCAGCCAAACAAAATCACCAAATGTACAAATGAAGTATTATATGCACTGTCAGAAATGCAAATGCAACAATATGTTTGTACTCATTACACCATTCAGTATGATGGATTTAGATTCATGCAAATTAGGAAAAGTTTATGTAATAATAATATTCAATGTTGTAAAGATATGAATATAGAAGTACTAAATCAGATAAAATTATTTATGCACAGATAGAGCGAATTCTGCACAGTCTTCAAATTCTTCAGTTTGATCAGCAGGAGGGTGGTGGCCAACTTAAGAAAAGTTAAATTTTTATCAAACTTTCTTGTGGCCTTCGTTAGGTAGTCAAGGAAACTTGAAAGAGTATTCAATTCCTCCTGCCCACGCTGCTCAACTCTGGCCAGCTACAGATGACTCATCTGTCATCCTCACCGCATCAGAAACATCGATATCTGTGCTGGTTTTGAACATGTCATTCAAACTTGTCACCGTCTGATCCATTCTTAGTTAAATACTCCCTCACATGTTTAAATTATAGACAACACAATATTTAATCAATAAAACCATTTCTTACACAAATTGTGTATGTTTAGGTTTAAGTTCATTTAACTTCCTAGTTTTCCTGATTTTGCACCTGAACCCTTTAGAATACTGCACTTCAAGCTAAACAGTTTGCATCTAAATTATTCATATTTATCAACATGACAAAAAAATCAGGATCACATCTCCTCTCAATTATCTATAGCAAAACCTCAGGCTGTAAGTGTCATCACTTCGGAATGTGAAATCCCAAATCAGAATCCTATATAATGTATAATAAATCAACTACTCAAACTTTACTGTAAAAAAAGGCCTTTGTTTTAAAAATCAAATACTTCATCAGCCTTGATGTCAACTGCTTCATATTAATTGATTACAGATGAAAATAACAAAATTACATTTTCTCCATTTTCACTGGTATGCTTAAATCAACCTAGAGATTTCTGGAGCAGGTGGGATTTAAACTAGGCCTCCAGGGAGAGCCACTGCCAGGGCAACAAGAGACTCTGCTAAGTTTGATTCATCCTGTTTAAATACAAATTATCTTTAATAAACACATGTTGGTTGCAGCAGATATTTAGAATTTCATTTAAACTTTTTGAATGCATTAACGCCTGGTTTCATCAGAAAGTACATCATTCTAGAAATACATTTCGCTTATTCATCTTTAAAATAATTGAGACAAAGCATAATATTCTTGGTAAAAGCACTTCATTTCACTTCTGTAGGTGAGGAAATAGAACCATTTTACTGTTAATAGTCCAAGATAAGCAAATTATTAATTATTAATAATAATAATTTATTATTACCTTTCACTGCCTAGCCAGTTTGCAATTAAATAATTAATTTACTGTTAATTTCTTTAGTCTTAAATGTCTTTCATCTGTCCTTTGGATGATGGAATCAGAACTGTAGTCTAGTGTATCTGTTGTTATGGTTCAGGCAACCTTCAGAATCGTTTGCCACTGTTCAAACAGAGATGTTTATCAGTGTCTTGGCCAATATTCTTCTCTCACATAATATCAGCCTGATCATATGTCAGCTTCTTAAGATCTCGTAGATATTTGCTTGCATAATAGTAAATGAACTTCAAAATGTAGTTAAATGTTTAACAAACATATTTTTCACTCCACAAAGTGAGAATTATTTCTTAATCTTTAAAACATTATCAATCATGTCCTGAAATACCTTTAGTTTAAATTGATAGCTATCTGTCAATAGTAATTTGTCTGCTTCCTAATAGACTTCAAGTAAATTTGTCAAGCTGCCCTTTGGCTTTCAAAGCTAAATTGACTATTCTCTACAGACTCCATGACCTTAACATTTTTATTGGATTTTGTTAATAATTTCTTGAATGGTGTCCCCAGAAGAGATAAACTGATCATAATGATCCAAGTGTTCAAGGGTTTGATTATGAAGGGAGGTTGCATAAACTTGGCTTGTATGCCAGAATACAGAAGGCTGAGGGGTAATCTAATTGAGGTTTTTCAAATGTGAAAAGGATTTTAAATGGTATCTGTGGAAGGGACATTAAAAGACAAGGAAATACAACTTTAAAATCGCAGCTAAGCAATTTCAGGAGAAAAATCAGGCAGCATCTTTCTATATTAAAAGGTAGTAAAAATCTAAACTGCTCTGTCCCAAAAGACTGCACATGCTGGGACATCTAGAGCTTTCAAGAGTCTGATTAATTGCTCTTTGTTAGGTTAAGAGTATTAACTATAGAGCTAAGTCAACTCCATGGAGTTGAGGTAAAGATCAGCCATGATCTAATGGAATAACAGAAGAATTGAATGGTCTCCTTCTTTCCATTTGTATTTATAATTCCTTGATTTATATCTCATTTGAACTAAATGTTACTTCCAGTCCTTGGTTGGAACTCCCAAACATTAACTAAAGCAATTGGGCTTCTGTTTTCTTATTTCTCTTCCTGATGAACAACTTATGTTCGAAACATTGACGAACCTGCTCCTTGGACGCTGCCTGACCAGCTGTGCTTTTCCAGCACCAAATTCTTTTACTCTGTTTTCTTATACACAAAAAGAAATTGCTGGTAAAACTCAACAGGTCTGGCAGCATCTATGGAGACAAAGACAAGTTAACATTTCAAGTCCAGTGATTCTTCTCCATAAATGAGTTTTTCTTGCAATTTCTGTTTGTTTCTGATTTCCAGAATCCTTAGTTCTTTGATTTTTTTTTGTTTCTCTGTTTTCTTGTGGTCTTAAAAATAAACAGCTTCATTTCTGGGAATGATAATATAATTGACATCACTGTAAATTACCCTCAAATTATTCAGTTCTGGAAATGATGGTGATTTTATCTGTCATGAACTGGAGAATATAGCTTTGTGTAATGATTATTTACATTTAGGAACCATTTTTCAAACCTGCTTTAACACAGAATAAAGGATAAACTAGTTAGATATTTAGCAAACTATCTGCTGGTTCAGACAATTGGAGAAGATTGTGGGTCCGCACCCCCTATTGATATATTAAATCATGCAACACAACTAAATGTTATTCCTTACCAGCTATAAAGGAGCAGTAAGTCACAAATTAATTTCAGAACTATCAAATTGAGAATTTTGTATTGTGATACTGTTCTTGCTATAATTAAAGAAAAAATGACAGGAACATTTTGAACTCCCAACAGGGATCACTCAAATCTTATGAAAACTATTTATGTTCTTTTTAAATAATGATTTATATTAAAAATAGCAAACTTCAGATCAACATTTATGCATTAGACAGATTATCTGCTACCATTTGGCAATTAGCTCGAATACCAGTCAGTGAGTAGGTTACATCCCTTCCCCAAGCCATAATACACACTAGTACTTTCAATTACCATCTTTCGCTGGTTCATTATTTTAATCTGAGTGGCTTGGGGTTTTTTGGCTCAAGAATGACAGATATAGCAATATCTAATTGGTTCTATCTATCTTGATACGTTCACATTCATATCTAATGCTGCAATAAAAAGGAGATACATCTAATAGACATAGGAAGGCACTTTTGACAGGCTAGCCTCCTCAGCTGCCCACTCTAAAGGGTTCATTATCTCTGAGCAGTTCGACACTCTTTGTGCTCTGAAACAATAGTCTGCCCTCCAGATGTTTTGCTGCAAAACCACGCCTTTTCTCTCCCCACCCCAAATTCCAATGACATTGTCTGACAGTATCCATTGCAAAACAGGAAATTATCACAGAACGTAAAGCAAGCACTGAATTGTCAGTTTAATCGTCGCTTTAAAGTATCTGGATTGACTTTTGTACAAGAAAACACGTTTGCTTACAGAAAAATACATCCTCACTTACCGTTTTATGGAAAGGTTAAATCGGGCGTGTGGTTTAAACCATTCCGGATATTTTGTTGACCTAAAAGTCAGCTGCATGCATGCTTTGCTATTCCACCCGCAGCTCTCTTTGCTCTAGATGGTATTACAGGGAATCTGTTTGGCAGCTGCACAACTGGGTTTCTATATGACATCATGGGGGATTCAACCACTCCTTTCAGACAGTGGGGCTAACTCAACTTACTATGTACAATTCAATTCTCAACGCTGGACATGTCCAAAGGCGACAATGGTAGAACACTGTTTTGATTTGTTTTGTCTCTTTTCACAGCTTCGCAGTCACGTATTTATACCAAAGGACTTTTTTTTTTACACACACTTACAAATATTCGCCGTCTTCCCTTAATGGCATCGGCCGTGTGAAATCTCTTCTACTTTGTTGGGAGAATAGGAGATTTGGTTTCCAAGGAGGAAGAGAATGTGTGAGACAAAACCAACCAAATGTTTCCTAGATTGTTAGTTATTCGGGAATGTTTCACTTTGTTAACAGCAGATCAACGAGTTAACACCTTCCCTGACTGTTTGGTTATTCTTCTGTGGGAGTGTCACAAACTGTTGGATCAAGATAAAATGAACACATCGTCTTTTCAAATACAAAACCTTATTTTGCAATTTTACAGCGTAAGGCCTTAATCTATTTCTTTTTTTCCCCAGACACATTTTAGGATTTAACCAGGAGGAAGTGAGGACTTGCAGATGCTGGAGATCACAGTCAAAATGTGTGGTGCTGGAAAAGCACAGCAGGTCAGGCAGTATCCGAGGAGCAAGAGAGTCCTACGTTTCAGGCATAAGCCCTTCATCAGGAATGGATGTGAAAGCTTATGCTGGAAATGTCGACTCTCCTGCTCTCGGATGCTGCCTGACCGCCTGTTCTTTTCCAGCACCACACTACTTGACATTTTAGTATTTTAAACGTGACCAATAAATGACATCAAAATAAATCCAACTTTTCCGAGATGCTACCAGTTCCGAAAGAGGGTCGTTGGACTGGAAAGGTTAACTTGTTTCCTCCCCTCACATGCTGCCAGACTTGCTGAGTTTCTCCAACAAGTTCTGTTTTTGTTACCAGTAAATGGCATATGGAATCTAACCAAATTGTAGCAATAATTATTCACACAGTGATGGTCCCTATTGGTAGCTCTCCTTTCTCCTCAGCTCACCATTATCCATTCCTTTGTCCAACAAGTTGTTTCTCTCTCTCTCTCTCTCTCTGTGGGCTCCATCTCCACTTAGTAGTCCTCCTTCCCCAACCCCACCTTTATCAGGTGTACCAACCTTTTCCTAGCTACAGTCAACTCTGAAGAAGGGTCACTAGACCTGAAACATTGAGTCTACTTTCTTTCCACAGATGCTGCCAGACCTGCTGAGTTTCTCCAGCTTATTTCTGTTCTTGTTTGAGATTCCCAGTATCGGCAGTTCTTTCTCTGAATATTTTTTTCGTAGCAATAATTATTCTGCTTTTGGGATTGTTTTGATCAGCGTGTTTAAGAATCTCCAATCTAGGCTAAGAGAAATGTCACCTCCCTGCTTAAAGGCAGGTATGAGGCACAAGGTGAGACTCCACCATGGCTGGAGCAAGGAGGCAAGTCCTAACCTAGCCCAGATGGAATGGTGATTGTATTCCAACACTATTGGCACTAATCTGATCCACATGGATGATGATGGGAGAGGTTTCAATTTCTTTCCATCACAGAAATGATCAGGAAACTATCCAACTTTTATTGCTCTTAGATCTCATAGTTTCCAATGACAGTCTGAGTCACAGGGTGATGTCAGGTTTCCTTTGTTGCAATTTACAGCTTCATTTCTTCAGACCAGTATGACATGCAAAATCCTCAGAATGCCTTCACTTAGACTTCTAAAATTCCTAATTGCAGGAAACACAAAAACATACTGATTTTTGATCAGTTCCAACAGAGTTATGTGGTTACACCTAATGTTAGAATTCTTCAGACAACAAATTGTGTTTTTAATGTGTTCATTCAAGCCATCACACTCGCACACACTTTACCAAGCATGCACATACGGAAATGCATACTCTTTCATGCGCACTCACACTCATACGCAAATGCTCACTCTCTCTGTCTCATGGTACGCACACACACGTAAGTCTATTAGGTGACTTTGCATTTGCAGAATTATATTTGCCGATACATTCTATTTTACTGACAAAGCACACAATTGTCAGGAAGTCAAACCGTGTAATATTTTATAAATTCCACTTTGGAAATAGAGCTAGTCTGACACAAGGTTGGGATACAGACAGACTCTAACCTCCCAGCTTTAATGCATTGTCTGAGCTGAGATGTCACTTTTCTTTATAAAACCTTAAGTAATCTCCAGAATGTGACTTAAAAGAAGTTCTGGGATTTACATATTAATGAACTGAAACCTGCAACCTATTCTAAAAGATGAAAGATTTAACAGCAATCTAGGTTATATCATTTCAGTTGCATGACACTATGATCTTTTGTCATAAATTCTGTGTCTTATGGTCCTGCTCCACAGCTACCTAATGAAGGAGCAGCGCTCCAAAAGCTAGTGGCATCATAGGCATTGCAACAGCATGAACTGTGAATGGAGACATTTGTAGACTGGCATCAGCAAATACAACTGCATTTCAAAAGGAAGCGACAATTTATGCTGCATTAGAAAAGGCTGCTGATTGGTTATGGAACAGCAGCAATCATTTCCTGGTGTATTATCTATGGCAATGCCTCAACCATACTTCTGTCTAATTAAAAAAATGAACGCAATGAACATGTTCTGTTTACCTGCACAGAACAGGTCCCCACAGTTGAACACATGTAACTTCTAGCAAGCAAATGTGAGCTGCATTGTGTGCGCCAGAGTACTAAGAATTGTACAAACAACCAGTTCAAGATTTACGATGGTCTCTTCCTTTGCGCCAGAAGCTCTACATAATGCCAAACAATTTGGGAGGTCAGGTAACAGCTGTACAGGACATTGGTTAGGCCACTTTTGAAGTACTGCATTCAACTTTGGTCTCCCTGTTATAGGAAAAATGTTGTTAAACTTGAAAGGGTGCAGAAAAGATATACAAGGCTGGTATGAGCTGGAGGGAAACATTGAATAGGCTGAGTCTATTATCCCTGGACTGCCAGAGGCTGAAGGGTGACCTTTGAGAGGTTTAGTAAATCACGAGGGGCATGGATAGGGTAAATAGACAAAATCTTTTCTCCACAGTAGAGGTGTCCAAAAATAGAAGGCATAGGTTTAAGGTGAGAGGGGAAAGATATAGAAGGGACCTAAGGGGCAACTTTTTCATGCAGAGGGTGATGTGTATATGGAATGAACTGCCAGATGAAGTGGTGGAGGCGGCTACAATTACAACATTTAATAGTCATCTGGATGGTTATATGAATTAGAAAGGTTTATAGGGATATAGGCCAAGTGTTGGCAAATGGGCCGAAATTTATTTAGGATATCTGGGCAGCATGGATGAGTTAGACTGAAGATCTATTTCCATGCTGTATGATTCTGTGTGTATTATTTTCCTGATATCTTAACCCATGGATTAGTGCATCCTCAGGTTCACAACTCCAAGAACAGACATTTAAACAACTCCCCACCCAGGTAAAAAAGCAGTAAAGTGACTCTCATTTTGAGGAAAGGTTACTGGACTCAAAATGTTAACTCTGCTTTTATCTCCACATATGACATCAGAACTGCTGAGTTTCACCAGCAATTTCCGTTTTTGTTTCAAATCTTCAACATCTGCAATTTTCTGTTTCGTCTGTCTCACTTGGATTGCTGCCTATCAGCTGCTGTTGAAGGGAATCAGGACAAAGGTTTTTCAAGCAATCCAAAAGCCAAGAAACTCAAAACTGACAGTTCAGTTACCAACGTTACATATTAATGAGCTGAAATCTGCACTTCCACTGCACTTACTACAATGTTTAACCATCCACTCTTCATTAACAATTTAGACACTGATTTGCATATATTTTTAAAATGTTTTATCATTTTGCGCTTGCCTCCTAATTCTTGTTTTCTGAGCATTGGTTCTTTTATCCCTTTGGCTTACATTCAGCAATTAATAAATTCACTCTTTTATTAGGAAGGCATTAAAAAAGAAATGAACCAGTAGATGTTGCAATTCAATCCCTTTTAGAAATAAGTTGGGAAGATTATGCTGAACCTCTATCGAAAGTTGTACCATGTGCAGTTATGACCGTTATTTAAAAGAAGAGTTATTGGGGAGGGTGCAGAGAAAATGTACCAGGATGCGACCAGAAATGGGTGGTACACATCAGGAAAAGATTGGCAAACCCTTCTCAGAGAAAGGAGGCCTAGGGGTAGCTTAATCAAGGTCTTTAAAATCAGATAAGGTTTTGATAGAATTGATTTAGGATTAATATTTCCTCTATGAGGAAGAGCAAACTAGAGGCCATCGATACAAGAAAGTCACCAACGAATATAAGAAAAAATTCAGATGAAATGTCCTTGGCCAAAGGGTGGTAAGATTTACTACTACAAAGACATGTTTGAAGTCGAGTGTATAGATGCCATTTAGAAACATAACGAATTGGGTTAAGGTAAGGTGAATCAAGCCATTTTTCAAAGCTCATGCCAGACTATCACAGGGGTGTTGGTTATCTGGAAAGTTAGCCCATTAAAAAGTAGTGAAGCAAATAGCAATACAATTGCAACATTTAAAAGGCATTTGAAAGGGTATATGAATAGGAAAGGTTTGGAGGGATATGGGCTGAGTGCTAGCAGGTGGCACTAGATTGGGTTGGAATATCTAGTTGGCATGGATGGGTTGGACTGAAGAGTCTGTTTCCATGCTGTACATCTCTATGACTCTATGGTAATAAATCAGAACAAAATGGCAATTCATTCAAGCTCAACTGTTTGCTCCTCACATGCTCCATTTGGGTCTGCTGAAGACATGCTGAAATAACTGCATACAGGCTGGTATCTCGTCACCAAGTCACCCTTTATTTATATGAGCACAGTACTTTGGTTGTGCGCAACTAGTTCAGTGTCAGTCCCAGAGTGAGGAGATTTTGAATCCCCTGTTTATATTTGTCAGCCCAGGCTCCCTGATTGACCCAGCTTAATAACCCCAATCAAGATCTACCCGTCAATAAGATCCATCTAGTCTCGCATCTGTCATCTGCAACGTGTTAGAAAGGATTCTGAGGGATAGGATTTATGACCATCTGGAAGAACATGGCTTGATTAAATGCAGTCAGCATGGCTTTGTGAGGGGCAGGTCATGCCTCACAAACCTTATCGAGTTCTTTGAGGATGTGACTAGAAAAGTTGATGAAGGTCAAGCTGTGAATGTGGTGTATAAGGACTTCAGCAAGGCATTTGATAAGGTTCCCCATGGTAGGCTCATTCAGAAGGTCAGGAGGAATGGGATTCAGGGTAACATAGCTGTCTGGATACAGAATTGGCTGGCCAACAGAAGACAGCGAGTGGTAATAGAAGGAAAGTATTCTGCCTGGAAGTCTGTGGTGAGTGGTGTTTCACAGGGCTCTGTCCTTGGGCCTCTATTGTTTGTAATTTTTATTAATGACTTGGATGAGGGGATTGAAGGATGGGTTGGCAAGTTTTCAGATGGCACAGAGGTTG
Source organism: Hemiscyllium ocellatum (assembly GCF_020745735.1). Taxonomy (NCBI): domain Eukaryota; kingdom Metazoa; phylum Chordata; class Chondrichthyes; order Orectolobiformes; family Hemiscylliidae; genus Hemiscyllium; species Hemiscyllium ocellatum. The sequence continues at coordinate 16,299,087 of NC_083404.1, read as the reverse complement.
GAGGTGTTGTTGACAGTATAGAGGGGTGTTGTGGGCTGCAGCAGGACATTGACAGGATGCAGAGATGGGCTGAGAGGTGGCAGATGGAGTTCAACCTGGATAAATGTGAGGTGATGCATTTTGGAAGGTCGAATTTGAAAGCTGAGTACAGGATTAGGGATAGGATTCTTGGCAGTGTGGAGGAACAGAGGGATCTTGGGGTGCAGGTACATATATCCCTTAAAATAGCCACCCAAGTGGACAGGGTTGTTAAGAAAGCATATGGTGTTTTGGCTTTCATTAACAGGGGGATTGAGTTTAAGAGTCGTCAGATCTTGTTGCAGCTCTATAAAACTTTGGTTAGACCACACTTGGAATACTGCGTCTAGTTCTGGTCGCCCTATTATAAGAAAGATGTGGATGCTTTGGAGAGGGTTCAGAGGAGGTTTACCAGGATGCTGCCTGGACTAGAGGGCTTATCTTATAAGGAGAGGTTGACTGAGCTAGGACTTTTTTCATTGGAGAAAAGGAAAAGAAGAGGGGACCTAATTGAAGTATACAAGATAATGAGAGGCATAGAGATAGTCGATAGCCAGAGACTATTTCTTAGGGCAGAAATGACCAACACGAGGGCTCATAGTTTTAAGCTGGTTGGAGGAAAGTAAAGAGGGGATGTCAGAGGCAGGTTCATTACACAAAGAGTTGTGAGAGCATGGAATGCGTTGCCAGCAGCGGTTGTGGAGGAACAGTCATTGGGGACATTTAAGAGACTGCTGGACATGCATATGGTCACAGAAATTTGAGGGTGCATTCATGAGGATCAGTGGTCAGCACAACATCGTGGACTGAAGGGCCTGTTCTGTGCTGTACTGTTCTATGTTCTATGTTCTAGTTCCTGTCAGTACATATACAAAATTCATTTCTAAGTTTACGAAATGGTGAAACAGTTGTTTATAAGCTTGATAAGCAAATGAATGTGGATATTTTCTAATCAGAGATGTTATGACACATTGTGGGAGCAGATTGGACTTGAACCTGGGCTTTCAGGTTCAGAGGTAGGGATACTGCCACTGTGCCTCTTAAATTCAACAATCTACAGTGGTTTACAAAGTGGGAGTTGGCGTGGCTGGAGTGTTGGCATGAAGTGGAGAAATGAACACCGAATGCACAGCATGCCACAAGTTCTATTTTCAGAAAACTGTGATTGCCTGTGTTCCTGTTGAAGTTGGCAGTAGAACACTTGGACCATTTTTGGGCTTATTTTCCCTCACTTGAAATGTTGGTTGGCTGTCTGTAGAGTGGGTCAGCCTGCAGTCCAAGCCATACCTGCCTGGCAGAAGGTCATATAGGAGATTCGTGAGTGACCTTTGATTGGGAGAGGAAGTGCTGGACAGAGTGACAGCTGGAGTTGCGAGTGATACTTTGAATGAGAAATAGTGGCAGGTAGCAAGCTCCATAATATCATACCTGGGTTTACTCTGACAATGTATGCTTCAGCAGATTTATGAATTTGGTGAGTGAGGGGAGAGGAGGTATAAATCTGGTATTTCTTTAAAAATTCCAAGAAGTAGTTCAAGTGAAAATGAAAGACATGAAGACCTAAGACCAGAAATCCAGAGGCATTAATTAGATAAGCAGATAGGTGATTACTTCATGAGGTTTTGAGAGTTTTGTCTTCTAATGGGGTAGCAGGTTGGCTCAGAGATGAGCATTGCTGCCTCACAGCACCAGGGTCCTGGGTTTGATTCCAGCATTGGGCAGCTGTCTGTTGGGGAGTTTGCACATTCTCCCTGTGTCTGCGTGGGTTTCCTCCAGGTACTTTGGTTTCCTGTTAGGTCAGGTGGATTGGCCATGCTGTCCAGGGATATATGGATTAGCCATGAGGAATGCAGGGAAAGGGTAGGAGAGTGAGTCTGGGTGCTATGCAGTTAGGAGGGTGGGTGTGGTCTTATTGGGTCAAATGGTCTGTTACCACACTGTAGGGATTCTAAATTCTAAAGAAGTTGAAATCAAGATCATGGAGTTATAGGAACAGTAACCCACCCAGACCCATTTCCCTACATTTAACCCTGTCTAATGCACCCAACATATACATTCTTGAATACTTTGGACAATTTAGCATGGCCAATTCACCTAATGTGCATATCTTTGGACTGTGGGAGGAAACCAAAGCATCTGGAGGAAACCCACACAGACAAGGGGAGAATGTGCAGACTCCACACAGGCAGTCATCAGAGGATGGAATCAGACCTAAGTCCCTGGTACTGTGAGGCAGCCTTACAAACTACTGAGCCACCATTCCACTCCAGAAGTATAAAATAAGTCAAACAACGGACAGTAAGAAAGTCCTGAACTATGCAATATATTTCATAAACAGGCCTTAAAGTAACCAAATAAAAACAGAAATTTCTGGCAAAACTCATCAGGTCTGGCAGCATCTGTACGAAGGGTCCAGTGACTCTTTTTCAAAACATTAACTCTGCTTTCTTCCCACGGATGCTGCCAGATATGCTGAGTTGCTCAAGAAATGTTTGAAATTGTTTCACATCTCCGGCATCTGCAGTTCTTTGGTTTTATTAAAATAGTTAAAAGCTTGTTAACAATCTGCACTTTCAAAGCTTCTGTACTTGGATGATGGTGGTTGACCTTTTTCTCATTTTCAGCCATCAAACACATGCAATAGATTGGGAGCCGATCTGGAGAGTTGAAACGTTATGAAGGTTAGTGTCATATCAGCTGATGAGTGAAAGGCTCATTTCCTGGAGGAAGGTATTACAGCAGCACATCAAAGGACAAAGTAAGGGATTGAAGTAAGAACTTCAGCAGTGCACAGAGTTCTCAACTCTTTAGCACCACATTGGTGTTGGGGCACTGAACAAGGATGTGGGTCCATCTCACTGTGTCAGGGAGACTGCAGCTGGCAATGAGTATTGCCCCCTCAGAAATATAGACCACTGAAGCAGCAGAACAGCAGCCAACACAGGAACATCAGGAGCCTGAGTATTAAGAGGTCAGAGGTGGGAGATAAGGGTCTGGAAGGTAAAAGAGATAATATCCTGAGTATAAAATAAAAATAAATGGTGGCATATGGGAAGATGGGACTTAATGATGGAAATAAGGAAATGGTAGAGAGTTAGTAATTAGTATCTGTCTTCAAGGCAAATGATCCTAGATCATCTTAATAATAGGAGAAAACCAAGGGTAAAACTGGAAAGAGAGGTTAAAACAATTGCTATCACTGGAGAAAAAGATCCATGTAAACCAATGAGACTAAGGGCTGTAATTCCAATCGATAGAATGGTTTCCATTCTAATGTCTGTAAAGAAATACCTGCAGGGATAGTGTATGCATTGTTTGCAATCATTCAAAATTCTCCAGATTCTGGGAAGATCCCAGCAGTTTGGACTACCACAGATATCATCTTGCCATTGAAGGAAAGATGAAACAGGAAACAAGAACACGATTAGAGTAACATCTCTCTTTGAAAAATACCAGAATCCATTATTAAGGAAGTTGTGGAAGGGGATTTCAAACCCATAATTCAGTCAAAGAGAATCAGCACAGTCCTGTGAAAGGATAATCTGGCTTGACAAATTTATTTACGCTTTCTCAGAATGAAACAAGCAGGTTGGATAAAGGCAGACAAGTAGATATAATGATCAAAACAGAAATTGACAGCTCGGGCAGCATCTGTGGAGGAAAAGCAGAGTTAACGTTTCGGGTCCAGTGGCCCTTCTTCTGAAGACACCTTCCTTTCAGACATCAGCGACATTTTGAGGGTGATGGATAGCATGGGTCTTCGATCTCACCCATGTCTCTAAACTGACCAATCAACAGGTGTGAGGGTTTGTTAAAAGCTGCACTTTCAGAATTTCTGAACTTTGACATTGGTGGTTGACCTTTAGCAGTACTCAGCTGTCAATCAATGAAGGGCAGGTATGCAGTTTGGGAGAAAGCAGGAGGGTTGAAACTTTGTGAAGGTAATGTGATGTCAGCTAATGGGTGAAAGGCTCATTTCCTTAAGAAAAATATTGCAGCAACATATTAAAGGACAAGCGACGAACCCAAAGTAGGAACTTCGGTAGTGCAGAGAGTTCTTAACCATCTACCATTGCATTGGTATTGGAACATCGAACAAGGCTGTGAGCCCATATCAGCATATCAGGAAGGCTGCGGCTAGAAATGGGTATCACTCCCTCAGAAGCATAGACCACTGAAGGTGCAGAGCTGCAGCCTGCACAGGAACATCAGGAGCCCGTGTATCAGGAAGGCAGAGGTGAGGGATAAGGAGCTGGAAGGTAATACTCTGAGCATGGAAACTATCAGCAGAACTGAAGTCACCTCAACTTGATTGAGAATCATTGCCAAAAGAGATTGTGAACCCACAGATAGATGGTCATCAACAACTCTGTCCTGCTCAGTGAAGAACTCACCACTTGCTCCACTGATGACCATATCCTGCATTAGCCAGCAATCATGGTAACTGTGCTCTGAAATTTATTGATGGTAAGATTTTTTCAAGGATGAGCTGCCGATCGCTGTGTCATCTTGAAGATTGCTGCTGCATCATCATGTTGCACTCTTCACCAAAGATGGAGAATGAAGATCTCGTGACTGGTGGAGAGTCACAGGCTCAGCAGCCAATGGACTTTGTCACCATCACCAGGTCTATCTAGTGCAGGGCATTGTTGACTACATCCACTTTGACATGGGGTCAGCCAATGACTGAGCCGAAGGGTTGATTAACAGGAACATCTGCCACTCCCCAACTGTGCATTTTGGCTGCTGAACCCAAGGGTTCATGCTTCCCTGGAAACTATCATGATGCTTTCATCCTCATGGAAGTTGACCGCATCTTCCATTCCACCCTGAAGTCTGTGAATTGACTTTAGGGAACAAGGGCTATTCTTTGAACAGATGGCTTCTCATTTTTCCATAAGCAACAAAAACAGGTATAACAATGGAAGGCCATCTGCTCACTTCATTGAGAATCTTCATTTTCATGGTAAAGATGCAGTTTCCTTATTTGCACCAGTCAGGAGGCAATGCATACCTCTAAGAGTCTCTCAAATAATTGTGGTCTGCATTCTCCATGATATGGCCCAAAATAGATGAGTAACCCTTAAAGTTGTGATATTGTGATAAGACAGATCTCATCAGAGGATGAAATGGAGAAGAAAGTAGGAGGAGATGGGATGGGGATCCAGTGGTGTTGTATGGCATGGTTCATGTCAACATAGAGGTCTCTAGGCCAAGGGTTCTTGGCTCAGATTACCTAGAGCAGAATAAGATCTTTCTTGGAAGTAATAAATTTGCAGGGTCATCCGATCCAGGGAAGATTCAGTTATTAAAGGATTGACTCATCAGATTCAATAAGAAAGTTGTTCCAATCTGTGCTGACAGAAGGAATATTCTCATGTTTTTATCTAGATCTCTTTCAGCCCAGATGGATAGAGTGGGGAGAGCACAGGCAATCAAACGTTCAAATGCAACAGAGGAGAGGATTTAAGTTCAGACCTGGGACTGGAAAATGTTACTGAGGTAGAATGTAAGTGTGCATTTTTTAAAATTGGAATTGAAGTTATTGAGTGAGCATTCGTGCAATGAAATATAGTAACATAGAAGATAGGAGAAGGCCATTCAGCCCTCATGTCTGATCATCAAGCTCAACATCCTAATCCCGCCCTCCCCCACATGTCGTGATCCCTTTAGCTACAACACATAATGTTTTGGCCTCAATCACTTTCTGTAGTAGTGAATTACACAAGCTCACCACTTCCTGGGTGAAGAGATTTCTCCTCATCTCAGTCCTAAAAAGCTTGTCTCATATCCAAAATGATGACCCCTGGTTTTGGATGGCTCCACCATCAGGATATCCTTCTTATATTGTTGGAGCAAATTACTGCAGATGCAGGAATCTGTACTGAAAACTAAAAGACTGGAGATCTCAGTAGGTCAGGCAGTATTCAGGGAGAGAAAGCGAGCTGAAGTTGCATGTTTAGGCAACAATTCATTCGAACACCTTCTTGCATTCTTTAGTTCTTCTAAACTCCAGTGATTACTAACCGTAACCAATTCAATCTCTTCTCATACATCAGTCTTGATATCTCAGGAATCAGTCTGGTAAACTTACCCTCAAGAGCAAGAACATTTTCCGCAGATAAGGAGACCAAAACTGCATAAAATATTCCAGATGTGACTTCACCAATGCCCCATATCATTGCAGCTAAACATCCTTGTTCCTATACTAGAATGGTCTCACTATGAAGGCCAACATATAGTTTGCCTTCTTTACTGCCTACTGCACCTGCAATGGGACTTCGTTTGAAATAAGAACAGGCAATGGAATTCTGGGCAAATTAGAATGATAGTTCACTGTAAAAGGAAACCAGCATGAATTTGAGGTCTGTGGATCCAACAATTTGCATAGAAATTATTGCACTGAAACTGGCCAGTCAGCCCATCCATTCTGTCCTTGTGGTTATTTTCTTTCGGTACAATACTTCAACTTTCCTGATTCCTTTCATGAACTTTTCATTTACCACATAAACTAAGCTATTCATAAAAGTGGTATAGGATATAACCAGGCTCATCTAAACCTATTGTTGGCTGTATTTTGTGCTGCACTTGTGACTAAAAGAAGATCTACAGAAATAAAATTAATTGAGAATTAATTTAAATGATAATTAGTTCTGCATATGTAATATATCAAACTAAACGTAATCATTAAATTAGTGCAAGCTAACTTTAAAATATGTTTTAAAAGAATTTGAAATTATCCTTACAGAAATTTTTGCCAAACCTGGAAGAACTCCAAACATTTTTAACAGGTTAAGAATAGGAGATTCTAACAGCATTAGTACTTGTAAATTTTGGCCATGCAAATGAGATGCATTTTAAATATCCTTAATTGTTTATTTTTCATGTACTAATCGCCTTCTTATTTAGATTGCCTTAATGTATAAAATAATGATCTAAAAAGTCAGTAAATTTTATTCAGTGCTACTATTTGAGATTTCCTATTTTGCAATTTCTTGCCTAAAATATAATTTTACAATATTTACATTTTATTCATTATTGCTAAATTCAGAATTCAATGGCAATTAACTTGAATTAAGACTTTAATCTGGGTACTTCTTTAGTTTCATATTTAATATTTAACATACAGATAACAGTACAGTATGTATTCACACTGCTGCCATCTCGTGGTTATTCTGACAAAAGCTTAAAATGGCTTCAAATAGTTCAAAGTGAATATTTGTAACATTTCTCTGTCTACCTTTTATCCAATATTGCAATGTACAATTCCTTCAACATTCATTTTCAAAGATTTTCAGTACTCTGGTGGTTTGATTCCACCCTCGGGTGACTGCCTCTGTGGAGTTTGCACATTCTCCCCGTGTCTACGTGGGTTTCCTCCAGGTGCTCCAGTTTCCTCCAACAGTCCAAAGATATGCAAAGTAGGTGGACTGGCCATGCCGAATTGTCAGGGATATGCAGGCAAGATAAGTTAGACATGGAAAATGTGGGGTTACGGGATAGGATGAGGATCTGGGTCTGGGTGGGATGCTTTTAGGAGGGTCGAAGCGGACTCAATGGGCCGAATGGTCTCTTTCCACACTGAGGGGATCCTATGATACACTTGCTAGTATTAGCTAATTACAATTGACTTAGAAAAGTGCTGATTTTTGAACCCCATTATTCCTTGGATCACCCCAAAATGTAATGATTTGATCAAAGTATCCAAACTCTCCAATTTATCTGTCTGATGGGATCAGGTTAACAGAACACACTGACCAGATTCCTGTACTTAATGAGGAACTACTATTTAATACAAATAACTCGTTCTAGCCACAATGAAACAAAGCCATGAGCTATCAACATGGAAACCCTGACCCAGGGTGAACATTTTAGGGATCTGTGCAACATGAGCTTTCATGCAATTTAGGGCAGAACTGAGATGAATCTCAGTGTGGGATCATTTTGCACCATCTTTCATGTTTCATGGGATGAGTTTCTCAGTAGGCAGCGATGAATGACAGATTAAGGGGCATTCTGGCTTGTTAAACACTTTGTTGACATTGAGAAACAAAAACAGAAATTGATGGAGAAACTCAGCAGGTCTGGTAGCATCTGTGGTGGGAAAGTCAGTGTTTCGGGTCCACTGACCCTTCTTCAGAACTAGATTTCCAGCATCCTCCGTTATTTGTTTCATTTTAGACATTGAAAAAGCCCACAAACCAAAGTGGGTACCTGGCAAACTCAGCTCTATGTTTGCTCTGAGCAACCTATATATTGAACAACAAGCATCAACATCTCAGGGCATGCTCCAATGAAACCAGACAAATGCACCCCATATCAATGGACATTGGCATTTGATGTGTGCCAGCCTCTGAGAACTGTCATGGGACATCTCCTATCCATTTACAGAAGGCTTTTGTACTTCCATGCTGCACCTTGGGCTGAACCGGCAACTGCTGTTGTCATGCTGCAGCAAGGGCACTGTGCATTCTGGGGCATGCATTCAGCTCAAGGCTTGGACCAGGCTGTATCACCAGGCTCTTTGCTTGCACTGACAAGTCCAGCAGGAGCTCCAGACACCTGCCTGCATGGCAAAGTGCCAATGCCCTGTCTGCCACGTCCAGGAAAAAGATCAGGAACAGTGGGGGTCAACATGGACTTACAGTGATGCTCTGAATTCCAGGATATCTGCTGAGGATTGAGTAATTCTGGGAACAGTGGGTAGTAAGATGGGCCAGCCTGGATGTGAAGGACCCAACTTGACTGTAACCAAGGAAACATAAGATTCAGCCTCCCATTCTTAAAAGCCCAGGCACAGACAAACAATAAAACATTGATACTATGGATGGAGGGCAAAAAAGATGCTGTTGAAATGCAGTTCAATAGCACCAGTTCACGGGAGTTGATAGGTTTTCCTTTGCTTTCCATTACCTACTATTCTCTGATGTCACTTCAGATTCTTTCATTCCTTTACAGGAGGCATGGACCAATTGGGTCACTAATCATGAAATCTTAAAGTTACTGGTTAATAGCAACAGCTTACAACAATTGCTGATAGAAAATAACTGACCTTCTTCCATCCTCAGTTACTTTTACACCAGAGAGGTAGAGACTGCTCCTGCTGCAGTGCAGAGCCTTCACTTATCGATTGTAAATATCCAAGCTGTTCACCTGCCCAGAAGCCAATCTGAGAGGTGTCTGAAAGCTGATGACTTCAGGTATCCACAACCGTACAATTTAACAAAACAAACAGCAATCTGTTCCTGTGTTTTGCGGGGTCTCGGTCTGGTCCATAACAAATTGGGGGCTCTTGTTAAGATCAAAACCTCTAATTCCAGATTGGGTTTAGGATTATTGAACACAGATTCAAAGTGGTGAGTGTTGATGTTCCCTTTTCGGGTGTTGCATTTGGATGGTTTAAATAGGGTGTGCTTTGTGGAGTAGTGGCTCTTTCAGTCACTAAGAATTTCCTGGGGCTAGAAAATGTCACTTCAGAAAGTGAGCAAGGTAAAACTTGTGGAATTGGCAGACCAGCTGGATTGGGGCTGTCTTTGTGTGAAAAGGAAAAGTAATTGCAGCAATAGTTGGACATTTACAATTGCCAGAAATGCACTTAGAATTTTTGGAAATGGCTAAAATTCAATTGCAAATGAAGCAACTTAAGTTAGAGGCAATGGCAAGGGAAACAAGGTTGGTTGGTAGAGTTAGTGAGGTAATTGTATCATTATCAGAGGATGTAACTGGGAGTACGATGAGGTAAAAAAAAACATCTTAAGTGCATTTGAGCTAGCACCAGAAGCCTACAGAGAACATTTTAGGAATCTAAGGAGAGAACTTGGTCAAACATACATTGAGTTTGAAAGGATCAAACAAAGTAATTTTGATAGGTGTATAAGGGCATTGAAAATCAAACATATGAAGTTCTTCGAGGTACAATTATCTTGTAAGAGTTCAAAACTTCACTTCCTTATGTTCTGAGGCCTTATGTGGAGGAGCAGAAAGTTAAGACTGCAAGATTAGCAGTGGAAATAGCAGATTATTACTAGTGGGATCATAAAGCAAAGTTTGATTTCTGATATCAATTTTAATCTGTGAGGGATAGAAATTGGGGAAAAGAAAGATCCTCATAGCATAAGGGAAAGCTGATCTCATTGAAGAAAGTGAAGATGGTTTAACACAGGGTAAAAAGGAAACCCATGAAGGGGAAAAGCGTGAAGTAATAAAGCTCAGGTGTAATACACATGAAGGCCACATGAAGTCGCAGTGTTGGTGGTTGAGATAATGCATTGGGAAGTCGGATGTGGGGTAAAAAAGGATAAGCCAGTGAGTTTTGTTGAAGCAGTAAAGGAAAACACAATGGAAATTTAAAAAAACTGCAAAAGAATGTATTGCCTGATTAGGGATTAGTTGAGAAGAATACAGGTAAGATTTACTCATAAATGCTAGGTGGCAGAGGTAAAGAAATTAAGACTGTAAGAGACACTGAAGCAAGTCAAACATTGGTGACAGATGAGTAGATATGTAAGTCAGACGGTGTATTGCAGAAAAAGTGGTAATATGTGGGATTCATAGTGAGAAGATTAGTGTACTATTGCATAAAGTGAGGCTGGAGAGTCTGTTGAAAAGCAGTGAAATGGTGAGAGGAGTAATTGAGAAATTCTCTATTCCAGAGATACAATTTATAATCTGATTGAAGATTTGTAGCTCGGGTATCCGTTGTTGTGGTTCTGCTCGCCGAGCTGGAAGTTTTTGCTGCAAACGTTTCGTTCCCTGGCTAGGGAACATCATCAGTGCGGTGGGAGCCTCGTGTGAAGCGCTGCTTTGATGTTTCTTCCGGTATTTATATTGGTTTGTTCTTGCCGCTTCCGGGTGTCAGTTTCAGCTGCAGTGATTTGTATCTGGGGTCCAGGTCAATGTGTCTGTTGATGGATGTTCTTGCCGTTTCCGGGTGTCAGTTTCAGCTGTAGTGGTTTGTATATGGTGTCCAGGTCAATGTGTCTATTGATGGAGTTTGGGGATGAATGCCATGCTTCTAGGAATTCTCTGGCTGTTCTCTGTCTGGCTTGTCCTATGATAGTGGTGTTTTCCCAGTCAAATTCATGTTGCTGGTTGTCTGAGTGTATGGCTACTAGAGATAGCTGGTCGTGTCGTTTTGTGGCTAGCTGATGTTCGTGGATGCGGATTGTTAGCTGTCTTCCTGTTTGTTCTATATAGTGTTTTGTGCAGTCCTTGCATGGTATTTTGTAAACTACGTTAGTTTGGCTCATGCTGGGTATTGGGTCCTTTGTTCTAGTGAGTTGTTGTCTGAGCGTGGATGTTGGCTTGTGTGCTGTTATGAGTCCTAAGGGTCGCAGTAGTCTGGCTGTCAGTTCTGAGACACTCCTGACGTATGGTAGAGTGGCTAGTCCTTTTGGTTGTGGCATGTCCTCGTTCCGTGGTCTATCTCTTAGGCATCTGGTGATAAAGTTGCGTGGGTATCCGTTTTTGGCGAATACCTTGTATAGATGTTCCTCTTCCTCTTTTCGCAGTTCTGCTGTACTGCAGTGTGTTGTGGCCCTTTTGAATAGTGTCCTGATGCAGCTTCGTTTGTGTGTGTTGGGGTGGTTACTTTCATAGTTTAAGACTTGGTCTGTGTGTGTTGGTTTCCTGTGTATCCTTGTGGTGAATTCTCCGTTGGGTGTTCTCTCTACTAACACGTCTAGGAATGGGAGTTGGCTATCCTTTTCTTCTTCTCGTGTGAATCGGATTCCTGTGAGTGTGGCGTTGATGATTCTGTGTGTTTTTTCTATATCTGTGTTTTTGATGATTACAAAGGTGTCATCAACATATCTGATCCAGAGTTTGGGTTGGATTTGTGGTATGGCTGTATGTTCTAATCTTTGCATAACTGCCTCTGCTATGAGTCCCGAGATTGGTGATCCCATGGGTGTTCCGTTGATTTGTTCGTATATCTGATTGTTGAATGTAAAGTGTGTGGTGAGGCACAGGTCCAGTAGTTTAAGTATGCCGTCCTTGTTGATAGGTTCGGCCTCCTGTGTTCTGTTATGTATGTCCAGTAGGTTGGCTATTGTTTCTCTGGCTAGGGTTTTGTCAATTGAAGTGAACAGTGCCGTCACGTCGAATGATACCATGGTTTCTTCTTTGTCTATGTGTGTCTTCCTGATGACGTCCAAGAATTCCTGTGTTGATTGTATGGAGTGTTTGGATCCGCTGACTAGGTGTTTCAGTTTTTGTTGTAGTTCTTTGGCCAGTTTGTATGCTGGTGTCCCTGGTAGTGATACTATGGGTCTGAGTGGGATGTCTGGTTTGTGTACTTTGGGTAGTCCATAGAATCTGGGGGTGTTGTTGCTTTCAGGTTTCATTCTTTGCTGGTCCGCTTTGGTTATCTGTCCGTTTTGAGAACAGCCAGAGAATTCCTAGAAGCATGGCATTCATCCCCAAACTCCATCAATAGACACATTGATCTGGACACCATATACAAACCACTACAGCTGAAACTGACACCCGGAAACGGCAAGAACATCCATCAACAGACACATTGACCTGGACCCCAGATACAAATCACTGCAGCTGAAACTGACACCCGGAAGCGGCAAGAACAAACCAATATAAATACCGGAAGAAACATCAAAGCAGCGCTTCACACGAGGCTCCCACCGCACTGATGATGTTCCCTAGCCAGAGAACGAAACGTTTGCAGCAAAAACTTCCAGCTCGGCGAGCAGAACCACAACAACAGATACAATTTATCTTTGGGGATTAAGAAGCTGGATCACTGGTAGGAGTGATCCAACTGTGGTTGAAAATCCAATGAAAAATCAGGCAACCAAGGTGTTAGAGAAAGTATAACTTGATATTTTTCCTGACCAAGTGGTACAAGGTCACAACTCCACAGGTTGAAACTAGAGGAGAAATCAAAGAATAAAGATAAGGAAGTTGAAGCTCAGAAACAATGTTTTATCAACTGGTTGTGAAAAAAAAAGAAGTTGGAGGACAAAGTGAATACTTTTAGATCAGAGAATTAGCTGAATTATAACAGAAAGATGAAAAACTAAAGCAGTTGTATCAAAAAGTAGACACAGAAGAGGAATCTGAGTGTATTCCAGAATATTACTATCTTAAAAATGAAGTCTTGATGAGGAAATGGAGACCATCACATATTCAAGCAGATGAGAAATGGACAGACATTCATCAGGTTGAATTACCGGTTGGTTATTAGAAAGGAGGTGTTGCAGGTAGTATATCAATTATCAATAGGAGATCATTTGGGAATAAGGAAAACTCAAGCCAAAATACAAAAACATTTTTATTAGCCTGCACTGTATAGCGATATGGTTGAATTTTGCCAGACATGTCACATGTTTCATTAATTAGAAACAACCTCAGGCAGTGATAAAACAAACACACTTAATACCCATTCCTGCATTTTCGGAATCTTTTACAAGAGTTTTAATTGATTGCGTAGAATCCCTACCTCAAACAAAAAGTGGGAATCCCCCATTTGTTGACCATAATGGATGTATTTACTATATTTAAAGAGACACCATTCTATTATGCAGCATCTTGGCTACAAGGGTTGTAGAAGGTCTACTGGAAAAGCGCAGCAGGTCAGGCAGCATCCAAGGAACAGGAGATTTGACGTTTCAGGCATAAGCTCTTCTTCAGGATTCTTGAAGAAGGGCTTATGCCCGAAACGTCGAATCTCCTGTTCCTTGGATGCTGCCTGACCTGCTGAGCTTTTCCAGCAACACATTTTCAGCTCTGATCTCCAGCATCTGCAGACCTCACTTTCTCCTTGTAGAAGGTTTACTCAATTTTTACAAGATACAGACTACCCACAGAGATCCTATTAGACCAAGGGTCAAATTTTACATCAAAATTATTCAAGGAAATTATGAATAGCTTTGAAATAAAACAATTCAAATCCTCTGCATACCATCCAAAATCACAGAAAGTATTAGAATGGTGGCATCAAACTTTAAAGACCATGTGGAGGGCCTATAGTCAAGATTATTCAAAGGATTGGGAAAAAGGAATTCCACAGGCATCAATGTGGACTTCAACAGTTTCCTCATTTCCCCTTCCCCCACCTCACCCTATTTCCAAACTTCCAGATCAGCACTGTCCCCATGACTTGTCCGGACTTGTCCGACCTGCCTAGCTCCTTTTCCACCTATCTACTCCACCGTCTCCTCCCTCATCTATCACCTTCATCCCCTTCCCCACTCACCCATTGTACTCTATGCTACTTTCTCCCTACCCCCATCCTCCTCTAGCTTATCTCTCCATGCTTCAGGCTCACTGCCTTTATTCCTGATGAAAGGCTTTTGCCCGAAACGTCGATTTCGCTGCACTTTGGATGCTGCCTGAACTGCTGTGCTCTTCCAGCACCACTAATCCAGAAAAAGGAATTCCAGTTGTACTTTTTTTGCATTTAGGGATGTACCTAATGAATCAACTGAATTCAGTTCGTTTGAGAAGACCACCAAAATAGATTAAGGAAAACTTGTTGAGTCAGAGTTCAGAGACCATATATTCAGACTATGTGTCAAATTTTAGGGGAAAATTAAAAACAGCAGGTGACTTGGCTAGGCAACATTTCAAAATAGCACAGCATGTGATGAAACAGGAAGCAGACAAGAAATCAAAAATTCATAATTTTGCTAGTGGAGATAAAGTGTCAGTGTAACTCCCAGTGATTGCTGAACCTTTAAAGGCAAAGTTTATTAAGAGACTTATCAAATCAAAAGGAAATTGAGTGAGGTGAATTATGTGAAAGAAATATCGCAGAGTATGTCAAAAAGTATTTCAAATGGTGTGAGTGGATTGGTGACAGGTTGAATAATAAATCTCTGCAGATGATCAAAAGTAAAGTTTCAATGGCTGAATAGTAAGTGAAGGGAATGACCTATAATCCAATTAATTGAGCCAGAGAGATAATTACAAAAAATTAAATCTAAGGTGGCACGAGAATCAAACTAAATGGCTGGAATTACATGACAGGTATAAGAATGGTATGCTGAGGGTCTAACCAAAGTAACAAGTAATCCAAAACAATACAAACTAATTAGGTTAGAGAGACCATAACAAGTTATCAAGGTGATGATTTTAAAGCAGGACAGTGGGGAAGATTTTACAGATACAGAACAGTGTGGTGGGATCACACATAGCTCAACATGGATCTAAGATCAGGGTTGAGGTCGTCTTCATAGATATGGAGCCTGTGATTTCAAATTAGCTGGTTGGACTATAACATGGTGTCATGTAACTTCTGACCTTGTCCACCCCAATCCAACACTGGCACATCCACACCTTTAACCATTGATTCCCTCACTGATTAAAGCTGGGTCAATGGAATCCCCTTCCTCTCTGATGTAGGGCTGGCTCTCTGCCATGAAGGTGGTATTACAGGTCAGGGCGGATCTTCTCCTGAGTGTTTTTGGGTTGTCACACTATCTTCTGCCACATATCTTGCTGTGAGTCTTCACTGAGAGGGTGGCTTCCAGATGTCTGTTTTAATCCTTCTCGCCCAGCAACATTCCGAATGTTCTGTGGCCTTTGGCCTTTGGCCAATGGGGCCATGAGTCATTCAAAGCATTCAATGCCAACACCCTTCACTGTTGCCAGGTCAGGGAGGTGTAAAGTGCCCATCCTCAGGCACTGGCTGGAAGTCAAGGTGCCATAAAGTCTGACTGATATTTCTCCAACCTACAACTCTTGAGCTGGTTGTAACTGGTTCCCCCTCAACCCTTGTGACCCCTTTGACCTTGGTTTACACTGTTCTCTGCAGTCAATAGCTGATAGTTGCTGTCTAATTTAGGTCAGCTAATTTTCTTTCAAGCCTAATTTCTGGGCCAATTAAGCATGTCCAATTTTGGGCCAGTAGTTGCTTGACCACAGTGTAGTTCCTCCTCCAGCAAATGACACAGTTTGGCTTTGATAGAGCTGGACATTCTTCATCAGTGCCTGCATTCTGCTTCAGCCAGTTTAAGGAGGATGGCATGAGACCTATAGATGCAGGGTCTCATCATTCCTCTCTGCCTCCTTGGTGAATCTAAATCTGTTGCTGCTCCTTCTGCTGGCTGTGTGCCATCCATTGGATGTTATTGTCATTGCTGGGCATGCTAACAAGTTTGAACTACCTGTCCCTTTCTACATTGTCTTTAGTGTAACAACAAAGGCACAGTGACTCCAGCAGTGGTGCTCTTCATCTGAAATCCATTACCAGGTTATCACTGGGGGATGTCAGAATGAAAACATATTTTTATTGAAAGAGCATCTAAGCCACTGTATCTGTAACAATGAATCCCCATCTTAGGCCCTCACATTGCATGGCTTGGGGTTTCCCAAGGAAATTATTATCATGTTTTTAGAAGGACCTCTGACGTATATAACCTTATCCAATCGCATATTGCATAACCAAAGTTGACATTGCCACATCAATGTATTCTGCCATCGTAATTTCCCCCTGCTCACTAGACCACCAAGATACAGTCCACCCCACACCCCTCAAAGAAGAGACTCGCTACCACATCACAAAGCATGTTTTGCAACATTACAGTTCAGTGTGTAAATCTAGCAGCTGTGAAGCATTGTCTCCCGTGCTTGTTATGTAATGTGCTTATTCACTTTTACGTACATTGTTCTCATCACACCTGACTTAGTTACCGTCACAAAGTATGATTGCTTGAGACTATAACTTTTAATCTGCAATCTTGCCCAATGTACGATTTGCCTATGATGTATAAAATAAGGTCATCAGGGTTCCTATAGTGTAGTGGTAGCATCCCTAACTTTGAGCCAGGAGGCCCATGTTCAAGGCTCACGTGCTCTAGAGTTGTGTAATAACATCATGAACAGATTGATTAGGAAATACCTATGAGTTAAGGTTAAAGTTAGATGGTTGACGTTACTGAAACAGTGAAGGCATCATTATTCCAACAGCACCCAGGATGGCTTCCAATTTGAAGAACTTTTACTGAACCTCAAGTGGAAAGAAACAAAACTTACTCTGTTTAGTTTGCATACACTGTCAGCCATTTTCTGTATTATTGTGCAGTTTACTTTTGATTGAATGTGACAGGGTTCCAACTTTATTTCAATAAAAGTGATTCTGCGTCTAATCCAAAAATGCCCTCAAGTTTTTCATGTTCCTTTTTGTGTTGCAGTCCCTATGACACCGTGACTTTTTAGCCTCCCTCCATTTCCATATGATCAGAAACCTCAGATTCACAGAATTCACAATTGCCATCTGTGTAACTTAAAGTTAGGAAAGACCCACAACTTCCTCCACCTCAACATTGAGAATACCAAGATCAATCTCAAGATTATTGACAATTTGATTTCAAATCAGACTTGAGGGATTATGTAGTCTACTCTCGCTCCTTACGTGTGTGTATTCATTTGTAATTCTCAATTGAATTCAAGCTGAAAGAATTCCTCCTGCCAACACCAACTGTTCAATGTGGTTAACTACAAGTTTGTCGATTTCAGCCTTAATACTATTGCTGGCAAGTCAATATCATTTAAGAATGATTTTTCACTGTGCACTTGCCAGCTCCAACTTAACGAGAGTTTGAGACTTCATGAAACCAATATGTGAGCTGGTATGGTCAGGAGACAGGTCTAAAGAACAATATAATTGCCTAACTTGAATGAAATATGACAATGCAGGAAATGTTCAGATTTGCCAGACTGTTACTGGGAATTGAGGGTTTGAGATATAAAAATAGAGCAGAAAGGCTAGGACTAGAAACTAGAGTATCGGAGGTTGAGGGATGAATTTATTGAGGTTCTTAAAATCATGAGGGGCATAGCTAAGGGGATTTTTTTTCCCAAGGGTGCAGGAGTTCAAAACTAGAAGTCTTATTTTTAAGGTGAAAGGAGAAAGGCTTAAAAAGGACATGAGGAGAAACTTCATTGGACCAAGAGATGTTTGTGTGCGGAATGAACAGAGGAAGTGATGGATGCAGGAATAGTTACACCATTTAAAATACATTTGGATTAGTTCATGAATAGGAAAGATTGGAGGGATATTGGCCAAATGGCAGGTGGGACAAGTTTAGTTTAGGTCGGCATGGACTGGCTGGACTGAAGGGTCTGTTTCCATGCTGTATGACTCTATGAATCCTTGACTAAAGCAAGAGAAATCAGGAATACCTTTCACTTTAGTCACAACTTGGTGTCACTCTTATGGGATTTAACTCTTCGCATGCACAGAACATATTTCCCACTGCTTGGGGAAATTCTTCCTTACCTTTCTGTTTAAAATTTTAAAACTTAATAAGTTTGACTGGTAGGATTTTTCAAATTTCACTGGGGAGGCAATGGCCTAGTAATATGATGACTGGAGTGCTAATCCAGAGACCCAGGTAATGTTCTGGGGAGCTGTGTTCAAATCTTGCAGAAGATGGTGGAATTTGAATTTAATAAAAACAATCTGGACTTAAGAGTCTAATGATAACCATGAGGAAGTTAAAAAGCCACAAAAGAACAAGTTCCATTTTTACCTCTTTATCATGACATATCGTGAACTCAAGGATTAAACATTCCACAGCTAAAATGACTCATTGCGGTATCAATTGCATAGCTTTCTTCTTATAAAGTTAAAAATCACACAACACCAGGTTATAGTCCAACAGGTTTAATTGGAAGCACACTAGCTTTTGGAGCGCCGCTCCTTCATCAGGTGGTTGTCTTTCCTCTTACAGAATGAGATGGGACATCACTGCAGGGGGGACTGGCTGACTCCTGGAGAACAGAATCCTCTGGATTTCACTTGCAGCCTCAGGCAAAGGTGTTTATCCTCCCTGCAGTATTGATATGGCCAGTGGAAATTGTTTAAAGCAGAGCAAGGAACCATAAAGTGAAATGGGACAGTCCCTCTATGTAGTTGGGAAGGGGGACAATCTGTGAGAAAATACCCGATCAGGAAAATACTTATAGGGCTTGTAGGCCTTTCTGAGAGATTGGTCATTTTGGTACATTGTTATATACAAATTAAAGGATGTCCATTTTGAAGTTTTGAGTGATTGTGATGGTATGTGTGGTGAAAGCTTTCATTTGAATGGTGGATTGATTCCAAAACTATGACTTTAGTACTTTTAATTGCAATCACATTAGAACAATTGATGAGGGTGCCAGTGTTTGGTCTTGACTTTATGGGTTTTGTGTTGTTGTTTGTTCTTTGTTTCTGGTTTGTTTGCTTACAGAGCGATGGGCTGAACTCTAAAATGCCAGAGAAAAGCTGCTCCCAGAGAGAAGTAAGTCTTGTCTCACAGAGAAGATTGGCCAAGCATTGGGCTGCCGTCTCACGGAGGACACAGATGTGCCCTGTTGCACTGCAGGGAGGGGGGAGGGAAGAAACATAGAGGGTAGGTGCAGAGACCATTTGTGGGGTAGGACCCATGTGATCCAATGCCTGGATACGTTCGGGAAGGTGGCTGGTGTTCATCAGTCTCCTAAAATTAAAAATGATTTCGAGATGCCGGTGTTGGACTGGGGTGTACAAAGTTAAAAATCACACAACACCAGGTTATAGTCCAACAGGTTTAATTGGAAGCACACTAGCTTTCGGAGCGACGCTCCTTCATCACCTGACAATCACCTGATGAAGGAGTGTCGCTCCGAAAGCTAGTGTGCTTCCAATTAAACCTGTTGGACTATAACCTGGTGTTGTGTGATTTTTAAAATTAAAAAGGTTGCAGACAGCATCCCGAGGGCACTTTCGGGAGACCCTTCCCATCACCCTGTCACCCTATTCCCCTCAATACCCCCAAAGTTACCATCAGTGCTGAACAATCTGACACTTGGATGGGCGAGGTCACTGCTTTGGTTGCTCCTGGCCACACTTTGGGAGACTGGTACAATTCTCAATACTGGGCTACAAGCTACTCGTGTCAGTACTCGACAGGGTCCTAGTGTCCGTATGGAATATACTGGTGCTTTGTGAAGCCAATCTGCTCATTTCGTAAAAAAAATCTCAACCTAACATTGAAGAAAATCACCTCAGACTTATACATGTGTTCATTAAGTGGAGAAATTACAGTGAACTTCATGTAGTTTAATTTAAAAATTGTAAAAGAGAGTATAAAGGTGGATCTGGATATACCAAACCAACAATATTCTTTTCAGAAAATGATACTTGCTGAATTCAATGTTTGTTTTGGACTTGTTTATCTCCACTTAATTTTAAGACTGCTACATCTCCTTTGTGAGTATGGAGTGCCAGTCGTAGCTTCACTCTATGTCAAATACTCTTCCTCACTGAGAATTGAAGTGTCAGTTCAACATTACCCTGCAAAAACACATGTAACAAAGGTTAAGATACTGTTGTAAATATCTATGTCTTTGGGTTAGTCATTATTTGTGCATATGAAGCATCTTAACAAAACTTTTATTCACGCTGCCACAGTCATTTCACAGCCTAGGACATTATATATGAGCAATGACTGATCAGAACTGCTTAAAAAAAAATAGGGATTTAAAT
Source organism: Hemiscyllium ocellatum (assembly GCF_020745735.1). Classification (NCBI taxonomy): domain Eukaryota; kingdom Metazoa; phylum Chordata; class Chondrichthyes; order Orectolobiformes; family Hemiscylliidae; genus Hemiscyllium; species Hemiscyllium ocellatum. The sequence goes on along the minus strand of NC_083404.1, from coordinate 16,278,599 downwards.
TGAAAGACTAGAACCAGATAGTTATAATGGAGTTTAGAGCTGGAAACTGTGCACACTTTACATTATAGGATTTTGATTAAATGAATTTCCAGTTTATACTGAAGACTCTTAACAAAACTCGTACTTGATAGGAAAAAAGCTTGTGGTTTGGTCAGCTAAGGGAGATATGCATGTAATTGAACAATCTTGATACAATTTTACATGTACAGCACTGAGCAGATTTGAATCATTTCTGTGAGTTTGAAATCTGTTTGTTCATTCTCATTACTTCACAGTATGATATCTAATCACTTGTTCAGTCTCCATCTCTCATTAAATATGCTTATTACTCAATATTTTAAAACAATTTGTACTATCCTGAACTACATTATCACAGTTAATTAATTCTTTAATTGATAAGACTTTATACCTTTCCACATTGTCAGTGATCCGTGCCATTGCCTCATGGTTACTTTAAAGCAAGGCAGCACTGATTAATGTTCAATTGGCAACAAAAGTTATGACAATATGAGGAAACATGTTGGTAGCATAGCAAGTGAGGAACTGTTAAGGGAAAGTGAGACTTTGTGTTCCTCATGCAAAGCACTGGCACTGAAACAAGAGGTTGAATAACATTCTGTGCAGTGACCACTTTTATTTTTACTCAATAAGCTTGCCTAGGAGTAGTACAAATCTAATTGATGGGATTCTTTACACTACTATTTCTGGACAGTATGGTGGCAATATTTCTCTTAGATGTTGAAATTGGATGCATTAAAAAAGGGAATAGGAGAAACAGCATGAAGAGGCTAAAGCTGAGAAAGCTAAAACAAGAGGGGCTAAAGCAACAAAGCTGTAGAAAGAACCTAAGTACTTCTCGGGATCCTGAGCTCAGGTCTGGCACATCAATCCTGTTTGAGGTGAGAGGGAATGAGATCGAGGTAGAGGGGGAATGGCGATGTTACCCTAGTGCACCGGTGCCTCCCACTGAGCCACCTGTGACTCTGTCCCCGCTGCTGTACCCGAGTCCCTGTATAGCTGATCGGGTTAAGATGTGCTCTAGGAAACCAACGGCACCCTATTACCTTTGCATGTGAGTTCACCATCTCCATGTCATCCCCAAAACAATGCTCCCCATAAGACAGCCACCGAACCCCAAGACAGATGAGGTAGATGAGCCACCAACCATCAGGGTCTATGTCCCCTGGAAACCCCAAGAGATTATCATGATAATGAATCAGACTCCGGATCATAAAGACAAACCTGCCCAATTCACCCAATATGTCCAGTGCACAATTCAAATGTACAATGCAACACCCCAGGATCTGTTTGCCCTCTATTGTATGATCTTGTCACCAGAGGAAGTTACCAGGTGGTAGGAATAAATGGGCAAGGGTGACGGAAAGGGACCAGTCCACACTTGTGGTGACTTAAACAACAGATTCAAAGAAGGCACTCAAGTGAAACAAATTGTCCAGTCATTAGAGCACGTTTGGCAACAGCCTATCAACATTGGCAACACCCTGGACTGTAGACCCAAGGTGAGAGAGTCTGGGGGAGATTTTTGGGAAAGGTTTGTTGCCTGTTATGGGACCTTTGCTGGGGATCAAGCTTTTAACTGCGGCAAGGACTCACCAATGTTTAACTCTACGGATCTACAGTGTGTTCCCTCAAGTGTCGCTGACATGATACATACGAATAACATGGACTGGACTGAGAACACCAGGACACAGATGAGGGGAGCCCTTATTTATTACTGGGATGGCCAGAATGGCCCCAAGTCACGCTGTAAAGGTCACACAAAAACTGAGATTGTTCAGCTGCCCCACGATCACAATGCACCTTCAGCCAGTATTGATGAATTTCATTGGGAGCAGAATACCACAGACCTGCCAGTTGAACACGCGGACTTCACTTCTTATGTGGGTGGTAGCTCCTTTATTTCACCCACAGGTCAGCGATGTTCCTGAAACGCAATTGCTACAGATTCTGAAGTAGTTGAATGTGCAGGCTTTGAGACTCCACTGTTAGCACAGAAGGCTGAATTGTTTGCCCTCACTTGGGCTTGCATCCTGGCGGAAGGGAAGTTGGCCAATATTTATACGGACTCTCGCTATGCTTTCAGCGTTGCCCACGACCACGGCGCCTTATGGGAGCATAGGGGATTTTTAACCTCCATGGGGCAACCCAATAGTTACGCTGTGTTTGTGCATAATCTTTTGCAGGCCTCACAGTTACCATCCAGCCTAGCAGTGATCAAACGTTCAGCTCACACTGATGCCACTGACAGAGTCTCCAAGGGCAATGCACAAGTAGATGCCGCCGCCAAGCAGGCAGCCTTACACCCCACTTCCCTGGTCCTGTTGGGCTCACAACAACACCCTGTTACAAAGGTATGAGGATTGGTATGCTAGACCTGGGTGAGATATGTCCCTTACAAGGGGCCACCCATGCAAAGGAACACAGACTGTGCACCCTTGATGTTCATACCAAAATGTGGGACAGGTCTGTGTTCCTTCTTTGCTTTTACCAATCTTGGTGGATTATGTACATAACTGTACACACCTAGGCAAGGAGGGAATGGTCAGTACTTTGCTATACACCTGGTAGCACCCTGATTCCCAGAAAACTGCTGAAAAACTAGCCAAATCATGCTTGATCTGCAAAAAGACAAATGCTGGAAAAGGGATGCCTTGCGTTTCTGAGACTACCCCCTTGTCTGGTGGGCCTTTCAATTGTCTGCAGCTAGATTTCATAGAATTACCCAGAGTACAAAGTTATAATAATAGTAGATGTCTTCAGCAGATGGATTGACACAATCCTGACAAGGGACAACACAGCTACAACAATGGTAAGAATACTGTTGAGGGAAATAATTCCCTGCTATGGACTCCCAGATACAATAAGCTCAGACAATGGGCCACACTTTGTGGCTAAAATAAAGCAGGGGATGTGCAGGGAACTAGCAATAAAACAACAATTCCACTACACTCACCACCCAAAAGTGGCTGGAGTGGTGGAACGAGCAAATGGCATGTTAAAAAAAAGGTTGGCAAAGCTAAAGCAGGAAACAGGCTTAAGTTGGTTGAAGGTCCTACCCTTGGCTCTGTTCCACATGAGGGTTACCCCTTCAAGCAAAGCCGGTCTGTCTCCTGCTGAGGTGGTTTATGGGAAGCCCATGAGCCTCCCTTCCCTGAAAGATAAAATATGAACACCCTGGGAGAGGCAGTGGGGGTGTACCTATAGGGGCTAACCAAATCTTTCCAAAGTTTGCATTTGCAGGTATGCCAGGCTTACAGAGAAAGCGACGACCTGCCTGAAGCAGTCTACTCCTCTGCCGAGCCAGGGGATTTCGTTCTGATAAAGGACTGGGAACGAAAGAAGCTGGGACCAAGATGGAAAGGACCGTTTCAGGTGACCACCCCCACGGCTGTGAAGCTGTAAGGGCTGCCCCAGTGGCTACAAAGAACCGACTGCAAAAGAATCAGCGTGGAAACTGACAGCGATTAAGGACAAAGATGTTTTTCATACTTATGACTTTGGTGACTTTTGGGGAATGTGACTTTGGGAACAAATGGATTTCAAACGGACACCCTTATGCATAATACCTTTTTGCATCTGGCCTACAAGATAGCCCATGTGATGGGGAGAGATACCCACTGCTGGGTATGTGCCCACAAGCCACCCCCCAGTTAGGGAGGGTGCTCCCTTTGCGGCCCATACTTTTTCACTGGCACAAAGTGGCTGAATGGCTATTGTGTCAAAACCTCTCTAGTAATCCTGCTAACACCAATGATGCACAGGAATGGCAGTTGGCAGGGTATAACCTGACTTTGTTCAGGGGCTGATGTCAACCTAATTTCAACCAATCACATAGACCTCCCTCCCTTGCCATTCTCAACAACACCATCGACGACACCATTTGTTTCAGGCAGGAAGGAAACCCTCTAAAGGTATTTATGTGGGAATGAGTAAGTGACCTTTTGATATCCACTGGATCGAACCTATTCAGAATTTAACACAATTCGCCTACTTTGTATTTGATTGGTCTACCATCCCAAATAGAACATCAGGCTACCTCTGGAATAACCCTGCTACCAGGTTGTTGGGGGGAGCAGGGGCTATTTCCATCTTAATAGCTTACAATGGCACATATTTTATTTGGGGGTTGAAAGTCTACCCCTGGTTTGGAGAGGACTGTGTTATGTTGGATACGTTGTACCCTGTATTCACATTTTGGGCAAATTACCCTCACCCCTAAGACCCAAAAGGTCCCTCACCGGGTTCCTCACCTAGGTGAGAATATTGTCTCCTCCAATAGGAATCTATTTACAAGCCCAAGAAATTAGTAAGCTCAGGACTGTATGGGAAAGGGTCGCCAATGATATGGCTAGTGCCTTAACTGAAATTAAGCAGGAGCTCCTTGCAGTTGGATTGTGGCCCTCCAGAATTGCTTGGCCCTAGATTTCCTGCTAGCCAAGGAAGATGCTACTGTTGGGGCAGAGTGTTGCACCTCCAACTCTGACGAGTCCACAATATCACTGACCTCTCTAAACACATTACACAGGACATCCAGACTCTCCTAACAGTTGATAATGGGCTTAGCAATGGCATGGAGGGGTGGCCACTAGGGGGCATTCTTGGAGAACTGGGAGGCCTGCTGCAACATAACTAGACTTACAATACTAATCGTAATCACCTGCATTCTAGTGCTCTGGTGCTTATGGTCAGTATTGTCCGAGTATTTTCGTTATAGGCTCTGAGGGGACTTGCTTGATCATCAAATGATCAATAGGAGGGAATGAGGAATTTAGAAAGCCACAAAAGAATATGTTCCATTTTTACCTCTTTATCATGACATATTGGAAACTCAAGGGTTAAATGTTCCACTGCTAAAATGCAGTATCAATTGCATGCCTGTCCTCTTACAGAATGAGATGGGACATCACAGCAGGGGGGAAGCTGGCTGACTCCTGGAGATCAGAATCCTCTGGAGTCATACGTGTGGATTTTACTTGCAGCCTCAGGCAAAGGTGTTTGTCTTCCCTGGACAAGACTGACAGCCTTGGCCATAACCTTATTAACTGTCTCCTGTTCCCATTATCATGTTCCCCCTACCTATTAACCTGGGCATGTGAATCCAACAAAGAGAACATAGCAAAGTCCTTCTGTCTAAATCTCTACCCATCAACATGTATTATGAAGAATACGATAACCAGTCTCTGTAAACCATTCGCTAGTTATCACAGGAAATTGGCAATCACCGGGCATTCTAAAATTGTAATTACCTGTCTTAAACAATTAACTGTGTGACTTGTCGATCTCTGTATTATTCCTATAAAATATCCTGCCTTCATGTGTAGAGCAGAGATTCGTTGAGAAGTGCCACCACAAGTAAGCTGTAAGACTCCTTTGGTGTCACTGTGAATCTCTCACTGACTGTCTGACAATAAAGCATCTACTGTTGTACTGAAAGTTGTGTCATCTGGATTTGTGGAAAAAAATACTTCAACAACCATGAATCCATTGTTGATTGTCAGGAAAAACCCATCTAGTTCATTGATGTCCTTGAGGGAAGGAAACTACCATTCTAACACAGTCTGGTCTACATGTGACTCTAGATCCACAGCAATGTGGTTGACTTTTAACTGTTCTCTGTGCAATTAGGGCTGGGCAATAAAAGCTGGTCTCACCAGTGATGCCCTTGTCTTGTGAATGAATAGAAAGAAAATCAAACAAAAACTATTGCCTGGTCTGATGGTCTGTAAGTGTTCATTCTGTGCTATAGCCATTCTGTGATTTTTTTTTTACTCCAGATCACCATTTGTTCATCAATGTTGAACCAAGATTCTGGCATTCTCTATCTAACACTATAATAGGAACACCCTGATAGCAAAGAATGCGGTTGGCCTCAAGGAGAAAATATATTGCGACCTCCTAAAGGAGCAACAATGACCAGGATGAATGAATCGCTCAGAGACTTTTTTTGTCAAATCTAAACAAATGCAGTGGATGCACACTTGGAAATTGTACACACTGCTCAAATTCAATCGCAGGACCTATCTTCAACAAACAGAGGCACAGCCCAGCCCATCATAACAAGTGAAAATTCATGCTTTTGCTTGATTTCACATAGACCGATACTCAACGACATAAAAGGTACCTATATGATTCATGTTTAATCATGTTAATCTGTAATATATAATGTTTATGTTTCTTATGCTAAAATAAACTTCTGTAAATTTTAAAAGTCAGTTATTGAGGAAATATAAATTTATTGTCATTTTTGTACTTTGTTTTTGAGGCTGAACAGGCTGGGGCTGTTTTCCATGGAGCGTCGGAAACTGACGGATGACCTTATAAAGGTTCACAAAATTATGAGGGGCATGGATAGATAAATAGGCAAAGTCTTTTCCCTGGGGTCGGGGAGTCCAGAACTAGCGGGCATAGGTTTAGGGTGAGAGGGGAAAAATATAAAAGAACCCACGGGGCAACTTTTTCACACAGAAGGTGGTATGTGTATGGAATGAGCTGCCAGAAGAAGTGGTTGAGGCTGGTACAATTGCAACATTTAAAAGGCATTTGGATGGGTATAGGAATAGAAAGGGTTTGGAGGGTTATGGGCCGGGTGCTGGCAGGTGGGACTAGATTGGGTTGAGATATCTGGTCGGCATGGACGGGTTGGACCGAAGGGTCTGTTTTCATGCTGTACATCTCTATGACTCTATCTTCTCTTGACTGTTCATTTAGGGCACAGTTTTAATTCATCCTTCATAGATTCAAAATTGTATTTCTTGTTCATTTCCTTGCTTTTCTTTTAATCCTGGATGTTCCGCATTTCCTGAATTCTGATTTGTCGCTCTTTTACTACAAGACAGTCAGTCTAAAGTGACTTCAGACATGTGATATATATCAGATTTTGAGCATTTTATCAATAAATATCATGTGGCATGTCATACATCAACAATTAGGAGGATGTGTTATTTTTAACAATACATTTTGTTAAAAAAATCACAATGTTTGAAACTGTTATAGGATAGAAGTAGGACATCTGCAGGAAATGTACTCATAATGGGACACAAAAGCAGGTGGTAGAGGCAGGAGGAATTCCTGGTCAGCCATGTGGTGGACAGAAATTTAGAGTCTCCGCCATTACCATGCGTAGGCACAGATCACGATGTGTGTAAAAAAGCAAGTTTCACATCAACTCAGATTTCCTAGTGTTCTGTAATCTACCTGAACAGGCAATAATTCGACATCCCTCTTACAATGACCAAAGCTTGGAAAGACTTTAAACTCTTTGTGCAATTTGAAGGTAAGCTGAGGTCCGAGAATTGTTGCATCTCCCATGTCTTCTAGTGCATCGCACGGGGTTGATTTGATTTTGATTTGATTTGATTTGTTGTTGTCACATGTACCTGAGCATAGCGAAAGGCTTTGTTTTGAAGGCAGCACAGGCAGATCATAACATACAAGGACATACAGACCATAGGGTGCTTTGACAGAGTGAGGCATACACGATTGCTGATGCACAAGAGGTACACACAAGCAAGATCAGAAGTGGAGGAGGGGAATAGAAATTCAGCTCACAGTGTCTGTGCTGATTATGAAAGAACAGCACATACTCCAACTCCCACCCCACAGTCCACAAGTGTTGAGCCATTTTATTTCGAAAGCCGTTGTTGGATCTGATTCGACAAAGACAGAAATGTGGAGAATCTCGGGAGGGCTGGCAGCATCTGTGGGGATGAAAGCAGAGTGAACGTTTCCAGCCCTCGTTCAGAACCTTTTTTTTGTTTCATTACAAAAGACCTGCTTCCATGGCCTTTGAAGCAGCTCACTCCAGCTCCCAATAAGTTAAAGGGAAAGTGAAAAACAAAACTAACGCCCTGTATGGGTCTTTTGCCAATTTCCCCATTTCTGTGTTTTATAATGATGAACGTGTTGGTCTTCCATAGCAAGGAGTTGACCTCGACCCAGTGTTGCGGACTGGCACACTCCAAGCTCCAGGACTACGTGCTGAGGAATGCACTAAAGCTGCTGCCAAGGTGCAGTGGTCTGAAGTTTTCCTGCTGAAATTAAATGGGGTTCTCTTCAGTTATCAGACACTCCTAGTGTGTCAATGCATGCAAATATAGTATTGTACCTGCAAGAGATGTTTTTGGCTGGTTTGGATAGAGTTATACTCTAATGTTTGTTTATTTCCACAACATGTTCTTGTACAGAACTGCGTATTTGTGACTATGTACAAATACAAAGATATTTTCTTATGAATAAAGTTTAGTTTTGAAATTAAAAAAGTGGGGCAATTTGGAATATAGGTGAAAGTAGGACTGCAGATGCTGGAGATTAGAGTCCAGAGTGTGGTGCTGGAAAAGCACAGCAGGTCAGGCAGCATCCCAGGAGCAGGAAAACCGACGTGTTGAACAAAAGCCCTCATCATTCCTGATGAAGCAAGTGCACCACACAATTCGGAATATGGCCGTGGTCCCTGATTTGCAGAGCGATTTATACAGGAAGGCGATTGTATTGATATTCATGATCAGCACAAAAAAACCAACATAAGCAGATGTGGAGTCTGTTTTTCTTACACATTCCATTCCCAATAAAACAGGTCATTTTACAGGGAATCAGTGAGGTGCTTGAAATGAGTGTTGCGGCGATCTCGATTTATTGATTCAAGTGTCCTTTCAACATTCGAGAAGGGGCTGGGGGGTAAAAACACTCCTCTGATTTGCATTTCCCAGCTGTTTCCGCCTGTCTTGCTGCCCAATAGGAGGCAGTGTTGAGGGCTGCGCTCCCTGGAGTGTGTGTGTGTGTGTCTGACGGACGGGGGTGGGGGGCGAGCGAGCTCACACCTGGTTAACAGCGAGCAGACACTGCAACATGGGCTGGCGCCTACTGACCACTGTCAGCAACTGGGTGAGAACACAGCTTTAACCCGAGAACCCCAGGCAGCGGCTTACTCCCGGGCACGTTAGGGATGGGGTAGAGAGAGGTTCTTTAATGTCTCTCCGCGTTCAGAGAAAGTGTTGGAGAAGGAGATTTCTGACGCTTTTATTCCTGTGTGTGTTTGTGTCAGGAACGTACGTGCTCTGTTCGATCGTCTCCTTTTCGCTTTTGTGACAACATTTCTCAAAACGCTGGGGGAGATAACCAGTGTTTACAACCGAACAGTTATGCTTACGGATAAAAATTGTAAATGCATTTTCTCGTGTGTGTGTGTTTGTGTGTCAGTGTGTGCGTGTCTGTGTATGTGGTGTGTGTGTCAGTATGTCTGTATGTGTCTGTGTATGTGTGTGTGTATATCAGTATGTCTGTGTGTGTGTATGCGTGTGTCTGTGTGTGTCAGTGTATATGTGTGTGTGTCAGTGAGGTGTTAGGGTTGAATGAATTCTTTCGACCGGAACATTTACGAATTGTCATTTCTACTTTGCTGACCATATTCAACTTACATGGTTAGTGTTGCCTTCTTAACAGTATGTTAAAACTGGCAGGCAATATCTGCTCGTGTTTATTTTGACGGGTTTAAATTATTTGCATTTAATTCCAAGTTTATATGTTCATGGTGTATTGAATTGAATAAAAGGATTGAACTGGCAGATGCAGTGACAGTCAGACATTGAGCTTCCTACTCTGCAACATTGGGAACTGCAACATCCGAATGGTTTCACATCTGTTTTTAGATCCTCAATGTACTGACTGGTGCAAGGCATAACGAAAAACCTTCATACTTCCATGTGAGCGTCTGTTTATAAGCTCTTCGATTGAAGGTTAATTTCTGCTGTTGATGCACTTTCCAGTTCCTGTGTGGATTTTGTTTTCTTCCCAATTATCCTCTGTCTTTCATGATCCCTTCACAACCGTTGTTTCTATCCAGTGTCCTTCATATTACCTCTCCCCTCCCCTTGCTTCCTTTCCATCCGAGCTGGTGCACCTTCTGTTGTCACAGTGAGCATTTCGGAATCTGTTGAGAACAAGTCAAATCCCGACCTCTATGTGAGGTGAAACAAGAACTGAAAGTGCTGGAGAATTCTAGGAGGGATGTGTTTGCGCTGGAGTGAGTGCAGAGATTTGCTCGGATGTTTCCCGGGCTGGAGGCTTTTAGTTCTGAAGAGAGTTTGGACAGAATGGGGCTGTTTTCCTTATAGCAGAAGGCAACACGACTGAACTGTATAAAAATGTGAGGAGTATAGACAGGGCAGACAGGAAGAAACTTTCCCCCGTGGTGTAGGGACTGATTTAAGGTAAGGGACAGGAAGTTTAGAGAAGATGTGAGGATGAAGTTTTCACGCAGAGGGTGGCGGGTTTCTGGAACTGTAAGGATGGTTGAGGCAGAAACCCTCAAAACATTGAAGAAGTATTTTGATGTGCACTTGTAATGCCAAGGCATGCAAGGCTATGGTCCAGGAGCAAGGAAATCAACAGTTCGGGTAATAGCTCTTCATCAGGAAAAAATTGAAATGTCGATTTTCCTGCTTCTCAAATGCTGTCTGACCTGCTGTGCTTTTCCAGCATCTCACTCTTGACTCTAATCTCTAGCATCTGCAGTACTCACTTTCACCTATGCAAGACTATGGGTCAACAACTGGAAAACGGAATTGCAAGAATTAGGTGGTTGTTTTTTGGCCGACACAGACTTGATGGGTCATCGGATCATTTTCAGTAGAGATCTATGAGCCCAGCAAGTCTGGCAACATCTGTAGAGAGAAAAACAGAGTTAAGGTTTCGAGTCCAGTGAGTCATTGTTAGAACTGAAAGGAGCTTGGAAACACTACCCTCTATTTTTCTCCCTGCAGGTGCTGCCAGATCTGCTGGGTTTCTCCATCCCTTTCCTGTTTAGGTTTCAGATCTCCAGCATCCACGTTCTTTGTTTTATTTTATATTGTGTATGTGAGGTGAAATTGGCTTCCAGTGAAAATATACTGATTTATAACGTCAAGGGAGTTTGGATTAATTCACAGTCGCTTTCCAGACGTTCACTGGAAAAACAAAACAGGAGCTGGTAAAAACGTGGAAATTTAGGATCACTTTTGACGTCTGGGTAACTGACTAATGCAGTGCCCCCACTCTGGTGATGCAGACTCATGGCCAATTTGTCAAGTGAATTGAAGGGCACTTGGCAACCATCCTAATGTAACACAACAAATTACAACTTCCACATCAGGCCATGGCTTGAGCCAACAAGATACACCATAGGTAGTTGGAGACAGCTAACTGGGACTGGAGATGGCCCTGGGAATGTCCGTGTGATTTCGTAAGTTTCTGCTTCGGTGCTTCACAAAATAATTCTTTGACAGAGTAATTCAGTTCACTTGCCTGTGGAAATTGCATCCAAAAGAGCAAAATGGTCCCTATTGACTACATTGAAGGCTGGTTTCCACATTAACAGGGTCTAAAATTCCACAATTGAATGGCAGTTAGTTTCATAATTAATGAGCAAAGGGGAGGGAGACAGTGCGATATTATGAGCCGTAATGGGATCTCTACTGGCTAAGCAGTTTTAGCCAAAACTGAAAATCTAGCTCCAAGTCTTTTCCTGAAATTCATTCAAAAGATTAATTTCAAATTGAATGGGCAACCTATATACAAAGGTTTGAATGATTGATGGGCCAAATGGTCTAATTCTGCTGCTATATTTTATTGTCTAAAGAGTTGATTGATTTAGATACAGTGGTAAGATCCATTCAAAATGACAGCAGTAATAGCTGTGGTAACACCAGGTGAAGGCAGTAAACATTGTCCATTTGCTGAGTCTAATGCGGAGTGGGGTTGGGGGGCCACCTGTGTCAGTTCTGTCTCCAGAGTCAGTTGAAATGCATAACGCTGCAGGATAAAGGTCAATGGTCATGCTGCTCTGTAGGTGTTAGTCACACCACCTTCGCCTTGCTACCTCACACTCACTAACTACACCACTGCATCAAAGCCTTATCAGTGCTCATGGACCGTCAACCTCATAACTATATACAGCATCTGCTCTCATATTCTCCACAGCTACTGGCCCTCCAGCCCTCTCTCTCTAAAAAGCGACACAATCTACAGTGTAGTAGTGACTAAGTGCAAAGTGAGTCAGTGCTAAGGAATGAAGCTAAGTGCTCATAAGATGCATCCGTGTTGACGTATGAGATGGTTGTGTATCCATGTGCACAAAGTGCACTGGAAAAGCCACACAAGTCAAAGGTGTCCTTGAACTCCAAGGTGAAGTCCTGAGAGACTGATTGGGATTCTGAGTTGGTCTGAGATCAGCTATCATGTGCTGAGACTGATACTGACTTTGGTTGATGAAGGATAGAGAGCCACATTATGCATGGAATATGGAAGAACAGGTTGGTGAAGGGACATTAAAATGTAACAGGCAGCAGGGTGACTAGTGGTCAGCACTGCTAGCTCTCAGTGCCAGGGACCCAGATTTGAATTTACTCTTGGGCGAGTGTCTGTGTGGAGTTTGTCCATTCTCTCAGCGTCTGCATGGATTTTCTTGGCTGCTCTGGCTTTCTTCCAGTCCCAAAGATATGCAGATTGGCCACGCTAAGTTGTCAGTAGTGTCCAGGGATGTGCTGAACTAGTTGGGTTGGCCATGGAAAGTGCAGGGTTACAGGGATGCTCTTCAGAGGGTTAATATGGACTTGATGGGCCAAATGGTCTGTCTCCGCATGGTAAGGATTCTAAGTTCGAAGTAAGCATGGAGAAACAAGCAGTGATCTGCATCTATCAGATAATCCCTTAGACTTGCAAATCACGAATTGTCGCCATCTAGTTTCTCAGAAAAGCAGGGAAGATTTGCAAGTTGTGTCTAAATGACACGAGTTGGGGTATTAACAAGATGAAGAGAAATAAGGAGTTGTCACTTTTCAGTGCAATTCTGATTTTGCTATTGAAACCTTAAGAAGAAATCTAGAAACTTTTTCTTGATCTTACAGATAGATAGATTAGATTACCTACAATAATCTTCGGCCCAACAAGTCCACACCGCACCTCCGAAGAGTAACCCATCCAGACCCATTCCCCCACCTATATTTAACCCTGACTAATGCACCTAACACCATGGGCAGTTTATCATTGCCAATTCACCTGATCTGCACATCTTTTTGATTGTGGGAGGAAACCAGAGCACTTGGAGTAAACCCATGCAGACACAGGGCGAATGTGCAAACTCCACACAGACAGCTACCCGAAGGAGGAATCAAACCCAGGTCCCTGGTACTGTGAGGAGAAAGTGAGGTCTGCAGATGCTGGAGATCAGAGCTGAAAATGTATTGCTGGAAAAGCGCAGCAGGTCAGGCAGCATCCAAGGAACAGGAAGTTCGACGTTTTGGGCATAAGCCCTTCATCAGGAATGAGGAAAGTGACCTGCTGCGCTTTTCCAGCAACACCTTTTCAGCCCTGGTACTGTGAGGCAGCAGTGCTAACCACTGAGCCACCGTGCTGCCCATAGGTGCTTGATCAGAAAAAGAATCAAAGGCTACTGGGAAAATGCAGAAAAATGGAATGTGCGGATTGCCAGATCGGCCGAGATCCTATAGAATGATAGAGCAGGCTTGAGGGACCAAATGGCCTACTCTTATTCCTATTTCTTATGTGGGGAATCAGAATTTTTAATTTTTCCACACTTCTCACCATTTCTTACAGTGCTCAAGGCATAGAAAACCTCTGTGATTGAGTCACCATCAGATTGGATAGTTCCTTTTGCTTCCTCTGGAGACAGCACTGCTTCAATTCACCAAGTCAGTCAGGTGACCATTGGCTGTCATCATTCAGCAGTTGTCCAGTTGTTTATTCAAAGTATTAAAATGATTTTGCAATACAGAATATACGTGACCTGGACATAGAGTGGGCCAGGTTAAATTTATCTTCTTTGATACATTGACTTCTGAGATAGTGATATTGATGTTCAGGTCATAACATTGTCTCATAAACTGGACAAGTAATGTGGTATGAAATTTTGAAAAAGGCTGCATGGAATGGAAATGCAAGGAAATCTTGTTATCTAGCAGTATGTGTTGATATTTATCAGTCAGTGTAGGTGGCAGGGTGGTTCAGTGGTTAGCAATGCTATCTCACAGTGCCAGGGAACTGGCTTCAACTGTCTGTGTGGAGTTTGCACATTCTCCGTGTGTTTGCATGGGTTTCCTCCAGGTGCTCTGGTTTCCCCCCCACAGTCCTCTCAGGGTAGGTGGATTGGCCACGCGAAATTGCCCATAGTGTTCAGGAATGGATGAGTTAGCCATGGGAAATGTGGGGTTACAGGGACGGGGTAGAGGGATAAGTCTGGGTGGAATGTTTTTCGGAAGTTGGATGTGGACTTGTTAGGCAAATAGTCTGTTTCCACACGCTAGAGATTCTACAAAAAACAAATTTCATTCCTCCTACTGAAGCCTGCTTCTTTACTGATGAAACATGAATATTTAATTCACTATTTTGCTGCCCTGGCACACTCTGGTTCAGCCACTTTACGTGACTGTCTAGTTTGATACTGGTTGCACTGGACCTGGTTAATATGGCCGTAGAGGCATTAACTAAAGGTTCAAGTTTAAGATGCTTAGGTACTTGGTGCCAATATAGATCTCTGAGGATAAGCGGGCAAGACTAGTTGCAAGATAGAAAACAGATCATAGTGTTTTAGATGACCTGAGCTTTACAAAGAGCAGAGGATAAATGGTTGGTCAGGAGAGCATTAATCAAGATTGCATGTGACAGCATGGAGGAGTGAAGGAAGGATCACTTTGTTTATGATCGAATAGGCAAGAGTGAAACCAATAAGGCAAAGTTGGATTGAGAGGAACAACAGATGAGACACACAGGAAAAGTGCCATGTGATTGACAGTACCAAAGACTTCAGGGAATTCAATGAGGAATAATGAATATGGAATGTAATTTTTGATTTTGGTGAAGGTCATTTTTAGTCCTGTGGGGGTGCTTGTAGTGTTAGTGTTACCCATGCGCATGAATGCACTTCTCCTCAGTGTTCCTGAGCACTGGTTGCCTCTGGCTATTCTGCTCAGAGATGTGCTGGGGACCCGCAAACTGGAGGCCTGCCATCTGATTGTAGAGTAACACCTACCTTGCCAGAGCTACGGGTTTGTAAAGTGCTCCCCACGCTGTACCCACATCCTGCTGACCACACTGTGATTGCTCACTTCCTGAGCCACCTCTACTCAGATAGCAGAGGATAGAAGACTCTGACTCAAAGCTGCTTTGTCTGGCTTGCTTCCTCCAGGTTACCTATGCCTCCAACAGCAACTTTGGTGAGATGGTCTGCAAATCTGAGCACTGACACTTCCATCGATACATGCCATATCACTGTTCCACTGTAGTTCATTCTCACAGCTGCAGCATGCCCTTAATGGTGGACCTGCCATGTCTACCTCCCATTTCCTCTACATACCCGCTGCATCTCATTGAATGTGGAATGCGGCACTCAGTGAGATGTCAATTGCTGCCTTTGACAAATGATAAAAATCACACAACACCAGGTTATAGTCCAGCAGGTTTATTTGGAAGCACTAGCTTTCGGAGCGCTGTTCCTTCATCAGGTGCCAAAGGAGCAGCACTTCTGATTTTTAATTATGCCCAACCCAGGCAACACCAGCACCTCCAAATCTTGACAAATGATGTTAGATTTCTGGCATTAACATGGAAAGATCCAGAAACTGTCTTGACTGCATGGTCCTGACCTTGCCATGAAAATCCGAACCCATGCTTGCTCATCACATTCACAACAGGCAGCTTATGTTCCAAAGCTGACAAAATCATTGTCTTTCCGAAGATGTTTATTGTACAAACTAATGGTTAATGGTCATGTTACATGAGCACCACTACTTCTGCTGAACTCGCACACAGTGTTGGGGGGAGATAAGGGGTTCTACTATATCTTTCAGAAGGAGCAGATGTGTCTGCATCAGCTCCCCAAGGTCCTAGTAACTAAACCTGACCAAATGTCATTGTATTGATTGCTTTCGTGCAATAAATCTTCTTGTCATCTAATAGCTGTGTCTCTTCTGTAGATATGTGGTGGTGTGTCCTCTATCTCTAGACAGGCCCAAGACAAAAGAAAAAGGTGGCTGGTGACAGCAAATACCCCAATCAAATATCCCGTCAAGTTCAATAAATGGTTGGAACTCCACACTTACCATTCCTCAGCACTTTGTTACAAAGAGCATTTTGAGGCACAGAGTCATAGAGTTGTACAGCACAAAAACAGACCCTTCGGTCCAACCCGTCCATGCCGACCAGATATCCCAACTCAATCTAGTCCCACCTGCCAGCACTCGGCCCATATCCCTCCAAACCCTTCCTATTCATATACCCATCCAAATGCCTTTTAAATGTTACAATTGTATGAGCTTCAACCACATCCTCTGACAGCTCATTCCATACACGTACTCTGCATGAAAAAGTTGCCCCTTAGGTCTCTTTTATATCTTTCCCATCTCAACCTAAAACTATGCCCTCTAGTCCTGGACTCCCCCACCCCAGGGAAAATACTTTGTCTACTTATCCTATCCATGCCCCTCATGATTTTATAAACCTCTGTAAGTTCACGCCTCAGCCTCTGATGTTCCAGGGAAACAGCCCCAGCCTGTTCAGCCTCTCACGAAAGCTCAAATCCTCCAATCCTGGCAACATTCTAGTAAATCTTTTCCAAACCCTTTCAAGTTTTACAACCTTCTTCCGGAGACCAGAATTGCATGCAATATTCCAAAAGTGGCCCAACCAATGTCCTGTACATCCGCAACATGACCTTCCAACTCCTTGATGGAATCTTCCCAGCCCCTGGACAATGTGGGCACTGATGAGTCGGTAGAATATAGGATCAGCAGAAACGAGATTCTCAGCTTTGAGAAGAAAATGTCTGACTCTACAACTAAGTTTTACACCACGAGATGAGAATCTCATTTGTGAATGACATGAGGGATATTTGCATCTATTTGCATGCATTAGCGTGAAGTCTCACCTCATTGGTATGCAGTTTCCCATTCACCCAAAACCAGGCAGCAATAATTCCCAACATGAAAGCCAGAGTGTGTACCTGGAGGCTCAAACTCACTGCTGGTTCCTCAAGGCCTTCACCTTGGACAGCAGTCACCAAAATCTCGGGGCATATTCCAATGGGCACTGACCACATGAACCTCCATCCAGATGTTGGCATCAGACATATAGTCTCATGTTAACTGTCTTACTCATTTGCAATACAGTTCTGCATTTCAATATTGCAATTCCTGGCATACCAGTACCTATCATTATAATGCTGCTGCCAGGGCCAGGATGAGGAGATGATGGTGAGGTATTCCACCACTGGTCTTGCCTTGTTTAGACCTATTGCAGGGCATTTTCTCCTGGAATTGGACAAAGGGAGGGATTAAATGAGATAAAAATGTATGTTTGTGCCGGTAGAGGTGGGGGAACAGTGGTGAAGTTTGCTGAGTGAGTGATTCGGGAGCACAGAGGCCATGTAGGATTAAGATGAGCTTTTTTGCAGTAGGTGAGAATGAGTGAAGGAAGATGTTGCATCCAATGTGAGAGTGGTAGACCATGAGACCTCATGGGAGATAGGTGCAGTAGCAGAGATAGAGTGAGGGTGAGGTAGTAGATAGAAAATGGTAGCACTTACCATCACAGAGTGGAACAGGCCATTGACCTTGTGGCATCTCATTCTTGGGCACATACATGTTCATCAAAGACAGGCACCCCAATACCTCACTCTACTGCAAACTCATGGATAACCTCCCAATGCTGCACTTCTCTAACTTCTACTTTAAACATGTTAAAGAAACCATCCCCTATGGACAAGCCCTACATGTACACAGGATCTACTCAGATGAGGAGGAACATGATGGACACCTAAAAACATTGAAAAGCGAGATACAATGCTCAACTCATTGATCGCCAGTTCCATCGTGCCACAGCAAAAAACCGCTACAATCTCTTCTGAAGACAGACACAAGACATGACCGAAAGAATACCCTTCATTATCCAGTACTTCCCCAGAGTGGTGAAACTGTGCCATGTTCTTCTCAGCCTTTAACATGTCATCGATGACAGTGAACATCTCACCAGGATCATCCCTACACCTCCATTTCTGACCTTCAAACAATCGGAAAACCTTGAATAGGCCATTGTTCCCAGCAAACTAACCAGCCTTCAGGATATTGTTGACCACAACACCATCTAACCCTGCCACGGCAACCTTTGCAAGACATGTCATCGACACGTATGCTACCATCACGTGAGAACACCACCCACCACGTGCACGGCAGATGCTCATGTGACTCAGCCAATGTTGTCTGCCTCATGCATTGCAGGCAAGGCTGCTCCAAGGCCTGGTATATCGATGAGGCGCTACAAGAATAGATGAATGGACATTGTACAACAGTTGCCAAACCAGAATGTTCCCTCCCAATTGGGGAACACTTCAGCAGTCAAAAACATTCATCCTCCAATCTTCAGATAAGCGTCTTCAAAGTTGGCCTTCAAGATACGCAACACAGAATCATTGAGCAGAAGCTGATAGCCAAGTTCCGTACGCATGAAGATAGCCTCAAGGATGATCTTGGGTTCATGCCGTGCTACGTGTGACCCTACCACACTGTTCTGTATCTGTAAAATCTTCCTCACTGTCCTGTTTTGACACCATCACCTTGATAATTCGTTATGATCTCTCCATCCTAATTAGTTTGTACCGTTTTGGATTACTTGTTACTTTGGTTAAACCCTAGGCATCCAACTGTTATAACTATCATGTTATTTCCAGCTGCCTGGTCTGTTTCCAGCAGTACCTTATTTATAACCTTTTGTAATTATTTCTCTACCCCAATTAACTGGATTATAGGTCAGCTGTTGACACTTTACTAACACTGATACTTTTGATCTCCTACAGAGACTTGTTATTCAGCCTGTCAACACTCCACTCACACCATTTGTATGATCTTTTGATCTCTCTGCTTATAAATTCAGTGCAGTGTGCTTCTCTTCACTCTACCTAATAAAGGAGCAGTGCTTTGAAAGCTTGTGATTTCAAATAAACCTGTTAGACCATAACCTGGTATTGTGTGACTTCTGACCTTGTCCATAGAAAACAGAGATTAGTGAAGGAAGGGTGTTTTCTGAGTGAAGATCTGTGACCAGTGGTGTTCTGCATGGATCAGTGCTGGGACTCTTGTTGCTTGCAAAATGTATAAACACTTTGGAGGAGAATGCAAATGGTCTGATTAGGGAGCTTGCAGACACCTCAAAGATTACAACAAGATAGGGATAGGCTGGAGACTTGAGTAAGAAAATAGCAGATAGAATTTAACCTGAACAAATGTGAGATGATGCATTTTGGAAGGTCTAATGCAGGAGGGAATTATACAGTGAATGGCAGAACCCTTTGAAGCATTAACATACAGAGGAATTCTGGTGAACAGTTCCCTGAAAATGGCAACATGAGTGAATAAGGTGGACAAGAAGGCATACTAGCCTTCCTCAGTTGGTCCACTGAATATAAAAATTGGAAGTCATGTTGCTGCTGTATAGAACTTTAGTTCAGCTATATTTATAATATACTGTACAGTTCTGGTTGCCACAGTACCCACTGCAGGCTTTGGAGAGAGTACAAAAGTGGTTTACCAAGATGTGGCCTGGTTTGGAGGGTATTGGCTGTGAGAGATTGGGCAAACTCGATTTGTTTTCATTTGAACATCAAATGCTGGGGGCTACCTCATAGAAGTTTACGAAATTCTGAGAGACATGGATAAAATGGAGAGTTGGTGTCTTTTTCCCAGAGTAGAAATGTAGATTACTAGGGAGATATGTGTTTAAGTTAAAAGGACAGGAAAGTTAAAGGAGATGCAAGAGGCAATTGTTTTTACACAGAGATTGCTAAGTGCTTTAAAGTCTGGTTGAAGATTTGTAGCTCGGGTGTCCGTTGTTGTGGTTCTGTTCGCCGAGCTGGAAGTTTTTGCTGCAAACGTTTCGTTCCCTGGCTAGGGAACATCATCAGTGCTATTGGAGCCTCCTGTGAAGCGCTGCTTTGATGTTTCTTCCGGTATTTATAGTGGTTTGTTCTTGCCGCTTCCGGGTGTCAGTTTCAGCTGTAGTAGTTTGTATGTGGGGTCCAGGTCGTTGTGTCTGTTGATGGATGTTCTTGCCGCTTCCGTGTGTCAGTTTCAGCTGTAGTGGTTTGTATATGGGGTCCAGGTCCATGTGTCTGTTAATGGAGTTTGTGGATGAATGCCATGCCTCTAGGAATTCCCTGGCTGTTCTCTGTCTGGCTTGTCCTATGATGGTAGTGTTTTCCCAGTCAAATTCATGTTCTTGGTTGTCTGAGTGTATGGCTACTAGGGATAGCTGGTTGTGTCATTTTGTGGCTAGCTGATGTTCATGGATGCGGATTGTTAGCTGTCTTCCTGTTTGTCCGATATAGTGTTTTGTGCAGTCCTTGCATGGTATTTTGTAAACTACGTTAGTTTGGCTCGTGCTGGCTATTGGGTCCTTTGTTCTAGTGAGTTGTTGTCTGAGTGTGGAAGTTGGCTTGTGTGCTGTTATGAGTCCTAAGGGTCGCAGTAGTCTGGCTGTCAGTTCTGAGACGCTCCTGACGTATGGTAGTGTGGCTAGTCCTTTTGGTTGTGGCATGTCCTCGTTCTGTGGTCTATCTCTTAGGCATCTGGTGATAAAGTTGCGTGGGTATCCGTTTTTGGCGAATACCTTGTATAGGTGTTCCTCTTCCTCTTTTCGCAGTTCTGGTGTACTGCAGTGTGTTGTGGCTCTTTTGAATAGTGTCCTGATGCAGCTTCGTTTGTGTGTGTTGGGGTGGTTACTTTCATAGTTTAGGACTTGGTCCGTGTGTGTTGGTTTCCTGTGTACCCTTGTGGTGAATTCTCCGTTGGGTGTTCTCTCTACTAACATGTCTAGGAATGGGAGTTGGCTATCCTTTTCCTCTTCTCTCGTGAATTGTATTCCTGTGAGTGTGGCATTGATGATTCGGTGTGTTTTTTCTATTTCTGTGTTTTTGATGATTACAAAGGTGTCATCGACGTATCTGATCCAGAGTTTGGGTTGGATTTGTGGTAGGGCTGTATGTTCTAACCTTTGCATAACTGCCTCTGCTATGAGTCCCGAGATTGGTGATCCCATGGGTGTTCCGTTGATTTGTTCGTATATCTGATTGTTGAATGTAAAGTGTGTGGTGAGGCACAGGTCCAGTAGTTTAAGTATGCCGTCCACTACAGCTGAAACTGACACACGGAAGCGGCAAGAACATCCATCAACAGACACATCGACCTGGACCCCACATACAAACTACTACAGCTGAAACTGACACCCGGAAGCGGCAAGAACAAACCACTATAAATACCGGAAGAAACATCAAAGCAGCGCTTCACAGGAGGCTCCAATAGCACTGATGATGTTCCCTAGTCAGGGAATGAAACGTTTGCAGCAAAAACTTCCAGCTCGGCGAACAGAACCATAACATTGCTAAGTGCCTTGAATGCATTGCCAGAGGGGGTGGTTGAGTCAGATACAGTAGTAATGTTTAGGAAGCATCTTGACAGCTACATGAATTTGGCAGGGAATAGATGGATACAGACCGTGAAGAGGCAAAAGGCTTTTAGGTTAGAAAGGTATCATGTGTCATTGCTGGTGGGACTGTTCCCGTGCTATGCTGTTACATAAATGCATTTTAAATATAGCGCCATTTGAGGGAATCCCAATACTCAGAGGTCCTGACCATGATAGTGTTTCTACATCTGGCAAGAGAACAGTTAGGGCAAGTGGAATTGACAATGAATTTGGTTTTGGAGAATAGGGTGAGAAGTTTCACTTGGCACCATGAAGAGAAGCCCTCCATGGAACTCATCAAAATTCACTTTCCACCAATTTCTCGGTAAACTTCAGACCGGTGACCCCCGAATAAAAATATGCCAGGCATTTATCCTAATTCTCTGTTGAGAGATTTGACAGAAATATTCTCTCACCCTGCAATCACTGTCTACTTCAAGCAAGCCTTCTAAGCTGACTGTCTGTAAATCTTTTCATTATTTTAAACATTTACAATCATATTTTCTCTAAGCTTGTGTTTCGTCAAACATGTTTCAGCTCGAATACCACCCTACCATTCTTTGGAATGTTGTATACGGTGCCCTGATTGTGTACACTCAGCACATGGTGCCTCCTAATAGCATTATACAGATAGAAAATGATCCCTTATCTATCTCCCTCAGGTCGAATGTACCTCTTTGCTGATAGATTTTCTTGCTATAACCTCTGACACTATTACCTCTATCCATTTCAAATCGAACTGGACTGCAACTGATTCCCTTGTTATTTAAAAGCTAGAAATATACCATTATTTAGTCTGAATTTTGTCTAATAAAATAATCTTAATTCTTAAATCATATTGGATATCTCACAAAATGCTTATAGAGAATGATGTTCCCTGCTTGGAATGCTGAATTAACTGTAATGTCTTTGCAAACTTCAATAATGTACTTACAAACAACACAGGATACAAATACATAATATAATAAGAATTTTGCTGAGCCTTTGTGATATTATTTTTCACTAGTACGAAAGCATTTTTTTGGAAAAAAGTTCAACCATTGCCAGTAATGTTTTGCAGTTGCTTACTTTATGGATGTGTTTAGAATATCTTGCTTTTGCTTCAGTCATTGACACGCGCACCCTATATTTTGAGGGTGCAGAGCTTTGTTTATTTACTCTCCCTCATTTTTTGCAGATCCCGTGCTTGTGCAGTGGTGCTCCATGTCTGGTGTGCTCATGTTGTCCAACTGGGAGAACTTCCATAGTAACACGATTGGTGTACACAACTATTTTATTGATTGGTACAACTGTTGCTGGTATTATGCTTATACCTGGAGTAGAAGATCAGCTGAGGAAGGTATGATACAAGATTAAGCTTTAATAATGAATTAAATGTCTGAGTTGGTTTGGTATGGAGGAAAATCTTCCTGTTTTAGTGTTTAATGGAGCACAAATTTTGAGAAAATGCAGATTGTTCACATGGGTCAAATTCTGTGCTCAAACTGGGAGCAGTACATACAGAGAGCCGACAGGTGCACAGAGCTTGATTTTGATCAATTCTTGTTAATCTACTTCCAATCAGTGCTGTTCCCTACTCAAAGTACAACAGCATGAAATCAGCTCACTGTAATAATGTTTTTGGATGTTATGCAGTTTGCAATGTTCCTCCTCAAGACAAAATTACCAAAAAATAAACAATTGTTCAACAATTTTCCCAAAAAAATGTAACAGATTGCTTTAGGTGATATCACACAAATGATGATAAGAGTACACATCGTCATTGGTGTATAGCATCCACGTATATACAATATACAGCTCGAAAGAGGTAGGATACCAAGTTGGTTCCATTATGTACATGCAATTAGTGTAATACTGTATTACTTTGTTTTGTACATTCTGCCAAGACAATATTTTATGCCCATGTGCAGTCAGAAAAAAATGTTTTCTATCAACTTAGGTATTTACTGGAGCTCGCGATTAAAGTTGTAGAAGCATGAAAATTGTGAATCTTCAGCTATTTGTGTTAATTGTAATTGATAATTTCACCTACCAGTGAAATTAGTTTTATCCACCTCCCAATGAACAACTAGAGAACAGTAATATTAAAGGGTAATCATCTCTGCTCTCTTGAAGAATTCCATCAGTTGTGTTCAGAAATCCATCTCATCAAATGTACAGTTCTTTTTGTGACTAGCAGAGTAACAATATAAAGCAATTTCTGGGCACCATTGTCACCTTGGAGTCTAGGTTTTGGGGCTCCTTTTCCAGAAACCTGAACACACGTTTGGGTCTGTCATCTCAATGCTGTACTCTGGGTGTGCATCACCATTGGAAAGCTTTTGGTGAGATATTAACCACATCCTGCTCCCTGCAACCCCACACAATCTGCTCGGCTTCAAAAGGGAAAGTTGCTGTTTGACAGATATCTCAAATTGTTTGAGGAATTGGCTATTTAGTGGGCCATGTAAAACACCACAATGCTTTGTACTGGATAAAACTTACACAAAGGAATGTTCATCAAATTCAAGGCTTGGGTGATCCATAGTAAAGATCAAAAATAATGAAATGGCAATTCTGAAGGGTACATACTCATAAGGAATGGAGAAGTACTGAGAATGTTCATTGGGAATATTATTATTTCAAATATGAATATGATTCCTAAATATAAACTCTCAAATTTGTTGATTAAAAAAGGAGGTAACAATAACTATAATTAGAGAAGGTGATTCAGAACCTGAATAATGAGTTGGATAGATGGGTCTGAAAATTCACAGAATGTCTAACATACTTACAGAATCGTAGAATCGTATGGCATAGAAGGAAACTGATTGGCCCATTTTTCCTGTACCATTCCTATATGCCTCTTCTTTAACCATAATCTGTGAGTCCAACAGGAGTTGAGTAAAACATTAATACGTCAGTAAGCTTAATCACAGCTTTCCCTTCCAATTATGACAGAAACTTGTCAGGGCTGGAGCCGTTGTGCAGAAGATGATGTGGTTTGAGGCTGTCATAAATACTTGCAGTGGCAAAAGGTGCTTCCAAAAGAAGTCAGTGGGCCGAGGCCAAGAGTTCCCACTTTGAGAGCAGTCAATCACTCAGGGTGCAAATCATGTTCAAAACTGCCCTTTACAAAGCCTTTTACTTAAGTTTCTGCTTAATTACATTTATATATCACAGAATATAGCATCATCCATAAACCAGTGAGATCAGTGTGTTCCAGAATGGGAGCCCCAAAACGTAGACTCCAAGGAGACAGTGTTTTAGATTGTAATCTGAAAAGAAAAATATTGCATTTAAAAATATTTGACATATTGAAGAGCAGTGACCTGTTGCAGTTTTATTAAGACAGCTGAAATGATTACATCACAACATACAAGCTTTATTCAGTTAGCCTTGTCTAATATCTGATTTTAACTAGTTGAAAATGATTGTTAACCAATATTCAGAAACAGTTACACAATAGTTAGTTTGTTGAGTCAATTTAAAGAAAATTAAAAGCTGTTGCCTACAGGTGCTCTTGCCACTTAATACAAAAGATTAATTTGAAGAGAATTGATTGGAGGGGGTAGTTTGTTTACTGAGAAGGTGTCAGGGAAATGGTGCACTTTGTGAGTATTTGGAGGGTGAGTAGTACTGTTATTCAAGATTAGCTACATTTCAATTTATCTAATGTTTCATTGGTGACATTATCCAGGTAAGTCAGAACCCTCTGAAGTGACTGTCAAAGTTGAAGACATGTTTTGGAGGTTTCTAAACACTGGGCAATTTGTTTTTTTTGCAAATGATATTTCTTGTTAAATAGCAATTCTCAAAAACTATGTTTCAGATTCCAGGGTTCTGCGAGACTGGGTACAATGCACAGTCGTCTGAGGTTAACCCTGCGATCTGCAGAGTCTTAGTGGGTTACAAGTCTGTGTACCGTGTCTGTTTTGGCATGACCACTTTCTTTCTGCTGTTAGCTTTGCTTATGATCAATGTGAGAAATAGCAAGGATCCCAGGGCTCTAGTACACAACGGGTAAGTCATTTTGCAAATCGTTTCTGAAAGAGATTCTGCTCCAGAAACAAGTTTATAATCTTTGTAATGGTTTCATAAAGAATACTGTTACTTCTAAGGAGCAAACATACAAAATCATGCTCTTGACAGAAACCCTTGCCTGCTTGTAGCAGATACTTCAACTTGCAATCCTTGTGAGGAGATCAAGGAAGACAAGACTTTCTTGCAGGAGGGGGATTTAGTAAAAAAAATCTGTATTGCATTTTATTAAAGCTAACTTCCTTCAAGATGGTATATTGGATATCAGATTTTAATGAATTTTAAAGTATAGTTTTATTATTTAATAGTAGTTATTCATCATTTATTCTTATGTATAAAAAGAACATTTACTATTAAAAGTAGATTAATGTTATCCAAATTTAAAATATGCACAGTGAAATAACACAATAATTTAGTTGACTTTTTTAGAATTAAATGAAACTATGAAACTTAGTTAATATTATTCAAGAATACACAGGATTGGATGCGGTGGATCCTGTACAGAAATGTAAGACTTACAGTGTCATTAACATTCTCTTTTCAAAGCTTCTGGTTATTCAAGTTTGGAGCACTTGTAGCAATAATGGTTGGTGCATTTTATATTCCCGAGGGACATTTCAGCCGAGGTAAGTGGCAATTCGACAGGGTTGTCCACATTGATTGGATTTGAATGGACTGCTAAATGTCTTTACATTGTGTATTTGAAACTCAAACATTTAAGGCTCCCATTTAAACACTGGGCAATTTGTTTTTTTTGCAAATGATATTTCTTGTTAAATAGCAATTCTCAAAAACTATGTTTCAGATTCCAGGGTTCTGCGAGACTGGGTACAATGCACAGTCGTCTGAGGTTAACCCTGCGATCTGCAGAGTCTTAGTGGGTTACAAGTCTGTGTACCGTGTCTGTTTTGGCATGACCACTTTCTTTCTGCTGTTAGCTTTGCTTATGATCAATGTGAGAAATAGGGAGGAAATGATATTATGTACTAAGAATTGTCTATAGGAATATTATAATTCAATAAGTAACCTTAGGGATTGCACTGTCATAAAATGGTTATGGGTTGTGAACAATATAATAATGGAAAACTTGACACTTTACATCATGTCGTGATTTTAGTTTAAATTTTTAATATTTTGGACTTAACATTTCTCATTTTAGTTACTTCCATGTGGTAGATTTTTTATTTCAGAAAGTTAGTTGGTGGATGATAGGACTGGAATCAATCTTCACATTTATAAGTCCATATTTACAGATAAATTAATTAAAGCATGCACTTCCTTACCGAAACACTCTTAGTTTTACAGAAGAATATATTTCTTAGTGTATTGTTCTATGGTGAGATATGCATGTTGTTTGTTCCCCCATTCCTAATTACCCTCAAGAAAGTGGTAGCAATCCACCTTCTTCAATTTGCTGTAGTACATGAGAGGGTGTGGTGTAGGTACACCCATAGTGCTCTTTAGTGAAGACCTTCCAGGATTTTGATCCAGAAATAGTGAAGGATTGGCAATGGAGTTCCAAACTGCGTTGGTGTCTCGCTTTGTGTGGAACTTGTTAGTGGTGCCATCTGCTGTGAATGGTGCTATTGAAGGATTCTTGCCACTGTCCATCACTAGTGAAAAGAATGAATGTTAATGTTGATAGATGGCACACTGATCCAGCTTTGTCCTGAATGGCATGGAACTTCATTATTGTTGTTGGAACCACACTGATTTATACAAATGTATTCTATTGACTTCTGTCTGGTGGATGGTGGACAGTGTTGGAAAATCAGATATGAGTTATGCATGTCAGAACTCCCAGTCACTGATCTGCTCTTGTAGTCACAGAATTTAAATGGTTGACCTTGATGGGTTTGTATTCAACGGTGACCACTCCCAAGCTGTGAGATTCAGCAATGGTAATGCCATTGAATGTCAAGCGGAGATGGTTAGGTTCACTTCTGATTGGTATGGCCAAAGCCTGTCACTTGGGTGGCACCAATGTTATTTAGTCTGACCACTTAGGTGTGAATTTTGTCCACTTCTTACTACACATGGACATGGACAGTTTCAGTACCTGAGGAGTCATGAATAATGCTGAACATTATGCAGTCATTGGTGAACAACTCCCCTTCTGACCTTATGATAGATGGAAGGTCATTGATGAAGCAACTGAGGAAGGATGGGCAATAGAGATCCTGCAGAATAGCTTAGGACTGTGATCCACATTCAGCAATCTCAAACGTCTTCTTTTGTGTTAGGTATGTGTCCAACAACTTTTTTCTTGATTTCTATTGACTTCAGCTTTGCTGGGGCATTTTGATGCTACACTCAATCAAATGCTGAGTTGATGTCAAGAATGGTCACTCTGATCTCCCCCTTGGGTTCAGCTTTTTTGTACATATTTGGATCAAGGCCAGACAGAACCTGAACTGAGCGTCAGCCAGCACATTATTGTAAATAAATGCTGCTTGATAGTACTATTGATGACACTTTCCATCACTTTACTGATGATTAAGATAAACTGAGGCAGTAATTGACTGGGAGAAAGTGAGGACGGCAGATCTGGCGATCAGAGTCAGAAAGTGTGATGCTGGGAAAGCACAGCCAGTCAGGCAGCATTCGAGGGGCAGGAGAGTCGACATTTCTAGCATAAGCTCTTCATCAGGAATTTTCCAGTAATACTGCCTGACCAGTTGTGCTTTTCCAGCACCACACTTTTTGACAATAATTGACTGGACCGATTCTATTTTTTTTGTGTGGATATTACGTATCAGGTGTTTTTTCACATTGTCAGTACAATTATGTAGCTGGACTGTATCAGCTGAAGACTGGTATCTTCAATGCTGAGGACATCAGGATAACGCCGAGGTTGGATCTTCCATTCAGCACTTCAGGCTGAGGGTGAATGCAAATGTTTGCTGTTTTCATTGAAGTGCCGTGCTCCCCCATTGAGGATGGAGATATTAGTGGAGCCTCCCTCCTCTCGCTGTTTAATGATTCACCAACATTCATGGCTGGAGGTAGCAGCACTAAAGAGCTTAGATCTGATCCATTGGTTGCAGGATTGTTTAATTTGGTTAATTGTGTGCTACTTCTGCTCTCAGTTATAAAAGTATACGCTGTGTTATAACTTTGCCAGGTTCTCACCTCAGTTTTAGGTATGCCTGCTACCGGTCCTGATAGACTCTCTTATACCATTCATTGAATTCCCTTGTTTGAGGTCATGCTGGTGTGGGGAATGTACTGACCTTGAAATTATATACTGTAGTTGAACACATTTCTGTTGCTGTCTATGGTCCACAGCACCTTATCGCAATTAATGAGGAGGGTGTCCGCAATGTGAGGGTGAGACTTCATCTCCATAATGGCTGTGCTGCGATCATTCCTATTGATACTAGAATCATAGAATCCTGAGAATGCAGGAAGAGGTCATTTGGCCCACTGGGTTTACATCGACCCTGCAAAGAGCGTCCCACCCGGACCCAAGTCCCTACCTGTCCTTACAACGCCACATTTACCATGGCCAATGCACCTAACCTGCATATCTTTGGATTATGGGAGAAAACTGGAGGTCCTGTAGGAAATCCACACAGCCACAGGGAGATCTGTGTAAATTCCACACAGACAGTCACCCAAGACTGGAATCGAGCCCAGGTCCCTGGCGCTGTGTGAGGCAGCAATGCTATCCAGTGTGTCACTGTGGTGCCCATTAGTGTCATGGACAGATAGACAAGTTGGTGAGGCCAAGATATAGTATGTTTCTCCTTATTGTTCATTCCTTTACCATCTGCTGCAGACCCAATCTAGTAGCTATGCCCTTTAGGATCTAACCAGCTCAGTCCACAGTAGAGCTATCGAGCCACTCTTGGTGATGAGTGTTTGGGTTCACCACAAACAATATATTCTTTCTTCCCCAGGAGCATTGGATGAAGGCATTAGATTACAATCAGCAGGAGATTTCTAGTCCATGTCTGGCTGGTGCCTTGAGACTTCACAGGCTCCAGAGTCAACGTTGAGGTTTTTTTGAGGCAACTTCATCCCAATACGACTCTACCACCACCTCTGCTCAGTCTGTTTCTTGTTAAAAGTCAACTGTTAATCAGATGAACCAAAGGGGTGAGAAGTGACAGATAGAGTTCAATTTAAATAATTGTGAGGTGCTTCATTATGGAAAGGCACATCAGGACAGGACTTATGCAGGGTCCTGGGGAGTGTTGTTGAACAATGCGATGTTGAGGTGCACATGCAGAGTTCCATGAAACTGGAGCCATAGGTAGCCAGACTGTAAAGGTGTTTGGTATGTTTGCCTTCATTGGTCATGACATTGAGCATAGGAGTTGGGAAGTCATGTTACAGTTGCACAGGACATTGGGAGGTAATTTTTTGAGAACTGCATACAATTCTGGTTGCCCTTCTATAGGAAGGATGTTGTTAAACATAAAAGGGTGCAGAAAAGATTTACAAGGATATTGGCAGGACTGGAGGGTTTGAGTTACAGGGAGAAGTTAAATAGCTGGGGCTATTTTCCCTGGAACGTCAGAGGCTGAAGGGTGACCTTATAGAGGTTTATAAAATCATAAAGGGCATAGACAGGGTGAATAGCTAACGTCCTCTTCCAAGGGTGGGGGAGTCCATAACTAGATGGAATAATCTTAAGGTGAGAGGGGAAAGATTTAAAAAGGACTTGAGGGGTAACGCTTTTATGCAGAGGGTGGTGTATGTATGGAATGAGCTGCCAGAGGAAGTGGTGGAGGCTGGGACAGTTACAACATTTAAAAGGCATCTGGATGGGTATGTGAGTAGGAAGGGTTCAGAGGGATAGGGGCCAAATGCTGGCTAATGGGACTAGATAGGTTAGGATACCTGGTCGGCATACGAGTTGGACCAAGGTGTCTGTTTCATGCTGTATGAGTCTCTGACTCTATGCTTGCTGGTCATCTTGAGTCTCATGGAGCCATGCCCAGCCCAGACCCCACAGCCCCAGATGAGGCCAGAGCTGCCAGGCTACCTGCTTGATGTGGAACTTCTCCAACCTTGGGACCAATAATGGTGGTGAGCTGACCACTTAAAGGCTTCTGCCAGTATCATACAGTTTGTGAACAGGTGTGTGATGGTGGGAAGGTCACATACCGGATTTTACAAGCCCCACACCTTCAAATCTGCTTTCAAGAAATGTGTAATCCATTGGATTTCTTCCCATTAAAATGCTCTTCAAAGGTTGAGTCATTGAGTGTACTGAATAACACTGCAGATGTTAAATTGATTTGAAAAGAAATGTATCCTGTTCTCCTCACATTACCAGAAGCATTTCAGGATAAAATGTTCAATTAAGTACCTTAATGCTAACAGCAGGAGATGAAAATTCGATTAGTGGTTTATGGTATCTACATTTTAACATTAGCAACAGGAAATGGACATGCCTGTGAGGGTGAAAGAGTCTCTTTGTAATGAATGGATTGTATTTCAATTTTTCTGAAAAAACAAAGTTTTAATTCTTATTTGGGTATGAGTGATGTGAGCCAGGCAAGTTGAAGAATTATGCAAAGAGTTCTGTGTGCCCTACTTAGATGTCACAAACAGTTAGCTCCATCTTTTAGGCTCGTACATAGCGACGAGGCAAGATTAATGTTCGGTCATTAATCCCAGCCTATTCAGCCTCTCCTTTTAACCCAAACTCTCCACTTCTGGCAACATTCTAGAACTCTGGGGGAAGTTAGGGAAGTGATTACTGGGCCCCTTGTTGAGATATTTGTACCATCGATAGTCACAGGTGAGGTGCCAGAAGACTGGAGGTTGGCTAATGTGGTGCCACTATTTAAGAAAGGAGGTAAGGACAAACCAGGGAACTATAGACGGTGATCCTGACATCGGGTGGTGGACAAGTTGTTGGAGGGAATCCTGAGGGCCAGTATGTACATGTATTTGGAAAGCAAGGACTGATTAGGGATAGTCAACATGACTTTGTGCATGGGAAATCATGTCTCACAAACTTGACTGAGTTTTGTTAAGAAGTAGCAAACAGGATTGATGAGGGCAGAGTAGTGGATGTGATCTCTATGGACTTCAGTAAAGCATTTGACAAAGTTAGCAAGGTTAGATCTCACAGAATACATGGGCAACTAGCCATTTGGATACAGAACTGGCTCAAAAGTAGAAGACAGCGCGCGGTGGTAGAGGGTTGTTTTTCAGACTGGAGGCCTGTGATCAGTGGAGTGCCACAAGGATTGGTGCTGAGTCCACTACTTTTCATCATTTATGTAAATGATTTGAATTGAGTATAAAAGGTACAGTTAGTAAGTTTGCAGATGACATCAAAATTGGAGGTGCAGTGGACAGCGAAGAAGGTTACCTCAGTTACAATGAGATCTTGATCAGATGGGCCAATGGGCTGAGGAGTGGCAGATGGAGTTTAATTTACATAAATGCAAGGTGCTGCATTTTGGGAAAGTAAATCTTAGCAGGACTTACACTTAATGGTAAGGTCCTAGGAAGGGTTGTTGAACAAAGAGATCATAGGTGCAGGTTCATAGCTCCTTGAAAGTGGAGTCTCAGGTAGGTAGGTTAGTGAAGAAGGTGTTTGGTATGCTTTCCTTTATTGGTCAGAGTATTGAGTACATGAGTTGGGAGGTCATGCTGCGGCTGTACAGGACATTGGTTAGGCCACTACAAATCTGGTCTCCTTCCTATTGGAAGGATGTTGTGAAACGTGAAAGGGTTCAGAAAAGATTTACAAGGATGTTGCCAGGGTTGGAGGATTTGAGCTATAGAGAGAGGTTGAACAGGCTGGGGCTGTTTTCCCTGGAGCGTCAGAAGCTGAGGGATGACCTTAAAGAGGTTTATAAAATCATGAGGGACATTAATAGGATAAATAGACAAAGTTTATTCCTTGGGGTGGGGGAGTCCAGAACTAGAGGGCATAGGTTTCGGGTGAGAAGGGACAACCTTTTCATGCAGAGGGTGGGCAGTATGGAATGAGCTGCCAGAGGAAGTGGTGGAGGCTAGTATAATTACAGCATTTAAAAGGCATCTGGATGGGTATATGAATGGGAAGGGTTTGGAGGGATATGGACCGGGTGCTGGCAAGTGGGACTAGATTGGGTTGGGATGTCTGGTTGGCATAAACGAGTTGTTTCCATGCTGTACATCTCTATGACTCTATGCACTATAAATCCCTCTCCAATTTAGCAATATCCTAACAGGGTGACCAGAACTGTACACAGTACTCCAAAAGTGGCCTCACTAATGTTCTGTTCAACCTCACCATGACATCCCAACTCCTATACTCAAAAATCTGAGCAATGAAAGCAAGCGTGCCAAATGCCTTATTAACCACCCTGTCTACCTGTGATGCAACTTTCAAAGAACCACGCACTTGAACCCCTCAGTCTCTCTGTTCATCAGCATTCCTGTGGGTCCTGTCATTAACTGCATAAGTCCTGCCTTTGGTCGTTTTACCAAAATGCAACACCTTGCATTTATCCAAATTAAACTCCATCTGCCACTCCTCAGCCCATTGGCCTAATTGATCAGAATCCCTGGGTAATCTTCGACAACTTTGTTCACTGTTGACTATACCATCAGTTTTGGTGTAATCCACAAACTTATTAACCATGCCTTCTAATTTCTCATCCAAATCATTTATATAACTGACAAATAACAGCAGACCCTGCACTGATCCCTATGGAACACCGCTGGTCACAGCCCTCCAGTTTGAAAAACAACCCTTC
This sequence comes from Hemiscyllium ocellatum, assembly GCF_020745735.1. Taxonomy (NCBI): domain Eukaryota; kingdom Metazoa; phylum Chordata; class Chondrichthyes; order Orectolobiformes; family Hemiscylliidae; genus Hemiscyllium; species Hemiscyllium ocellatum. The sequence goes on along the minus strand of NC_083404.1, from coordinate 16,245,348 downwards.
ACCACCACCCTCTGTCTCCTACCTTTAAGCTAGTTTTGCATCCAAATAACAAGGTCCATAAGACCATAAGACATAGGAGTGGAAGTAAGGCCATTCGGCCCTGAATCTCCCTGAATCTCATGTGATCTAACGTTACTAATCAGCCTATCATGTGGAATCTTGTCAAAAGCTTGAAATCCATGTAGGCAACGTCTAGTGCTCTTCCCTCATCAATCTGTTTGGTTACGTCTTCAAAAAACTCAGTCAAGTTTGTGAGACATGATTTCTTACACACAAAGCCATGCTGACTGTCCCTAATCAGGTCTTGCTTCTCTGAGTACCAACGGCCTGGGGTATTTCTTCCTCATCCAGCTGCAGAGCTGTCGCAGTGACGTGTTCCCCAGAATGTGGTCCCACATGTTTGAAATGTAACATTCCTACTGAGATGTCAGTATCTGAGCAGGTGTGGGCTGTAGGAAGCAGACTTGCAAATGCTTTCCCTGTGGCCCGAGTACTCTCGTTCTCATAGGCCAAGGAGTTGGCTTGTGCAGGAGCTGGCCATCTCACCTTGGAGGTGGCTGCCATGCTGGGGTGACCTTTAAGATACAAGGAGAAGGTCTCATGGCCAGTGGTTAGACATGTTGAGCAGTGAATAGTCTTACAGCTAATGTGAGAGGTGTATTGTCCTGATGTATGGTAGCTTCTCTGGTGACGGGACATGGCTGTCTTCTCCTGGAATGAGGGAAAATATTGAACTGAGGGAGAAGAAATTCAGTGGCACCTCTTGAAGTGCAGGGGGGTATGCAGAGTGTTAGTGATATGGGTGTTTGAAGAGAGCTGGTAAGAGTGTGTGAAGGGAGATGTTGCAGGTAGAGTGCAAGTGGCAGTGAATGTGCCTTGGTGGGATATGAGTGCGGTAGCAGAGATAGAGGGAGCACGAGGATGCAGAAAGGTGAGTCACTTATACTGACACGGCAGAGCATTGTCTTGCTTATGCTGACCATTCCCCCAGACTGTAGAGACAGCACTGAACTGTTTGGTGGCCTCAGACCAGGTTGTTAATGTCTGGTAGCATAACCTCCTCTGCTGGTCCTCTGGGAAGAGGAATCCTCTCCTTTGCACCATCATCTCATTGAGGATTTTCAGGTCCCTGTCAGAGAATTGTAATACTATTTTACTGTCGTCCAACACTTCTTGCAAATGCTCTTGACCAAACAGGGCTGGTACAGAATGTCAGTGTTCATATGGGGTCCATAGGAGCCTTTTAAAGACTGCACAAGTAAAAGCAAAATTTTTCAGATGCTAAAAATAAAAAAAACACAGAAAAAGCTGGAGAAATTCAACAAGTCTGGTTGAATCTGTGCAAAGAGAGAAATAGAGTTGATGTTTTACATCCAAAATCTTGAACACCAAGTGGAAGGAAGCAGATGCATAAAGCTAAGAGCCTCAGTGACCTTGACACTTATAAATAATGGATTTCTTGCCTTGCCCAGTGCAGTGGCTCCAGCTGTTGGAAGATTTCAGTGACAACAATATTTTAATGAATTCACGTCTATTGGAGGTGCTCACTGCACTTCAGGTTGGAGAATTGCTCTCTTAAAGCCTCATGCAGATAGTCTCCTGCTAAGAACCATTTCCCCTCTCCCAGCACCTTGTCCTTATCACTTCCAAGAGGAAGATTTATTAGACCATGGAAGCAATCTGGTTTGGCAAACAATTTTTATTCAACAGTAATGTACTGTCAGTACCATTAAATTCATGAATTTTGTGCAGCCTTGGGAAAACTCTAAAAACGTGTGCATTTCCAACAGCAGCCAGAAGAAGTAGTTCAGGAATTAACCTACAAATGGTTCATTATCCTTTTAAGTAGTGCTGACTGGGGAATCCTAGATGGTATTCTATTTTGTGTTCAGTAACTTGACGTTGAGGCATTTCAAAATGGGTAGCACTGGCATTAAGTCAGCATTGCATCCATGTTAATGTCATAACCAACCAGCTCTGCATATTGCCAGGAGCCATTTGGATCATTGAAACAAGACAGTGTTCTATTGAAAGCGTGAATGTAAGAATCAAGGACCTGATTTTCAACATTTGGAAAAGCAATTAATGACTACAAAAATGGGTCACCATTGAACACAGTTTACTGCTTGTACTTGTTTGAGAGTATCCTCTCCCTTACCATTTCTTAGGAAAGGAAGATTGTTCCCCTCCATGCATAAAGTTGGCTCTTAAGCGATATTAGATTTCATCCAGTCACCCCCATGGCCATCACAAATAGTGAGACTTTAAACCAAATTAAGGCCAACATTGCACCCAAAGATGGAAGCACTTCAATGCATGCCACCACTCAGGAAGTACCTCTGATGTCCTTTCTGCAAAACTTCACAATGCTTGCTTTTCAGAAGGAGAAGTGGATGTTTTGAGAAGACCAGGGCTAACATCTGCATTCATGATTTCTGACTTCACTGCTTCATGGTTCACAAAACCTGAATCCTCAAGCTCTAACCTGAACAACACGTTTGACATTTCTTTCAACATAGAAAAATAATCACTGTCCAGCTTGGACACATATATCTGTTATCATTGTGGATAAAGCTTCAAACAGCAACTCAACAAAATGGAGTTAAAAGTCACACAACACCAGGTTATAGTCCAACAGGTTTAATTAGAAGCACACTAGCTTTCGGAGCGACGCTCCTTCACCTGATGAAAGCTAGTGTGCTTCCAATTAAACCTGTTGGACTATAACCTGGTGTTGTGTGATTTTTAACTTTGTACACCCCAGTCCAACACCGGCATCTCCAAATCACAACAAAATGAAGTCATTCTCAGTTCAATTCTCAGTTAACAGATTTTGTTGACTGTATTAGCTGTGTCAACAACCTCCTGACATGCATTTTGTACTCTGATTAAAGGGTGATCTGCACTCAGTATAATCACCATTGTTTAGTTTATCTCCTCAAACTTCTCAGTCTTCAAGAGAATGCAACTATCTAATTGCCCACTTTTAAAATTGTATTCATTAAAGAGTTGCTTCATCACTGGATTTTACACAGCTTAGCCAAGTGGGCAACAGACCAAGCTCTCAGGGCAGGTTTTTGCAATTGAACAGGTGCCTTGAACCAATTCAACCTCATACTTGGCGATAACAGTATATTATGCCCCAAAGTTAATGCTTCTGCGGATATTCTTTTCAATATTTTGTACAAAATTGTACAATGAAGTCCAACTTCTGTGCCACCAAGTTAAGTGGAATTTTAGAAGATGTGGAGAGGAACATAAATTGCAAAGTCACAATGACAAATGAAATGAGTAGCAATAAATATTATGAATGGAGTTAAATGCAGAATAGTCTAAAGCCATCCATTTGGACTTAAGGAAGATCAATCAGAGTATTTGTTTTATTACGATTCCTTGCACTGTAAGTGGTGCTGGCCGGTGTAACATTGTGGTTTGAAGGTACACGTTTCACTGAAGTGCAGGGTATTTCTGATGACATCAATCTCATCACCTTCATGAACAGAAAAATACTTTGTTCTATTAATGACCAACAATTTTATGAATATATGCCCAAAATAAGTATTTAGATACCCACTCTCTTTATAGCTTTGATCCATGTCAATGTTGGGATCACTATTTAAAGAGCCAGGAGGACATGCAAGAGGACATTCCTGCTCAGTTCTCATGTTGCTTCCCCTTCATGAAAGTTATCTTTTATGTCCCTCTCCACTATTTTCCTGGCCATTCAGCCAAGTGACAGTCAGAAAAAACTCGAAGAGTAGAATCAAATATTCCAACTTAAGTGCTTAGTTCATTATAAAATTGTTCTGAAATTCAGGGAATAAAAATATTGTTAAAACTTCATTACATGTAAATATTGCTTTTCATCTGTATTTAATTTGTTTCAGAGAAATTATAGTTAAATATAGTTTTCTTTTTTAGTGTCATTTGGAATTGGTTCAGCTGGTGCTTTTTGTTTTATTCTGACTGAATTGGTGCTGCTGGTTGACTTTGGTAATTCCTGGAATGAATCCTGGCTAAAAAAATCAGAAGAAGGTGGATCACGGTGTTGGTACTTTGGTATGTGTCATTATTCATCATTTAATTGCGGTGAATAGGTAAAGTTTAATTAAGACAAATTAACTTATTCTGAATCATAATCAGTTAGAGTATAAATTGAAATAAAATCATAGAATCCTTACTGCGTGGAAACAGGTCCTTTGGCCCATTGTGTTCACACCGTCCCTCTGAAAAGCACCCAACCCAGACCCACCCCTCTACCCTACCCTTGTAATCCTGCATTTCCCATGGCTAATCCACCTAGCCTACACATCCGTGGACACTATGGGCAATTTAGCATGGTCAATCCACCTAACCTACACATCTTTGGATGAGTTCCATCTAATTTCCATAAAAAGAATGCCATGCAAAAAAAAAACAACTCATGCTTTCAGAAAACAAAGCTAAACTGAGAATCATCTTAATCACTTCCATTGGTGCGCATTCTCGATGATGGTTCTGAATGTTAGCAGAATATTCATATGGTAATAGCATTCATCTTTCCAAGGAAAGTTGATTGACATTGAATGAGATGTTAAACTGAGATCTCTTTGCCTGTTCAGGTGATGTGAAAGATCCTGTGCACTGTTAAAGACCAAGTGAGTTCCCCTGACATTCTGGTATACATTCATTCATCAATCAGCCAACATCAAAAACAAATTAATAGGCCATTTATCTTATTGCTGCTTACAGAATTCCAAAGTGTACAAGCACGCTGTTGATTTGCCTAAAAATGAACAGTGATTACACTATAAGTAATTAATTGGTTGTGAAGCACTTTGAATGTGCTATGAATATGAAAGGTACTATATAAATGCAAGTCATTTCCTTATTATTTCCCACACATCCAAGTGAAGGTTTGCATAGGTATGCAAAGAATACTGATAATGTCGTTGGGAAATGGAATGCAGGTAACATTTAAAGGAATATGGACAATTAGAGTGAAACGTCTAAATTAATAAATCAAAATACAACACCCAGGATTATGCCAGCAAACTATTACACAGTTTCTTTTGTTTAATGGATCCTGAAATGGAGATGGTGTTGCATCAAATGGTTATAAAAACCACGCCCTTTTGCTGTTCCAAAGTATGTCCTCCACAGATCTGCATCATGTCTGGATGGAATTCGAGACAGGGTTGAGATCATAACTCGTCACCTTTCTTTTTATGGTAGATGACCTCATGGGTGACAACTACTTTTATAAGGAAATGTGTGCGCTTTTGAATAGGCAATCAATAACACGGTTAATCAGACATTCACATATCCCTGCCATTGCAACCTACTTTGGTAATAGGAGCTTCTTCCAAGCATTTAATTGATCACCTCCTATGTAGTCTCACCTACCTCGTAACCCTTCATTCATCCATCTTATACTCAGAATAAAAACCATTCAACAAACCAGCACAAATTCCTTGGAATAGTTTCCACAGAAGTGTTACACAGGAAGAAAACAAAAATAAAGCAAAAATAGGCAATGATGTATCTGACTTCATCTTATTGTGCTTTTCAGACCAACTCAAATTTATTATTCAATTGTATAATCCTACAGTGTGGAAGCAGGCTATTTGGCCCATCGTGTCCACACCAGCCCTCTGAAGAGCATCCCATCCAGACCCATCCCATCCCTGTATTTGCCATAGCCAATTCACCTAACCTGCACATCTTTGGACTGTGGGAGGAAACCAGGGCACCTGGAGGAAACCCACACAGACACAGGGAGAATGTGCAAATCTGAAGAGCATCCCATCCAGACCCATCCCATCCCTGTATTTGCCATAGCCAATTCACCTAACCTGCACATCTTTGGACTGTGGGAGTAAACCAGGGCACCTGGAGGAAACCCACACAGACACAGGGAGAATGTGCAAATCGCACACAGACAGTTTCCCGAGGCTGGATTTGAACCCAGGTCCCTGGTGTTGTGAGGCAACAGTGATAACTACTGTGCCACCCCAATCTTTCCCAACTATAGGTGCCAAGCTGTCAAGGAAACATCCAGTTTTTAAAAAACATTGGAAAATGGTTCATCAGATTTTAAAGGTTAAATTAAGCTCTGATTTTGTTCTTCCTGAGTGAGATCTTCTTACATGCATTCCATTTCACGGTAAATATCAGCGGCAAATGTGTTTGAGATCTGCTATAGTTCAGTTTATTATGTGGAGTGAACAATTTACATGGGACAAAGTGGGCTTGAAAATTAATCCCAGTATCTGAATATTGGTCAATCCCAAAATATGACTGATAAAATTAGGGATTGGGAGGCAAGTCATTGATTCAGTGGATGTGCAGAATTTATTACTACCCTTGCTGGAGATGGGGCACATTCATACATCTCATTAACTGTTCAGAAATCTACAAACTCATTGAAGCCCATTCCCAGCAGGTCATTGTGATTCTGCAGGTCTCATCTGTCTTACAATTACTCCTCATTAAAATTGGCCGTGTATTCATCATCTCTGAAAATATTCTTATGTGTTACTGATTGTCAAACTTTGAACTCAACTTCTTTCAAGTTTAAGCAACTCACTCTCAAGAGTTTTAAGAAATGACAAACACCCAAAGAAAGAAATCAGAATCATTAATCAGTCCTATAAATATATTTCTGCCTTTCCTATACCATATCATGACTATGGAATCATCTCAGATGACCTTGCAAAAACTCATTGACACCTGGCAGCTGGTGGAAAAGCTGTCCTATGGGCTATTGAAGAGTCTACAACAGGTTTTCTCAGAGAATGTTTAAAATTATAATAGATAATCAAATAACATCCTAAATTCCTGCACTTGCTACAGGGATGGATCAACTGGCCTTAGAGAACAGTGTTATACGGTCAGATGCGAGGGACCCTGGAGTTCACAACTTGACTGCACCCCCATGAAGCTTCATAGCTTTAGGACAAACAATGTCAAGAAAAATCCCGATGTCCCTTATCCTTTGCCCCCTGAGTTTTATCTGTGTTAGACATTGCTTGGGAAAAGTATAATGCAAAAGCCTCACTCCAGGCTCTTAAACTTCATCTAAGTTTCTCGTGGCGCACAGAGAGCCTCAATTTAAATGTTAGCTAAGTTTGGGGAACATCTGTAAATACGACTCTTCCTTACTGCCCAGACCTGAAGTTAGCAGTGGTGGGTTTCACTTGACTCCAGGGATCCTTAACAGTATATTTAATAATTCTCATGATAAGAAAATAGCTTAAACTGTAGGCATGGTCAGATCAGCTGGTGGGCGCACCATCCACATTAATTCCTGGTAGTGAAATTGCCCATTAGGAAAATCTAGCTATAAAGCTATGGGAGAAAGATAAAAGGGAATAGTAAATGGAGAATTTGGACACAAACATTGAGGATGCTTTATGTAGGAAGAGAGCAAAAGTACCCACCTTTGCATTCTTTAATACAAATGCGCCATTGTTGGTGTTCAAAATACAGAATTATTGCCAATGGCAATTTGGACAAAACGGTAGGTAAAGCTTGAAAGATTTTTACGCTTGATGCTTATTTCAGAAGAGCTGAAGGGCAAACCCCTTGTGGGATATCTGGATCATACAAAGCAACTGTTACTGTCAGATATAAGTAATGAAGGATAAGCATTACCAATGATAATTACATGCATTCAACTTGCTCAAGGAAGGATACGCACTAGCCACAGGGGTCTCTCTATCTGAGCACTTATTACTTTGTAACATCTGGATGCATTGGATGCACATTTAGCAGAAGGCTACAACTATCTCTAGCAGATGCCTCCTGGTGGGGGTCTTGAATGAACTGTTCCAAATTAAGGAGGTGGCCCTCAGCAATTTTTGATTCATATTCTGTAGGGAAGGCATAAGATATAAGACTGCTAAATGTGATAAAATGAAGTCTTACTGTTCAATGTGCTGAAATTCTTTTGAGATTTTGTTCTGCTGAAAATGACCCCACATATATTTTATCGTGAAAGAATCTTAAATATTCAAAAGAGGTGGTAGAGTAGACTTTGCATTCTCATTTAATATTTCTCCTTAGCAATGTAGGTAATAATTGGTTCCTGAAGTAACTAAAATGCTCCGAGATGTTTAAACTCTGTTCCTATTAGGTGGAAACTGAAAGGGAAATGATGGGTATTTACTGTCTGGAGCAAGAAGCTGAGCGAACAATTCAGAGTAATGTCCATCTCTGATTCACATGAACATATGTTGCTTCATGTTTACTTGAAATGGAGCAGACAGACTGCAGAATCTAGATGAGTAATAGTCTGGTATCAATAGAAAACAAAATCGTGAGACGATAGATAAAATTATAAATGTAGAATGAATGCATGTTCCCTTTGAATAACTAACTCAATAAAAGTATCGCAGGGTGTGTTAATGAAGTAGACTTACTCATCAAGAATGATGAGTTCTTAACTGCACCCTATCTTCCTCCATTTCTACAGAAACCATTGATTAATGTTGAAGCTTGCTTCCATTAGCTATTGTAACACTCCCAAAGTGACTACAATTCATGATTTTGTTCCTATATAACTCCCTTTATTCCTTGGTACTGTTACTTTGAAATTGTTTATTGTTTTTCCAAATTCATCCAGGAATAATCTTTCAAGTGAATGTACATAATGGTGTGGAGCTGGGAATCTAAACGTTTGTTTTATGATCTGGATGGAGCCTCAAGGGCTACAGAGATTTTAAATGCATGCTTTTATTCATTTTCAACCACCTCCAGCTGCTGTAAAATCTCTTGGTTTTCTCGTTCAGAATTTGTGCGATCCTGTGACAAAGGACCTGGAGCCTTTTGAATGTTGTGAGTCTATAAAATTCACACAAGCAGAATAGCACGTAATAACAACTAGCAGAGATAGGATTTAGTTCCTTGTGCTTTGAAAGCTGGATGCCCAGGGCTTGGGGCTACATATTGGACATCTTGGTTTGGATGATTGAAACAAACTCTTCGACTGAGAGTTGTTTATTTGGAAATTTCTGCCAGTGATCCTCCTCATGGATTAATGAAAAGCCCAGGCAAACTTGAGGTTTGATGACATGGTACCAAACATGTAATGTAGAGATACCTATTAAGCAGGGTTTTTTTTTGTCTGTGTTTCAACAGAGATTCTGTAATTTAATCATTAAGTTGTGTTGTGTGCAAGTTTGCATACTGGGCAAAATGTAGAGAGAGTGTTCTCTTGCAACTGCTTGTGCCAACAATATTGTTTACTAAGCATTGTAAAGTCCTATGAAGGGCATATTGAGGAGTAGAACCTAATCAGAGAATAGAGTCAAACTGTTAAAGCCAGAGAGAGGAAACAGAGAATGACTAACCTGGAAAAATGACGCAATGGAAAGGAACTTCAAGAGAATATAATGTAGTAAAATACCAGAGGAAACCTTTCAAATAAATACAGAATGGTTAAAAAAAAAGAGATTTGGGGAAACTGAATTACATAATCTGGGTTGCTGAAATTTTCATATTTCCATCCCAAACCAAATAACGTTCTGATCACCTGATCAACTTCTGACACTTTGACTACTTCGTTAAACTTGAGGAGATTTCTTCTTTGCCTCCATAACAAAATTATTTTCCAAGCACATTTCCAGTTTGATAATTGTATCTGCCATTGATTTTTTTCTTAAGTTTTAGTGTATCTTTTACATTTATCCATTAATGAAATTCATCCATAACTATTTTTTGTTCCATTGCTGACATTTTATTTTTCAAACTAATTCTCTTCAACGAGAAGCCAGTTGTTTTTCAGGGGTTGCATTTGGCAGTGTCACACCAAATGATAATTCTTCAGTACAAGTTCACTCTAGAAAATTGGCATTTGTAGGTTAATTAGCTCTGGGGCATCACAGCTAAGTTAAGTCTATGCTTAAACCAGTTAGACTGAGCTGGGATTGGTATCTTGGGGATTTTTGTAGCTATAGCTATGGATAAGCTTCAGAACAAAAGCTGGGGATGGATAAGGTGAAGGTCATATAGAAATCAAGGTGAAAGTCTCAGACAATACACCAGTTGGGATAAAGGCAGACAGATTGGGAGAGGGGGGGATCATAGAGCATAAAACACAGAACATAGAACATTACAGCGCAGTATGGGCCCTTCAGCCCTTGATGTTCCACCGACCTGCAAAATCAATCTGAAGCCATATAATTTCAAATTTATCTTTATATATTTTCCAAACCATACACTATTCCATCATCATCCATATGTTTATCCAATGACCATTTAAATGCCCTTAAAGTTGGCGACTCTACTGTTGTTGCAGGCAGGGCGTTCCACACCTTTACTATTTTCTAACTAAAGAACCTACATCTGCCATCTGACCTATATCTATCACCCCTCAACTTAAAGCTATGTTCCCTCATGGGAGCTATCACCATCCGAAGAAAATGATTCTCACTGTCCACCCTATCTAATCCTCTGGTCATCTTGAATGTCTGTATAAAGTCACCTCTTAACCTTCTTATCTCTAATGAAAACAGTGTTAAGTCTTTCAGCCTTTCCTCATAAGACCTTCCCATCCGTATAGGCAATATCCTGGTAAATCTCCTCTGCACAATTTCCAATGCTTCCACATCCTTTCTTTAACGCAGCGACCAGAACTGTATGAAATGCTCCAAGTGCAGCCGCACCAGAGTTGTGTATAGCTGTGACATGACCTTGTGGCTCCAAAACTCAGTCCCTCTGCCAATAAAAGTTAACACATCCTATGCCTTCTTAACAGCCCTATCAAACTGAGTGGCAACTTTCAGGGATCTATGAACATTGACGCAGAGATCTTTCTGCTCATCCACACTACCAAGAATCTTGCATTAGCCCAGTACTCTGTATTCCTGTTATTCCTTCCAAAGTGAATCACCTCACACTTTTCTGTATTAAACTCCATTTGCCACCTCTCACCCCAACTCTGCAGCTTATCTATGCTTTTAAAGGTAATATTGCGTCAGCAAGTTAGATCCATAGGAATGTAAAGTACAGCAATAAAAAATGGCCTTTTTATCTGCATGTGCAAATCATTCTTAATAAAATAGATTAATTAGCATCACAAACAGAAATAAATAGTTTAAATCTAATTTCAAAGATATGGTTTGGAAAATATCTAAAGATAAATTTAAAATTTATATGTGAACCAATTTTCTTACTTTTTTCTTCCCAGAAGATACTGTGAATGGAAATCTGAAGAAAAAGAGACATTATCCCATGATATTAGGTCACTTGCCCCTTCAGATTAGATAGGAATTTCAGGGATTTCCCAAGGGAAGCAGAATACCTCTACTGGTAAGGGTAGAGGTTAATGGCTTTCATAGACAGGGTGTGAGGCACCATTCTTTCTCCCATTATTTTTTATTACTGGAGATTCAAAAAAGTGGTTCTAGAATCCACACAGTAGGAGGGATGTGATAGCACTGGAGAGGGTACAGAGGAGACATACCAGGATGTTGCCTAGGCTGGAGAGTTTCACCTGTGCAGAAATTGGATAGACTGGGGTAGGTATCCTAACAGCAGAGGAGATTGAGGGGGGACATGACTGAGATATTTAAAATTATGAGGAATACAGAGAGGGTAGACAAGACAAAACCTTTTCCCTTTATGGACAGAGCAGTGGTGTAGAGTTAAGGTAAGGGGCAGAGGGTTTAGAGAAGATGCGAAGAAAAGCTTTTTCACCCAGAGAATGGCGGGTATTTGGAACTCACTGCCAGTAAGGCAGCTGTAAACCCTCATAACATTAAAGAAGTTTTTAGATGATCACTTGCAATGCCAAGGCATATCTGGCAAAGGGCCAAGTGCTAGAAAATGGGACTGGAATAGTATGGCGATTGTTTTTGACCAGTGCAGACTTAATGGGACAAAGGACTTTTTCCTGCGCTGAAGACCTCTATGACTCAATGACAAAGATCAAAGGAACTCACTGCCAGTAAGGCAGCTATAAACCCTCATAACATTAAAGAAGTTTTTAGATGATCACTTGCAATGCCAAGGCATATCTGGCAAAGGGCCAAGTGCTAGAAAATGGGACTGGAATAGTATGGCGATTGTTTTTGACCAGTGCAGACTTAATGGGACAAAGGACTTTTTCCTGCGCTGAAGACCTCTATGACTCAATGACAAAGATCAAAGGACCCAAGGTAAATCTCTGTTTTTCAAGAAACAAGAGGAAAACACACATTATGGCATTTAAAGAAAGTAAGGGTAAAAACTACAGGACTGGGGAATGCTTAGAAAGTGAAGAGCACGCTTTGTAGGGAAGCCACTGAAAGATGGCACGACAACATGGATGACAGGGGTTTCAGATGAATGTTTCAGAATTGTGGAAGGGCTGCAAATTATACTGGAAATCAGCATGGATTTATTGGAGAAATTAGATTTTGGGGTGACAAGGAACTTACATTTCTGTACTACTTTAACATGAAGGCACTTTGTTGAGCCTTAAGCCTGAATTTTCCCTCCTCATTGGGAGCGCAGAGTCAGGAGATATCAGGGCCCCATAAGCCTGTAAACTGCCCTGGAAATCCTGCTTCTTGTTCCAGATGACCGGGGAGCCTATCCTTACAACTCCATTCCCAGGAACATACAGATTAACCTCTGCTGAACTCTCACCAGCTTAATAACGGCCTATAGCAGGGTAACCAGAATTACACACAGTACTGCAGAAGAGGCCCCACCAATACTCTGTACAACTTCAGCATAATGTCCTGACTCCTATACTCCAAGTCCTGAGCATGAATGCACGCATGCCTTCTTAACCACCCTGTCTACCTGTGATGCAAATTTCAAAGAATTATGTAGTTGAACCTTTTAAGTTTAACTTTAATTTTAGCCCTTTAATTCCTTACAAAAATAAGCATTTGTATTCATAATCCCATTTCAAGTCAATTGTTTAATCAATTAGACTGTCTATTGAATTGCACAGAGACAGGTATCTTACTGTGCTAATGATAGGTTGGAAATCAGTCATGCTGCACTAATTATACAATGATAAATATCAGATTTATGTCAACAAAGAATAAGATAACACTGCAGATTTTTCAAATATTTAAAGTGAAAGATTTAAATACCATGACAGCTCTGCTGATAGTTCCCTTGATTGCTCCATTGAGTTTATCCACCTTTTGTGCACATTCATCTCTACTTTTGGCAATGCTAAAGGGTATATGATCCTTGCAAAGAGAGTCTTGTGGGGCAGCACAGGGGCTCCGTGGGAAGCATTGCTGCATTACAGTATGAGGGACCTGGGTTTAATTCCACCCTCAGGCGACTATCTGTGTGGAGTTTGCACATTCCCCCTGTGTTTGCGTGGGTTTCCTTCGGGTGCTCCGGTTTCCTCCCAGAGTCCAAAGATCTGCAGGTTAGGTGGATTGGTAATGTTAAATTGTCCATAGTGTCTCAGGATGTGCAGGCTAGGTGGGTTAGCCATGGGAGATGCAGGAATAGGGTAGGGGGATGGGTCCAGATTGGATGCTCTTCAGAGGGTCACTTGGACTTGATGGACTGAATGGCCTGCTTCCACATTGTAGGGATTCTATTATCTTTCCTAAAAAGCAGCTGACCTTTTCTGAAGGTATCCCAGGAACACATTGAAAACTATACTTTATGCTCCAAAAGGTTACCCTATCTCTCCAAAGAACTCCAGGAAGTTGAGAACTTCTTTTCATAGGTCAAATGCCACTAATGGCATCCACTAATTGCAGTTAGATCTTACTGAAGGCAATTCAGTACAAAGAACAGCTCCCCAAACTTCAACATCTCACCCTGGGGAAATGGCAGAGCTGAGTTCAGGAATAGGACTTCCAGGTTTAGGAATCTGGCATCATTTTAGTCTAACCAGGGAACCCCTGCCTGCATGAAATTTCAAGTTATAATCTAAAAACAATCTAAAGAGTGAATTTGGAAGTGAAATAGTGGCTCAGAAGAAAAGTCTGATAGGAAATGTTTTGCATTTGGACAGAGTATATAAAAAGTAGTGAATGAAGTACATAGGAAAGTATCACAACAATCAAATATGACTTTAATTTACACAAATTCAATGATTCAGATAGCAATGTTAGCCTGGAAAATGAGATCAAAGAGTGTATTCAGTACAGTTTTTTATAGCAGTACATTTTTGAGCCATCTAATAAGCCAACTAATCTAGATCTGTTAGTGATCAATGAGACAGATTCATCAATAAGACATAGTGAGGACTGCAAATGTGGAGATCAGAGTCAAGAGTGTGGTGTTGGAAAAGCACAACAGGTCAGGCAGCATCCGAGGAGCAGGCGAATGGATGTTTTGAGCATAAGCCCTTCATCAATAACCTCATGGGGAAAGAGCCTTTAGGTGACATTGTTTGTAGCAAGCTAGACTTTCATGTTCAGTTTGAAGGGAGAAGCGTGAGTCTGAGACAAATGCTTTAAACATGAATAAGGGGATTTAGAAGGATTTGCAGAGAGAGCCAGCTAAAGTGAAGTACATAGAGGTACATAGAACATTACAGCGCAGTACAGGCCCTTCGGCCCTCGATGTTGCACCGCCCTGTCATACTAATCTGAAGCCCATCCTACCTACACTATTCCATGTACGTCCATATGCCTGTCTAATGACGACTTAAATGCACTTAAACTTGGCGAATCTACTACCATTGCAGGCAAAGCATTCCATACCCTTACTATTCTGAGTAAAGAAACAGCCTCTTACATCTGTCTTATTCCTATCTCCCCTCACTTTAAAGTTGTGTCCCCTCGTGTTTGCCGTCCCCATACTTGCCATCCATCCTATCTAACCCTCTGATTATCTTGTATGTCTCTATTAAGTCACCTCTCAACCTTCTTCTCTCTAACGAGAACAGCCTCAAGGCCCTCAGCCTTTCCTTGTAAGACATTCCTTCCATACCAGGCAACATCCTAGTAAATCTCCCCTGCACCCTTTCCAAAGCTTCCACATCCTTCTTATAATGCGGTGACCGGAACTGTACACAATACTCCAAGTATGGCCGTACCAGAGCTTTGTACAGCAGCAGCATAACCTCCTGGTTCCAGAACTCGATCCCTCTATTAATAAAGGCCAAAACACTGTATGCCTTCTTAACAACCATGTCAATCTGGATGGCAACTTTCAGGGATCTGTGTACATGGACACTGAGATCTCTCTGCTCATCTGCACTCCAAAGAATCTTACCATTAGCCCAGTACATTGCATTCCAATTACTCCATCCAAAGTGTATCACCTCACACTTGTCCATATTAAACTCTATTTGCCATCTGTCAGCCCAGCTCTGCATCCTATCTATGTCTCCCTGCAACCTATTATATCCTTCGTCACTATCCACAACTCCACCAACCTTAGTATCATCTGCAAATTTACTAACCCACCCTTCTAAGCCCTCATCCAGGTCATTTATAAAAATGATGAACAGCAGTACCGACCCTTGAGGTACGCCGCCAGAAATTGGACACCAAGATGAACATGTTCTATCAACTACAACCCTCTGTTTTCTTTCAGCAAGCCAATTACTGATCCAAACTGCTATGTCTCCCACAATCCCATTCCTCCGCATTTTGTATAATAGCCTACTGTGGGGAACCTTATCGAATGCCTTGCTGAAATCCATATACACCACATCAACCTGTTTGGTCACTTTGTCAAAAAACTCAGATTCGTTAGGCACGACCTACCCTTCACAAAACTGTGCTGACTGTCCCTGATCAGATTATTCTTTTCTAGATGGTTATAAATCCTATCTCTTATAACCTTTTTAAATACTTTACCAACAACTGAAGTGAGACTTACTGGTCTGTATTACCACAGTCGTAGAAGGGAACCACATTTGCTATCCTCCAGTCCTCAGGTACTATTCCTGTAGACAATGATGATTTGAAGATCAATACCAAAGGCTCGGCAATCTCTTCCCTTGCTTCCCAGAGGATCCTAGGATAGATCCCATCTGGCCCAGGGAACTTGTCTATTTTCACACTCTGCAGTATTTCTAATACCTCTTCCTTGTGAACCTCAATCTCTTCTAGTCTAGATGCAAGTATCTCTGTATCTTCCTCACCAACATTTTCATTTTCTATAGTGAACACTGTCGAAAAATATTTATTTAGTGAACCAGAAAATTAGTTCAAAACCTGGGACGGGAGAGATGTAATGACAAACCCTCAGCAGAGCTTCACCCCAGTGACAAAGGAATTCTCTTTGAGAACCATACATCATCCTTGGCTGAAGAAAGAAGTTAAAGATAGGATCAAATTAAGAATCAATGGATTCATCACCAAAAATTAGTCGTAGGTCAGCAGATTATAAGAAAACACAAAGGATAACTGAAATAAGGAGCACAAAGTATATTACAGAGGAAAACAGCTCATGCTAGTCCTCTAAAGAATAAGATTGACAAATTAATAATTGAAAACAAGGTAATGGCAAATGGTTGATTAGATACTTTCTGTTTGTCTTCACTGTAGAAGACTTAGAAAATCAAAAGCTGAATGTAAGGGAGAAATTAAAAACAATTCCTACCGTCACGTAAAAAGCTGGGAAAAAATATTAATTCTAAATGCTTTAGTAGTCAAATCTAATTTCTCCTTGATAGACATCAAGCGAACAAACCTATAGTTTCCTATTTTCTGCTTCCCTCAATTTAACACCTTCACCCGAGGCCTGCTGTTATCTAAAAACTCACCGTATTATGGCCACTACTCCCGAAATGCTCCCCCAGCAAAACTTCACTCACTTAGCCTGGCTCATTTCCCAAAACCAGGACCAGTATGACCCCTCCCCTGGTTGTGTTGTTTACGTACTGTGTCAAGAAACCCTCCTGAATAGTCCTTACAAATTTTGCCCCATCAAAGCCTTTAGCATGAAGTGAGTCCCAGTCAACGTAGGGGAAGTTAAAATCACCTACCACAACAACCCTGTTGTTTTTACATCTTTCCAAAATCTGTCTACATATTTTCTCCCCTATCTCCCCCTGGCTATTGGGTGGCCTGTAGTATAGCCGGAGCATTGTGATTTTACCTTTCCTATTCCTGAGTTCTACCCATATTACCTCGCTGCATGAGTCCTCTGATGTATCCTCCCTCAGGACAGCTGTGAAATACTCCTTTCTCAGTAATGCAGCTCCCCCCGACATTATTTACATCCCCAACTATCACACCTGAAATATC
Organism: Hemiscyllium ocellatum; assembly: GCF_020745735.1. Lineage (NCBI taxonomy): Eukaryota > Metazoa > Chordata > Chondrichthyes > Orectolobiformes > Hemiscylliidae > Hemiscyllium > Hemiscyllium ocellatum. Next base: position 16,228,195 of record NC_083404.1, on the reverse strand, counting down.
TAAATCCTGGGACATTCAGCTGCCAGTCCAGTCCTTCTTTCAGCCTCTGTGATCACAATAATGTCATATTCCAAGTACTAACCAAAGCTCTAAGTTCATCTACCTTGCCTATTATAAATCTTGCATTGAAACATGTGCATTTCAGACCACTTCCCCAGCTCTTTTCAGCAGCGTTTCCCTGTCTGTTATTGTTCTGTGTCATGTTTGCCTTGATTTCTACCTCTCCCGCATTTCTGCATCTGCTGCCCTACTCCTCTGGTTTCCATCCCCCTGCCTCACTAGTTTAAACTCTTTCCAACCACTCTACCAAGTACCCTCCCCCAAGGACATCAGTCCTGGTCCTGCTCAGATGTAATCCATCCTGTTTGTATAGGTCCCTACTCCTCCAGAACTGGACCGACTGCCCGACGAATCTGAAACCTTCCCCCACACCATCTTATCAGCCTCGTGTTCATCCTATATATCCTATATTGAGTATGAGAAGGTAGGCATGAAAATAAAAGATAGATCTTCATAGGTTGTAATCTCTATATTATTACCTAAGGCACCTACAAGTAAACTTTGTCTGTGTGAAATTAGAGAGATGATTATGTGGCTCAAGGGTTAGTATTGGAGAAATGAGTTTCAGTTCATGGACTACTGACACAAGTACAGAGGATAGTGGGGACTGGATCCTTGGGATGGTCTGTGCTTGATTCACAGTGGGACCACTGATTTTGTGAACTGCGTAACTCGGGAAGTAGACAGGGTTTTAAATGATTTAGACATGGCGGTGTTGGACTGGGGTGTACAAAGTTAAAAATCACACAACACCAGGTTATAGTCCAACAGGTTTAATTGGAAGCAGGAGCTTTCAGAGCACTGTTCCTTCATCAGGTGGTATAAGATCATCAAACACAGAATTTTAAATAAAATAGCGGAAGCAAGCAAATGTGGAAAAATGTAGTATATCAAAAGAACAGCGATAAGCAAACAGAAGAAAAATAACAGTATGGATAACGCGGATCAGAGATTAGCAGGAATGGGCAGAGTGAAAATAAAACTAGGAATAGACCAACAATCACAACTAAAACTGAAAAAAGCACGAGTAAAGGTCTTGTGTTTGATTGTGCGTAGCATTCATAACAAAGTAAATGAACTGATGCTGCACATTGAAGTAAATAATTTGAAGGCCATTACAGACACCCGGCTTCAGGATTGCAAGGATTGGGTCCTGAATATTGAGGGGTATATGGCATTTGTGTGAAATAAAAAGCTAGAGTGGCTTCACAGCTAATCAAGGATGGCATTAGTGCAATAGTTAGAGATGCCCTTAGTTCAGAAGATCAGGATGTAGAATTGGTTTGCGTAAAAATGAGGAACAATAGGGGAAAGAATTATTTGTATAAATGACCTATTGGCTCCCTAACAGTTACCACAATGTGGGATAAAGTATGCAAGAAGAAATATTGGATAGTGTGATAAGGAGGTGATAATACTAATGAATAACTTTAATATACATACAAACCAAAATTAGTGTTGTTCCTCTTGTGAGTGAGAATGCAGAGTGAATAGTAAATGGCAAATTTAATGAATGTATATTTTGCTTCAATCTTTACCATACAGGATACAACAAAACATATCTGTAATAGTTGTAAATCAGGTGGTGGATGGCCAAGAGGTACTTGGTGAAATTACAATGACAAGGGTAGTAGTACAAAGCAAACCGGGCTGACAGATCTTCAATAGCCAATGGATCTCATCCTTGGGTATTAAAAGAGATTACAAATGAGGTCGGAGTGCATTGGTGTTAATTTTCCAACATCCTCTAGATTCAGAAAAAGGTTCCATTTGACTGGAATGTAATAAATATAAACTCTGTTTTCAAGAAGGGAGAGAGAGAAGCAGAAAATAGGAAACTAAAGGCTTGTTAGCTTGATGTCTGTCATGGGGAAGTTAGATTCAACGATTAAAGAAATTATAGTTGTACAGGTAGAAAAAAACTGCAAGAGTCAGCATCGATATGATATTTAATCAGTTTATTGGAATTACTTGAAGGAGTAACATACACTGTGCATAATGAGGAGTCTGTAGACATGCTGTACTTGGATATCCAGGAAGCATTTGATAAAGTGCTACATTTAGGTTATTGTGGAAAATAAAAGCTTATGGTGTAGGGGTAACATATTAGCTGAGAGGGAACATAAGTAAGAACATAGAAGCAGGAGTAGCAAGGCCTCAAGCTTGCCTGACCATTCAGTACAATCATGGCTGATCAATGGTTCAATGCCTTTAACTCACTCTGTGTGCCACCGGTGATCAGAAATCTATCAAACTGTATCTTAAACTTTCTTAAAGTCTGAGCTTACTCTCTGTGATAGAGGATGCCAAAGGTTCACAACTCTCTGAATAAAATAAAATCTCCTCACCTTGGACTGAAATTGCATCCCTCTCCCTCATTTTTAAAGTATCCTTCCTGGTTCTAGACTCAACCAATGGGGAAACATCTTACCTACATCTAACCTGTCTGACCCTTTAATTATTTTGTAAAGTTCAATAAGATCATTCTTTGAAACTCTAGAGAATACAGGTCCAGTTTGCCTAATCACTCTTCACAGGACAATCCCGACATTCTGGGAACAACCCTGGTGAATCTTCATCACACTCATTCTATGGCAATAATGTCTTTCAGAGAACATAGAACATTACAGCGCAGTACAGACCCTTCAGCCCTCGATGTTGCGCTACCCTGTGAAACCAATCTGAAGCCCATCTAACCTACACTATTTCATTTTTGTCTAAATGTCTGTCCAATGACCATTTAAATGCCCTTAAAGTTGGCGAGTCTACTACTGTTGCAGACAGTGTGTTCCATGCCTCTACTACTCTCTGAGTAAAGAAATTACCTCTGACATCTGTCCTATATCCATCAGCCTCCAATTTAAAGCTGTGTCCCCTCATGCGAGCCATCACCAACTGAGGAAGAAGGCTCTCACTGTCCACCCTATCTAACCCTCTGATTATCTTATATGTCTCAATTAAGTCACTTCTCAACCTTCTTCTTTCTAATGAAAAAGCCTCAAGTCCCTCAGCCTTTCCTTGTAAGACCTTCCCTCCATACCAGGCAACACCCTAGTAAATCTCCTCTGAACCCTTCCCAAAGTTTCCCCATCCTTCCTATAATGTGGTGACCAGAATTGCATGCAATACTCCAAGTGCGGCTGCACCAGAGTTTTGTACATCTGCAACATGATCTTATGGTTTTGAAACTCAGTCCCTCTACTAATGAAAGCCAACACACTGTATGCCTTCTTAACAACCCTATAAACCCGGGGCGGCAACTTTCAGGGATCTATGTACATGGACACCGAGATTTCTCTGCTCATCTACACTACCAAGAATCTTACCATTAGCCCAGTACTCTGCACTCCTGTTACACTATCCAAAGTGAACCACCTCGCACTTTTCCTGAGATAAGCAAAGAAACATGGAAATTAGGAGCAGATGTAGGCCATTTGGCCCTTTGACCCTGCTCTATCATTCAGTATGATCATGCTGATCCTCTCTTTCAATGCCATAACTCTGATTTCTTTTCATACCCCTTGATATCTTTAATATCTAAAAGTCTACCACTTTCATGAATATATTCAGTGATCCAATCTCCACAGCCTCTGTGAAGTAGCACATTCCAGAGGTTGACCATTCTCGACTTAAATGATCTACTGAGACTTTGACTCTGGTTCTTGTCTCCCCAACTAGAGGAAGAATCCTTGTTACTCCTAATCTGTCCAGACATGTTAGAATTTTGGAAGATTCCTTCTTCTAAGCTCTCATACAGCCCCAGTCATACCAAACTCGTCTTTTCCGACAGTCCTGCCATCCCCAGTAGCAGCCTAGTGGATCTTTGCTGCATTTTCTCTATGGCTAGTATATCCTCTCTAGTATAGGGAGAACAAAATACAGTATTCCAACTGCGGTCGTAACAAGGCCCTGTATAACACTAGTAAGATAGTCCTTCTTCTAAACTCAAACCATCTTCCAATGAAGAACAACATACCTACTTGCCTTTCTTATACTTGCTACACAAAGCTCATAACTATCAGTCACCAGTGTACATGGACACCCACATCCCTTTGTTCATCTGAGCTTCCCAATAAATCACCAGCTTAGGGGCATGACAACAGTGTCAACAATCTCACCCTCAATGTCAGCAGAATGAAGGAGCTATGCCTCAGCTTCAGGACATGCCCCTGCCTGTAACAATGGTGCTGAGGTGGAGATGGCTGAGAACTCCAAGTTCCTAAAATTAAATATCACCGACAATCTCTCCTGACAACACTGATGTCTCTACTTTCTGAGAAGGCTAAGGAAATTCAGCATGTCCACAATGACTCTGTCCAGTTTTTTTAGATGCACCATAGAAAGCATCCTATCCAGATTTCATCACAGCTTGGTACAGTAACTGCTCTGCCCAACGCTGTAAGAAATTACAGAAAGTGTGAACACAGCCCAGTTCATCATACAAACCAGCCTTCCTTCTGTCTATACTTTCGGCTGCTTCGGAAAAGCAGCCAACATAACAAAAGACCCGTCCCACCCTGATTATACTCTCATCCACCCTCTTTCACCGGGCAGAAGATACAAGAGTTTGATAACATGGACCAACAGATTCATGAACAGCTTCTTCCGGGCTGTTATCAGACTTATGAATGGACCTTTCATATAACAGAGTTGATCTTTACACCTTCTCTGAAGTGTAACACAATGTTCAGCATTCTGTTCTATTACCCTGATGTACTTCTATAAGGTATGATTTGCCTGACTATCACACAAAATAGCACTTTTTACTGTACTTTGTACATATAACAATAATAAATCAAATCAAATAATATTGTGAGGAGACCAAAACTGCATGTAGTACTCCGGGTACTGCTCATCAAGCTCCTTTACAACTGAAGCAAAACTTCACTTTTCTTGTACTCAATCTTCTCATGATAAAGGCTAACGTCCACTAATGTTCTAATAGCTTGTTGCGCCTTCATGTTAGTCTTCGGTAACTTATCGACAAGGGCACCTAGATCTTTTTGTACATTTACACTTTCCAACTGCTTACCATTTCAGAAATAATCAGCACATTTGTTTCTCTTCCCAAAGTGGATAACCTCACATTTTTTCACATTATATTCCATCTACCATGTTCTTGCTTATTCACTCAGCCAGACTAAATCCTGAAACTGAATTGCATCTTCCTCACAACACACATTCTCACTTAGCTTTGTTTCATTCACAAATTTGGAAGCATTATATTTATCCCCCCAAAACAAATCATTGATATAGATTGTGAACAGTTGGGAATCAAATATTTAATCCTTGCAGTAACCTAGTGGTCAACCTGCCAATGCGAGAATGACCCATTTATCCCTGCGGTCTGTTTCTGACTGTCAGTGAATCATTAATCCATGTCAATATGTTACCTCCCATCGCCTGTGCTTTAACTTTTCTAACCAGCCTCCTGTGGAGTCTCTATCAAAAGACTTCTGCAAGTCTAAGTCTACAATATCCATCACCTCCCCATTAACAATTTTATTAGTAACATCTTCAAAAAACTCAAAGTTCATCAAAATTGATTTCTCATTTGCAAACCCATGCTGCCAATGCCCAAACAGATCATTATCAGTTAGGGACAAAAACAGAAATTGCTGGTGAAGCTAAGAGGTATTACAGCATGTGTAAGAAGAAAATAGAGATAATGTTTTGAATCTGGTGACTCTTCACCAGAAGGTCATACCTGCTGAGTTTCATCAGCATTTTTCTGTTTTTATTTCAGGTTTCCAGCATCCGTGGTTCTTGATTTTACATTATCACTCAGGCAACTATTTATTCCTTACTTTATAATAGATTCTAAATTTTCCCTCCTACTGATGTAAGGCTAACAGATCTGTAATTCCCTGTTTTCTCTCTTGTTTCCTTCTTAAATATTGGGGTGATATTTGCTAACTTTCAAGCTGCAGTAATCACTGCAGAATCTAGAGAACTTTGGAAAAATAATGACCAATCCATCAACAATCTCTATAGCCAACTCCCTTAACACTCAGGTCCCAGGGATTAATTTTCAACCCCATTAACAACTTCTGTGCACACTTTTTACGAATACTTGAATTGAATTTCCTTCAATTTTTCCTTGAATTGTTAGTAGTAGCTTCTTCCCCATTTTTCTGTTCCCCAATATAAATTCTCCTCACTTTGCCTGTAACAGATCTATGTTTGTCTTAATTTTTAAGAAGCTGAAAAGCTTTTATAGTTTTTTTTGCTAGATTGTATTCATATTCTCTTTCCTAATCAGTTTCTTGATCTTCTGTGTTATATTCTATAAATCTCCCAATGCTTAGAATTATTGCTATTTCTGGCAAAAATATAGGCTTTTCTTTTAATCTTATAAAATCCTGAATTTTGTTAGTCACAGTTGACTGACCATTTCTACACCTTGATTGAATATGTAGGTGATTTAAGACAAATCCATTGCCTTTGAATGTATTTGCCCAATCCAACTCAACCACTTCGTGCCTCATGCCTTCATAATTTCCCTTATTCAAATTTAATGCACTTGTTTCAGATTGAACCCACCTCACTTTCAAATATACTGTAAAATTCTATCATATTGTGGTCACTCATCTCTAAAAGCTTCTTTTTTGTAATCGGATTGTTATTTAGCTCTTTTACATTTCAAAATACTGGATCTAAAATTGCATGTCCTCTAGTTGGCTCCTCCATATGCTGCTCTAGAAAACCATCCCAAACAGTGCAGAAATTAATTCTCCACAGCTTAGTGCTCAACTGGTTCACCCAATCTTCATGTAGATTGAAGTAATCCTTGACAATCGCGTTACTCACAGTACGTGCTTCTCTTATCACCTAATTATACCATGCCCTGCAGCATCACTACTATTTAGTGGCCTCCAGTCTATGACAGCAGCCCCTTTCGAAAGGCTAGCTGGCAGAGAACAGGGGATGTGCAACAATGGGTCTTTATCTAATTAATAGGATCTACAGAGTGCAAGTCCTACATGGTTCTATGCTAGGGCCTCAACTTCTTGCAATTTATGCCAATGAACTAGACGAGGGGAGCGAAGGCATGGTAATTAAATTAGCACAATGGAACAGCAAGTTGGAAAGTATATTGTGAAGAACACATGCCAAAGTTACACCTGGATATCAATATGATGGAAGGAGTACAATGGGAAAATGGGAAGATAGTTATTTTTGAAAGAAAGAATAAAAAAGCAGACTACTACTCAAACAGAGAATGACTACACACTCTGAGGTGCAGATGGATTCAGGTGTTCTTGTGCACAAAACATTAGTATGTCGCTATATAAAGCCAATGGAGTGCTATCCTTTATTATGAGAGAGATTGAACATAAAAGCAAGGGCATTATGCTTTAGTTGAACAGGGCATTGGTGAAACCACAGCTTGAACACTGTGCAATTTTGGTCTGCATTTTTAAGATCATTCAAAGGAGTTTACTGGATAGCTGGAATGAACAGGTTGTCTTCTGAGGGTAGGCCTGCTTGTTTCCACTGGAGTTTAGGAGGCTAAGGAGTGACTTAATTTGTAGTGTATAAGATCCTGATGGTCTTGATAAGATGGACATGGAAAGGATGTGTCAGTCCAGAACTACAGGGCACTGTTTGAAGATTGGGGTTCACCCTTTCCAGATGGAGATTAGGAGATTGTTTTCTCTCAAAGATTATGCAGCTTTAGAGTTCAGGCTGGGCTGCTGAACATTTCTAAGACAGTGGTGAATAGATTTTTATTCTGCAGGAGAATCAAGAGTTATCAGAGGCTGGTGGGATTGTGGCCAATGCCACCAAGATAGTACGGGAAACAGTTCGTTAAGAGAACATGTAGAATTGGGAAAGTGATATAGATGGGGGGGGGGGGGCGGGAGGGGTTTTGGGGGGGGGGGGGCTGGAGGGGAGGGAGTGAAAGCTATGTGAAGTGAGTGGGCAAAATTTTATAGATAGGATATGATGTGGGAAGACATGAATATTTCCATTTTGGCAGGTAGAATAGAAAGATACTGTTAAAATGGACAAAGACTGCAGGAGTCTGAGGTTCAGAGGTATCTGGTTGCCTGCTACATGAATGATGTGAAGTTAATTTGCAGGTAGACCAAGTGTTTCAGGAGGAAAATCAATGTTGACATTTATTGTGAGGGAAATGAATTATCAAAGTAGAGATGTTTATGCATCTCTACAAGGTAAAGGTGAGACCATATCTGGAGTACCATATACTGTTTTGGTTCATTTGTTTGAAAAACAAAATAGGCCCAGATCTTCTTGATCTCCAGGTAGTCAGAGACTGACATACCTTGAAAGCTGCATGTCAGAACCCTGGGATATTGTGATGCACTGACTAGGCAGTACTTTCCTGGGAGCTTTAAGCTGCTGATGGGAAATTTTCAGAATCTGGCACTTTACAAGAAAGTATTCAAGTTTGAGTTAGAATCAGAGCCTTTGGGAGGGTCCTGACTTAATTTGCCTGGATTAGTTACCCAGGAAAATTAGAGGAATTAAAGTCTAATTCCATTCCTGGGTAGCTATACTACTTACCCACCAAACTGATTTTCCCCCACACTGGCACTAACTCCACCTGAACACCACATCCCTATTCTAGACTTGCAACACAGTTTTTACAAATAAGATAAAACAAAGAACTGTGGATGCTTGAGATATGAAGCAAACAAAAACAGAAATTGCTGGAGAAATTCAGCAAGTTTTGCAGCATCTGTGGAGACAAAACAGAGTTAACAGTTTGAGTCCAGTAAAGAAGGGTTCTGAAGAAGGGTCATTGGACTCAAAACATGGACCCTGTTTCTTCACAGATGCTGCCTGACTTTCAAAGATTCTCCAGCAGTTTCTGTTATTGTTTATTTATATAATAAGACCTAAAGTTATTTTGTATATTGGAGCTTAAGCAGAAGATTTAATGTTGCCATTTCATACAAATGGATTGACATTTGTATGTTGTTGTGTATAATCAATTCTAACCCCATATTTTCAACACTGCATCCAGGGTTGCTTTAATACTTATTGGCACTAGATGTCCCCACACAACAAGTGCATCTGGATTTCAGTCTGGGACTGTATATGTCTTTACTTTGAGTCTCAATATTAAGCTAGACAATGTATTAGATTACATTTACTAAATCAGTGCCTGCATGAAGTTGGCAGACGGCATAACACAACTTAACATTTACTCCCAACATCCAGCCTGATGCTTCTGAGTCTCATTGTGTTCTCTCATGTTTAAAGCAGGCAATTCTGTTGTTCAGTGTAGTATATATGTACCGTCCATATTTTGGTTGCTAAGTATGAAACACTTCATTTTCCTAAGTTCCTAACCATATCTTATTCCATGGATTTTTATGGGAGAAATTGCCCAGATAGGAGTCACATAGGCCACAATAGCATAGTGCCAATCCCTGCCTCCACTTTGTCTTTGCATTATTCGCATGGAGTAACATTCCTATCTGTAAGTCATAATAAAACATCTGAAGAGAGCAAGAAATGCAGCGGTCTTGTAGGTACAGGCCGTAGATAATGTCCTTGGGTGTGGAGACAGCCTGGCTGCTGGTTTAAACACTGGCAAAAGAAAGTCCAACAAATGGCAAGTACTGTGACATAAATGGATCTTCTCCCTATTTGCAACAAAGATACATACTGCCTGGATACAGCCAGGACACATGAGAAAGGAGGGAGTCAAGAATACTTTACAATAAAAGTCAGTACTATTTCATTTATTATTTTAGCTGCCAGGACATTATGTTTCAGTAATCTTTGAACATCATAGGCTCCAATTGTTTCTGTCTGCATTTATATTGATATGGGTTACTTACCTTTCACAGAACTATCTCTTCTGTATACACTTTATGAATGTATAACATCTACAAGCATTTCTGTTACCAAACTGGAGGCCAGAGAATCCAGTGTTTGAATCCGAGACAAATTCAGTCTGCCTTTCATGTTAATGAGATGAATAAAATGAGTATTGGTCTTATACGTTAAGATGTAAAGGTAGAGCATGGTCTCTGTACAACCCTTACTATACAATCACAGTTACTGAGTACAGTTCTGAGCCACCACATCACAGGAAGGATGTGAACACATTGGAAAAACTGCAGAAGCGGTTTACAAGAATGGATCCAGGGATAAGGAAAATCAGTTATGAGGATACATTAAAGAATTTGTGATTGTTCTCATTACAGTGAAGAAGGTTAAAGAGGAGACTAGCCAGAGTTATTCAAAATCATGAGTGGGCTGGATAGAGTAGATAGGAAGAACCTATTCCTGCTCATAAAGGGAACAAGAACAAGAGGGTGTAGATTTAAATACAAAGAAAGTAAGGATGAAGTGAGGAATATCTTAATGAGTAGGTAGTGTTTGGAATGCACTGCCTGGAATGTGGTGGAGTCAGATTCAACTGAGGCATTCAAGAAGGCATTGGATTGGAATAAAAATAAAATGCAAGGATATGAAGAAAAAGCAGATAATTGACACGAGGTAATCATGATCATTTAATGAACTGGTATAAGCCCAGTGGGCCAAAAGTTCTCCTGCACATATGTGATTACATATGAAAATTTCTCAATTTCAGCAATTTATGTTTTATCCTATAATATGGTGACAATATTTTCCTCTTTAGCTCTTATTTTGCCACTATTTCAACTAAAATCACTCATTTTTTTGTCAACTAATACCCATCTTTAAATTTGTTCTCAGTTTTGTCAACTAATATCCTCTTTCAAATTTATTTACAACAACTAACATAGAACATAGAACATAGAAGGATACAGCGCAGTACAGGCCCTTCGGCCCTCAATGTTGCGCCGACCGAATCCTACCTAACCTACACTAGCCCAATAACTTCCAAATGCCTATCCAATGCCCGCTTAAATGACCATAAAGAGGGAGAGTTCACCACTGCTACTGGCAGGGCATTCCATGAACTCACAACCCGCTGTGTAAAGAATCTACCCCTAACATCTGTCCTATACTTTCCACCCCTTAATTTAAAGCTGTGTCCCCTTGTAACAGCTGACTCCATTAGCAGTAAAAGGTTCTCAGTGTCTACCCTATCTAAACCCCTAATCATCTTGTACACCTCTATCAAATCTCCCCTAAACCTTCTTTTCTCCAATGAGAACAGCCCCAAGTGCCTCAGTCTTTCCTCATACGATTTTCCTACCATACCAGGCAACATCCTGGTAAACCTCCTCTGCACTCGTTCCAATGCCTCCACATCCTTCCTATAGTATGGCGACCAAAACTGCACACAATACTCCAGATGAGGCCGCACCAGAGTCTTATACAACTGCAACATGACCTCAGGACTCCGGAACTCAATTCCTCTGACAATAAAGCCCAGTACACCATATGCCTTCCTCACAGCACTATTTACCTGGGTGGCAACTTTCAGAGATAAAACCTTCAATCCTGTTGAGCTATTGAGGTTTATAATGAGTAACTCCCAAAACCTTATACATTACAGAACTTGTTGGAACATCATAAAAACTAGGCCAGGCTTGTGCAAAACATCAGACTCTAGAGTAGCAGAGTACAAGTATGCAGCTTTGTATTCTTTGCATACTATGCTGAACTAGATTCCTGTCATTCTACCAAAGGGATAAAGTGGATGCACAGTGCTTCACCACAAGGGACTGAGAAATTTGGGATGTAAAGTGTTAATTCCTGGTTGTAGAAATTCATTATAATCTCACACCTTTCCCTGACAGTTTTAATTTGATAATTCCTTATTGTTCACACCCAAAGGGAGAAATCATCTTCCTCTATTCACTTGATCAAGCTCATAATTTATTGAATTTCTTAGTCTTCTCTCTTAAAGTGAAAATTGTAAGATTGATCTCATTATCAGGAGAAATTGATACTGAGATGTCTTCAAATTCCATGCAGACATTCTATAGAGTGTCATGGTTCAGTTTGATTCAGTTTGTTGCTGACGTTTGCCTTGAACCTGCGCCCACACCTCCTCCCTCACCTCTATCCAAGGCCCTAAAGGACCCTTCCACATCCATCAAAGTTTTACCAGCACATCCAGTAATATCATTTACTGTATCCGTTGCTCCCGATGCGGTCTCCTCTACATTGGGGAGACTGGACGCCTCCTAGCAAAGCGCTTTAGGGAACATCTCCGGGACACCCGCACCAATCAACCATACTGCCCTGTGGCCCAACATTTCAACTCCCCCTCCCACTCTGCCGAGGACATTGGAGGTCCTGGGCTTCCTTCACCACCGCTCCCTCACTACCAGATGCCAGGAGGAAGAATGCCTCATCTTCCGCCTCGGAACACTTCAACCCCAGGGCATCAATGTGGACTTCAACAGTTTCCTCATTTCCCCTTCCCTCACCTCACCCTAGTTCCAAACTTCCAGCTCAGCACTGTCCCCATGACTTGTCCTAGCTGCCTATCTTCTTTTCCACCTATCCACTCCACCCTCCTCCCTGACCTATCACCTTCATCCCCTCCCCCACTCACCTATTGTACTCCATGCTACTTTCTCCCCAACCCCACCCTCCTCTAGCTTATCTCTTCATGCTTCAGGCTCTCTGCTTTTATTCCTGATGAAGGGCTTTTGCCGAAACGTCGATTTCGCTGCTCCTCGGATACTGCCTGAACTGCTGTGCTCTTCCAGCACCACTAATCCAGAATCTGGTTTCCAACATCTGCAGTCATTGTTTTTACCCACCTTGATGTATTGAAGGCCTATCTGTATGAATTTAAATGAGTTGAAATGAACTGGATCAGACAAGCCTCACTTTTTAAGTGGTATATTTCCAGAACTCAAATAAATCTATAATTGACAAGATAATTGAACGAATTGACTCACTCATTCGGGGAATTGGGAAGTAAAAATGAAGAAAACAATACCTGTCGAAAAGAAATATCCAAATTATTTCAAAAGCTTTTGTGCAAGAACTTACAAATCAAAACATTTTTCTCCCGATAACCATTCCTATGTATTTTTAATTGGTGCTTTTATCATATTTTCCAATGGCTTAAACAGAGAGGCCACTTTCAATTATTTGTACTACAACTTAGTTTTATCACAACTTTATTGGAAAGATTATAAGATTTTTAGTGATAATGTTCTGTTTTTGTATCATTGCAGCACTTCTAGCAGTTACATGTCTGAATTATGTGTTATCATTAACAACTGCAATCCTCTGCTATGTGTTTTACACTACAGTTGAAGGCTGTATTGAAAATAAATTTGTTATCAGCTTCAACATACTTATTTGTGTTGTAGCTTCTTTAATATCAGTTCATCCAAAGGTCCAGGTAAGCATATTACAAATCTTAATTTCATGCTAGATATTTTTTAACAATTTTTTTTAATAATGATGCCAATGTTCCTTTAATATTTTACATTTGACAGGTCATTGAATTACGACTACAATTAAGATATCTAAATCAAGTTGACAATTTGTTAGTTGGATTAAGCATTAATACTGAAACTTAAGAGGTCTAAATTACAAAAGAAACCCTCTTAATAGCTGAATAAAGTTGCTCTTGAGCAGGAATGACTTAGGTATGTGTAGAAGGCGTTGTATGTCCTAGTGGTTGTAGTACTCTGCTGGTGACCTAGAGAACATGAGTTCATATCTAACAATGGCAAAATGGAAATTTTGAACATCTAATCTTCTAGGCAGCTGACTTATGTCATTAAAAAATATTAATAAAGGCTAGTATATATATTTACCAGTTTAAACCATGTGATTGTCTCTTCATAAGTTCAGGGCAATTAAGGAAGGGGCAATAAATTCAGTCTTTTCAATATCATCCAAAAATAAATAATAAAATATTGAACAATAATAAAATGATATGGTCCCAATAAAATCACTCACCATAGTTTTATAGAATATTATTGCTATTTGGAAATATTGACTTTACGCTTGATTTAATTTTCCATTAACAAAACATTATGTTCAAAATTTCCTTTCGAAAACTTGCCTTTTTTGCACTCCAACAGGTTCAGCTTTAAATACAGTGGATAAAGAATTTCATGCCATTACATTTTTATGCTAAAATCTGAATCAACTCACTTTAAACAGATGGGTTAAATTAAACGACTATCGAGAGCTGACTGGCTTTGTCCTTTCAAATCGCCTACTGCTGAATTAATATTAATATGAAAATAAAAAGCTAGTCTAGCAGGTTTTTTTTAGCATAATGTTCAACCTAGACTAATTTAAATACAATTTTACAACCATATTACAGAAATGCCTTTACTAAGCAGCCTTGTCTTATTTGCTTCTCTCCTCCTACTCTCCACACCCTGTTCACTTTTCAAATTTTAGCATCATTATTGCACTAGCTTTATGTTTACTTCAGTTTGTATACAGTGAGAGTAATCCACTTGAAATCACAAATGCAATACTTACAAATTCTTAGTGTATTGTGTCAATGGAAAGAACAAAGCCAAATGCAAATATCATTTTGCTACAAGCCACTGCAGTAATGAAAGGTTCATCAATGACACTGGGCAGCATGGTGGCTCAGTAATTAGCACTGCTGCTTCATAATGCCAGGGATCTGGGTTCAATTCCACCCTCAGGTCTTTATAAAATTTGCATGTTCTCCCTGTGCCTATTTGAGTTACCTCTGTGCGTTCTGGTTTCCTCCCACAGTCTAAAAATATGCAGGCTAAGGTGGATTGGCCATGCTAAATTGCCCATAGTGTCCAGGGATGTGCAGGCCAGGTGGATTAGCCATGAATATACAAGAATGTAAGATATGTGGTGGGATGCTCTTCAGAGGGTTGATGTGGACTTGTTGGGCTAAATGGCCTGCTTCCACACTGTAGGGATTCTACGACTTTTAAAAGTGAGTGAATACTGACATCTTTGCCCAGTGCCCACCCCCACACGCCCCCTCATAAACAGACAGACACACACACATGCACACACAGATCAATTACTCTTAGCTTGCAGAAGGAAAGGCTTACGTAAAATGTGTGGCAAATTTTGTGGGTTTTAATAGAGCTAACACATTGCGGAGTTCCAACATCCCGGACCTCTTCAGGGCTATTCAGTCCTCATCAACAAGGATCTCTGGAATGACTATATTGCTCTGTAGGTTGTACAACAAACAACATGGCACGGTGGGCGGCACGGTGGCACAGTGGTTAGCACTGCTGCCACACAGCGCCAGAGACCCAGGTTCAATTCCCACGTCTGGCAACTGACTGCGTGGAGTTTGCACATTCTCACCGTGTCTGCGTGGGTTTCCTCCGGGTGCTCTGGTTTCCTCCCACAGTCCAAAGATGTGCGGGTCAGGTGAATTGGCCATGTTAAATTGCCCATAGTGTTAGGTGAAGGGGTAAATTTGGGGGAATGGGTCTGGGTTGTTTGTGCTTCAGCGGGTCGGTGTGGACTTGTTGGGCTGAAGGGCCTGTTTCCACACTAAACACTGTTGTGTAATGTTTAGAGTTGAAGGCTAGTGAAAACACCCATTATTCAACCACAGTTTCAATGAAAAAGATGAGTTCAAGGAGATAATGATGAAACACCCAATGCCAAATAGTCAGCTCAAATTGCTGTTCAGAAAACCAGGAAAATCCAAAGAAATGAAGGATCTCAATAGTCCTGTAGTTGTGAAAATGTGCTACACAAATGCAAGCTTTGTTTTGAATTAGTCAGTCGCACTGGATTAAAAAAGCTGTTCCATTCCCTAAATCTTGAACAACTTCCTCCACCACACTGAGGACTCCTGTAACCAAGTTAATTTCAAACCATATATGTAATCCTCTCAATTCAGTTCTTCATATTCAAGCAAATGAAAAAGTAAGTTGCCATTCAGCATGTAAGAGTAAGGAACATGGAAATAGTGGGAATAAATTAATTTTACACGTTGCAACAAGAAAAGGGAACTGAGCATCATGCATTTTCTCAAACATTCATGTGCTTGGCCTTGGTGAATTATTATTGTCCTGTTCGTCTGCTTACCGGTACTTCATGGAGCATCTCCTACGGCTTCAGACTAGATTGGGATGGATTGTTCGGATATCCTCCTGAGACACTCTACATCTTGGAGCCCATGAGAGTCTTGCCACGGAGGCCTGCCATGGATCATTTCACCCATATCTGTGCAGGGGCAGCTTTAACCAGCTGGAGGTGAGGCAGAACATTGGGTTCTTCTTCCAGGAGACGCAACCGATGAGTGCTTCCATATCGACTTCCATATCTACTGTTACCAACATCTTTCCCTGGACATCATTCCTATGACTTTGCTTTAGACCAGCTTTGTGCAGGTCATTGTCAGCTAAGATGCACATCATTCAATTAAAGGTGGAGGTGAGCTAGTTTCCAAAGTGTGCACTGTTCTGGCCATGCCTTGCTCATTTGATAGCCAAGAAGTTTGAAGGAGGGAGCATCTCACTCAATGACAGACATTGTTAGGATGATACATGACACCAGTCAATTAATGATGCAATCAGACTCCTTCACACTCTCTACTGTTCTAGAGAGACATCTGTCAGTATTGTGCAAATTGGCTACTGTCCCTTTATTTTGTCTTTTCATTTTCATTTTGAATGAACATCCATGTAGAGCTGAACAGAGCTTGGAGAGAATACACTGAACCTTCTAACAGTGACCACTCATGCTGGATTGTAAAATGTTTGTCTCTGAATGAATGAATATCCAGTTAGCTGTTAAACTGCTCCATAGCCTACAGTAAGGATTTATACTGGTGCATGACAGTGCATCCTCTGATGGTGCAGCCTCATGTGAAAGGTGATCCTCTGAGAAATCATCTTCAAGAAAATCATCTTGGGGTTGCATGGTATCTCAGTTGTCAGCATTGCTGCCTCACAGCACCAGGATTCGATTCTGGCCTCGGGTGACTGTCTGTGTGGAGTTTGCACATTTTCCTCTGGGTGTTCCAGTTTCTTCCCAAGGTCTGGGGAATTGGCCATTCTAAATTGTCCATAGTGCTAGGTGCATTAGTCAGGGGTAAACATTGGGAAATGATTCTGGTTGGGTTACTCTTTGGAGGGTCGGTGTGGACTTGTTGGGCTGAAGGGCCTGTATACATGCTGTAGAGAAACTAATCAAAATAAACCTCACAAGCATGAAGGCCCTGAAAGAGATGAGAAAAGAATGGTATTAATCGCCATCATCAGGTGATCATATTTGAATTGAATTTAATTGACTTTATTGTCACTTGTATTCACCTGAGTACAGCAAAAAGTTTACAAGTCACCACTTAAGGCACCATTTCACTACTTTGTGAAATGAAGAGAAACAAGCTTATCTTATATGAAGTATGTATAAGTTTTTTTTTAGTTCTGTCACCAGGCATCTGAAAATTCCCAGTCTCTCCATCACTGATAGTCAGAGGTGCAGGTTTCCACAGCCTCCTTTTCAGTTGCAACCGACGGTTGCAATCTGGGACAGCCCACCTCCAGTCCTCTCCCTTGTGTGTTGTTTTCTCTTCTGTAAGGTATGAAAAAACTGACCGAGGGGTGGATATAAGGCATGTGCCCATCCTATGGAAGCAGTGCATGTGGGAAAGGTGACTGCTGTCAGCCACCATACTGAACAGGGGGTGATTAAAAGTTGAGGAGGTGCATTGAATGTGAATGATAGAGACATAGAGGCATAGAGACGTACAGCATGGAAACAGACGCCCTGGTCCAACTCGTCCATGCCAACCAGATATCCCAACCAAATCTAGTCCCACCTGCCAGGACATGGCCCATATCTCTCCAAATCCTTCCTATTCATATATCCATCCAGATGCCTTTTAAATGTTGTAATTGTATCAGCCTCAACCATTTCCTCTGGCAGCTCTTCCATACACGTATCACCCTCTGTGTGGAAATGTTGACCCTTAGGTCTCTTTTATATCTTTCCCTTCTCACCCTAAACCTATGCCCTCTCGTTCTGGACTCCCCCACCCCAGGGAAAAGACCAAGTCTATTTACCCTATCCATGTCCTTCATGATTTTATAATCCTCTAGCCTCCAACACTCCAGGGAAAACAGCCTCAGCCTATTCAACCTCTCCCTATAGCTCAAATCCTCCAACCCTGTAAGCCTTTTCTGAACCCTTTCAAGTTTCACAACATCCCTTCTGATAGGAAGTAGACTAGAATTACACGCAATATTCCAAAACGTAACCTAACCAACATCCTGTACGGCTGCAACATGATCTGCCAACACCTATACTCAATATCCTGACCAATAAAGGAAAGCATACCAAATGCCTTCTTCACGATCCTATTTTGCTCTGACTCTAGTTTCAAGGAGCTACGAACCTGCACTCCAAGATCTCTTTGTTCAGCAACACTCCCTAGGATCTTACCATAACGGTATAAGTCGTGCTAAGATTTGCTTTCCCAAAATATAATACCTCACATTTATCTAAATTAAACTCCATCTGCCACTCCTCAGCCCATCTGATCAAGATCCGTTATAATCTGAGATAACTCAGATTATAGTTTTGCAGACTACTACACCTCCACTTGCTAACTATACTTCCTAAGTTCACATCCAAATCAGTTATATAAATGATGAAAAGTAGTGGACCCAGCATCAATCCTTGTGGCACTCCACTGGTCACAGGCCTTCAGTCTGAAAAACAACCTTCCACTACCACACCCTGTCTTCTACCTTTGAGCCAGTTCTGTATCCAACTGGCTAGTTCTCCCTGTATTCCATGAGATCTAACCTTGTCACTCAGTCTTCCATGGGCAACCTTGTCGAAAGCCCTACTGAAGTCCATGTAGATCATGTCCACTGCTCTGCACTCATCAATCCTCTTTGTTACTTCAAAAAACTCAATCAAATTTTTGAGACATAATTTCCCATGCACAAATCCATGTTGACTATCCTTAATCAGTCCTTGCCTGCCTAAATACGTGTCCCTCAGGATTCCCTCCAACAATTTGCCCCCCACTGAGGTCAGGCTCACTGGTCTGTAGTTCCCTGGCTTGTCCTTACCACCTTTCTTAAATAGTGGTACCACGTTAGCCAACCTCCAGTCTTCCAGCATCTCACCTGTGACTATCGATGATACAAATATCTCAGCAAGAGGCCCAGCAATCACATCCCTAGCTTCCCACAGAATTCACCTGATCAGGTCCTGGAAATTTATCCATTTTTATGCATTTCAAGACATCCAGCGCCACCACCTCTGTAATATGGGCATTTTTCAAGATGTCACCATTTATTTCCCTCCATTCTGTATCTTCCTTTTCCTTTTTCACAGTCAACACTGATGAAAAATACTCATTTTATGCAAAATACTCCCCCATCTCCTGCAGTTCCACACAAAGGTGACCTTTCTGATCTTTGAGGGGCCCTATTCTCTCCCTAGTTACCCTTTTGTCCTTAATCTATTTACAAAAACCCTTTGCATTCCCCTTAACCTTATTTGCCAAAGCTATCTCATGTGCCCTTTTTGTCCTCCTGATTTCCCTCTTAAGTACACTCCTACAGCCTTTACACTCTTCTAAGGATTCATTCGATCTATCCTGTCTATACCTGACATATGCTTCCTTCTTTTACTTAACCAAACCTTCAATTTATTAAGTCATCCAGCATTCCCTATAGTTACCAGCCTTTCCTTTCATCATAACAGGAATATGCTGTCTCTGAACTCTCATTATCTCATTTCTGAAGGCTTCTCATTTTTCAGCCGTCCCTTTACCTGCGAACTTCTGCCCCCAGTCAACTTTTGAAAGTTCTTGTGTCATACCATCAAAATTGGCCTTTCTCCAATTTAGAACTTCAACTTTTAGATCTGGTCTATCCTTTTCCATCACTATTTTAAAACTAATAGAATTATGGTCACTGTCCCCTACTGACACCTCAGTCACATGCCCTGCCTTATTTCCCAAGAGTAGGTCAAGTTTTACACCTTCGCTACATGTTTGAAACCTCAGTGGAAATGAGAAGTGTTGTGATCGAGTGAGCTGGCACAGTTGGTGGGTTGGTTATGTACACCAAAGGAAGAGTCCGAATCAGCAAGGATGTCCATCTCTCCTGACCTTAAGCACAGATTAAAATGTTCCCACTGCCATCATTATCAGCCAGTGACATCTAGAACTGGCCCAAAAACTTTAAAACAAGGTCTAGATGTATCGGCAGCCAAATTCAACATTTAAAGCAAAATTGTGAAACAGAGCAGTAGCAAAGTGGAACAGGAGGAACAAGCAAAAGAGGCAAAATGAAGTAAACAGAAGAGGCCATAGCAGAGGATCTCAGGTGAAATCTGATGAACCAGGGGAAGATACCAACAAACATGGAACAAAAAAAACCCAACTCCAGCAGTCAGCAAACACACCAGGGCAGCTGCAATCAATGCAAAGTGAGATTGACCGCATAGGACAAGCACACCTTAGCAACAAGTGAAATCTTGAGATTGGAAACTTCCAGTGGTGAGCAAAACCAGCAGGATACAGGGTAGATCAGCCTGACAGCTGAATGTTCAGTTGTATGGCAAAGTATTGGAGGCTTCTGATGAGTACTTAGATACTCATCAGAATGTCGTGAATGACGTGCTCAATCCAGCTTTCTACAATCCAGAGAGGACCTTTCTTTGTCACAATCAGTGTGGCTATGGGAGCTGGGGGTTGGGGGGGGGGGTGGGGTGGGGAAGGGGACAAGATCCATCTGACCAGATTATAATGTTTGTACAGTTCATGAACTGAAGGGGTATTAAAGAGCCTGCCATTATACAGAAATGAGGACATCACAGCATCAAGACAACCTGCACCATATGTCACACCGAAAGAGGCCACCAACTCAAAATGTTTCTCACCTCCAGTACAGGCTGCCTGACCCAGAGGGCAATGTGCTGCAGCAAGAAGATTTCATCTCCTGATCTTCAAATAGGTTGTTCATATACAGGAAATAGAAGACACCCAGCTGTTTCCTGGGAGAAGTAACTAAAAGTGCTGAGCTTTTTGTCAATGGAAGCAAGACAAGATTTAAGCTTGATACAGGAAATGTTGTCTCTATTCTCTCAGACGCTGTGCAGTGGCAGAGAATTGAGCTCCTACTGCCCTAGATAGGATGCTACCATGGTCCACTTTCAGTAAAGAGTTTATACTGGAAGACTGCATGATTCTGATGTGCAAATGAGACATATCACATGTCCTGCATAATCTTTCTGAATCAATGTTACTCTTTGGTGTTCGCTGAAGCATCTGAGGCCTTACAGCTTCTCCACAGCCAGTAGCAGAGAGAACCCAGACCCAAACCATTTGTGAGACAGCCTCTGCACAGGAAGGTATCTCAGACCATGAGTCTGCCTCAGGGAACTGGAAGTTCAAAACACATACAAGGGGAGCCTCTAACCTTAAGAACCAGCTAGAGCAGGAGAACATGGACCTTATGCTGTTCCAAGTGGAGACAGTGGAGAGTAACACCAAGCCACCACAAATCATGGTGACTACTTGGAAAAAGGGCAACACAGTGCCTCAGTGGTTAGCGCTGCTGCCTCACAGTGCCAGGATCGATTCCACCCTCAGGTCACTGTCTCCATGGAGTTTGCATTTTCTTCCCGTGTCTATGTGAGTTTCCTTCTGGATGCTCCAGTTTCCTCCCACAGTCTAAAGATGTGCAATTTGGGTGGATCGGCCATGGGCAATTCAAGGTTATAGGGATTGAGTGGGATGCTCTTCTGAGGGTCAATGTGGACTTGATGGGCCAAATGGCTTGCTTCCACATTGTAGGGATTCAATGAATAGAACAGCAATGTATTGTGCCCTGTATTTGTGAAAATCAGTGAGATATGTATGAGTCACCACAACTTGGCACCATTTTAATTACCGAAATTATAAGAAGAAATGATGAAAGTTTTCATCTATTGTTCGATCCATGGCAATCTGGGTTTATGGAGTGGCCACCAAAGCTGCCCGTGAGGCTACCAAAGTAGGGATTTCTGGACTGGACCCACCACACTGCCCCTGATGAAACGCTGCCAATGCAAGGGAGGAGCTACCATGTCACCAACACTGAAACCATCCCTTGCAGCTGCAGGAAAGAAGAAAAGGTGAGTACTGCCATGAAAGAGAAAAGAAGAAACAAAACAAAATAAAGAAGAAAGAATAATGTGGTCAGCCAGGTGAGTGGGAGCATATGGGCACTGAGCCTGAACACTTCCAACCCTGCTGCTGCCACCATCTTGACAAAACATTCTAAATTTCTAAGGAGCTTAAGAATTCATATAATTCTTCAAAGAAAGCATGGAGGTAGTGGTGGGGGTCAGAGGGGTTGGGGGATGGCACTGCCAAGGTGCTATAGAGCTACTCCAACCCAGTGTAGCAACAGGGCCTTCCAAAGAGTCTAAGATTATCAAGGTTCGCTCCTGGCATAATGAGCCTGCCCATGCAGCAGTAACCAATGAGGAAATGTCAGGAGCAGCAGCCAAATCTACTCCAGGCAATGACCCTTTGCAGTTCCAGAGCCCCATGGAAAGGAAGGAACAAATCTTGATGATGGCAGTATCTGACCCCAAAGCAGAAAGCCACTTTCAGACAAACTGAAGACTTTCCAAGTATAAAACCTAGCCATGTGCCAACAGGAAGCCTGAAAGGGTGCCTTAAAGACATTGCACAATGGACGACTCCTCTAGCATGATCCAAGAGGATAACAGAGACAAGCCAGACAAAAGAGATGAGAATAATTCTGCAACTTTGCAACCGGAAACAAGGTAAAGGGAAGGAGAAACTCTGCATCCCATTTTGAGAGAGGACATTGATGAGGTAATCCAAGAGACTGATCCTCAGACATGCACAAAGCACTGGATTGAAGCACATTCAATGACATCCTGGCTGATCTATGGCCCAACTCATATGCCCTTGACCCGTTTTCCTTAATATGTCTGCATAACAAAGCTTGCCTGCCTCAAAACTAAAACTTATAATTGATGTAGAATCAATTACCATTTATGGAAGAGAGTTCCTAATCTCTACCACCGTTTGTGTGTAGCAGTGCTTCCTATCATCTCTCCTGAGTGGTCTGGCCTTATTTTTCTAACTATGTCCCATAGTGGGTGGCATGGTGGCACAGTGTGGGCGGCGTGATGGCACAGTGGTTAGCACTGCTGCCTCACAGCGCCAGAGACCCGCGTTCAATTCCCGCCTCAGGCGACTGACTGTGTGGAGTTTGCACATTCTCCCCGTGTCTGCGTGGGTTTCCTCCGGGTGCTCCGGCTTCCTCCTACAGTCCAAAGATGTGCAGGTTAGGTGAATTGGCCACGCTAAATTGCCCGTAGTGTTAGGTGAAGCGGTAAATGTAGAAGAATGGGTCTGGGTGGACTGCGCTTCGGCGGGTCAGTGTGGACTTGTTGGGCCGAAGGGCCTGTTTCCATACTGTAAGTAGTCTAATCTAAATACCAGACAACTGACACCATAATGAAGGTTTTATGCCTGAAATCCCAACTCTCCTGCTCTTTGGATGCTGCCTGAACTGCTGTGCTTTTCCAGTGCCACAATTTTCAAAATCGACATCATGACCACTCCATACTCAACCTGTGCTAACAGAAACCCAGTCAAATTTCAATGAATGCCAATGAGGGGAACATGATAAACAGTTCATCCCAACAGTGAGAGCAGCATATAACATTTCAGAAAGGGGCCCTTTCCCAAAGGAAAATGAAGAGTCAATGTTCAACTTCATTAAAAAAAAACACACATTCAATACCAATTCTACCCATCCTGTGGCAAAACAAGAGCAAGGTTAATGATAATGCCTTACAATAAGAATCTTAGTGAGCATGGAAGTGGGATGCAGGTTAATGATGACGCGAATAAAACAGGTTAGTGCTAAACAGTTTTAGACTTATAAGAAAAGAAGTGTTAATGATATGAAAATATAAACATGTTTCTGATGAGGAAGAATAAAAATTCAGGGACAGAATGAATACTTGAGGGGAGGCGTTGAATGAGGCAGAGGCTACTAATATGAAGATAGCTTATAATATTATAGGAAGTGATATCAGTACATGGGGCACTCAGTGTGGGAAAGGACTTATTCCAGTACGGTTTGGGAGCAGTACTTGCTCCACATCCAACGTAAGATCCACTTACAACACTGTCATCTAACTATCTCCTTAGTGAATACCTGAATGGATGCCCCTTTGGAAAAGTTAAAAAAAAACTTCCTCCCTCCTGACCAGGACTACAAATCACAGAACTCAATCACTGATTATTGGCATCCATAAGAAAGAGATCTACTTGATATAATCATGCACTGCAGGTTTTTAGAGATGTACCTCTGGGCTGGGTTTGCTGAGACCAGGAGCATGTGCAGTATGTTCTTATGCATGTGCTGGTGAAGATGATTTATTAAAAAGTGCCCACAGCATGTCTTTGTCACTAGGCTGGCTTCCAATATGAAAAATGTCTGTATTTCGTGATGCAAAGTGATTTAGTGATGCTGAGTGCTCTTCCCTGTGCATTAAAAGTTGGGGCTATGAATGAGGAAGGACAGTCAGTACTCCCAACCTGTTTTAACGGTTCACTATTCTCTTAGCACCAGCTATGTCGGTTAACACTCTTGTCTGTGCATTTAGGTGAGCACTGTTCAACAGTAAGCCTATTCCTACAAATTTTCTCAAACTTTGATCATTGACACGGTGAAATTCCATTTGAATATGTATGCAAAGCACCAGTTAAACATGAGAAAACAGAAAGGTAGATATGCCATGAAAAACATTTGAAGTGGTACAAGAATTTAGTCAATCCAGACCATGTGCCTAGTTGCTGCTCTTAGACCCATCACTTTTGATTGTCCTTACATTCAGCCTTTATCCGGTTGTCCGAGATACTTCCCACCCCACTTCCCCCAACAAAGTTATTTCATTGTTTGTCAATTCTGTCCCACATTCCAAACTCTTGCTTCCTGTTGACTGTTAGTTCTTGTTTTGACCCAGTTTCAAACATTCATGGGATAGAAACCCTGACAAACTTCCAATTTACCAAGCTGTACTCTCCACCTTTATTGGTCAGAGGTTTGTGGAGTCAGGTAGACTTTGGAAGACTTTAGAAATGTTGTCCAGGACCGGATGTGGGTTCTTACTCCAATTCTCGTGTTCTGTGTTTGCTGGCAGGATGTAAGGAGTGATGCATGAATCAGAGGTAGTGTATCCAATTTCATCAGGGATAAGTGCTAAATTTTAAAAGACCTCTTTTTTAGTATTCCAATGATTGAACATACAATATAGAATCATAAATTGCTGGAAGAGCTGCAACTATTCATGGAGAATGGATAAAGTCTGTTCAAGTATTATTTCATCACAGAATCCCTACAGTGTGGAAACAGGATATTTGGCTCAACAAGTCCACATTGACCCTTTGAAGAGTATCCTACCCCACCCATTCCCCTCCTCTATTATTCTACATTTCCCCTAACTAATGCACCTAGCCTACACATTCCTGAACAATATGGCCAATTCACCTAATCTGCAGATCTTTGGACTGTGGGAGGAAACCAGAGCATCTGGAGGAAACCCACACAGACACAGAGAGAATGTGTAAACTCCTCACAGACAGTCACCCAAGGCTGGAGACGATCCCTGGAACCTGGCGCTATGCGGTAGAAGTGCAAATCACTGAGCCACCATGCCACCCAGATGTGCTGTTAGATTTCCCAACTTAAACCTTCTACCTGCATGATGAAAATCTTTGACTCCCATTTTTCAGTGGTCCTTAAAACAAAAAAAAATCTAGCATTTCGTGGAAATTTTTTTACCACCTATTTCTGCAGCTTCAACCAACTTTACTGTTGACAATCACCAAGAGATATTAATAGAGTTGAGCTCATTATGAATGCTTGCCTAAATTACAAAGTTCTAAAATCATGTCTCGTTTGGTGAAGGCTGGTTAAGTTCACATTTTGATTGAAAGTTTTAAGTCTATTAAAGGAGTAGCTGTCTTTAACGTGGTTATTGAACCTTGTTTGTCCTTGTAACAAATTGATCACTGGAGGGTATTTAATTCCATTGGAATGGCTTCATGAATGAAAGGGTTTTCACCATCACGTGTCAACAAGTAAGGGCTCCCTGAGCTCATTGGAAACTTCTTTCAATCTGTAGACGTTTGCCCATAGTGATACTTAATGAGAGACTCTGCAGGTAACATGGAGGTACCAAGTTTGCTGAGCTGGTAGATTCCCCAACTTAAACCTTTTACTTTCATGATGAAATCTGGCCCCTCGACTCCCATTTTTCAGTTGTCCTAAAACATTTTAAATGCATCATGAATGGAACACCCAGAATTACTGCACAAAACAACTTACAAAATGCCAAAGAGAACAGAGGTTTGGCTTGATCCCAGAAACAGTATGGCAGATTCAATGCGAAAAAAGAGAGAGTTGGATGTTATGATAGCAATAGCACATTAACAAAACTGTGGCAGTCCTACAGAAAGACTGATCCATCAACAGAAAGGAGGTGGCAATAAAAATTACTAGGGAACAGGCAACATTTAAAATTCCTATACCTTGGAAACAGGCCTTTTGGCCGAACAAGCCCACAACAACCCATTTTCCCCTACCATCTACTTGCTGCCAACTAATACACTTAACCTATACATCTTTGGATTATGGAGCCAGAACAAACCCACACAGGGGCAGCTCCACACAGACAGTTGCCCAAGACTGGAATTGAACCCAGGTACCTAGCACTGTGAGGCAACAGCACTAACCACTGAGCCACCATACCACCCTTGGCTTGAGGGACATTATAAATCACTGCAATGTCGTAAAGCCTGGCCAACACTGAGTTCCTATTAGTGTAGATGATTCTTTGACTTATGATGGGATAACATGAACCTTGATTAAACCCCTATAAATTTATTTTGTGATTATTAGCACAACTAGGTATTTTTCAGTAAATTTTAACTTCATGGGAAGTTTTAAATGTTGCCATGAATGCTGTTTTAAGATGTTTTGGTGATATTTGGGAACACTTATTTGTATTAGTTCTTTTTATTATTACACTTTTTATTACTTTTGGAGTCACAACAATTGTGTCCAATTGAAACAACTTCATTTGTATCCTTTATCCAATCTTGTAAGTTTAATAAAAAAAAACCCTGATGATAAAGAATGCTCCTTATGTTATTAGATGTGGAGGTGCTGGTGTTGGACTGTGGTGGACACAGTCAGAAGTCACATGACATCAGGTGACTTCACCTGACAAAGGGACAGTGCTCCAAATGCGTGTACTTTCAAATTAACCTGTTGGACTATAACTTGGTGTAATGTGACTTGTGATTTAGTTAGTATATGCATTTTTTTAAAAAAAAGCACTTGACTTGTTCACTAACAGCTAAGAATCTCTACTGAATTTCAATCAATTCTAGGAATTTCAGCTTTGTACTGGCCTCCAATCCTCCATAATTACTCTGTATATTATGTACCTCACTTGGTCAGCAATGACAAATGAGCCAGGTAAGTGGATGATTCTCTTCTTACTGATACGTATTCCTTCCTCATTTTGAACTGCAAATATATTACCAATTGAATAAAAAATCTCGACAGCCAGAACAATGGAGTTGATGACCATTCATTAGGCTTACCGGTTAATAATTTATTTTAGTCTAGATTTTGCAGTAGAAATTATCAGCATTTGCACATCATCGCACCACTAAAACTGACAGCAATTTTCAGGGTAACCTCATGTCTGAATAACGCACAACATTAACATGAGCTATGATCTAAATATTTGCAACAGTCTATAGAAAGAGAAAAGCTGTAATCCAATCAGAAAATAAGCAAATTTGTTTTTATATGCAGTTAAGCCCCAGAATAGACATTACATCATCAATATAGATATCCTGCTTTGAGGATGTCATTTGTACTTTAATAGATGCAAGATTTTAATGAGCACCTTTGTGAATAAGTGCAAATGTTTGCAGCATTGTTCCTCATCGAAGATTAGGTAGAAGAAATAATTCTTAAAGTCCTTGATTGGAAATGGCAGAGAACACTATTCCTCAAATCATTCTTTTGAGTTGATTCATTCATCAAATGAAGGTGTCACTGGTTAGGCCAACAATTTATTGCCAATCCCTAATTGCCCAGAGGGATGTTGAGAGTCAGCCACAGTGCTGTGAGTCTGGCGTCATGTCTAGGCCAGACGGGGTAAGGATGGCAATTTCTTTTCCGAAAGGATGTTAGTGAACTAGATGATTTTTTTTTTGACAATCAATTCATGGTCATCAGTAGACTCTTAATTCCAGATTTTTATTGAACCCAAATTCCACTAAATACCATAGTGGGATTCGGATTCAGGTTCCTAAGGGCCTGTTTCCACACTGTAGGGAACCTAATCTAATCTAATCTTCCCCAGATCTTTGGAATAACAGTTCAGCAATAATGCCGCCAGGCTGTCACTTCCCCCTTATTCTTTCAGACATTCCACAAACCAAACTGGAAAGAAATTATGACACCATATGTGCAAGCAAGTGTCCAAACAGAACTCTTGGGAATGGCCCATACAATTCCATTGATGCTTTTCCACCATCTTCCTGTCTGCTCCCAAATTTGCTACAGTTTCACTGTGGCAAATATGTCCTGGGCAGCCCACAACTGTCACATAACTGAGACCCTTACATGACTAATTAATGACCACTTAAGGGCCATGCCAACCAGCCTGAGTTGGTTAGCTAGTGGGAAGCAAGCTCAGCCAGTAAGCACAAATGTGGGAGGTGCCACCTTGATGGGCCTGAAGGTTTAATCTCCCAACCCAGTGTTTACCCTCTGCTCTGCTATGTGCACTCCAACTCCCATGCTACTGCCAGCCTTCAAATCCCTGTGCGCTCCTATCCTGAGCTCAATGAGAACACCCCCAAGCTACTTGGTCATGCAACTCCTGGCTCGTCCTCTTCTTCTTCCAGCCTCAGGCGTCTGTCTGTGTGAAGTTTGCGCGTTCTCCCCGTGTCTGCGTGAGTTTCCTCCCCATGCTCCGGTTTCCTCCCACAGTCCAAAAATGTGGAGGTTAGGTGAATTGGCCATGCTAAATTGCCCGTAGTGTTGGGTGAAGGGGTAAATGTAAGGGAATGGGTCTGGGCGGGTTGTGCTTCGCCGGGTCAATGTGGACTTGTTGGGCCAAAGGGCCTATTTCCACACTGTAAGTAATCTAATCAGATCGGATACAGTGCCAGCAGTGGCCAGCAGCTCTGAGAACAGACTTTCTCAGTAGATGGGGTTGGAAGGACTGGCCCAAATGACTTGATTCCTCTGTGCGTTAAACAGCTGTGGGTAAGCTTAGTGGAGCAGGGGCATGTTTCCTTGGCAAATTTTCAGCTGTGGAAGAGGAATCTCTGAAATTCTGAATTTGAAGTTCAGACCACCACACAACACATCATTCCTTCTAAACTTGACCAACTATCAATTGCAGAAATCACCAAATACTTCTTCAGGTTTTGAGCATCAGCCAATGGAAATGAATCAAAAACAAGCCTGAAAATGATCCACAACCCTTTATGCCATTCTTCCTCTGACTGAATATGTGTTCAGGTGCAAACTGTTCACAGAGGTCATTAGTTGGAATGTTTATATTTCAAAAGGTACCACTGACGTTAAGTCATGGTCTGGCCACTCTGCCTACTCCCAACATGCAGTCCTTGTATCCAAAGCAACATTTTTATCTAAATCAAAACAGAAATTGCTGGAGGAACTTTAGATTATAGTAGGGACTATACTTGTATAAACAATTTTGTTTACAAAGAGTTGTAACATTATGCAAATTGTAAATTGTGGACTTGAACCTAAAGAATGGAATCAAACTCTTAAACCCAGTGACAGGAAACAGAGGACGACTAACCTGGAAAAATAACACAATGGACAGGAACCCCAAGAGGATATAATGTAGCAACGTATAGGAGAAAGCCTTTTGAATAAACTTAGCGAGATAAAAAGAGACGGAGCTGCAGCCTTCAGAACTCAATGTTGAGTTCAATAATTTCAAAACCTGATCACTCTATGTCCTTTACCCACTCCTACAGCTCAAGGCCTGTTATAACATTGGCTGCTTTCAGCATATTTTCACCTCATTATGGTGCCCATTATCAGCTTTACTTTTGCCCTGATATGATGTTTTCCATTCCTTTACCTGCCATTCTCTGTCTTTGGGTTCCATCTTTGCCAATCCACTCACTTCTTACCACTTCTCTGTTTTCTTCAGCATGTACCCCACCTTTGCCTCGCTATTATCAGTTCTGAAGAAGGGTCACTGAACTCAGCTTTGCTTTCTCTCCATAGCTGCTGCCAGACCTGCTGAGTTCCTCCAGCAATTTCTGTTTGCATTTCAGATTTTCAACATCAGCAATTTTTCAAAGTTTTATTTATTAATATTATTGAAATGTCATCTGGTGAACAGTGGACAATTGAAGGTGGTATTCAACAAGAAGTTCTCTCTTCCGCGTTTGGCCTGATGTCCTGAGACTTTAAAAACTCCAGAGTCATTGTTGAGGATTCCCAAGGAAAATCTCTCCTGACCGTATACCACTGTGCTACTACCTCTGGTAGGATTGTCCTGCCTTAGGGCCAGTGTGGTGATGGTGGTGTGACATTGTTGATGAGGTATGATTCCGTAAGTATAACTGTGCCAGGCTATTGGTTGACAAAGTGAGGTCTGCAGATGCTGGAGATCAGAGCTGAAAATGTGTTGCTGGAAAAGCGCAGCAGGTCAGGCAGCATCCAAGGAACAGGAGATTTGACGTTTCGGGCATAAGCCCTTCTTCAGGTCATTCCTGAAGAAGGGCTTATGCCCAAAACATTGAATCTCCTGTTCTTTGGATGCTGCCTGACCTGCTGCGCTTTTCCAGCAACACATTTTCAGCACCCCAGGCTATTGGTTGGCTAGTCTGCAGTACAGCTTTTTGAGCTCCAACAAAAGCCCCCACATGTTAGTAAGGAGAATTATGCATGTTAACAGGGCTGGGTTCACCATTTTTAGTTCTGGTGCTGAGACCAATACCAGAAGATCTGTTTAGTTTCATCCCTTGCTTTAGACATGATAATGGTTTTGGTACTGATATTTGGCTACTTCAGAGGTCACTTCATGAGCCAACCACATTTCCTTCCTGAGAGGGCATTAACTCCTCATGGTTCACCAGATGACATTTTGATAATATTATAATAAATAAAACCTTTAGCCACATTTCCTCCCTTAAAGAGCATTAGTGAAACGGTCAAATGATAATCAATAATGGCAAAATGTTTACCACAGCCCAAGCTGGCTGTGAACTAAAGGACGTGAGGACTACATGGTATGTAATGAGGAAACTTGATAAGGTGAAAGGTTATTTGGCATAATTGTTATCGTTTGAATTCCAGATTTTTAAAAGTTGAATTTAAAACTTCACCATTGACTGGTGGGATTTGAAACTACAGGCCCAGAGCATTAGGCTAGGAGCTTGAGTTAATAGGCGCCATGAAGATACTACTATGTCATCTGTCTCCCAGCTGTGTTTAGCTTTTGATAGAATTAGAGCAATACATCAACTCCATTTTTGGGTTTATGCAACTAATTAAATTTGCTAACAAATTGTAAACAAATTAACAAATCATAATTATGTGATCAAGCATCTGAAATTGTAAACAATAAATGGCTAAAAGCTCTAAACAAAACTATTATTTTACTGCTATCTTTTTATGTGCAGTTCTTTTGCACTCAGTAATCATTTCTAATCATGGGAGTGAGCAAGTCTACTTTATCTTTCTAGGGAAGTTCCAACTGGGCTGAAATGAACTAGAATCAATGCAATTTGTCTTTTAATTCAGCTTAATGAACTGTACAAATCTCTTAGATACCTTTTGAATAATTGCCAAGACCATCTGGATTTAAATAATGCAAATTCAGGTTAAAAAGTACTTTCGTACACATAACCATAGCTCTCACACATTATGTAAATGCTTGCTGTAAATGGTTCGAATTCTCTCCCTATAATTTTACAACAACCATTGAAGTTCTATATTGGGTGGGATGCTTTGCCCTCTCCTGTGGGACGTTTCAGGAGCATTAAATTTGCCAGGTTGATGGCATGTGGGGGCACCATCTTCTTCAAGCCATCTCTCTGATTTAGTCTGTTGCTGGTAAGCTCCTGGGTGGCTCTGTCCTGCCGCTTAAAGGCCTCATCTTATAGCCGGGGCATGAACACCCCAATGGGCAAAGAAGCTCCCCATGTGGGGTAAACAGCAAGCCATCCATGTCAGGATGTGTTGTGGGCTCCTGGGTGTGTGAGCTCCTTCATTTGAAGGCTTTGATGCCTGATTGAATGGTTTGATCAAATGCCATTGACAAGGCATTGGTTAAGGGGATGCCTATAGAAACCATCTCAGTCCTTGCTACCCCCACCCCTCCTCTTATTCCTCCACAATCACCACCTCTTGACACCCTTCCCATCATCACTCACCTATGGTCTGGCTCTTTCCATGACCCTCAGCCTCGAGGAAGTGCTGTATCGGCAGCAGCCGTTTGCTGTTCGGTAGAACTGCTGGTCCCTAATTAACTGGCACCTCTTGGCAGGAGGCACTTGCAACCCTGTTGTCTGATGCCATTGACATTGCTGGACTGTTAAGTATCTGGTTGGCATAAGATGTGACAAGGGGCAACACAAGGCTATCTCCCATCATTACCCTTTATATATGTGACTAAAATTGAAGGAGTATCTTTCGGATTAAGAAAGTTGAAATTGTTGCTTCATTTTTATCACAATTATATGACTGTACTGACCTTTTTAAAAACTAGTTACAAACAACACTGGTAATTCTGTTAACATGTCAGGAAAAAATTACCTTTTTTGATTGATACTCTAGATTAGTCAGAAGTAATGTCCTAATGAATAATAATCAAATTATTTTCTGAGGGATATAATTACAGTTAAAAAAAATCTCTGTAAGAAGTTATTATTTGTAATTAAGCACTTTACAAACGCATTCTAGCCTGTTTGGCTGTGATCTTGATATTAAAACTGGAAGAGTGATTTATTGCTGCACAATTAGAATCATCATAAACTCTACACCAAAAAAAAATGCTTCCGGAGAGAATGCATTCATTATGGAATCATTAACAAACAGGAAATAATTTATTTTTGATGGAGATTAAATTTGTAATTTACTACATGGCCAATGTAAGCCTTCTTAATTTGTATTGTGCTTTCAGATGACAAGTGTAATCCGAGTATGATGAGCTTTTTCGAGCGGACATTTCCCAGCCCTGATTTGAACAATACACTGAACACAATCAATGTTTCAGATACAGGATTGAACTGGGATGGCCAATGCATTGTTGGCTTGGCATTGTTCCTTATTTGCATCTTATATTTGAGGTAATTCCAGATATCAATTCAATAAGTATTTTGTTACCACTTGACTTCTTCCATGCAAACAGCTGGATTATACAATGCTTTTGTGTCACCACAGTCGTGTCCGTTTTAAGGCAGCAGTTAACTAGCATTGTCAAGCTGTCAAACTGACCTTTGGAAGAACAACGGAGCAGGAAAAGTCATTCAAGTTCATTCCACTATTCAATTAGATCCTGGCTGATCTGTGTCTCAATTCCATTTGGACACCTTGGATCCATATCCTATGATATCTTAACCAAATAAAAATGTCAGATCTGAAACTTGGCTTTAATGGCATTCTAAGGAAGAGAGGGTTTGTTGCTAACCTTTGTGTGAAGAAGTATTTCCTGTAATCACATCAGAATGACCGAACTCTACTTCCACGTTTGTGAAGAAAATATTTTCTTAAACTCCCCAATGAAAAAATGGCCTCTTCCCATCTCGCCAAACAATACTTTAATTATCTTAAAACACCTTGATCATTCGTCTTTTACATTTAAAGAAATACAAGCCAAGTCTATGCAACTTATAATTTAATGCTTTTAATACTTGCATCATTCTGATGAATCTGTATTGCACCCCTTCATAGCTAATGCATCTGTTTTGAAGTGCATGGACCCAACTGAACACAGCACTCTAATGCATTCTGTCCGTAGTTTTATTCAGCAATAAGACAACGTGTTTTTTTTTGTATTTAAGGCCCCTGTCAAGTTATTTGTAGTACTTGCCACTAGCTTGTAAATCACTCTGTA
Organism: Hemiscyllium ocellatum; assembly: GCF_020745735.1. Lineage (NCBI taxonomy): Eukaryota > Metazoa > Chordata > Chondrichthyes > Orectolobiformes > Hemiscylliidae > Hemiscyllium > Hemiscyllium ocellatum. The sequence continues at coordinate 16,194,076 of NC_083404.1, read as the reverse complement.
CCTGCATTGTTCCTAGTTTCTCCTTGTTGGTGAACATAAGCAAAAAAGTGTGACCAATTCACCATTCAGCCCTCAAGCGGTTCCCACTATAAAATCCTAGCGCACCTGCATGCTAACCTTTTCCACCGACTTTGATTTAAATTTCCTTCAGATCCTTGGCTAATGAAATTCCATTGATTTCAGACATAAAATTGCTAATTGTGTCAGCAACAGATGAGTTTTTTAAAAAATTCTGGACTTAGCTTACTTCGGAGGTAATCAATAGTAGCAGTCTCAGAGTAACATCCAGAAAATAATTCAGGAGGTAACAAGACCCTTTGAATACATCTGAAATATAGACTATGTCTCTGCAGTTGTGTCCAATTCTGATTCCCATGTTATGGCCAGGATATCCTGACACCGGAGCCCACTCGGAAAGAAATTTTGAAGAGTCTGGCATTTGGTTATATTGGAGAAGAAGGAACTCAGCAAAATGTTATTCAAGTATTCAGGTTTCCTAAAGGAGTAGATACATTGAACTCCAACTCAATGTTTAAGATTGCCATTAATAATAGAACTAGAATACCATAAAAGGGCTCACATTTGGAATAGAGAAGATGAGTAGGCTGTTGTGGTTTAAGTGTTTTGAAAAAATAAATAGTGAATGGGGTGCCAGATTTCCCAACTAGGGAGACATGTTAAATGAAAACAAAAAAATGCTGGAAATCAGAGAGCTTTGGTGAAGAGTCATCTCGATGTGAAAAGTTAGCTTACTCTCACTCCATGGATGCTACCTGACCCGCTGTGATTTCCAGCACCTTCAGTAATTTGCTCCTGAATGTCAAACAACCATTGGAGAGATATTAATGGGAATTAAGGATACAATATATATGGGTCCTAGGCAAAAGTGGGGACTGCAGATGCTGGAGATCAGAGTCTAGTTTAGAGTGATGCTGGAAAAGCACAGCAGGTCAGGCAGCATCCAAGGCACAGGACAATTGATGTTTCGGGCAGAAGCCCTTCATATATGGGAGCTGTCAGACAACTTGCATCCTTTTCCAACTTATACTTTCCTACACGTCTAAGCTCCTATTACTGTATTTTAGACTCATTTATTAAAATTGAGTGCATTTGATTTTTACACTAATTATATTGATGTTATTTTTTTTTAGCATAAGGAAATCCAGTTGCACACAGAGGCATAGTCACTCCATCAGTAATCCAGACACTGGATCTTTGGAAAGCGTATCAATACAGGAAGGTTGTGAAGAGGTGCATCGCTTTCAGGATAATGAAAAAGAAGGTGTTCATTACAGCTATTCTTTTTTCCACTTTATACTTTTTCTGGCTTCCATGTACGTTATGATGACACTAACTAACTGGCACAGGTAAGCAAAAAATAACTATACCATTGATGAACCTCTTTTAGATGTAGGCTGGGAAGGTATATTCCAGATGAATGTTCTACAGGAAGAGGCACAATTGGCGACAGAAACTAAGTGAGTCTTTTGTCTGCCTACCCCATGCTCTGTCTGCTTTATCGGTCTAAGGGGATCCTCACACTATCCTAAAAATAGACCTTAAGTAATTTTAATGAAACTGAGCTGAAAATGTGTTGCTGGTTAAAGTGCAGCAGGTCAGGCAGCATCCAAGGAACAGGAAATTCGACGTTTCGGGCAAAAGCCCTTCATCAAGCATTTCCTGATGAAGGGCTTTTGCCCGAAACGTAGAATTTCCTGTTCCTTGGATGCTGCCTGACCTGCTGCGCTTTAACCAGCAACACATTTTCAGCTCTGATCTCCAGCATCTGCAGACCTCACATTTTACTCGTAAGTTTACTGAAAACCACACTAGCTAGTAGCTGACAGTCTAATAATCAGCCTTGAGATTGCATAAAGCTTTACTCTGACATTGATATGAAATTGCATTTAATTATCTTAAAAAAGTTGAGAAGCATTTTGGAAAAGGAAATAAAGTAAGCACTTTCAACTTGCCTCTACATAGTCCACTCACTTGGATGTATAGAATCCTGCTCCAGAGTTTCACATGAAGTCAGGGAGAACATTTCTGTTGCATCCATACAGACCTGGGTCTCCCATCATTATGATCCAATATCTGCTTTGAGATAGATTCCACTGCCTTACTATCAAATGGATGGAAGTCCTGGTTTTCTACATTTCCAGTTGAAGTGCAAGGAATCCAAAGTTCTTTCCAGTTTTCTTTGGGAGTTTATTAATCCATATTTTATATTTATTTATATTCTTTGACTAGATTAATCTGTCTTGAAAACGATCTCATCTTTAGAAACCTAAAGGTCACTAATGATGGATTTTCATTTCTCACTGATAGTTATATGGAATTGTAACATATGTTTTTCTGGTCCAATGTGTTTCTTGTTCAGTTGCATGTGGCTCAAATATCTTGTATTTGGTATATACTCACTTGTGTCTTATCAAACAAAGCAATTGTCTTATCAAGCAATTTACAACAGAGCAAAATATTTCTGATTATCAACTTTCCTCTGAATTAAATTAGTGCATCAACTTCTTATCAATCATATTGGGAATTTCAATCAAGATTCCTACCCTGACATCAGAATTACAACTCAAAATGCCAAATACCATATTTAGGACCAGATATCACTATTTGTCATACAGACAAATAGATTACAAAAACATTTGTTTGATCTTTCTATTTTCATGGGACTCAAAAGAAGGCCAGTTCTGAAATACTTCCGTGTATTTTCACCATTATCATCTTTCCCACAGATTTGCTTCTGTGCCCATACAGGGAAAAGAAAAGTTATCTCACAATTAGTTTACACTAGGTTTTGAAAATCCAACTTGCTCGTCTTTGCTCACCCTTCTCACCACAACATTTCTGTAGCGTTTGATTTGCTCAACTACCCCCTCACCTTCAACTTTGATGCCAGGCCCCCATTAAAGCCACAATTGTTGTGTGTTTTCGGCAGTTGCTTGGTTTTAAATCTCGTCTCTGCTCTCTTGGGTCCAGAAACACAGGATTTGGAATGGTTTGATCACTCACCTCGAGATTTAGTGAAACAATGTCAAAAAGTACCAGGTCTTATTCTCATCTACTGAAGCTGATTATTGTTCAAGAATCATCCTACAATGCAATTCTTTTCAGTGTGGCAACATTTTCTAAACCCATCTCTCCTGTTCTCCTCCATTCTTGCAGCAATAAATAGGCGGAATGTGTGGATGTCTTTGTTATCCAGATTGTGAAAAGACAAGTCGTAGACAACACAGGTTCTCATTTGCAAGGCCAGCAAAATTGTAGTCTGTACCAGAAATGCTGAACGATTACAATAATTGCCATGACAATTTTCCATGATCTCTGCACTCCCATCTTTGAGGAATACACAACCGGCCCAAACACACTCTTTTCCTAAATTTCAGGGGTCCCTGCCATCACAAGCTTGAGATAACTCTGCACCTTATATGAGGTCAAAACTGTATGAGCAGAAATTTCCTGCGTTAAATACTGGCGAGGCTAAAGCCATTGCCGATAGTCCTCAATACAATCTGTCTTCACTCACTACTAACTCTACCACTCTTGCTGTCAATTTGCTGAGGTTAAACCAAGCTGTTTGCAACTGTAGTGTCATATTTGGCTTCCAACCACATCACCACACCTATCACTAAGGTTATTAACATTTTACATTTCCACCTTTGTAACACTGATGACTGCACACCTGCTGTAGCTGATTTGACCTGCTGCGCTTTTCCAGCAACACATTTTCAGCTCTGATCTCCAGCATCTGCAGTCCTCACTTTCTCGTCCCTGCTGTAGCTGATTTGCCCTGCAATCCTCATTTATGCCTTTACTGTCTCTGGACTTGAGCAATGGACTGGACCAAACCCCTTCTAATGTATCAGAGAGATAGTCAGGATTTTAACTCTCCTTATTTAGAGGCAAGTGTAAGGTGCAGTGTTCCAGATGTAATTCAGTTGGTCACACTACTCAGCTTTACACAAAACACACTTTATTCTTACCACTACAGTTAAAATACAAACAAAAGAAAAAAGAATTTGTATATCTTTAACTCTGTTGGAAAACTTAACAGTACAATAGATGAAACAGCAAACTATGAAACAGCAACTTCCAATGTAGTACTATCCCATAAGCACATTCTTGGCAAAGGTAAAGTCAGTAACAGATTGTTTCACGTGCAATGTTTTTCCAGTATGGGATGTCAAGAGAAAATTCTGGCAGAGAGAGAGAGAGAAAACTCAAGCATTTTGTTGTAGCAGGGAGAGATGCATGGCAACTTCAAAACTCCATCAACTATTGAAAGTGAACCAAAACCCTGGTACTGTGGGAGCTTGACCCCACCCATTTAGGCTGCTTCTGTTGTTCAACTTAAACAAAAAAATCAAGCTGTTTACTTTATTGACTTGGAACAGACCACTTTGTACCTCTGTCTCAATTTCTCTTAATTTAAAAATAAGCAGGACAAAATACTCCTCTTAAAACCATAGGATATTCACACTTGATTATTCCATTATGCTTCTGAATGGCCTCTCGCATCCTGGCCCCTATAAAATTGTGGTTACCCAAACCATGTCTTTACTTGCATAAAGTCCTGTTCACGCATTACCCCGGTTCTCATTGTCCTACGTTGACCTTCAGACAAATAATGCTTCTATTTCAAAATTCTAATCCTCACATTCAAAATTCCCCATAGTCTCACCTTTCCCTATCATTAGTCCCGTCCAAATTCACAATCCTCAGAGATAGCTGCACTGATGGTGGATAATTACACAACGGACAGGAGGAGCATGCTCCAAAAATATCTCCCTTTTCAATGGTGGAGAGTCCAGCACATTAATGCCGAATATGCAAGATTGAAGCCTTTGCAACTATCTTCAGTCAGATGTGTCACATGGATCATCCACTCGAAATCCCTCATCAAACGCTAGTCTTCAGATAATGCATCCACGCCATCTGATTTTAAGAAATGGCTGAAGCCACTGGACGTGACAAAGTCTACTCTGGGTGCTGACAAGTCAGCTATGGTATTGTGCTGTCAAACTACTGAACATTTGCCCAATCTGCCCAAGTGCAGTGACAACATAGGCACTTACCTGACAATGTGCAAAATAGCCCCCTATGTCCTGTCCACAAAAAAAGGGGCAAATTCAATCTGATCAATTACTATCATAACAATCAACTCTAAATCATTAGAAAAGTCATGAAAGGTATCATCAACCGTACCATCAAATTGGAATTATTGAGCAACAACCTGCTCACTGATATTCAGTTTGGATTTTGTTTAAGCCACTCAGCTCCAGAGCTTATGACAACCTTGCTCCAAATGTGGACAAAGGAGCTAAGCTCTAAAGGTGAGGTAAGAATGACTTGCCTTGACATCAAGATAACATTTGACTGAATGATAAAGGACCCCCAGCAAAATTGAAAGCAATGGAATTGGGGAAAGCATTCTTCTGTTTAAAGTCAAACCCAGCACAAAGAAAATGGTGTGGATTTTGGAGATGATGTCCCTGGACATCACTGCATGAGTTCTTCAGGGTTAAAGATCCAACCATCTGCTGCTGCAAACTAAGATCAGAAGTGGGTTTTTTTTCAGTATGATTCTCAACTCCTTCTGCACTAAAATTAAAAAGCAATCTTGTTTCTCTCATCACAAATGCTGCCTGACTTGTTGAGTTTCTCTAGCATTTGCTCACAACCCTATAAAATGTCACCTGTTGCTTTTATTATTTCAAGAAAATTTTGATTCCTATTAAGACATAAGTTCATTTCAGAATTGGAGAAAGGTAAGAGGACCTTTTTAAATTAGCTTTTTTTGAAACCAGCCAAGGGACAGACTGATAAAAGAAGGGGAGCCTGTTAAGAGTTGGAGTTATCTGGAAACTAACAAATTAAGGAACCTTGCCCAGAATCTGGTTAGAACTGTAAGTTCATGCATGCTGTCAGTTGTAGGTATGATGCTTACAACAATGCTAAGTGTATAAAGGTAAGCAGAAACTATTGGTAGATGATTGATGGAACTGAGCATTGCATGATGGTGCTGGTGTGATGGAAAGCTGTGACACTTGAAGATGATCTTGCTCACTTCGAGAATCTATTACACTTCCTCATGTACTGCATCTGCATTCCTGATGCATTAACACACTCTGCTATTTGTTCTAACTGCCTCATCAGCAGATTCAGGATGTTCTTCCCCTTTCCAGTGCTTCCACTAAGGGTGACAGTGCATTGTCTGCAAACCTATGTTCAATACTTGCCATTGTTCAAAGTATCCCAGCACCAATTCATTTTGAAAAGCTTCCATTATTTGTTGCAGCTATAAGGTATAATGAAAGTTACTCTGGCAGTTACCTAGTTAACTTAGTGTTGTAATGCATGCTCGGATCATATTACAGGGCTCCAGTAACAGATAATGGTTGTGCGTTGTGATAGGTTAGCTGAATCACTGGTAGATGAGCTAATGCTGAAGATGATGGTGTTGTAATGTGATAGGTTAAGTGTGATGGAGGAAACCAGTGTGGCAGACGATGATTAGAAAGGTAAAGTAAGCCAGCGTGATTGGTTATGCTAAAATTATCCAACATGCGCGGGAAGAATAACTGTGTAAGCTGTAGGAGAACAAAGAGCCTGTGGGAAGCCAGAGGAAGGCATTTTGCTGGCTCGCACAACTTTGATTTTGCAAGATTAAAGTTTAATTTCATGAAGGATTTCCTGTGTCTCCTGGAAATGTTTTTATAGAACATGGAGTGATTCTTCCACAGCAGTATCTCCCCTTTAAAAAGAAGCACAAAAACAAAATGCTGCAGATGTTGGTATGCAGAAACCCTGCAGCTGGCTTGGCTGCACAGTGAGAAAAAGATTTAATGGGGACGTATTTTCTGCTCCATGATGTGTTGTGAGCCATGGTGAAACAGGTGGAAAAATATGGTTAAGAATAGAAAAAAAACAGATTCTCAATATTGAGAAAGGCTTTACAACTTTCCCTGGACACCTTGAAAAGCAACTTCAGAAGCTCACTTTTGAGTAGTGACTACCTTCTTACCAATTTGCATTTCGTTAAAGCTGGTAAAGGAGAAGACTGTGGCTGTCTGCAGAGTAAAGTACAATATTCCCCTCCATTCCCCCATCTGTCAAGATTCATGTCCCCAAATTTTCCTTCCCTCTTGGCTATGTTCTCAATGTAAGGATTCGAACGCCCCAGGATCAGCCACAGTTCCTGGCTTGCAGTATCTGAAGTGTGCGGCTGGCCTTTAAATATGAAACTTACAGAATAAATATGACAAGGTTCTGGCAGGGATGAGTACATCTGCCTCTTAAGTGATAATTGTCAAATAACTCCATAGAAGCCAGTATCTTATCACCAAATCACCCTTTATTTACACGTGGATAGTCTTTGACACTGGTCCAGATCCTTCAGAACCAGCTCTCAGAGTGAACAGGATCTCTGACACTCCTGTTCTTATCTGTCAGCTGGGGCTCCCTGATTGGATCAGATTACCAGCCCCAATCAGGGAACACATATTCTGTGATATCCCACCTGGGTAACCTCATTACAATCCTACAAATATAAATTTGTTTTTCAGAAAAAAAATTGGAAACATGATTCATTTATTACACCGAGACTCTCACCTGAGAGGCATGTCAATTTGCTGCTAATAAAGTTAAAATGTGGATACCATAAGTTATCAATTCAATTTTCATTTTTTACTCCAAGTCTAAGGTTATTCAGTGAAGCACTTAGTGCAAAAATGCATCGGGTAATGTTGTGTGGAAAAGGCTTTTGGCCCAACAAACCTTCCAAAGAATATCCCACCTCAACCTGTTTCCCATTACACTGCCTTTACCCCTGACCACTGCACTTAACCTACACATCCTTGAATACTATGGGCAATTAACCTAACCTGCACATCTTTGGATTGTGGGAAGAAACTGGGGCACCCAGAGGAAACCTGCACAGACGCAGGGAAAATGTGCAAATTCCACACAGCCGCCTGAGGCTGGAATCGAACCTGGGTCCCTGGAGCTGAACAGGACACCTTTTTCCTAATCAATCTAACACTGCATTTCTATTTTGGACACTCATTGACACAGTAATTTGGGTTTCAAAATATTATCTGTCTCTTTCTCCACAGATACTGCCTGACCTGTGTTTCTCCAGCACTTTCTGTTTTTATTTCAGAATTTGCAGTATTTTGTTTTTACCTCAGGTACTAAATCAGTTTGAGTCTATACACAGCGACTTTGAACAAATTCAGGGCATGAGCTGATGAATAGCAGCTCGCATTTATGTCAGACAATTACCTTTTCCAACAAAAGAGAATATTACCATTGATGAATTCCCCATCGTCAAATCTCAGGGGTGACTATTTATCTGAAATTGAACTGGGTCACATTATAAAATTGTGACTAAAATAATAAGTCAGAACTTGGGGAATTCTGCATTGAGCATCTCAACTCTCAACTCCCCAAAAGCCAATCACTATCTTCAAGACCCAAGTCAAGAGTGTAATGGAATTCCCCTCCCCCACCATACCTGAATAAGTGGGGCTCCAATAACAATCAAGAAGCTTGACAAAGTCAAAACATCCATTCGTTTTGCAACCCCATCCATCAGCTTAAACATTCACTCCCTCCACATGGACATAGTGGCATCAGTGTGTGCCATATTCAATATCACACTACAGCAACTTCCCAATGCTTTTACAACACCATCTCAACTTGTAACCAAATCACTGTTCCTTCATTGTTGCTAATTCAAAATCCTGGAACACCCTCCCACACAGAAGTACAAGGGTATCCACACTCGTAACAGTTCAAGACATCAGTTCACCTGCATTCTCGCAAGTACAGTTAGGGATGGGAAACCAATGATAATCGCATCCTCTCCCTGTGAGCATTCCCAACTTTACGAGTTCTACCACTGGTGCCCGTGCCTTCAGCTGACAAAGCCCTGTACTTTGTAATTATTTCTCTAAACCTCTCTGCCTCTCAATGTTGCTTCCTTCCCTTAAAATGTTTCATAAGCCTACCTTTTTGTTGAAGCTTTTTAAGCATCTTCCCCATTATCCCTCTCTGTGGTTTGGAGCCAGTTTGCTCATATCAAATATCTTAGAATTGTTCCGTTACATTAAAAGCGCTATGAAAGTCAAGGTTCTGTTGTTATGGGAGAGTGGAATTGAGAAACATATCAGCCATGACCAAATGACTAAATGGCCTAATTCTGTTCTTATATCTTATGGTCTTGTAGTTATTTGTGATGTGCTTAATTTTAAATGCAAAAAATCATTCTCACTTTGATATTTTTCACAAGCTCAGGATATCCCAACCTGCTTTGTAACCAATTAATTAGGTGGATGCTCTTCAGACCCAATGGGTCGAATGACCTCGTTTTGCAATATATGACAAAGTGTAAGGTCCAGGGGACATACTAAGAGAATGAAGCCATTAGATTCCATGGTTTTAACAAACAAAAATAAACTTTACAGTGCTTCAACAAGGACAAAACTTACATTTAGTATGCAAAATACCTGTAAAACCCAGACCTGACATATGGTAAATATAGAATGTGATTGAACACCAAACAATGCATAAAAATGAACAACAGCAGATCCCACAGATTTCTCAGCAACTCCCAACAGATGTTAATGACCTAGTGCATTACGAAATCTCATTAAACCTCACATAGGACCATTCAGTTATGCCAATCGAGCCTTGAAACACTTTCTCAAGAGCTTCTCCATTATGTATCGCTGTGGTGTCTGCTAATATTCTGGTTGATCTGTAACTCCTGCTCTTCCACGGACAGCTAGCCTGACTGAGCCCATTCCACCCCTGAGTTTTTCCCTCATCTCCGGCTTCTGCTGAAGCTCCCCCAGTGCAGAGTCAATAACTTCTCAATTTCTCAGTTCTTCACGGCTTATTTTAGGTCCTGTTTCTGACACTCCCCATTAATTCCCAGAGCTTCTGCCGAGGACATAACAACATAGAGCCACCCAATTATCTTTGCCTCTGCACTCAGTCCTCTGCACAGGTTCTGTGTCATCAAACTGTCTTCTTGGCAGAACAGACAGCCAACTGCCTCTTAACTCTTTCACATTCTCACTCTCTGCTTATAGCCTTTGAATTCCTCTTCAGTGACACTCAAACTGTCCTGAGTGATCTATTGAAAAACCTTGCTACCTATTGCTGAGAAGAATTGAATGTAGCCATTTAGCAATTCTTGGAACCGATTATGCTCTTCATGTCATAATTTAAAGATTACTGACTCCCCCAGTGGAATTTGATGGAACAGAAAATGGATTTCATCCCATACTAAAACAAATTACCTTTGCTGACTCAAACTGGAGCCATTGCACCTGGATTATATATATTTTGTATTGTTGGAACCCATGAAATTAGGTAAATCAAACAGCATTTTTATTACTTTTTTTACCTCAACATCATTTGCCTGTCAACCACTTGTTGTCGACCAGGTAATTAAATCTGGCTGGTAACAAATACTTTGGACCCATTACAAATAATGTAAGGGTTAACTTAATATTGCAAGCACTTGGTCAAAACCACCCATGGGCAATACTTTGAAAGTAAAACTATCAAAACCTTGGTATTAAAAAATTCCTCAAAGAGAATTTTGCTAATATTTTGATTTTGCACTTTGATAGGAAAATTGCAACACGCATCTGGAATGTGAATGGAGGAATCAGGCCTGCACTAGTACTTTTGGCTCACCACTGGGCAGAGGTGCTGAAAATCTGCCAGTGACAAGTCCAATGGGGTGGTGTGGGTGTGGTGGTAATGTCACTGGACTAGTAATTTACTGAATCAGGCAAATATTCTGGGGGCATATTTAGCAACATTTCGAGCCAAACGGTTAATTTTAAATTGTGAAAATTTTACAAACTGTCACTGATTTAAAGAATGAAAATCCAGCAATGGTAGACAATCCACTTTTGAGCAGCAACGTTGCGGATTACTTTGCAGGAATCTCATGAAAGATCATTTACTTATTTACAGAGTAACTAATTTTATCAAACTTTCACTTGGTAAATAGCTTTATTGCAACAGATTGCAGAATGTCATAGAAGTATTCAGGATGAATGTTAATATTGTCAATGATGCTTGTAGTAAACGGTAGACACTTCAGAACTCTGAATAGCTTTGGTGAATTATTTCAACTGTGCTTGTCAATTTCTGTTACTTACATGGTCATTTAATATGGTGATTAAATTATTTTTCTTTAAATGCATTCAAAATGAGACAGAAAGCAAACTTGCCAAACACTATGTCTTCATCACATTTTTATTTGTTCAGATGAGTTGGGTTTGTTGGCTTGTTCTCTAGAGGGCAGCTGAGTCTTTGCTATGGGTTGCATGTCAGCAAGGATAGCAGATTTTCTTATTTAAGGGCAATTAGTAAACCAGATTTTGTTTTGGCAAAAATTAACAATGGGCTAGCTTTTCATTTATGTTGGATCCAAGATTAGAATCTATGTGCTCAGAATATTTGCCTGATTCAGTAGATTACTACTCCAGTGACATGACCACCACACCAGCACCACTCCATCAGGTTTCTGTTGAACTTTCCTTTGCTCTGGATAAAGTGTAATGACTTTTTAACAAGCTGTTCATTAATGTTAAGGAAATGTACAATCGTAATAATCTATTTTCACAAACACGGAATACAGTGACAAAATGCAATGATCATGTCAGGACAGATTCAAAATAGAGCATTTCCTCCATATTTCATTTCCAAATAAAATGGCAGAGGGCTAAACTGTGGCATATTGTCAAACCTAATATATTTAGTTAAAAATTGACATTACTTTAGCAGGGATAGTAACTACTTTATTTAGAATAGTTAATGTTCCTGTTAAGATTTTAGGCAAAAATGTACCCATTTATCCCAAAGGATAATTTCACTTTATTATAATCTAAAATGGTGCAATTAATATTTCTGACCAAATTCAAGAAGAGTTATAGTGATTGAAAGTAGTTATCTTGCATTCCACACACAGCCATAGTCCTGATTTTAAGAGCATATCAAGCAGTTGGATTGCAGTATGGATGAAAATTGCTTCCAGTTGGGTCTGCAGCTCCCTTTACATCTGGACACTGGTGGCTCCTCTTGTACTTGCAAAACAAGATGATTTTGAAGAACACATAAACTAAGCGTGAAATTAAATAAGAAACAACAGAATGGAAAAGGAGTTTATGTTCCCAAACCATCAGAGACTTCTGAAGCATATCTTAGCGAATTATACTTTTATATTAATCTAAATGAGAAGTATGTTTCAATATGTGTTAGCAGTCTTTGTGGTCAAAGTGTTTGTTAAAGAAGAATAATCGCAGGACCTAATGAAATAACCGTGGAAAACAAACTGACCGAGCAGTCAATGGAAATCCAGCTATCCTCAATTGTGAGAGCTAATTATTCAATTATTTGTGAGGCTGCGTGAGGTAGAAACAAATACATCAACACTGACACATACTCAGATAAAAATAAAACAGAAAATGGTTAGCCACGTACAGAAATTCAGTAGAAGGTCATGTAGATTGATAATCATATTTAGTCACTATAGTCATTACTTGTTCTGAGATTCTTATTAACAGTCGTAGGTTTCTCAGGATGGTAATAATCCCTCAGGATGTGTAATATCTATAAACCTCCTAAAATGGTGTTTTTGTTCACCAGTACACAATGCAATAAAATATAAAGACTTATTCATTGTAATGCTTTTAAATCACTGAACAGCAATATTGTTGTGGCTTATTCAAAATCATCATCTCGATGACATAAAATGCTTTATTTAACTAAGAAATATTTTGTCAATAAACTCTGCACATAATGTCCTATAAATTTAAAGTTGATAGGTTCGATAATGCATTTTGAACTGGTATTATATTGCTAACAGAAAGAATCAGAATTATTTTTCTGATTTGTGCATTGAGTACAATCAGCAGTGAAAGTATAAATTAGGAAAGCTTTTGATTTTAGTGTTTAATAATGTCCAGCTCTCAATGTATCTGTTGGAGTGTTTAAAAACTAGAATAGTATATGCATTATTTACTGAACCTTGATGTTTATTGTCCAAGGAAGTAGAGCACCAGAGTTCATATTATAGCAAAATTCTATGCAGTATATTTTCAAATATCTTGGAGCAAAAATACAGCAAATGGTTCATTGTAAAAGTTGAAAGAAAATAACATTATTAATGGTAATTCAGAGCAGATTTGTCATAGAACAGATACACATAAAGATCTCTCTGCGTATCAAATTTCTAATAATTTAGTATACCTTTTCTGAAGGGAACACGTGAATACGAGATCATTGTTTGTGTTCAGTGATGTTAATTCAGATGCAAGGAGTGACTGTGAGAGAATGCAGGGGACATAGGAGAAACAAACTAATGTGAATGATGCACCAGGACACTTGAGTTTTTGATTTAACTCACACACACAAGAGGGAATATATGTTCTGGCAGATTTAGGAACTATGATCAAAGCTAAGTAAAGCTTTGAGGAATGAAACAAAAGATTCAGAAACCTGGACGTATAGAGGAGGAGGAATGAAGAGAGTGAAACTACCTTAGGTTTTATGAAAGTGGTAAAATTCCAATTAGTTTTTTTCCCTCAGTGTGATCTTCACTTTTCTTAACGTTTCACAATGCCTATTGACACCATGGTGAGAAACTGAGTAGGAAGAGGTTAATATAAATAACTAACGCTGGTGTAACAATGGAAATCAGTTTATCATTCAATCCTAGTCTCACCTGCCAAGATTTGCAAAGACAATGCAAGATCACTTTATTTACATGGTTTGGGTAGGTGCACTGCACATCACCATGATGGCTACTCCCTTGGTGGAGAAAGGCAGGCCACCAGCTTTTTCTCAATGCACTAACCCACCAATGTCCAACTGCTAATCAAAATAATCTTCTCATCTGAGAATCCCCTCATCTGTCCCTTGTTATGCCATTGTTATGCCCCCCCCCCCTTGAAATTGAGGGGAAAAATCAGAATTTCTTGGTACGGGTACTGACGTGATTTGAGACTCTTCTGCGAGAATCCTACTGGTCTTATAAATATTGCGCCCCACCTTTCTGTGTTTTGTATGTGTCATTTCCTTCAAGAAAGATCTTGAGGAATATATATCTGGCTAGTGGATGTACCAATGACGATTTAATATTTCCATTGCAATCTTATTTAATTGTCTTTGGAGAAATATGTATAACAATGCTTTGAAATAAATGTCAAGTGAATTTCAAATCTGAGAAAATGTGACTTTTTTTTCATGTGTGTATTTGATTGGATTGGGTTTTATAAGGAAGCGGACTGTTTGCTCATCCCCACTAAGCCATGTGCGATTTTTTACACCTGCTTTAATCATGAAATTAGATTCCTTACAGTGTGGAAACAGGCCCTTCGGCCCAACCAGTCCACGCTGACCCTCCGAAGAGTAACCCACCCAGACCCATTTCCCCATGACTAATGCACCTAACGCTATGTCAATTTAGCATGACCAGTTCACTTGACCTGCACATCTTTAGACTGTGGGAGGAAACTGGAGCATCTAGAGGAAACCCACTCCAACACAGGGAGAATGTGCAAATTCCACACGGACAGTCAGCGGAGGCTGGAATGAACCTGGGAACCTGGTGCTGTGAGGCTGAAGTGCTAACCACTGAGTCACCGTGCGGATGATTTTTTTTTGATGGCAATGATTGAGTAAATGAGTAGGTGAATCAATGTGATAAAATTAGAAATTAAATATGATAAAATTCTACTAATACTGGGCCTCAGAATGTTTGCAAATGGTGGGGGTGTTCTTCTTCCATTCCACAATCTGGCACCTCCTCTACCCCCATGTCAAGTAGACTGATCAGGAGCGTTGCCAATAATTAATCTTCCAATTACACTTTTATCTACTAGGAGAGAGAAGATGTTAGCAAAATGCACCAGAATAGCAGGGGCAATCTATAGGCAGTAATGTTCGTATCATGCAACTATGTTCATCAAAACAAACATGCAAACTTATAATCAAGGCAACAGGTAAGCCATTCAGCTCCTTAAACCTGCTCCACCACTTACTGTAATCATGACTGATCGGTTTGTAGCCTTCAGCCCACATCCCTGAAACCCTTTCAACTTTTTGCTAACCACAAATCTATCCACTTCTGCTGTCTTAATACTGTTCAAATACTCTGCATCCACTACACTTTCAAGAAGCGTGTTCCAAAGACTTATCCGTGATAAAAAAATACACTTCAAGGATCCAGTTTATTATCTCCTTTCCTAATGCATTGCAATGGCTGTAGTTCAGATTTGAGCTCATAAACTCTGATATGTTGCAGCTCAAATTCCAAATGCTTACTGCAAGTGTGTTTGCCTGTGATCAAATTGACGTCCATGAGTGCTGACATACTGCGGATGTAACACATATCCTGTTCTGCCACCCCAAATATGTTCAGTTGGCTACTTGTTTTATTCACTTCTATGTTTATTTTTGTTTTTGTATATTTTATTAAACTTACTATCAGTTTCTAGACTACTTTGAATATTAGGAATAGAATAAACCACTGGGACTTACAAGGTACTCACCAAATAATTAATCTTCACCTGTAGCAGAATCTAACTAATTCTCGGACGCTGGAAAAGTTTTAAAAAGCAAGATAGCACTTCCTTCTTTCCTCCCCGAACATCCAATCCTTGTAAATCATACTTGTGGGAAAAGATCTGCCACCCTGAAAACCCACGATAGGCCCACAAAAGCAAAATTGGCCAACGGTACCAAAAAACACCCAGAATTCCCAAGCAGGCTGACAAGCCAAACTAGACTGCACACACAGACAAAAGAATACACTTCAACCTCACTAACAATTACAGAGTACCCCAGATATCCCAAAGCCCTGAGGGCAGTTTCACAACCCAGCAATACCAAAGCCACACAAAGAGCAGGTCAGACAGAGAGACACCAGAAAGAGCATTACTCCCAGGACAAGACAATGGAAGCACTCACCACTTCAGAGGAGGCATTAACACTTCCCTGTGAAGAAGAATAGAACCATCAATACTGTCAGGATGTTGCATAGTGTGAAGGAACAGGACATTCATCCAAAAAGTGTTTTCCAATTAGCATCCTTGTAACTAGTTTACTCTATTTCCAGATACGTTGTATTTTCCACAGTTCTAATTAGCCTTATTGTACAGCATTATTATAAAAACTGGTCTCATCCTCAGCTCTGGGAAGTGAAATTCTGAGCTACCTGTACAGACTGTCAATTCTGTGTCAGCCTAGTCAGTTTCTCTTCTAGCGATATCGCTTGTAATAAACTGTTAGTCAATTTCACTTCGAACTGTGCGTTGTGATCTCTAACTTATTGGCAAATTTCTCCAACAGCACTCAAGTGACAAATTGCACGAAGTTGGCTAGTTTTATATGCTCCTAACACAGAAGACCTTCTGGGTCAGTTACAAAGGAATCAGTTTTAATTGCTGTTTCATCAGATATTTTATTAAAACCCTGCTGAAGACAGGGAACTTCACAATTTAAGCTGTCAATTTCAGTTAAATGCAATTTTATGTCAACTATAAATAATATTTGGTTTATACAAAAAAAATTAAAACACTCTTCCCTACAAAATGCCAATATTCGGTCCTAACTTATATCATTCACCTTCCTTGAACAGATAATAGTGAAGAGAATTCGATATTTTCATAATATACAAACCATGTTAAATATGATCAAATGATAATGTATGGAAAATATTAAAATCAGTGAAAGAAAGTGTCAAGTGTGAATTTTCTTCATCATCCACTGAAAATTGGCAGAGGCTGATGATACTAAATGGCAGTCTTATATATTTGTACAAAGCCTTATTGGTATTAATTGTAGCAGACTTCTGAGGAATCCGTATCTAACCGCAATGGAAGGTATACATGCCTCATGTCCAACCTCATGAAGGACAGCACTCCCCACCCCCCGCCCTCTCCACCAGCTTTGGGTATAGGTCCACTGTGCGAGTGATTTAGTATTTCTCCAGCTGTGATAAGTGATTTACCATTTGTTTAAAATTCTCACAAGGGCAACCAAACCATCAGGCTTCACAATCGAGAAAACTGTGCTGCCCATTCCACAAACCGGACCAGTTTGAAGATTCCTTTGCTTTTCAGCCTCTTGATTTCTGCCTCTACTTTCACCGGTAAGGCAAACGGCACTGGGCAGGCCTTGCAGAATTGTGGACTTGCTTCCTGGTCAACATGCAAGGTGGCCTTGGCTACTTCAATAGTCCCAAGACCTTCCTGAAAACCTCCAGTTGTTTAATTAGAACTTCACTCAGGCAGCAATTTTCTAATTGAAAAGTGTCCAGCCAATCAAGGTGAATCTTTCTCAACCAATTTCACCCCATCAAGCTTAGGCCTGAGTGTTTTCCTACAATCAGTGCTAACTAAATCAGCTGCATCTCATGTGAGGCCACAGCCGAAGCTGTACACTTAATCTGCAAAGGTTCCCCAGTTTTGGTTCTCAGTCTTGGCAGGACATTACATAAACTTCAGGGTTGGAGTCCAGAGTAAATTTTCTTTAACCACTGATAAAGTGCACTGGTATCAACCTCTGTTGGAACTGGGTGATCATTTAAACAGTTGTTTATTTTGATTGGTTCTGATTTGGATATTGCTAAGCAACTTAGTTGTTCAAGCACAATAAAGGTGGGCTTTCCAGGATGTGCATCTCCTAGATACTGGTAGCTATGAATTCTCTTACTCAATTCATGCCTAGTGGGTCTCTCTTACTGTCTCATGTCTGCATACTGGCAGCAATCACAATAGCTTGCTAGCTTGGTTCCTGAAGAAAATGTTAACCATTTGGTCAAGGCTTTGCTTTATTTTGGAGTTTTGCTATGGGATGACCTCTGTTCAGGATATGTCCTGAGTGAGGCTATTGCCATTGCTTTGACTCAAGTGGTGTTCCCCAAGCTCAGTCGTGCTGGCAAGTGTGTTCACTTCCTTTGGAATACCCTGCAACCCATAGGCTCCACATGCAGCATTTTCTAATGACAACACCAAGTGTAGTGCCTCTTTGAAGTCCAATTGGGCTT
Source organism: Hemiscyllium ocellatum (assembly GCF_020745735.1). Lineage (NCBI taxonomy): Eukaryota > Metazoa > Chordata > Chondrichthyes > Orectolobiformes > Hemiscylliidae > Hemiscyllium > Hemiscyllium ocellatum. Next base: position 16,175,988 of record NC_083404.1, on the reverse strand, counting down.
CAGCTAGTAGGTGCATTTTCACGGTTACATCATTAAACCCACAAACCAACCGGTCTCTCAGCATCTCATTAAGACTTAAACCAAAGTCAGATGCCTCAGCCAGCCTTCTTAACCTCATCAAAAATCCTGACATGGATCCCCCTGGTTCTCAAACTCTGAGTAAAGCCAATTGCATTTCAGAACTAGAGGAGGCCTGGGGTCGCAATATTCTTTAACCAAATCCATCAACTCTTGAAAGATTTTAGCAGCTGGTGATACAGGGAAAGTTAAGCTCCCATTCACTGAAAAAGCAGCGAGTCCACAAGCTGTCAGGAGAATTCATCTAGCCTAATGTCATTTGTCTTGAAATAATAATGCATACTTTCCACATACTGGGCCAGTCTTCAATGGCAGGGTCAAGTGACTCAAGTTTCCCAAATAATGGCATGATACCAGAAATGCTTACCCCAATTCAAAATGACTGTTGTGAGTGATTTTCTTCTGGATCACATAGTTTTTTTCTCTCGTCACCACTGAAATAACTCCATGGAGGCCAGTATCCTGTCACCAAGTCACCTTTTATTTACACATACATAGTGCTTGACATTGGTCCGGCTTCCCCAGAACCAACTCTCAGAGTGAACAGAACCTCTGACACTTTGTTCTTATCCATCAGCCTGGGATCCCTGATTGGACCAAGTTAACAGCTCCAGTCAGGGACCTCATCTTCCATGACTGGCTCACCTCATTGCAACCACTACAATATAAAGGCTATATTTGGGCAAATGTCTCATCAAGGAGCCTGCCCAAACAAAACCAGAGTTAATGACAAACAGGGAAATCTCTCCGTCCATTGCAGTCAAACCTGACACAAAGGAAAATGGTTGTGTCTGTGAAAGACCAGTCATCTCATCTACAGGACCTCTCTGTAGGAGTTCCTCAGGATTGTATCCTTGGCCGAACCAACTTCAGCTGCTTCATCAACGATCTGCTCTTAATCATCAGGTCAGAAGTGGGGGTGTTCACATGATTGCACAATGTTCAGCGCCTTTCACAATGCTCAAGTACTGTTCATGTTCAAATGTAGGAAAAGACTTGTTTAATATCCAGGCTTGGTCTGACAACTTCGAGTAAAAAGTGAGGTCTGCAGATGCTGGAGATCAGAGCTGAAAATGTGTTGCTGGTTAAAGCACAGCAGGTTAGGCAGCATCCAAGGTCTGCAGATGCACACTCTCCTCATTCCTGATGAAGGGCTCTGGCCCGAAACGTCGAATTTCCTGTTCCTTGGATGCTGCCTAACTTGCTGTGCTTTAACCAGCAACACATTTTGGTCTGACAACTGACAAATGCCATACATGCTACACAAATACCAGGCAATGACAATCTCCAATAAAAGACTAAGTTTTAAAAAATAGCATTTATAGTGTTTGCCATGTCTGCCCACCCTTGATGCTCTATCTCTCATTCATCCAATTTGCATTCCTGATCAATCCATTGATATCTCTATCAAGCACGCTGTTAATTCTTATATCATCTAAAAGCTTCTTAACCGCATGTCTTACTTTTACATTTAAATTGCTTATATAATCCATGAGCAACAAATGACCCAGCACTGCGCCCTGCAGAACCTCATTGGAAACAACGTTTCTCTCACAGAAGTAGGCGTGAACCATTGTTCATTGTTGCCTATGTTCAGCCAACTTGCCATATTCCCTTGATTCCAAGGGCTTTTATTTTTCTGGCTAGTCTACTGTGTGGGACTTTGTGAAAAGCTTTGCTGGAATTCATGTCAACTATGTTCAACACATTCACCTTGTAAACCCTTCTTCCTATCTCTTGAAAATATTCAATCATACTAGACACAATTTTCCCTTAACAGATCCATACTGATTATTTTGATTAATGTGTTTTTTTAAAATGGTGATTTATGCAGTCCTTCAGAATTTTTTACAGCAATTTTCCCACCACTTACATTAAGATGACTGCTCTGTAATTCCTCAATTTATGCCTCCATTCCTTTTCAAGCAATAACACCACATTAGAATTCCTTCAGTCCTTTGGATTTGATCAGAGAAGATTGGACAATAATGGCCAGTGCCTCTGCTATTTCCTCCCTTACTAACTGAGACTTAGTTAAAATTTATGTGGACTGGTAAATTAATCACTTTTGAAGATGATAAATCCCTTTATGTTTCCCGACTTACTATTTGTACCATTCCAATATTTCACATTGCTCCTGCTAAACTACAACTTTTGCATCTTCTCTGGTTTTATGAAGACGGATTCTTGTGAGTCATTGAGGAAGGGCTCCCCTGGTTTTATTCACATCTTGATACGTCACAATGAATATTTTTATTTCCTTTTAGCATGCAGCTATATTACATATGAATTAAAAATATTGTTAACTAGCTCATAAGGAAGGGACAAATTAGAAGAGTTTCTTAAGTGAAAGAAGATGAACTTATTACGAAGTAGTCCTGAGAAAAATAAAACACGGTAATAATTCTAAAATGGAGAGGATGAGTAGTACAGACAGGGAGAATAAAGGTTACATGATATAAATGTCCTTAGAGTATTTGATGGATTGTCTTTATTTTAACCTGAGACTATAGTTGTTCAGTTGTTGACTGGTACACTTAACAGTGGTGAAATTGGTAAATATCTTTCTCTTCTTGATAAATTATTATTTCTCAAATTGTTTTTCTGCCTTTTAAAACAAAATCATTCATGGCTGGCCAGTATTTACTGCCTGTCCCAAGTTCCCTTTTGGAAGGAGGTAGTGAGCTGCCTTCTTGAACTACTTCATTCGATGTATTGTATGGCCCTAGGGAAAGGATTCCAGGAATCTGATCCAGCAACCATGCCTGTTTCTTTCTGCATGTATGTGATCATTCCTCATTGAATTATACTTCCGCATTAGGTCACTTGGTCATTGTACATAAACCAGCTGTGGATTGTCCTTGATTTTTCTTGTCAATATTTTGTCATGCTTTCTTAATCCTATTATAGATTTCACCCTGAAACTTCCTTTAGGCTTCCTGTCTTATCTTGTAGTCTCTGTTAAATCTGACATAAGCTTCCATGGCTTTGCTTTATCCTGCTCTGCAGGCCCTTTATCACCCTGAGGGTTTGGGGGAGGGGAGGAGAGATTGGGGATTGTCTAGATTTGGGATGTCCAGAAATTGTCTTTTTTGGAAAAATAATTTCACCTCACTTATATATCCTCCTCAAAAATCTTCCATAACTGTATCCTAGTTCTTCCCAATAAACATGCTAAATCTAACTGAATGTTGATCACTACTGCAAAGCTCTCCCACTGAACACTCCTTCCACCTGCTGAGATTAATTACCTACAATGAAATCCAACATTTTTGTTCACTTGTTGGACTTGTGATATAAAAGCAATAATAAATCTCCTCAGCAGGAATTCTACATATTCATACCTTTAACAGTCAACTACTCCTAATGAATATGAGAATACTTGAAATCCCTTTTTAACTGTCCTACTGTTTCTGCCAACCTCCGAAATTTAGGTATGTTTTTGTTCTTCTATCTTGATCTGTTTCATGGTCAATGTATATTGGTAACAATGTGATGCCCCTTTTTTGTTCCTCAGCTGAACTCTCGCTGCATTTGACACTAACAACAGGAGATGCTCCCTCCCCCTTTAATTTTTCTTTAACCAACATGTGACACTCACCCTTTTTATATTCCTCTCTCTGTCTGTCCTGTGTGAATATCCTGTAATCACAATGTTGACGTTCCATCACTGCCCTTCTTTATGTCATCAGCAAAAATGTAAATTGCTGGAAAAACTTCAGCAAGTCTGACAGCATCTGTGGAGGGAAATCAGAGCTAACATTTCGGGTCAAGTGATCCTTCCTCAGAACTCATGGTAGCTGAGAAAATATCAGTTTATTTGCAGAAGGTAGGGAGGGAGGTGGGAAAAAGAGTAAACAATAAGTGGAGATAGAGCCCAAAGTGAAAGAAGAGCAATTAGACAAAGGGTAGATGATGATCTGGCTTGAAGGGTGAATAACTGTTAATGGGGACTGTTAGCTGCTAAAAATGGGTGATGTGTAAGAGCAGGCAGTGTGATAACAAAGTGTAGATGTGGGTGTTAGGGTAACGACATGGAAGAGCTATAGCCCTAAAGCTATTGAACACGAAATTGAGTCCGGAAAGCTGCAAGGTCACTAGGCAGAAAATGAGGTGCTGTTCTTCCAACTTGCCCTGAGCTTCACTGGAACACTGCAGCAAGCCTGAGACAGAGATGTTGGCCAGGGAACAGGGTGGGTTGGTAAAGTGGCAGGCAACTGGAAACTCAGGGTCTTTATTGTGAACAGAATGCAAGTGTTCTGCAAAGCAATCACTCAGTCTGCGCCTTGTTTCTCCAATGTAGAGGAGACCACATTGTGAGCAGTAAACAAATTAGACCAGATTGTATGAAGTGCAGGTAAAGTGCTGCTTTAAGGTTGCTTCAAATCATGTTTAAAATGGCTGTGAAATTACACTTTCAAGTGTTTCTTATTCTGTACTCTTGTCCTTTTTATGATGCAACCCATCTGCTTTCCACATGTCCCATTTCATCCAGAACTATTCCCAACACTCCAGGAAATTAAAGTCTTCGCCCTAACATATACCATCTTTCAAACTACACAGTCATCTGCAATATCCAGCTCACCCTGTACTCACCAGCACATATTGAACATATAGCATTATAAATAATCAAGAGATTTCTTCAGTTAATATCAGAAACATATATGATCATGATAATCAATTACATCAGTATTATGCAATCAATTGGAAACTCAGGAAAGAGACAGAACCCAAACTCAGGTTGAACAACTCAGATTGGTGACCATTCTCATAACAGATCTTACTGTTTCAACAGATTGCTTTTTGGAATTACGCCTGCTTCAGATATTTTTCAGAAGCCGATCCCAACACATCAAACAGGATCAAGGACATTAGATTCTGCATTGGTGGCATGCTACTTGGATCCAGGAAAAGGGACAATGTCTGAAGGGTAATGTCAATCCTGAGAGTCCTGCAGGATCCAGGCCTAACACTTAATGGACAACATGAGTTTGTCAAGTCCACGATGAACTATCTTGGATGTATCATTCAAGCAATTTGAAACACAGTTCATTCACAAAAATCAAAATTTATAGGGAACTTTTAATCACCTAGAAATTTCGCAACTCACCAAAATCACCTTGGTCTGGTGAATCAAGAAGACAAATCTCGATCTAAGTTTGGCAGAAGTCAATGAGTCCTTGCCATAACATCAGAGACTTAGACAAGAATGGCTGCTGGAACTTAGACCAGCAAGACACTTTTGAAAAAAAATTAAACAACTTATATATTCAGAAATCTTATCAAACCTCATCCACAGTCCTTATTGTCATGACTGTGGATGCAATGGTTGCAGGACTGGGAACAATGGTAATTCAAATGCAGGAAGTTAACAAGTGTACATCAGTCTACCAAACTTCTACATCACTAATGGAGAAGAATTGCATTATGTCATAATATGCAAAGGAAATTTGGCAGCAATGTGGATATGTGAAAAATTTTCAGGCATTATGGGGTTCAGTTTTAAAACTGAAAATAATCAATGCTCATCCTTCTTAATACGAAGGAAATGAACTAGACATAAATGTCAGAAGTATGACATTTTGCAGGTGACATCGGTGCCGGTTAATATGCTGGTGCATATGGTAGAGCAAGGGCTTGGGAGAGATGGGTTAATACCAGAACATATATAATTGTAATATGACAATGATGCTAGAGTTACATGTCAAGTTGGAGAGATCTGAAAGGAGGAAGAAGCACTAAATCCATGTGAAAGTCCAATGCATTGTAAATCTTTAGCTGGAAACTAGGGGTTATTGAATAAGTGACTAAAGTCTCAAGGAACATATCTTTGGGAGACTGGACAGCCCCACATTACTTCCTATACCTGAACCACGCATCAAAGCATTGTTTGTCCTAATTCATTTCCTACCTCCCTAATCTCTTCCTGTAGCACCATATCTTTATTACATGTCATTACTGACATGACACTGGAAAACTAATAGAAAAGAGAGGACAGGGCACTGCTTATCCCTGGCAACTCAGGTATTTTTTTTCTTCCTGGTGATGTAATATGAATAAAGTTTTCTGCACTCGATGCTTCTTCACTGTATCCAACACCTGCACGCACACAAACATGAGTGCTCGGCAAAAGTAAGTATTGCTGCTAAAATAAAAAAATATTAAAAATAGAAGAAAGGAAAGGAACCCAATGAGGAGAGTCCCAACAAGCTGAACAAAGAAAGGAGTAATTAAAAGAGAGTGGCCAAGCCAACCATTTCAGAAACTGTCAACTTGGTTGAGAAAACCAAGGTTGATCACTTCGCCATAATTACAGACATATAGGAGGGCATTGTTGAAGTTGATAAGGACCGTTTTGATACTAGTGGGGTGGAAACCTTTCAGTGATTCTACTAGCTGCAGATATCGCCAGCAGACTTTTTTATGGGAAATGATATGGAATATTTATGAACAAATGTCATGAAATCAAGTGTATGAATATACAAAAACGCTAACCTGAGCAACCCCACCAGATTCCTTAAATCAGTTTGAACCAATGATAGTCCTCATCGGAGTTGTCTGTAATATTCAATGAAAAACATCTTTTCATCGATATGATTATTATAACCAGTAAAGTTATTTCCTGTAGTATTAAGACATGGTGGCTCAGTGGTTAGCACTGCTGCCTCACAGACGCCAGGGACCACAGTTTGATTCCAGGCTTGGGTGACTGTCTGTGCGGAGTTGCACATTCTCCCTGTGTCTGTCTGGGTTTTCTCCAGGTGCTCTGGTTTCCTCCCACAGCCCAAAGACTTGCAAGTTACATGATTGGTCATGCTAAATTGCCCACAGGGATGTGTAGGTTAGGGGTAACTGTTCGGTAGGGGGATGGGTCTGGGTGGGTTACTCTTCGGAGGGTTGGTGTGGACTTGTTGGGCCAAAGAGCCTGTTTCCACACTGTAGGGAATCTAATTCTAAAAAAAACAACTATTGATAGTTAACATGTTGAGAGTATGACACATTGCTACAGGTACATTTGTACCTCTGGGATTGACAATAAAACATTGTAATATCAACATCAAGAACTGGCCACTGGCAAATACCTAGTTCTTATTCAGGTTGCAAGAGTTTTGTTTTGTTGTGAGACTTGAGAAAATTCATAAAGCCAAAGTACAGCTGAAGTATGAAGGTATCTGGGAGTGCTAGTCCAGGATTGTCTACAGGTTAACTTGCAGATTGAGTCCGTGATTAAGAAAGCAAATGCAATGTTGTCATTTATCTCAAGAGGGTTGGAATCTAAAGGTAGCGATGTGCTTCTGAGACTTTATGAAGCTCTAGTTAGGCCTCATTTAGAATACTGTGTCCAATTTTGGGCCCCACACCTCAGGAAGGACATACTGGCACTGGAGCCTGTCTAGCGGAGATTCATATGAATGATGCCTGGAATGATAGACTTAACATACAATGAACGGCTGAAGATCCTTGGATTGTATTCATGAGAGTTTAGAAGGGGAGATCTAATAGAAACTTACAAGATAATGCATAGCTTAGAAAAGGTGGACGTTGGGAAGTTGCTTCCATTAGGTAGGGAGACTAGGACCCCTGGGCACAGCCTTAGAATTAGAGAGGGTCAATTTAGAACAGACATGAGGAGACATTTCTTCAGCCAGAGGGTGGCAGTCTTGTGGAATGCATTGCCACGGAGCACAGTGGAGGCTGGGACGTTAAATGTCTTCAAGGCAGAGATTGATAAATTCTTGATCTCGCAAGGAATTAAGTCTATGGGAAGAGTGGAGTTGAAATGCCCATCAGCCATGATTAAATAGCAGAGTAGACACGATGGGCTGAATGGTCTTACTTATATGTTTTATGGTTTTATGGTCTTATTGGCCATTCTCAATCCTCTAAGACCTCACCTGTAGCTAAAGAGGATACAAATATCTCTGTCAAGGCCTTAGGAATCTCCTCCCTTGTCTCTTTCAGTATCCTGCGATACATCCCACTAGGCCCTGGGGACTTATCGATCTTAATGTTTTTCCGAACACGGTGACTCAGTGCTGCCTCAGTGCCAGTGACCAGCGTTCAATTCCAGCCTTGGTGACTGTCTGTGTGAAGTTTGCACATTCTCCTCATGTCTGCGTGGGTTTCCTCCGGGTGCTCCAGTTTCCTCCCACAATCGAAAGATGTGCAGGTTAAGTGGATTGATGATGTTAAATTGTCCACAGTATTCAGGGATGTGCATGTTAGTTGCATTGATCAGGGATAAATATTGGATAATAAGTTAGGGGAATGGGTCTGGGTGGGTTACTGTTCGGTGGGTTGGTGTGGACTGTCGGGATTCTATGATTCTATGTACCTGAAAAGAAAGCTTGTGTAACTCCATCACATCCAGTCTTACTGAAGCTTCTGTCACTTAATGCAGAATCTCTGTAACAGCTCAAATTGTCCTCACTGATTCACTTTAACATACATTCCATCCCCAATAAATGGAGGGATTGTTGCTTGCTTGAATCAATAGGAGGAGGAAAAGTTAAACCAATTAATAATTTGCATATTTAGTAATATTTAATGAAAACCTTAAATGAATGAAGCTAAAGACAAATGGAAAAATATATTTTTTGCTCTATTATAGGAATAATCATTTTGCTTTACAAGCACGTTCTCAGGTTTGTTATTGCTGTGATTCCATTCAAGAGTGACAACTTGTCATTACGGAGCTCAAGTTAAAAGAAACAAACGCTTTCTCTGTGCCAGTTATTACTTTGGAAAAACAAATCACTTTTGCTTCAATACTGAAATATGTTGCAATATGCAACCAACGTGATGAATGCTTTGATTTAAGTTTGGAGTGTAAAGTATTTTCAGGCATATACAAATATTACACACATTTATTAGCACTCAGTATGTCAATTTTTCATGCTTACTTGTCATCTGCACAGTGAAGCATAAATCACAAATAGAAGGATGCAGCACTAACAAATATAATTATTGCAGAGTCTTTGCTATTTGCAGAAAAATACAATTTTATGGCAGTCTATTACTGTGGGTACAATTTTCTTCTGCATAATGATATCAGAGCACACTACTTTCCTAAATATCTCTCACTTCCAATTTTTACAGCTAATTTGCATTTTTCTTACTTTACCCTGTCCTCAGTTCAAAGCATTGAATTTAGAATGTGAGTCTTGATTATTAGTACATTCTTTATTTCACATTAAAGTCAGAATCTAAGATTTTGATTTTAAAATTCGCTTAATAAGTACCTTCTAAAATGTAACTCTTCCATTGTCTTAAACTCAGCCAAGCTACATGATGGCAGAATAAGATCTAAAAGTGGATGAAACTTAAAAATATTCCTTAATCTCAAAATTGGAAAGTAAACCTTTAATAGATCCATTTATTTTTAATATGCTTAAAACACTCATTACACCTCTGTCACAACACACATGCCATAAAATTAATGTAAAACATTGCAATTATTTGTTCAATCATTTTAATAAACAGACAGATTCTTGAACTACATACTGATAAGAGGATGTTTATGGAGGCCAGCAGTAAATTTAAAATGAAGCTGTGAATAATTAAAGATGTACTTGTATTGGCACATAAATTTGTTATTGCTACAAGCACCAAATACCAGGTAGCAATAGAAACTGAGCATTGAAACTATATCTGTACAAAAAGCAATCTGAGAAATTAAATTTTGATTTTAATTATATTGACGTGAACCAGATAGCCATAATATCAAAATTGCATTAAACACTGTGATGGGTATGTCTGTGGATAATAAAAGACAAAATATCTCTTTATAGGCAGAGCACCTTTTCTGTTGGTGAATATTTACCCCAAAGGGACAAAGCAGCAATTATATTCTGAAACGAGATCATCACATTGTTTCACGATGTTGTAATGAAAAGCAGATTGTGCATGGATTCCTGTCTTCCCCTTGCCATAATGATTATGCCTAGTTTCAGTTATACTTTGATAGATCTTATTGGAATGCTTCCTGTTCATATTTTTTTGATTTATTGACAGTGGCCAGTTTGAAAAAAACCGAGTAGTACTATTTGAAACCAAATATATCGTAGATTGTACAAGATCATATGACATTTTGTTGTTACGAACTGCTCCAATTTGGAGAAGAAGGAATTTGCACTACAGAATAAAATTACAATTTGATTATTATTGATTATATTCTTCGGAAATAAATAATGATGTAATCAGCATCTATGCGCTTGCAGAATTATGGGCTAAATTGTAGAAACTTATTCAGTTTATCACCATTTTTGTACTTTTAGAACAAAGCTTGAATATTTATTCCTCTATACAGCATGGAATATTGTCTATAATTGAGCATAAATTTTCATTGGTAACACATGTTAAATATCGAGCCTAGCCTTTACGCAGATCATTTTACAGTTGATTCAGTATAACATTTCAGCCTTGATGCCTATGGGAACATATTTTTCAGAACTGCACCAAAGGTAAACAAAGAAGCAAAGACTTGTTGAAAAATCAAAACATATTTACCAAAAACAGGCTGGAAATTAATATTTAGCAAACCCATTTAAAAAATGTTCATAAATAAATTCCTGGGGGTGATAGTATTAATTTTAATAGACATATATGGAAAATGATTTTGAAAAGTCTCAATGTCTCACTGCACTACTTGTTATGTCTGCTGGCAGTGCTAGGTCTTTACAGTTTTATGGTTGTAATGCAAAATTTGATTTAAAAAAATTAGCTAATGATTCACACCGAAGTTCTATCAGGACCTTTTGCATGAATGTATAAGTATGTAAATTAGGAGCAGGAGAAGACCACTCAGCTCTTTGAGCCTTTCACCACTCAATAAGGTCATGGCTGATTGGATTACACGAAGGTCCTACTTACCCTCAATAATCCTTCATCATCTACTTATCAAAAATCCATTTAATGCTGCCTTAAAGTACTCATTGAGTCTGCTTCCACCGCCTTTTTGAGAAAAAGGAAGAAGTTCTACTCATCTCTGTCAGTTTTTGATGGGTGACCCCTTATTCTTAAACAGTGAAAGCATTCCACATCCATCCTGTGAAAACCACTAGGGAACTTACGCCTCCTAGCAGAGTGCTTTAGGGAACATCTCCGAGAAACCCACACCAAACAACTACACCGCCCTGTGGCCCAATATTTCAACTCTCCCTCCCACTCAGCCGAGGACATGGAGGTCCTGGGCCTCCTTCACCGCCGCTCCCTCGCCACCAGACACCTGGAGGAAGAACGCCTCACCTTCTGCCTCGGAACACTTCAACCTCAGGGCATCAATGTGGACTTCGACAGTTTCCTCATTTCCCCTTCCCCCTCCTCACCCCAGTTCCAAACTTCCAGCTCAGCACTGTTCCCATGACTTGTCCTACCTGCCTATCTTCTTTTCCACCTATCCACTCCACCTTCCTTCCTGACCTATCACCTTCATCCCCTCTCCCACTCACCTATTGTACTCTATGCTACTCTCTCCCCACCCCCACCCTCCTCTCACTTATCTTTCTATGCTTCAGGCTCTCTGCCTGTATTCCTGATGAAGGGCTTTTGCCTGAAATATCGATTTTCCTGCTCCTCAGATACTACCTGAACTGCTGTGCTCTTCCAGCACCACTCTAATCCAGAAACTTATATCTTTCAGTTTACTTTCCCCTTGCTCTTCAAAATTACAACTGATATTATCCTAGCTGACCCATCCCTTCCTCATTAAACAAGTGTCCATTCCATTGCATTTCTTTGCACCTTGAAGCTCTGCATTTTCTCATCTGCATTTTTAAAAATTTTTCCTACCTGACAAAATGGATGATTTCACATTTTCCCACATTGTGCTCCATTTGACAGATATCTGCCCACTCACTTAACCTATTTATATCTCTTTGTATTCTTCTTAAGTCCTCTTTCTAGTCTTGTGCGAGCAGCAAATTGAACAACCATAGCTTTGATTTCTTCATCCAAGTCATTTGTATAAATTCTGAAAAAGTTCAAAATTCCAGCACCAGTTCTTACGGGGCAGTACTCATTAAAATTTGGCAACAGAAAATGAGGACAAAGTGAGGACTGCAGATGCTGGAGATCAGAGTCGAAAAGTGAGGCACTGGAAAAGCACAGGAGGCCAGACAGCATCTGGGAAGCAATTAAATCGACATTTCAGGCATATGCCCTTCATCAGGAGTGTCATCATGAATTCCTGATGAAGGTCTTATGCCTGAAATATCGATTCAACTGCTCCTCGGATGGTGCCTGACCTGCTGTGCTTTTCTCGTGCCTCACTTTTTGACTCAATCAGAAAATGACCCATTGATGCCAACTCTAAACACCCTCTTAGTTAGTCAATCTTCTTAGTTAGTCCATGTAAATATCCTCTAAAACATAGGCAATTATTTTTCACAGGAACCATTAAAGTGGCACTCTATTAAATGCCTTTTCAAAATTTAAATACATTATATTCACCAGTTCTCCTTTATTCACAGCACAAGTTATAATCATAATAAACTTTCTTACAAAAAGGAAGCGTTTAGCGGAGCAAAGAGGGGACTTGGGAAAACACTGGCAGGTAAGATTAGGGAGAATCCCATGGTATTCCACGACTAGTCACAGGGAAGAAGGTGACCAGGCAAAGAGCCAACCATTAGTGACCCAATCTGTTCATGGAACCAGCGGACATTGGTAGGGTGTTAACTGAATATTTAACGTCTGCATTCACTTTGGAGAAGGAGAAAGAGAGTTTGTGAAGTTCTTGAGCTGTTGACAGAGGGAGTGAGGAGATTTTGAAGATTTTGGGAGACTTAAAAGTAAACAAATCCCTAACCTATTGTATCACAGGCTGTTGTAGGAGAGGATAGAGAAAATTGCAGGGGTTCGGAACCAAATATTTAAATCCTGTCTGCCACAGGGCTGGAGGACAGCTAATATGATTCCTGTAGTGATTGTAATGAGGTCAGCCGGGTGGACCTCTTAGAATATGAGCTCCCCCATATTCTACCAGATTAACAACCTCAATTAGAAAGCCCTGGCTGACAGATAGGAACAGGAGAGTCAGACGTCCTGGTCACTCTGAGCGCTGGCTCTGAGGGAGCTGGATAAGTGTCAAGGACTCTCCACATGTACATAAAGGGTGACTAGATGATGTGACACTGGCTATACGGAGTTACTTCAGTGGCAATGAGAGAAAAGCACACTCCTGAAGAAATTCACTTGCAACAGTTGTCTTTGAGTTGGGGTTAACATTTCTGGGATTTTCCTGTTACTTGGAAAGTTTGACTCGTTTGATCCTCCCATTGAAGACTGGGCCTGGCATTTGAAAAAAAATAGATAATTTTACCTGGGCAAATGACAGGGAGGCAAATGAAAACTTTTGAGTAATTTTCCTGTAACAAAAATGGAAATTGCTGAAGAAGCTCAACAGGTCTGGCAGCATCTGTGGAGAGAAATCAGAGTTAATGTTTCAGATTGAGTGGCCCTTCCTCAGAACTGATGGTAGCTAGGAAAATATTGGATTTCATGCAGATGGGGAGGGGGGTGAAGAAGTAAACGATAAGTGCAGATAGAGCCCAAAGAGAGAGTAGAACAGTTGAACAGACAAAGAAGTGGATAATGGTCTGGCGAGTGAATAGGGTGAATAGCTGTTCATAGAGACTGTTATTGGCTAACGATAGGTTGTGTGCAATAGCAGACTGTGTGATAACAAGGCCTGGTACGTTGGGATTGAAGTAAGGATATGGGAGAGCTCAAACACTAAATATATTCAACTCAATATTGAGTCCAGCAGGCTGCAGGATTCCCAAGTGGTAAATGAGGTACTGTTCTTTCAGCTTGTGCTGATCTTTACCGGAGCACTGCACAATCCTGAGACAGAGATGTTGGTAAGGGAACAGGGTGGGGTGTTGAAGTGGCAGGCAACTCGAAGCTCAGGATCCTTTTTGCAGACAGAATGTAGGTGTTCTGCGAAGTGGTATCCCTGTCCACTCAGTAACTCTCCTGACAGCTTGTGGCCCTGCAGCTCTTTTGGTAATTAGGAGCCTGATATTCCCTGAGGCACCAGATTCTAAAATCTTTCAAGAGTTGATGGATTTAGTTGAGGAATATTATAACCCCAAGCCTTCTCTAATTCTGAGATGCTACTGATTTTACTTGGCAGTTCTGTATTGGGACTAATGATGTAACCATGCAAAAGCGCATTCTGCCTGAAATCCAACTGGATGTCAGACAGGTACTGCATCTGGCTTTGTCATTAGAAAATGCGGCATGTGGGGCATATTTGTTGCAGGGTGAAGTGGACACCTTCAACAGGCCAACTGAGCTTAGGGGAGACCAGTTGATTGAAGGCAATTGCGTAGCCTCACTCAGGACATATCTGGAACAGAGGGACTTGAGGTCAGCCCACTGTAATCAAAGCCAAGCTTTGGAAAAATGGTTTACATTTTCTTCAGGATCTGGGCCGGCAAGCCATTGCAGTTGCTGCCAATATACAGACTTGAGACAGCAAAAGAATTGCAAAGACTTAAGTTGAGTAAAGAAACTCATAGGCTGGTATCCAGGAGAATACACACACTGGAAAGTCTACCTACTGGAACAGTTAAATTGCTCAGCAACATCCAAATCAGAACCAAGCAAAATAAACGTCTGGTAAATTGGTCACCCAGTTCTAAAGAAGGTTAATACTGATGTGACTGTTTCAGTGATCCCAGAATCAGTTTTTAACAAAATTCAGAGTTGAGAGTGTGTTGCTGGGAAAGCACAGCGGGTCAGATAGCATCCGAAGAGCAAGAGAATTGATGTTTCAGGCATAAGAATGAGGCTTGTGGGCCAGGGGATGAGAGATAAATGGGAGGGGGGATGAAGGAAGGAGCTGAGAGGAAGGTAGCTGAGAAAGGTGAGGGAGAAGGTGAAGGGTCGGGGGGAGTGATGGACAAGTCCGGAAGCTGGTGCCGAGTTGGAGGCTTGGGATTGGGATAATGTGGGGGGGGCGGGGGAAATGTGGTTGCAGGGTAATGGTTTCTCCAGGTGTCAAGCCAAACTGTTACCACCTGATGGGAGGAGGGAGGTCTCAAATTTGGCATGGGAATCTGCAACCACACAGGACAAATGTGGATTTTAACAGCTTCCTCATTTTCCCTCCCCCACATTATCCAAGTCCCAAGCCTTCAACTCGGCACCACCTTCCGGACCTGTCTATCACTCCCCCACCATCCCGCCCAGCCCCATCCCGACCTATCACCTTCTCCCTCACTTTCATCCATCTATCGCTTTCTCAGCTACCTTCCACCCAGCTCCACCCCTCTCCCATTTATCTCACAGCCCAGATCCACAAGCCTCATTCCTGATGAAGGGTTTACGCCTGAAATGTCGATTCTCCTGCTCCTTGGATGCTGCCTGACCTGCTGTGCTTTCCCAGCAACACACTCCCGACTATGATCTCCAGTATCTGCAGTGCTCACTTTCTCCGAGTTGATTTTAACAAAATTCACTCTAGATTCCAGCCCTTAAGTTTGCACAAGGCCACATCTAGACTGAGAACCTACCCCTGGGAACCTCTTACAGATTAAGGGTATGACTTCAGTTCCGGTCTCTTATGAGAAGCAACTGATTCAGTTTCCACTGATTGTAGTAAAAGTCTCAGGCCCAAGCCTGATGGGGCAAATTGGTTGAGAAAGGTTCACCTCGATTGGCTCAACATTTTTCAGTTACCGTGTGAAGTCCTAATTAGATACCAGGAAGTTTTTCAGGGAGTTCGAGGGACCATCAAAGAAGCCAAGGCTACCTTGCATGTTGAACAGGACATGATTCTGAAAGACCCTTCCATTTGCCTTACGGGCAAAAGTAGTAGCAGAAATCAGAAGGCTGGAAAGCAAAGGAATGACGAAACCAGTCCAATATGTCGAAAAGGCAGCACCGTTTGTGAAGCCCGACAGATCGGTTCACTTTTGTGTGGATTTTAAACAAACAGTAAACCGCTTTTTGCAGTCAGATAACTACCCAATCCCTCGCATAGAGGATTTACATACAAAGCTGGTGGGGCAGCTATCCTTCACAAAGCTGCACACGATCCATGCATACTTGCAATTGCGGCAAGATGCGGATTCCCTGAAGTGTGCCAAAATTAATACCCATAAGAGTTTGCACCAGTTTCGGGGACTGCCATTTGTGGTATTGCAATTTTTCAGCAGCTGATAGAGAACATTTTATAAAGTCTATCCCAGGTCGCCATTTATTTGGATGACATGCTAATAACACGGAAGACCAATAAGAGCACTTAGAGAATTTGGACAATGTCCTTCAGAGCTTTCTCCCAGGTGGGCCTTAGAAGGGAAAAAAATGGCTGTTCCAAGCACCCCAAGTGATCTACTTGGATGACAAACTAAAAATACTGGATTACACCCATTAGAAGATAAAGTGAGAGTGATCAAAAGTGCCCCAGTTCCCATTCTTGTACTGGAGTTTCTTTGGGCTGGTGAATAATTATGGAAAGTTTATACCTCATCTGCCCTCCATCCTGGCACCATTGCATCAACTCTTAAAGAAGGGTCAACCTTGGAAACGGTCATGTAGCCAAGCTATAGCTTTCAGGGAAGTGAAGAAAGAGCTGTCATCTCCTAAGGTGTTGACATGCAATGATCCCAAGTGAGATCTGGTGTTGACATGCAATGCCTTCCACCACCATGTTCCCTGACCAACATCTCTGTCTCAGGTTTGTTGCAGTGCTCCAGTGAAGCTCAGCACAAGCTGGAAGAACAGCATCTCATTTTCTGCTGGGAATCCTACAGCCTTCTGCACTCAATACTGTGTTCAATAATTTCAATAATAACTCCCACATGTCCTCACCCCCTACCACTTACACCAGACCTTGGCCGCACATAGTCTGTCATCACATGTCTATCTATGGTTAGCCACTAACAGTCTCCATTAACAGCCATTCACCCTCCCAGCCAGATTGTGATCGACTCTTTTGTCTGTCCAACTGTTCTTCTCTCTCTTTGGACTCTATCCCCACCTATCGTTTATTCCTAGCCCCCTCCTCCTACCCTATATGCAGAAGATAAATCAGCATTTTCCCAGCTACCATCACTTCTGAGGAAGGTTCACCAGACATGGAATGTTCACTTTGATTTCTCTTCACAAATGCTGCCAGATCTGCTGAGCTTCCCAATATACATCATTATACGTTTCTAATGCTTATCAGATTGTGCCTACTTATTTCTGTTTGCACTGTCAGTTCTTTTTATTTTGCTTTGAATGTTAAGTGCATCAGATAGAGATTTTTGTTTTGTCCTTTTATTATTTTTGTTGCACCTAGCCTCATCTGTTAATTTACTCTTAGATTTGTACTCCCAATTGCTTCCTGTTATGGTGTATTTACTATTTCCAATATTAATATTTTTCTCTTTTGTCTTGTCTCTCTGATTTGCCACACGTTCCCCAAATTGATTCCCTTTCCCATTAGGGGTTTATAATCCTCCCTACTTCACTTGTTTTGAGATTGACTAAAATATGGTGTCCAGCATGATTCAGATGTACACCAACACATCGATACAGAGACCATCGCCCCCGCCCCCCCACCCCTCCAGGCTGTGCTGGTGCCAATGTCTCATGAATTAGAACTTACCTCTGCCATAGGAGAACGTGAGGACTGCAGATGCTGGAGAGTCAAAATCAAAAAGTGTGGCGCTGGAAAAGCACAGCAGATCGGGCAGCATCCGGGGATAACAGTGTATGAACCATGCATTTATTTCTCTAATCTTAGTCTCCAATTTGTATATGGTTCAGGCAGGAATCCAGAGATTATTCCCCTTGTGGCTTTGCTTCTCAATTTCATGCGTAGCTTTTCACACTGTGTATGCAGCAGCCCCTTCCCCGTCCTGCCTCTATTATTGGTACCTGCCTGGACCATAACAACTGGCTTCTCTCACTCCCACTGTAATTTAATCTCCAGCCCTCAGCAGATGTTCTGAATGTTGTGGTTCTGCTCGCCGAGCTGGAAGTTTTTGCTGCAAACGTTTCGTTCCCTGGCTAGGGAACATCATCAGTGCTGTTGGAGCCTCATGTGAAGCGCTGCTTTGATGTTTCTTCTGGTATTTATATTGGTTTGTTCTTGCCGCTTCCGGGTGTCAGTTTCAGCTGCAGTGATTTGTATGTGGGGTCCAGGTCGATGTGTTTGTTGATGGATGTTCTTGCCGTTTCCGGGTGTCAGTTTCAGCTGTAGTGGTTTGTATATGGTGTCCAGGTCAATGTGTCTGTTGATGGAGTTTGGGGATGAATGCCATGCTTCTAGGAATTCTCTGGCTGTTCTCTGTCTGGCTTCTAGGAATTCTCTGGCTGTTCTCTGTCTGGATGTTCTGAATCCTGACCACACTGATTTCTGGAGAATTATGAGGGGCATGGATAGGGTAAAGAGACAGTGTCTTTTCCCTGGGGTGGGGGAGTCCAGAACTAGAGGGCATAGGTATAGGGTGAGAAGGGAAAGATATAAAAGGGACCTAAGGGTCAGAGGGTGGTGTGTGTATTGCATGAGCTGCCAGAGGAAGTGGTGGAGGTTAGTACAATTGCAACATTTAAAAGGCATCTGGATGGGTATATGAATAGGAAGGGTTTAGAGGGATATGTGCCAAATGGGACTAGATTAGGTTAGAATATCTGGGTGGCATGGATGAGTTGGACCGAAAGGTCTCTCTATGACTCTAACAGTGGCAAGCACCCTCGCTGTGCTGATTTTACTGCTCCTCGGATGCTGCCTGAACTGCTGTGCTCTTCCAGCACCACTAATCCAAAATCTGGTTTCCAGCATCTGCAGTCATTGTTTTTACTCTGTAGCCTATAACCAATACATCCCTCCTTGCTCCCTACATTTGAATGACTTCCTGTAACATGGTGCCCTGGTCACGACAGCCCATCACTGCCATCCCCACACTTCAAAAGACCTTCAGATCTGTTGAACAATTGTAAAGGCTGAGGCTTCGACACTCCTGCCCTCCAGGGCCTCTGACCTGTCTCAACTGTATCTCTGTTTTATCCCCTCTGACCACCGATCAAATCAAAAAAGACCCTTAATTAAGAGGTGTGACCACCTTCTGGCACAAACATCCCAAAGTATCACAGTGTCTGAGCCAAAGCTGCTCAAGTTGTTAAACTTTACTGCAGATATGTTTGTTTTGGATCACATTAACATTCAGGAGTTCTCACAGGCTGCAGTTCTGACATATCACCTATCATGCCATCTTAATGCGTTTTAATTCATGACCCAATGATTTCATTCAATTATGTCATTTCCTTGTTTACATTTCTTTTTATTAATCTTACCATTAGTTCCGGTATTATTTTAAACCTTAGGAACAGTTTAGTCCTTAACCAATTACCACATATACACCAAATGTTAGCTTTTTCCCTTGTAGTAGAGTTAAAACAAAATTCCTCAGGGAGAGAAGAAGTTTGGGAAAGCAAAGAAGTAATGAATACTTCCCCTATAGTTTCAGTGCCTGCTGAAGATTATCCAATTATTAAAAGCATTCAGGAGGATGGGGATCACTACTGCTTGGTAAACCAAGACTTCAGTCAGAGGTCACAGGTTCTCAAACAGTCTCTTTACCTCACGCTGGCACACTGGAGGTCACAGAGCCATCCAGTCATACAGCAAAGAAACAGACCCTTTGGTCTAGCCAGTTCATTGGGATTGTGTTAGGCAAACATAATCTCAGACTAAACTAGCCCCACCTATCTGTTCTTGGGTTACATCCCTCCAAACTTTCCACTTCATGTATCCATCCTAATGTTTTTTAAATATTGTAATTGTACCCACATCCACCACTTCCTCAGGAGGTTAATTCTGCACTCAAGGTACCCTCTGTGTAAAAAAAAACGTCCTCTTATGTCTTTTTAAAATCTCTCTCCTCTCATGTTAAAAATGCACCCTCTCGTCTTGAAATTCCCCATCTTAGGGAAAAGACAACTACAATCAACTCTATCTATACCTCTCATTATTTTATTAACTTTATTCAGGCCACCTCTCCATCTCCTATGTTCTAGTGAATGAAACCTATCCAGCCTTTCTTTACAACAATTTTGACATCCACATCTGCCTTCAAGAGTGGAGCTTCCCACAATGTTCATACTTCCAACATAGTAGCTGGCCGGAACAAGGGAGTGGCAGATAGAGTTTAATTGTGACAAACGTGAGGTATTGCATTTTAGTCAGGCAAACCAGGGCACAACACATACAGTCAATGGGAGGGTGCTGAGGAATGTTACTGAAAAAAGAGACCTAGAGTGCAGGTGTATACTTCCCTGAAAGTGAAATCACTGGTAGACAGGATGGCAAAGAAGCTGTTTGGTATACTTGCCTTCATTGGTCGAAACATAGAATACTGGCGTTGGAATGTCACATTGTTGCTGTACAGGACACTGGTGAGATCACTTTTGGAATACTGCGTACAATTCTGGTCACCCTTGTGATGATGCAGTGGTTTTAAGAGATTATTTTGTCCCTTTTTTGAAAGAGAGGTTTTAATTCAGAGATACCGAGCTGTGTGTTTGGCAAGCCAGTAAACAGCTTGTGAGGACTTAAGTTTTTTAAAAAATGTTGGAACAATAGAAGCAGCCAGGATGGGTGTGACCAGCTCTCATAGAATAGGATTTCTAGGTTTTGTTTTCAGCTTTTAGGTTAATCTTTAGGCAGTTACTGCAACAGGGCAGAAACTGTTGGAGTTTTGAAGAAGTCAAAGTTATTGTTTCCCTCTCTTGGTTACAGCTAGAAGTTGGGGTTTCTCTCAGCTGCTGGGTTACCTGGAGACACATTTATTTTCTTCTGAATTTGCCTTTTTGTCTTTTGCCTTTTGCCTTTTTGTTTACAGGATGTCACTACATATGGAACAGTTACTTAGTAACAGTTACTTTGTCTATTATTCCATTAAGTTTTTCAATAAAGTTAAGTTAATCTAAGTTCCTTTTTCTTTTGTAGTATTTTAATTATAGTGTTTGAATAAATGGTGCTTTGCTTAATACTGAATAGTTTGACCAATCGAATTGCACCTGGAACACAACATGTTACACTTGTGTTTAAAATAAGGAAAAGCTAGGGTCTAGGTTACCTTCTTAAAATATTTTGAGGGGGTCTGGTTTGGTGCACAACACTCTTCTATAAGAAGGACATTGTTAAACTTGAGAGCATGAAGAAAAGATTTACAAGGGTGTTGTCAGCACCTGCAGGAATTAAGTTACAGGGAGAGGCTGGATTGGCTAGGACTTTTTACCTGGAGCAGAGGGGACTGATCTTATAGAGGTTTATAAAATCATGATGGGCATGAATACAGCGAATAACCAAAGGTAGGGGAGTCCAAAACTAGAGGGCATACGTTTAAGATGAGAGGGGAATGATTTAAAAGGGACTGAAGGGGCAACATTTTCACACCAATGGTGGTGCATTTATGGAATGAGCTGCTAGAGAAAGTGGTGGAGTTTGGTACAATTACAACATGTAAAAGACATCTGGATGGGTATATGAGTGGGAAAGGTTTCGACAGATAGGGGCCAAATGCTGGCAAATGTAGCTAGGCCAGATTGGCATGTCTTTTTGGTCCGGATGAGTTAGACCAAAGGGTCTGTTTCCATACCATATTACTCTATGATCCTAATCAGGCCCATTTTATCATTAGCTTCAGAAAAGGATTTGACAATGCCGCATCGCACTTTGAGTTGCACATTTTCATGATGACACAGTGTGGTGCCAGAGGAAAGATAAAGAAGTCCCACAACTGCATGCAAACTCTTACCTCACATGCCCAAAGATATATGAGATTGGAATTAGCCTGACCAGTCCAATCAAAAGCCATGGCAGAAACCAAAAGCTTTGTGTAAACGTCATCTGCAAATTGAGTGACATTTTTTGACAATCCTGTTCTATCTCCAATGATTTTAGGACAGCCGCTTTCCTCTTGGGCTGTGATGAGGCTTCTTCTCTACAAAAGCTTTGTGCTTTGATTAGGCCTTGTATCTTCTGGCAACATTTGTCAAATCAGTCAAGAGGTTTCCTGGTGAAGAGGTCAAGGGCCTTTTTCCAGCTTCAAATTAAGGTGGGCTTTAGGGTTGACTATATATTGTTGGCACACTTTATCTCCTGATGGTGAAAGACTTTGGCACTGAGGGACAAAGAATTTGGCTCCTGATTCCCATTTGATTCTAGTTTTGTCGGGGCTCCTTGGTGCCACATACAGTAGAATGTGACATTGATATTAAGTGCTGTCACTGTCCCCTTCCCTTTGGAATTCAGTTATTTTGTCCATGTTTGAAGCAAGGTTATAATGATTGGCCCTGGTGGAACCTAAATGGGGCATCACTGAGCAGGTTATTGCTGAGCAGGTGCTGCTTGATAACACTGTTGATGACATCTTCCATCACTTTACTGATGATCGAGAGTAGACTGGTGGGGCAGTAGTTGGCCATGTTATATTTATCCTACTTCTTGTGTACAGGACATAGTTTGACAAGTTTTTATTTAGTCAGATAGATGCCAGTGTATTGAAATAACTTGGCTAGGGCAGTGGCAAATTCTGGAGCACAAATCTTCCGGTTCTATTGCTGGAATGTTGTCAGGGCCCATGGCCTTTGCGGTATTCAGTGTCTTCAACCATTTCTTGATTTCATGTGGAGTGAATGGAATTGGCTGAAGGCTAGTATCTGTAACACTGAGAATCACTGAAGGAGGCTCAGATGTCTCTCAGTCACATGTGGCAAGGTGGCTCACTGGTTCACACCCGGGATTCGGGTTCAATTTCAGCCTTGGGTAACTGCCTGTGTGAAGTTTACATGTTCCCCCACCTCACCAGTTCCAAACTTCCAGCTCAGCACTGTCCCCATGACTTGTCCTATCTGCCTATCTTCTTTTCCACCTATCCACTCCACCCTCCGCCCCCCGACCTATCACCTTCATCCCTTCCCCCACTCACCTATTGTACTCTATGCTACTTTCTCCCCACCCGCACCCTCCTCTCACTTATCTCTCCACCCTTCAAGCTCTCTGCCTGTATTCCTGATGAAGGGCTTTTGCCTAAAACTTCGATTTTCCTGCTCCTCGGATGCTGCCTGAACTGCTGTGCTCTTCCAGCACCACTAATCCAGAATCTTTTAGCACCCAGCCAACTTGATCATTAGTGCTTGCAGAACCACTCTTGGTGTTGGACATTGAAATCCCCCACAAAGAATACATTTTGTGATCTTGCCACCCTCAGTGTTGCCTCCAAGTGCTATTCAATGCGGAGGAGTACCGATTCATCAGCTGAGGGACGATGGTACTTGGTAATCAGCAAGACGTTTCCTTGCCAATGTAACCTGAAGCCATGTGACTTCATGGGGTCTAGACACAATGTTGAGAACTCCCAGAGCAACTCCCTCCTGACTGTATATCACTATCCTGCCACCTGTGCTTGGTCAGTTTTGCTGGTGGGTCAGGGGATATCCAGGTATGTTCATGGTGGTGTCTAGAGCATTGTCTGGAAGGTACAATTCAATAAGTGTGTCTTTGTCAGGCAGATGCTTGATTAGTTTGTGAGCCAGCTCTCCCAGAAGTTAGTAAGGAGGACTTTGCTAGGTCAACAAGGCTGCTTTTGCTTTGGTAATTTCCAGACCCTAGATCTATACCCAATAGTCTATCCAGTTTCATTTCTTTGCAGAGATTTTATAGAGATTTATACAATTAAGTAGGACATTGATGTGGCTCCGGAGTCACACTTAGGCTGGACGAGGTGAGGATGGCAGGTTCCCTTCACTGAAGAACATTGGTGAACCACATAGGATTTTCCAACAATCAGCAATGGTTTCATAGTCATCAGCAGATTCTTAATTCCAGATATTTTTATTGAATTCAAACCCACCATCTGCCATTGGCTGGATTTGGATCCAAATATCCAAAACATTAGCTGAGTTTCTAGATTAATAGCCTCGTCACCTCCCTGATCATTGGAATGATCAAGAAGTAAAGAAAAGAGACTTCACAGAGTCTTTAGCCACTTTAGCTAGGGAGATAAGAACAATGATTTCTGAAGTCATTTTCAACAAGGCCACAGATGTCAAACAATAATAATCTGCCTAATAGCCACAGGGTGTGGTTCTGCTTTTATCAAATTTTGCGATATATTATTCTTAGCAGCAATCTCTAAGCTGAGAATATAGTCTTTATTAACTTCATTCCCTCATTCGTTTCCTCTGCTACTCACGGTTACTCATCATTGTCTCATCAGTGATACTCATCAGTGTCTCTCCCAAGCTGCTTTCATTGTGGTCAACTGCACTAGTCATACTCCCTGAAGCCCCTTCTTATGACCTGTGATCCCTGTCTGCCTGGCTGACCCAGTGGCCACAGACAACTAACTACAATAACTCTGCTGATTCATTGGTAAGCGTGTGTTAGTGGCTCAGTGCTCCTCTGACCCTTGCATTCTCTGCTGTGCAGTCATGACTATCTCTCCATTGAGCTGACCTCATAGACCTATTTGAGATCTGGTTCAGCTTCTATCCCTTCAGGTAAAATTGAAAGATTGATATTTGAATGAGTTGGCAACTAACCCATTGATTTTCTTAGTTACTTATTAGCCATGTTCAAAGCAGTTGTTCGGTTCCACTTTCTGAACTTGGTTTTAAAACTCTGCACATCCGCACTGTATCAAGAAGCTGCCAGGTCACTCAATAATGCAAAGTTGTATCTCTTTGTTCTTGCCCTAATTTTATGATGAAAACCTTTCCCTAATTTCTGAAATGGAGATAACTTAAATATACCAAAAAATCCAACCTTGAAACCATGTCTTGAGACTTCAGGGGAATTCCAATTCATTCTGAGTTCATCAGCAACGTCAGAGCATGCACATGGTTCTTTCAATACACTAACCATTCACTTTATTTAACTATAACTATGCATGCATGTAATATAGCTGTCAACATAATAATCACAAATGATAAAACTCCACTCTCCAGTAGCACAATATTAGCTGTAATCAAATTATTGTAGCATTACTGTATAAACTGTATTTCCATTTTGACAATGAAAGCTCAAATGGTATTTGCAATCAATACTTTCTCTGCAACAACAGTCTGGAGTTAGATTGTAGTCTATAGACCATGGAAAGAAATGTCTGCTTTCAGCACTAATTCCAGAAATTGGATGACTTAAATAGAAATACTGAAGACTTATTTGATCAGAGGATAAATAAATGCATAGATCAGTAAGATCTCTCTGTAGTGATGAGTTCATTTGTCCATTGATCTCAGCCTTAGAATTGCATCTGAAGCAAATTGTCTGTATTGCCATTAACTTATTAATTCTTTGCTTCTTGTCAGTTCATGCTTATCTACTTTTGTTCTTCATCCATTTTCCATAAAATTTCTCTTCACTTATCTTACTTTTATATCCTTTTAATTTCAAAAGCAGTCTGCAGCAATACTTCAAGTGATCATTAGTGTTGCTTTACTTCACAACATGTCCAACAACTCTTCATTAATGTAACCTCGTCCAATTAAAGCTATACAATATATTTCTGAAGATTCAATTAGATTCACTTCATCACCATCATTATAAGCATATTAAACTAAAAAGCCAGCAAAGATGCTTCACGTTACTGATAAAAAGAAAACACTGCAGAACTTAAATGACTAAAATTGTTTGACTGAGAGCTAGAAAGAAATGTTCATTCCTCCAAAAAAACAACACTTTATCACACCATCCTGTACCTATTTTGGATTAGTTCACTCATTATAGGCATCCAGGATTGAAATAGGAACCAAATTTGACTTGGATTTTTGATAATAATATGACACAAAGATTTCTGGATGGTAATAAAATGTGCCCTGCAATATCTAATTTAAATACTTGAGACAACTTACCTTTGCTTCCTAAGTTACATAGTTTCGTAAAATACAGGTAAACTAGCCCTTGAAACAGACTTTTCCCTCATGACTAGTCTTTGCAGTTGTTTCTGAGGCATGCCTTCTTTCTGCCGTGACTCTGAGCAGCCTTTGGTGGAGAGTACGGGGATCCTCACAACTCCCAATAGCCAAACACAAAAAACACATTCAATGAATTAAGGGAAGGTTTATAGTACTCTGAGTCATATTTTTAGGATCAGTGTGAAAGTCAATCTGGGCCTATGGGTGCCTTTACCTTGGAAAGGAGCATTGAAATATATCTATTTACATTGAGAATTCATAATGGTTTGACCATCTGGAAAGGGTGTTAGCTCCTTCCATTTAAACATAGATCTATAGGAGAAAGTGAGGACTGCAGATGCTGGAGACCAGAGTTGAAAAATGTGATGCTGGAAATACACAGCAAGCCAGGCAGCATCCGAGGAGCAGGAGAATCAACCTTTCAGGTATTCCTGAAGAAGGGCTTATGCCCGAAAAGTCGATTTTCCTGCTCCTCGGATGCTGCCTGGCCTGCTGTGTTTATCCAGCATCACATTTTTCAAAACATAGATCTATAGTACAGTACACGGGAGATTTAATGTTTACCTGGGTGCCTAAGTATGGTCAGTTTTCTGACTCTGACAGAATACATTTGGTAAGAGGTTCACAAAAAAGTAGATAGAAGACCATAGTATAGCTGTTTTTAAAAATCTGCATTCCGTTATGAACAGAACCAGAAGTGCATTCTCTGGATTTTCAGGTCAAGGAGCTACTGTGCCACTGCATGAGCTGGTTATAAACTTCAAGCATTTTTTACACTTGAACTGAAGTGCTCAAATATGAGATAAAAGCACAGGAGTTCATGTTGAAACATTATAGGTGCACACCCGATAATTTTTCATCTGTGGAATGAATGTCAGACCATAGGAAGCACATAGAGAGGCAATGGTATAGTGGCAATGTCGCTGGTCCAGTAATCCAGAAACCCAAGCTAATGCCTTGGGATGAGGGTTTGAATCCCATCATGATAGTTGGTGAAATTGAAATCAATGAAATGCAGGAATTAATGGTAACCATGTTGGCAATCATTGTTGCAAAACCCATCTTGTTCACTAATGTGAATTTAAAGAAATCTGCTGGGGCATACTTCGAATAGGTCAGGCGATACAAAACATAGCATCCACGAGGTGCAGTGGTCTGTTCATAGCAGCAGGATTATATTGAAACATAATTTGTAATACCACAGTCCAGCATAACCACCTACCACCCCCCCCAACCCCGCCCCCATTATAATTATCATCAAGCTAGCTGATCAACCATAGTTCAATGAAGCATACAGGAGAGTGTCGCTACATTTCTTGGTCAGTGAATCTGCATACCTTTAAGAGACATGCTTTTGATGTCATCACGATATTATAGCAAGTGACTTGAGGATACTAAGATTTAATATTGAAACATGATTTGCTCCTAGACGCATGTTCCTCTCTTGTAATCTAAAAGCTTAATACTAGCCCAATACCTATGTGTCCATAAATGTATTGTTTTAATATTAGTTAATTATAATAAATGTCATAGAGATGTACAGTACAGAAACAGACCCTTCGGTCCAATGCATCCATGCAGACCTAACCTAATCTAGTCCCATTTGTCAGCACCCAGCCTGTATCCTCCTAAAACCTTCCTATTCATATCCCCATCCAGATGCCTTTTAAATGTTGTAATTGTACCAGCCTCCACCACTTCCTTTGGCAGCTCATTCCATATACACACCACCTTCTGAGTGAAAACATTACCCATTAGGCCCCTTTTAAATTTTTCCCCTCTCATGCTAAACCTATGGTCTCTAGTCCTGGACTCCATCATCCCAGGAAAAAAAAATCCTTCTCTATTTATCCTATCCATGCTTCTCATGATTTTATAAACCTCCATAAGGTTACCACTCAGCCTCTGATGCACCAGAGAAAACAGTTGCAGCCTATTCAGCCTCTCCCTAACAGCTCAAATCCTCCAACCCTAGAATCATCCTTTTAAATATTTTCTGAACCCTTTCAAGTTCCGCAATGTCTGTTGGATTCTTCAATATTGAAAATCCGTGTGCAGTTTCCAGAAATAGCTTGAGCATTACCAAATCAGGTAAATGAGGTATCAGCCTGGTGATGTTACAATACAGGAAAACCTACATGCCAAACAGCAGGAGCACTGTTCAACAGATATGGCTAAGCAATCACTCAACCAATGAATCAGATCTAAGCCCTGCATAATTGTCACACGCAGTCATGAATTGTGGCGACCAATTAAACAATTAACAGGAAAAAGCGGCTTCTCCCATCCTCCAGAATAGGGCAGCTCAGCACAGCAGAGTGAAAAAAACAAGGCTGAAGTATCTCCATCCCATTACAGTCACATCTCAGGGTCTTACTAAGTCCCCAGAGATGCCACTCTCCTTCAATCAATTCTATTCCTTCCATATGATCTCAATAACCGGCTGAAGGTGTTGGATATTGTAAAGGCTATAGGCCCCAACAACATTCAGCCATAATATTATATGTTTGTTCTCTAGAACTAGGCACATCTCCAAGCCAAACTGTTCCAGTACAGCTAACACATTGGAACCTACTAGATGATGTGGAAAATTGCTACTTTGGATACAATCAGTCTACCTCAGTCATCAGTGAAGTGATTGAAGGGGACTGTTAATAGTAATAGCAAATAATAGTTGATTGAGTATCCTGTTAAATGACATTCTGTAGGAGTTCTGACAAGAAACACTCAGCTCTTGACTTTAGATTAGATTCCCTACAGTGTGCAAACAGGCCCTTCAGCCCAAACCGACCCTCCAAACAGTAACCCACCTGGACCCATTTCCCTCTGACTAATATATATAACACTATGGGCAATTTAACATGGCCAATTCACCTAACCTGCACATCTTTGGACTGTGGGAGGAAACCAGAGCAAACCCACGCATACACAAGGAGAATGTGCAAACTCCATACAGACAGTCACCCAAGGCTGGAATTGAAACTGTGTCCCTGAAGCTGTAAGGCTGCAGTGCTAACCACTGCACCATCGTGGTCCTAACACGGTCAAAGGAGGCAAAAGTCAGAGGTAAAGTGAATGTGATTGCTCTTGGAATCAAGGCCACATTTGACTGAGTGTGGTACCAACGAGGTCGAGCAAAACATGGAGTCACTGTGGATCAGAGAAAACCTTCCACTGATTGGAGTCGTACCTGGCCAAAATGAAGACAGTGTAGCTGTTGAATGCCAGCCCCAGGACATCACTGCAGGAGTTCCACATGTTGTATTGTCTTTGGTCCGACCATCTATGGCTGCTTCATCAATGACTGTCTTACCATCATAAGGTTGGGAGTGGGGATGTTCGCTGATGGCTGCACAATGTTCAGCACCATTTGTTACTCCTCAGATACTGAAGCAGACCATCTCCATGTGCAGCAGGATCTGAGCAACAGTAAGGCATGGTGCAATAAGTGGCAACCAACATACAAGATGCATCTGTTCCAGTCTAACCATCTTCAAAAAGAGATAATCAGTGGCATCACCATTGTTGAGTCTTTCACGAACAGGCATTAGAAATTAACATTATACAGAAACTGAAAACGACTAACATAAAAAGGACTAACATAAAAAACAGTGGTTGCAACAGCAGATAAGAGGCTATGAATTCTATGCCAAGTAATTAATCTCTGACTTCCTAAATTTGTTAACCATCTACAAGGCATAAGTCAAGACTGCGATGAAATACTCTCCACTTGCTTGCCTAAGTGCAATTCCGGTAACACTCAAGAAGCTTGACATCTCCCAAGATAAAGTGGCACATATCCATCACCTTTAATATTCCATAAGGCTGTTAAATGTACAATTGGAAGTTGTCCACTCAGCTATCATGAATGCTCAGCCATTCAGTTAGATCGTGGCTGACCTGATAATCCTCAAATCTACTTTTCTGCCTTCCCCATATCCCTTGGTTCCCTTACTGATTAATAAATATCTATTTATCTCAGAATTGAATATACTTAATGATTAAGCCTCTACACCATAACGAATTACACAGACTGACTACCATCTGAGAGAAGAAATTCACCCTTGTCTCTGTCTGAAATGGGTATCTTTACCTCTGAGGTTATTCCCTTTGGTCTAAACTCTTCCAGATCATCATCAATTCTTAATTCCAGACTTTTTCTAAAATATTAAATAAATGTTCCACCTTCAGCCATGAAAGGATTCGAATCTGGGTCCCCAGAATGTGGGCTGAGTTGCTGGATTAATTAGTGATAATACATCCCCTCAAAGAATTCTAATTAAATTCTCAGGCATGAATTCCCTTTCATGAAGCCCGACGAGTTCAACCTTATTACAGTTGGCTCTGCTGTAACGCAGTAGTTCCATTCTCATGCAGTCCCATGTTATAAGAAAATCGTATCTTAACAGCACTGTCTAAACTAATGGGGTCAGAATCACGTTTTAACCAATACACACTTTAAGACTCCATACTTTTGAAACAGTGTCCCTCATTCATCAATCGTGTTATAGCGAATTTATGTTAACGAAATGCACATTATAGCAGAACGACCTTTAATTTTTTTATAAGCACTCTGCTATTACATTCCTTATAACAAATTTTTAAATTTACACAATTGCAAATTCCATACATTCCTTTTACTTCAACTGCACAGAGTGTACCCTCTACAATATACACTGCAAAAAGTGACCAAGGCTACTTTGACAGCACCTTCCACACCCATGACCCCTGCCATCAAGAAGCACAAAGACAAAAAATGCAAGGAAATATTACTACCAGCAAGTTCCCCTCTATGTCAAACATCATTCTGACTTGGAACTTATTTTTTCTCTTTGTCAATGAGCTAAAATCTTGTAACTCTCTGCCTAGCAGTAGCGTGGATGTACCTATTTTGCAAGGATCACAGCAATTCAAGAAAGGAGCTCACCACTACTTTCTCAAGGACAACTAGTGGTCGGCAATAATTGCTGGTCATGTCCTGCGGATGAATTGACGAAAAGATTCCTATTGGACATTGACTGCTCATGAAGCTTTATGCCAGAAACATAAATATCTAATGCAATTGTGTTTCTTTAGCATTATTTGAAACTCAAAAAGAAATACACTCTACTAATTCGGGGAGCTTAGAAGCTGGTCTGAACACTGAAGGCTTGTAGATCCTCAGAGGGACACAGAGAGTACCTTCAATAGTTAGCTATCGATGTGGTGCACTTTGCCAACATGGAAATGTGACACATTTCCACTGTTTATCCAACTATGATTGTACATACTGAAGTAAAACATTAGTTTGCACAAATATTTGAAGCTGAATGGGAAGAATCCAGGCCTGAAGTGATATGCAGGATTCTTAATCATGGACAATAGCAGCAGGCTACTATTCCAAACCTACAATATTCAAAAAAGGAACAAATTTTAGAATGTTGTCTGAAATACATGTATTGAAATAAAATATATGCTCTAGTGAGTGTGATACTGCATTTGCGTGGCTGTATGGTCATTAGTATTGGAGAGAGAATCATAGGGCTATATTAATATGCAATCTGAACATGTTGGAGCTTTGTGACTTGTCCCTTGCCTGGTCCCTTTGTACTCTTGTGAAAAAGCTGTCCAATAGAGATAGTGAAGAACAGGCAATTTCTGAGGTTTCCTCCAGTTCAGATCTCTTCATTTGCTTTTAGCCACTTGTCATATATACAGAGAACCCGAGGTCCTGAAAACTGAAAATAAAACTGCAAGCAGTTACATACATGCCCATTTGGTCTACCTGTACATAACAAGTTTGGCTGTGTTACAATGCAATCAAATGTCAATAATTGAAGATTTGTAAATTACAACATGTAAATGTGTGAGCACAGAGATATAACTGATAAAGAATGAAATAACTGTTCATTTATGGGAGGGCTTAATATTTTGAATTTGTGAATATACAAAACAACTTTGCAACATTCCTATTAATTTGTACTATTGCTGTAATCTTACTTTGACAACTTTATTTCTGTCCTTTCCCAGATCCTACTGATTGCAAGATCTGTTAAAGTCAACACTGTATGATTAACATCACCTGCCTTTTCAACAATGTGGCTGAAAAATAGCAGTTAATATTGAATAAGTCTCCAGAGCAGAACCTAAACCAGATCAGTATTATCCAAAAATCATAATTCATTGAAGAAAAAATTATGAAGGTGGGGAAGTCATGTTTGAATTACAATATATAATATTGATTCATTCTGTATTAATTTAGCTCCTCCAAAGTATTATAAATAATCATCGATATGTATATAAGTGATGCCTGGTTATTAAATTTGTACAATATAGTAAGTGGCTCTGACAGATTCAGATAGCTTTTTTTGTTTTGTGGTACTCACTCATTTGTACTTAATAATGCTTCTAGGTTTAAATTATTCAAAATTTAGTACATATAATTAATAGACAGGAATTCATGGGCCACTCACCCACAATTTCCTGAGTTTTCTTTCTTACAAGTATTACATTGTAATACTTGGCAATCCAAAGATATGCAGGTCAGGTGAATTGGCCATGCTAAATTGTTCACTGTGTTAGGTGCATTAGAAGAGCGAGATGAGTCTGGGTGGTTTACTCTTCGGAGGGTTGGCAAGGACTTGTTGAGCCAAAAGACTTGTTTCCATACTGTAGGGAGTTTAATCTAATCTACATTCCACTGGAAGTATTGGTTTACAGAAAGGTGATCATAAGGATGATAAAATCAGAAACTGGATAATGTAAAATGTGCCCTCATGAACTAAACAAGATGTTTTGAGGTGAAAGTGCATTGTGAATAAAGTCAAAGAAGATTACCCTTTGTTGTCACACATATAAAGAAAAATCTTGCATGCCTACAGTACCTTTCACATTCTGAGAATGTGCTGAAGTGCTTTGCAGTCAATTGTCATGCTTGCAATAGATGCCAAATGTCAAAAGGGGAAACAACATTCTGTTTTTATGCTCTGGCACTCCAAAAGAAAATCTTTTGTCAATAACAAAAAATAATATTCAATGATTCAGGAGATAATTTTTAAGTGATTCCCTTGCTTAAATTGAAATGAATGAAATCCTGGTTTAGTTTTTAATCGTGTTAATTTCTTAATTGTCTTTTTCTGTTGAAAGCTACAAGACAACATTGACAGCCACTATAGCAACAGTAAAATCCCAGGTAGAATGAAATATACAAACTGCAACAGTAAAAACATACGAGAATAAATAAAAGACAGCTATACGTGTGTTGAAAGATAAAATGTTGCCTCCTGGGTCTGTCAAACATATAAATCCATCCAAGCTTCACTTTTGGGAATTAATATTTTCTTGGAAGACTAGGAATATGTTGGAGATTTATAATGTGCGCAAGGTATGATATTTTCCTGTGCAAGGCATCAGATGAAATTTTGGTGTCAACAATAGTTACCTGTTAAATCAATTGCAAAATACCATCACTTGTTGACATCTCATAACTTGATTGCTGCAATATCCATTTCTATCACTGCTTATCATGACACTTACCACCAATAGTGGAAAATAGTTGGAAATCCCTAAACTCAAAAGCTGGTGGAGCCAATAGTCTCAGGGTAGGGTGATATCAATAACCGCTCAGACTTCACTTCCACATCTGATGATGTCAAACCCATGGTGTTCCTGCCTTGTAACACATCAATCAACTGTGTAATGTTATATTTTGCACATTCAAAGAGGAAGTGCCAAGAACATAATTATGTTGCAGTGGAGTACATGCAAACCAATTTTTCCCTGCACGGTTTTGCTTTTTTCATTTGGCTTACAATATATTTTGTCACCACTTGGTTGGGCTATTGCACTGTGAAAAGGAGTTGCTTTGTCTTTTTAGACAAGGAATGCTTTGGGCTATGTAGAAAAAAATATATAGTGGTACAGTTTGCTTCCTCCAACATATCTTAATGTCTGCACATTATATGCTGTCTGCTGGGCAGATCCCAAAATTAGGAAGGGAAGAATAATGACTGCAATTGTAGTGGAGTGTTTACTGTTTGGTTTATGTCTTTATATACAGGACCAATAACCAGTACTGGAATGTTCACAATTGCAACATATTGACCTTGATGCATTACCCTCAATAATGCAATATAGAATTGCTAATGTAATTTCATTTTGATTTTCCTTTCTGTTTATCCATTAATTTTGCAATGAATTCCATCTTCAAGGGGCATCTTTGATGCTTCCTTCAGTATTAAGTCAATCGATCTGAAGTCTAAACTTGTAATCAAAAGATGGACAACTGAAAAGTACAAAATACCATGTTAAAACTAGATTGGTATGATGCTCTCCATTCTCATTTCTCATTCTTGGATTAAATACTAACTTACATCATATCACTGTCTCTGTTCCCTTCAACAAACAGCATGTGCAGATACACACTCACAATGATGATCTCTCACTCAACAGGACTGAATTATATGATTAATAATAGGAATATCAAAGATCATGTTATTCAATAAGTATTTCTGATACTCACTCACAAATATGCCTTTTATTTAATCATATTAAGTACAAATCTTTGACACAATGTTTTTAGTTTGCCTTCTTCATCTCCCCCTCCTTCTTGAAGCGTTATTCTTTCAGTCCCTTGTTTGGATATGACAGACATTACTAACCGCAGAATTAAAACCAACATTCAAACACTTGATGCACAGTACTGAGTTCACTTTTCCTTAAAAACTGACCAAATCTTGTGTTATGTTTTAAGTCACACATAAAGCATGCAAGTATATATTTTTAAGAAGTGCTCAGCATTTTTCTTCAACAAAGAAACACAAAATTATGCTTTCATTCCGCAACTAATGTTAGAAAATATTTTAATTCAATGTAAATGTTAAAGAGTTAACATAAACAGAACATGATTGTACAATTTGACTCCTTTACTTAAAATGTGCTTGATTCAAGGATGTGTGTTATTTGAATTCCTTGCAGCCAGCAAGGGTACAAGAACCAAAGCTAATTCAACTGACAATACAGACACCTAAGCAATTAAAGAAGTAATGCACTCTTTAACCTTTCTAGCAGCTGTGATGCAGAGGGAATCAAGACCAATGAAAATTCATTTAATACAGGGGGAAAAAGTCACTGGGGCAGATTAGTTTCAATTTCTCCACTGGCCTTTAGACTTCACCTGCATTACACAATATGTTGTATTTCCATTGTAGTACATATGCCATGAAGTAGAGTTTAACATTTTAATGGAATATTGTGCAGTTGAACATTATCGCAAGTTAAATTTGTTTTGAAACATCTAAAGAGGATACCAGATTAATTCATAAACAGTACTCAATAATATCTAAGATGGACTGCACAATCTTTAATTTGCAACGTGCAAAATGATCATTGTTTATCTTCTGTAAAATCATTGTGTACAATACTGAAAGTGAACCACGTATTCAATTGTTGATATTACTTCTCCACAAATACACCAGTTCATCATCATGGTTTATAAATAAAGCACTGTTCACTTTTCAGGTGAGGTGAATGTCCAAAAAATACCTGGTTGTGAAAATACATCAATGGCAGTAAATGTGAACATGATACCTTAGCCTTACATTGATTTCTCTTTTAACAGTTCAGACTTGTTTCAGTGCATGATGTAACTTTCTTTAATATTATAGTTCTGGTATCATTTGAATCTTACTCTTATTTCCCACATCACTGATTTGCTGGCCTCACCAAATCTGTGGAAAATTTAAAACCAGTACTGAAGACTTCTGAATCAGAACATGAAATCTTTCCATTGCAGTACTGAATTCTGTCAATTTTTACTTTGTTATTACATTTCTTGTGCTGCACTTTTCTTTCATTTCAATTTGGAGTCATTCAAAATGCATTGACAGCCCATAAATCCCATATAAAGCTCAAGAACAAAGAACCAAAGGGAATCAGTAGCTGTAAGCTATAAGTTAGTGGGAGGAAGTTTCGCATTTTTGTTTCAAGTGTTTTGTTGAGTGAGTTTCAGGGCACCTGGTCTGCCATGGCTCAAAGTGACTTTTCCCATGCAATCTTCAGCTCTTCACCTCTTTATGTGTACAACCAAGCTCTTAAGCACTTTTCTTGCAGAAGCAGATGGCCAGAGAGATAGAGGTACTCATCACATTCAGAAGTTGCCAATTTTCATGCTGCTGGTGCCATTGGGCTGGCAAGTGGCAAGTAAGATTCAGGCCACACAAATGCCAGGCAATGACTATCTCTAATAAGAGACGATCACCTTGACATTTAATAGTGTTACCAGCACTGAAGTCCCCACTATCAAATTCCTAAGTGTTTCCATTGAGCAGAAACCGGAATGTAAGAGGTTGAGAGGTGACCGCATAGAGGTTTGTAAAAAATCATGAGAGGTATAGATAGCGTTAGTGACAGTTAGCTTTTCCCTATGATGAGGGATTTCAAAACCAGGGGGCACATTTTTAAGTTGAGGAAAGAGAGATTTAAAAGAGACATGAGGGGCAATTTTTTTTTTCCACAAAGTGTGGTTTGCGTGTGGAATGAACTTCCTGAGTAAGTGGTGCATGAGAGTACAATTACAATGTTCAAAAGATATTTGGATAAGTACATGAATTGGAAAGGTTTGGAAAGATGTGGGCCAGAAGAAGACAGATAGGACTAGTTTAGTTTGAAATTATGTTCAGCATGAACTGGTTGGACTGAAGGGTCTGTTTCCATGCTATATGACTCTATGACTCTATATAAATCCAGTGGCTGCAGGTCAAAGACTAGGAATGCAATGGTGAGTAACTCACCTCCCAGCTCCCCAAAACCTGTCTGCCATCTAAAAGGCACAAGTCAGGAGTGTGATGAAATATTCTGTATTTGCCTGGATTAGTGCAGCCCCAACAACACTCAAGAAGATTGGCACTATCCAGGAGAAGGCAGCCCAATTGATTGGCAATACATCCACAAGAATCCGCCCCCTCCACCACTGTTGCTGAGTAGTATATCATCTACAAGATGCACTGCAGGAATTCACCAAAGATTCTTAGACGGCAAAACGTAAATACAAACTAAAATCCTCCAAACACATGACCACTTCCAGAAGGATAAGGGCAGCAGATACATAGGAACATCACCATCTGCAAAGTCCCCTCCAAGCCACTCACTTTGATATATTTCGCCATTTGTTCACTATCGATGAGTCAAAATTCTGGAATTCCCTCCCTAAGAGCATTGCGGGTCCCCCTACAGCACAAGGCCTGTAGCAGTTCAAGAAGGCAGTTCACCATCACCATCTTCTCAAGAGCAAGCAGGGATAGACAATAAGTGCTGCCCAGCCAGTGAGGCCTACAAATGAAAAGGAAATCTCACTCTCTCTCCTTCTATGGCCAGGGAGCTGGCGTGTTGGATAGGGTGTTGGAAAAGAGGGAAGTCTTTTCTTCAGCCTACTACCAGAAGAGGCCACTCCACTAACTTGGCCAGTCTAGACACAAGTTGCAGTTCAGATCAGTGCTGTGTGCTGGGTGAAGCAGGATGCATTGGTGAGGCTTTCACCTGCACTCTCTGCTAGCTCTGAGACTTTCAGTTCAAAGAGTACACTTTCTAGGTTAGGCTTGGAGCAAAATCTGGTTGAGTGCCTCACTGACATAACTACACAGCGTGTCAAAGAAAAAATGTCATAGGTTTCTGGCATTCTGAGGACAGCCAGAGCTCAGTCACCTGTTACCTCAGGTAGACAACAATATTATGGTTTCGGAAAATCATAATTTGGTCAAACTGCAGAAATAGGAACATTAGGCAGTTTTGTCATCGGAAGGCTGCATGTTGACTTGAATGTTACCAGTCCTTGTTGACTCTAGTTGGTTCCAAAGGCATTTTTGCCAGCTTCCATTCTGAGTCAGGACCAGAGCAGCATTTGCCAGATATGCAAAGGGACATGCACTTCATGGCTCTAACGATCAGTGCTCATGAATGATGGCAAGGCAACAAGAGGAAGATGAGGGACGTTGAGGTCCCTCCAGGGGTCCCTTTCCCTTAGAGAGATACAGTGATACCAGCAGCCACCTCCTGGGAACAAGAGCCACACACAGATCCTCCAAAAACTTTGGTGGATCCCGCCACCTTCTCCCTTGTCTGTGATCTCAACGCCTGCAGTGGTTTGAGCTGAAGAGTGTGACCTGACATTTGTGAAGAACACTTTCAGCAGACCTAGGCCCTCTGGGCCCAAAAAAGTGGGGACAACTGCCCAAGCCACAGGGTCAACCACCCCTACTGTGGAAGTCAGGAATGCAATTAGATGTAGTGGGAGACAGAGGAAGAAGCAAACTTCATGAAGACACATAGGTAGTGTGGAATAAATATTATTGTCAACAGCCATTCACATTGGTAAATATATGATCAGTTGTCCTAAGCCCAGCCATTGAGTTGAGCTACAAAATTGGCATCTATGCAGCCATTTGCACAAGAAGCAGGATAAATCAATCTCAGCCAATTGCTGCACGTCACTCTACTCTCGAGCATCAGCATGGCGATTGAAGTGGTCATTGACATTGCTGTCAAGTGACATTTGTTTAGTAATAACCTTCTCATTGACTCTTAGTTTGCATTCGGCCCAGGGCTACTCAGCTCCTGGCCTTAGTACATCTGTGTTTAAACATGGGAAAAAGAGCTGAATTCCAAAGTTTAGATGAGAGTGATTGTCCTTGGTACCAAGGCAACATTTGACCAAATATGATATCAAGGAACCTTCACCGAACTGGAGTCAATGGGAAATATTCTGCTGGTTGGAGTCAAATTTACAACAGAGAGCATTTAAGAAGTTTGACATTATCTCGGACGTAGCAGCCTACTTGATTGGCTTCTCATCCACCACCTTCAACATTCATTTCCTTGTCTGCCCAGCTCTGCACACAGGTGGCAATATGTACAATCACCAAGATGCACTGCAGTCGCTCACCCAAGTCCCTCCAATAGCACATTCCAAAGCTGCAATCTCAACTACTTAAAAGACCAGGTTGGTCAATGCATGGGAATACCACCACTTGCAAGTTCCTCTTCAACTTGCACACCATCCTGACCTTGAAGTATATTATTGTTCCTTCACTATCACTGTATTTATGGTGGTTGGAGGTCAATCATCTCGATCTCTAGGACATCTTGAAGGAGTTCCTTATTGTAGTGTCCTTGGCAAATCAGAATACCTAGAAGGACAAGGGTAGCAGATGCATGGGAACACCACCATCTATAAGTTTGTATCCAAGCACAATCACGAACGTAGTGCTCACATCACCATGTGCTTCCATGCAGAGGGATATCAACGTCCTTGTGCATAAATCGTAGAGAACTAGTATGCAGGTACAGCAGATAATAAGAAACACAAATAGAACCTGGCATTTATTGTAAGAGGATTAGAATATAAAACTAGGGAAGTGTTGCTGCAACTGTTCTAGGTTATTGGTGAGACCGCACATGGAATATAACATACAACTTTTGTCTCCTTACTTGAGGGATGTGGTTACGTTGCAGCCAGTACAAAGGCAACTCATCGATTGATTCGAGAGGTAAGGGTTTGTATTATGAAGAGAGATTGAAGAGTTGAGGTCTATACCCTCTAGTGTTTAGAAGAATGAGAGGAGATCTAATTGAGGTATACAAGGTGCGAAAATGGAATGACAATGTAGATGTGGAAAGGATGTTTCTGCATGTTGGACAATCTAGAACTGGAGGTCATAGTTTGAGGATAAGAGGTAGCAGCTTTATAAAAGTGATGAGGAGAAATGACTTCTCTCAAAGGGTTGTGACTCTGTGGAATTCTTTTGCCCAGAGTTTGGTTGATGCTGGAACATTGAGTACATTTAAGGAGGAGACAGATTTTTAATTAGTAATAGGCTAAAGGGTTGTGGAGACCGGGCAGAAGAGTGGAATTGAGGCTGAGATGAGATCAGCCACAATTGCATTAAATAGTGGAGCAGAGTTGAGAAGCTGCACTGCCTGCTCCTGCTCTTAGTTCTTATGCTCTTATAACTTGATATATATCTTACAGTGCCACTTGGGCAAATTCCCTTCCTAACAACACTGTGGATGCCCCTGAGTTCTGACGAAAAGTTACATTAACTCTGCATCTCTTTCCCCAGAGATCAGGCGTCAGACCTGCTGAGTGGCAGCAACATTTTTGTGTTTGTTTCAGATTTCCTACATCTGCAGTATTTTGCTTTTATTTGCCTTTATTTGCCAAGGTCAGCCTAGAAAACCTTCTCTTGACAATACACCTTTCCTTATCTAAGGAAAACTGTTCAGAACTGGGTTCAGACAAATGCATTGTACAGTTTCACAAGATTTCCCTGCTTTTATATATTCCATTCTCTTTGCGATAAAAGTCAACATTCAATGTGTTTCCCACTGAGCTTGTATGCTAGCTTTTTGAGATTTAAACACAATGTTTCCCAAATGCCTTTCTGTTGTAGTTTTCCGCAGTCTTTCTCCATTTAAATAAATTTGGCTCCTCTATTCTTCCTGTCAAAGTTTTTGATCACCCACTTAACATATCCATATCTCTCTACTGATCATTTCTGCTATCCTCACCACTTACCTTCTCACTTATTTTTGGGTGATCTGCAAACTTGACTCTAGTACATTAATTTTCCTCGTCCAAGTCGTTAATATATTTTGTGAATATTTGTAGCACAATCACTGATACCTGTGACACTCTACTAGTTTCAGATTGCTAAAATGAAAATGACCCCCTGAACGCAACTCTGTCTCCTATTAGTTAGCCAGTCTTCTATCCATTTCAATATATTCCACTCAATTCCATGGACTCTTATCATTTTAAGTTGCCTAACATGTGGTGCCTTAGAAAATGTCTTCTGAAAATCCAAATATATTCTCTGCATTGGTTTCCTATTATTGACCTTACTTGTTAATTCCTCAAAGGATTCCAATAAATTTGTGAAGCCACGTTACTCGACTTGACCTTATTATGTATTTCTAAATGGTCTGTTATTATATCCTTTAAACTACTCTCTAACATTTTCCTAAAGACAGATGTTAAGCAAACTGGTTTATACTTTCTGTTTTTATTTTGTCATCTTTTCTTTATAAATAGCAATACCATGTTCACAGCTTTCTAATCCTTCGGGATTTCCCCAGAATCTATGGATTCCTGAAAGATTATCACCATTGCATCTATTATCTCTTTACCTTGTTCTTTTAATATCCTGGAAGAAATCCTGTCAGGCCTAGGGAACTATCAGTCTTTAGCCCCATAAGTTTCCATAACACTTTTTCCTCTGGAGATATTATTGTATTTACTTCCTCTTCTCCTTTTATCCCTTCTCTTGATTATTCAGTAATTTGGAAATGCCATTAATATCTTTTTCTGTGAAGACTGATGTAAAGTATTTATTCAACTTCTCTTACATTATTTTTTGTTCCCCATTATTATTTTTTCCAGACTCCTTCTTTTGGGGACCTCTGTTAATTTTGGGCTTTCTCTTCCTTTTTATGTATATAAAGGAACTCTTGCTGTCCATCTTGATATTACTTGCATGTTTACCCTCAAAGATTATTCTCTCCCCCTTTTTTGGTTATCTTTTGTGGATTTTTGAACATTTCCCAATTATCTGATTTATGCCTAATTTTTGCAAAATTGTACATTTTTTTCTTTCCATTTGATACTAACCTTAACCTCCCTGGTTAACCATGGCTGGCTTGTCCCTTTCTGAAAATCATAGCTTCCTAAAGCACAGAAAGAGACTCTTCGGTCCACCTTACTCATGCTGACTAGATATCCCAATCCCTAGTACCATTTACTAGCATTTGGCCTATATCCCTTTAAAACCTTCCTAGTCACGTACTCATTAAATGTTGCAATTGCACCAACCTCCATCACTTCCTCTGGCAGCTCATTCTATACACGTACCATCCTTTGCGTGCAAAATGTTGCTCCTCTGGTTCTTTTTAAATCTTTCCCCTTTCACCTTAAACTTATGTCCTCTAGTTTTGGACAGCCCCACCCTCAGAAAAAGATCTTGGCTATTCACCCTATCCCTGCCGCTTATGATTCAAAAACCTCTCGAAGGTCATCCCTCAGCCTCTGACACTCCACGGAATGTCAGAGCCTATTAAGCCTCTCCCTATAATTTAAACCCTCCTGTCCCGGCCTATACTTGTAAATCATTTTTGCAGCTTCACTATTTTAACAGCATCCTTCCTATATTAGGGTGACCAGAATTGTGTGCATTTTCCAAAAAAGGCCTCATCAATGTCCTGTACAGCTGCAATATGACATCGCAACTCCTGTACTCAATGTTCTGACCAATGAAGGCAAATATGTCAAGTCCCTTCTTCACTACCCTATCTACCTGTGACTGCACTTTCAAGGAACACTGCACCTGCATCCCTAGCAACACCCCTCAAGACTGGGATATGTCTTTGCTATGTGACTTGAAACATTTTCTTAAATGTGTACCAATTTGCCTCAACCATCTTTGCTGGTAAACTTGTTTCCTGATGAAGGGCTTTTGCCCGAAACGTCGATTCTCCTGCTCCTCCGATGTTACCTGACCTGCTGTGCTTTTCCAGCATCAGTCTAATCTAGCCTCTGATCTCCAGCATCTGCAGTCCTCCCTTTCGCCTTGTTTCCAGGTCCAGCCCAGCTAACTTTAACTCTTCCTTTACGTGTTCTTTTATTTAAGCTTAGCACAGTTGTTTCAGTCTTAGGTTCCTCCCTTTCAAACTGGATGCTGAATTTTATCATATTGTGGTCACTGTTTCCAAGGGAATTTATTAAGCTTAGTATTATTTATTAAATCTATCTCATTATACCTCACATGTGTAACTATTTCTCCATAATGGCTATAAGATCGTACCAAGTTACGTAGATTTGCGCCATTAATTCATTTTTGTGGTTGTAAATAGCTTGTGTATTCAAGTAAGAACTACTAATTTTGTATCTTTATCTTTTTCGTTTCAACCTTTGTCAGTACTTATTGCTGTTCTTTTTTGTTCTGTACATTCTGTCCCCTTCTGTCCCACTCGGTATTGTTATCAAAATAGCTGCTGAGTAACACAGTCATATTTTCTTATCACTATTTCCATTTTTTTCTTTATCCTCTTGGTTGATCAGAAGACCAAATAAGAGTTGGGTGCAGCAATCCTTGTCCTCGTTCCATCCTTTGGAGTTGCTGGTATAATCTCATGAGGATTTTTCCAATGATTGCCTGATATACATGTACTGAATTGCTGATATTCTGATTGGATGGAAACTCTTGGACACACTTGG
This sequence comes from Hemiscyllium ocellatum, assembly GCF_020745735.1. NCBI lineage: Eukaryota > Metazoa > Chordata > Chondrichthyes > Orectolobiformes > Hemiscylliidae > Hemiscyllium > Hemiscyllium ocellatum. The sequence continues at coordinate 16,132,748 of NC_083404.1, read as the reverse complement.
GATTAATTGGCAGCTCCGACTCCAGCTGTACCTTTTACATATCCACAATCCCAGTTTATATTGTGACATTTGAATTCCAGTGTTATTATCACTGTATAGCTTTTGTGCCTCTCTGTAAACTCCATACACAGGTGCTTCTCCAATCCTTTCCTAACAATTGGCAGCCTAGACAATAGATGTGTATTCATACCCTTATTGTTTTTAACACTGATCAGATAGATTTTGTCCTGGGACCCTTCGAATCACTTTCAGTCTTGAGTACTGTAACCTTTTCCTGAATAAATAATGCAACTGAATTTCCTTTCTTTCCTTCCTTATCTTTCTTAATACCTTGTAAACAGAAATATTTGACATAGGTTCCTATCTGCAGTGTTGTCCCAACATCTGTGCAGTTTTGGAAATAAACCTAACAGCAAGGTTTCCTTCAACACCAACTCCTGAGGACAGAGGCCAGAGACGGCTTATTTTCCCACTAAATTTTTTTCTTACTTCTGAGCACTTAAGGTCCAATTTGGAGAAGGCTGGGTTCTGCTCCATCTCCTGCCATGTTATGCATTTCTTCTCCACCTCATTGCTAGATGACTAGGAAAAAAATGTATGTGAGCACCCAACAGAGTTCCTTCAGGGCAGCTGAAACTTGGTTGCTTCCACCCAACATTCCAGTCAAATCCAACTGTAACACAAACATAAGCCCCAAAGTGTCAGATATATCGACAAAACGATTAGATCCTTTCCTCTATATCTTGAGACTCAACTGTGGGTGAATATATCAGTCTGAAATTATTTCTTTCTTTTGCTCCCACTGCATCTTAATGTTGTCCCAGATTCTGCAGTTGGAGTGGAGGGACCCTGCTCACAGTGCAACCATTGGTCCTGGAGGTTTGGTTGGGGGGGGTTACTATTTGTGACTGGATGACCCAGACACGCTAAAGGTCTTTTTACCAGAAGCAAGAGAACTTTCATAGGCTTGAGCTTCCAATGGTTAGATTGGTGCAGGTAGGGTGGAGGTGGAGGGCCCAATCAAGTAAAAAAAAGTATACTGAAAGGAGACTTCTGAGGGCCACGTCTGGTTGTGTCCCTACTGACACTGCCCTCTCTTCTCGTGAGGAAGGGCCACCTTGATTGCTTGCAAGTTCTCCATCCTCTTGTTGTCATTCTTTCTGTCCTGAGGACCAGTGGCTGGGAATGAAGTGCATCTTTAGCACACCCTGGAACTGCAGGGCCTGGCTTCTCATGGTAGCTGCCAACCTGTTCATCGAGGCAGACAATCACATACTTGGGGCAGGCCGATCCCCATAGGGTAGATGCCACATTTGGGCAATGAGGGTTATTTCCTCCAATGTACTTTACTGTTGTGAATGGGTGCCCTGATTTCCGACAGCGCACAGTCCTGTCCTGCATAGGGCTGAGCAGCTGCCTGGTCTCTGGCAGTGCTCTGAGTGCCTGGGTCCTGGGCAATGCTCCTTTAGCCAGCCGTTCAGCTGCTGAAGTGAGATGTTCACCAGGCTGTGCTCTCAATCTCTCTAAGCCTGACCTTCCCACCAAGGGGGCAGTATTGGGGTTGGTGGTGGAGATAAGGGGATTGCAGGAGGCAGCTTTGCCGATGTTTCATTCGAGGCCTCAGTGTTGTTATCAGCCAGCCCTCTGAGAAGACAAAGCCCATCACTGCAGACTCACATCCCCCTTAAGTAGCTAACTTTAAAATATGGTGCAGGCACCGGGATGGTAATCTTCCTGTGGATATCCTTTGGATTCAGTACTGTGTTGTACCTGGAGTGGCACATGGTAAGATGGATCTAAAATTAGACAAGAGAGTCTCCAAAGAGGTGGTGTGGGTAGTTGGTAAGATGCTGTGAGAAAACTTGCTGGGTCCCGTGGCAAACACTTTCTAAAAAGCCAGACACAACTGGTAATTAGCCAAAAAACTTAAGATTTACGTTTAAAACTTAAACCCTCTATTTCTCTCTCCACTAATGCTTCCTGAGTGTGTTTGTATTTAAGAGAATCGAGTGACTGAGCATTATTTTACTTGTTCTTGTCTTGTAGACAATGCTGCTTCATTATTATCTGTCCAAAGATGACCACTCGTACTTGGCTAAGTTACAGTGCTGCATTATTTGGAGAGAAACTTGTAGGTAATGACGATACCAGGTTCATATTGATATTGTCCTTCTTAGTTAGAAAGGCTGAAGAAGATAGAGATGTCTTCAATGTAGGGAAAGTCCCTGAGCTGAATTCATCTAAAGCTAAAATCAAAATATCATGTAGCTCCTGTGGTCAATAAATCAGTTTAAAAAAATCCTCAGTCTAATTATCTGCACTTAGTGCATGTTTTTCTACTTGACTGCAGGGGATAACTTTCTTCCTGCAAGGTAAAATACTTGCAAGTCTAATAAATATAAATGGAAAACAGAGCCGATTTTTCTGTCAGCCGTGCTGTTGTAAAAGGGGCAGTATTAGGGGTGGAAATGACAATGGCAGATCCACTTTTCTGTTTGCACTTGTCAAATGATTGATACCATTGACCCTCAGACCAGGACCAAGCAGCCTCGATGCCCTGTCGCTCCAAAAGGCCCTGCCAGCAATTCCCAAGGCAAAAAATTGGATTACCGCTGGATATAGGACTGGTCCCATGAAGTGGTGGTTCAGGGAGGCTCACTGATGATGTTACCGAGCATGGTGACGAAACGTCTGAAAACAAATCTGCTATCTCAGCGGGCAAATTTACATCCAGTACCTCAACCTGAGCTACAAATCTTTGCAAATATCGCAATGGATGCAATACACTAAAACTAGCCCGAAGATGGAAAATCAATGCTATCTGAATGAGTGCCACCGACGAACGACAATAATTCCTACAGGAATGCCTGAGGAATCAGGTATTGCCAAAATGTCTCAAGTACAAAGTACCGCTCAACACCCAACAAGCCAGAAGAATGTCAGCCGCAGGATGCTGAGAGAAATGATAAAGGATGCCCACAATCGACTGTACAAATACAATTGGGAAATTTCCTGTCAAAAAAACCTTATACACCAATGCAACAGAACATGAATGGAAAAGCATCAAACAACAGGAGACCAAGAAAAAGAAAGAACTATCCCAACTAGAAAAACTGGACAAGCTCACACAAAAGAACAACACAGATAATTCAGAAGCTTGGATTAAAAACCTATCAACAGACCACTAATAGACACGGAAAAAAGCCCTCCTAGTAAGAAGGATGAACTACAACTACAGAGACGTGAACAAAAAGGACTTCTGAGCAGCATTAGAATCAACCCTGAAAGACAACGGACTCACAGGAGACCATCAGATAGACAGTTGTACTAAGCTGGAAGAAGGAATCGAACACCCTCAACACACAGGAAAGGAAAGCCCTAGAAGAACTCAGAAAAGACAGAAACATTGTAATCCTATCTGCAGACAAAGGATGCATGACCATCATCCTAAACAGAACACAATACGTTGAACAGATGAACTCACTGCTTGCAGATACTGACACTTACCAACAGGTGGCGATAAAACTGACTTAACAGCTAGAAAACCGTATCACAGCTCCATTACAGAAGCTTCAGAAATCAGGCCCAATTAACAAGACAGAGCTCTAAAAAATGAAACCTGATGGATCCAACACACCCACCTCTACAGATTCCCTGAGGTACACAAACCAGGAGCTGCCCTCAGACCCACAGTCTCATTCCCTGGCACACTGACATACAGACTAGCAAAGGAGCTCCACTGAAAACTGAAATACCTAGTACAAGACACATGCCAATCCATTCACTCCACCAAGGATTTCTGAACATAATCAAAGACACCAAGATAGAAGAGGATGAAATTATGGTCTCCGTTTATATATCAGCCCTATTCACATCAATTAACATCAGCCTGGACAAAGAAACACTGACCGCACTACGAGACAAACCAAGGACACATACACCAGACAGCACCAACTTCATCAGCAAGGACAACATCCTCCGGCTAGTGGACCTGTGCCTCACTACCCACTTCACCTTCAATGACGAGACCTACAACAAATCAATGGAACACCAATGGGATCATCAATATCTGGCCTCTTAGCAGAATCAGACTCAAGCGAACAGCAACCTCCCCCATGATCCAACACAAACTTTGAGTCCGCTGTGTGGTTGACACCTTTGTCATCACAAAATGGAACAAATTAGAGGAAACCTACAACATCATCAGCAACATCCGTACTGGCATAAATTTCACAAAACAGGAGGAGAACAATAATAGACTCCCTTTCCTAGATGAACATGTGTTGCTGATTAAAGCACAGCAGGTCAGGCAGCATCCAAGGAATAGGAAATTCGACGTTTCCGGCATAAGCCCTTCATCAGGAATGAGGAGAGGGTGCCAGGCAGGCTAAGATAAAAGGTAGGGAGGAGGGACTTGGGGGAGGGGCGATGGAGATGTGATAGGTGGAAGGAGGTCAAGGTGAGGGTGATAGGCCAGAGTGGGGTGAGGGCGGAGAGGTTAGGAAGAAGATTGCAGGTTAGGAGGGCGGTGCTGAGTTGAGGGAACCGACTGAGACAAGGTGGGGGGAGGGGAAATGAGGAAACTGGAGAAATCTGAGTTCATCCCTTGTGGTTGGAGGGTTCCCAGGCGGAAGATGAGGCGCTCTTCCTCCAACCGTCGTGTTGTTATGTTTTGCCAGTGGAGGAGTCCAAGGACCTGCATGTCCTCGGTGGAGTGGGAGGGAGAGTTAAAGTGTTGAGCCACGGGGTGGTTGGGTTGGTTGGTCCGGGCGTCCCTGAGGTGTTCTCTGAATCGTTCCGCAAGTAGGCGGCCCGTCTCCCCAATGTAGAGGAGGCCACATCGGGTGCAGCGGATGCAATAGATGATGTGTGTGGAGGTACAGGTGAACTTGTGGTGGATATGGAAGGATCCCTTGGGGCCTTGGAGGGAAGTGAGAGAGGAGGTGTGGGCGCAAGTTTTACATTTCCTGCGGTTGCTGGGGAAGGTGCCGGGAGTGGAGGTTGGGTTGGTGGGGGGTGTGGACCTGACGAGGGAGTCACGAAGGGAGTGGTCTTTGTGGAACGCTGATAGGGGAGGGGAGGGAAATATATCCCTGGTGGTGGGGTCCGTTTGGAGGTGGCGGAAATGACGGCGGATGATACGTTGTATACGGAGGTTGGTGGGGTGGTAGGTGAGAACCAGTGGGGTTCTGTCATGGTGGCGGTTGGAGGAGCGGGGCTCAAGGGCGGAGGAGCGGGAAGTGGAGGAGATGCGGTGGAGGGCATCGTCGATCACGTTTGGGGGGAATCTGCGGTCCTTCAAGAAAGAGGCCATCTGGGCTGTGCGGTGTTGGAACTGGTCCTCCTGGGAGCAGATGCGGCGGAGACGAAGGAATTGGGAATATGGGATGGAGTTTTTACAGGGGGCAGGGTGGGAGGAGGTGTAGTCCAGATAGCTGTGGGAGTCAGTCGGTTTATAGTAGATGTCTGTGTTGAGTCGGTCGCCTGAGATAGAAATGGAAAGGTCTAGGAAGGGGAGGGAGGAGTCTGAGACAGTCCAGGTGAATTTGAGGTCGGGATGGAAGGTGTTAGTAAAGTTGATGAACTGTTCAACCTCCTCGTGGGAGCACGAGGCAGCGCCGATACAGTCATCGATGTAGCGGAGGAAAAGGTGGGGGGTGGTGCCAGTGTAGTTGCGGAAGATGGACTGTTCCACATATCCTACGAAGAGACAGGCATAGCTGGGGCCCATGCGGGTGCCCATGGCAACTCCTTTGGTTTGGAGGAAGTGGGAGGATTGAAAAGAGAAGTTATTCAGGGTGAGGACCAGTTCAGTCAGTCGAAGGAGGGTGTCAGTGGAAGGGTACTGGTTGGTGCGGCGGGAAAGGAAGAAGCGGAGGGCTTTGAGTCCTTCGTGATAGGGGATGGAGGTGTACAGGAACTGGATGTCCATCATGAAAATAAGGCGGTGGGGACCGGGGAAGCGAAAATCCTGGAGGAGGTGGAGGGCGTGGGTGGTGTCCCGAACGTAGGTGGGGAGTTCTTGGACTAAAGGGGACAGAACCGTGTCAAGGTATGCGGAGATGAGTTCGGTGGGGCAGTTCTTACCCGCCCTCGATCTATTTATAGCCAACTGCCGCCGCGACATTAACCGACTCAACCTGTCCACCCCTCTTCGCCACTCCAACCTCTCATCCTCAGAACGTGCAGCCCTCCACTCCCTCCGCTCCAATCCCAACCTCACCATCAAACCCGCAGACAAGGGAGGCGCGGTAGTAGTTTGGCGCACCGACCTTTATACCGCTGAGGCCAAACGCCAGCTCGTGGACACCTCCTCTTATCGCCCCCTCGACCACGACCCCACCTCCCACCACGAAACCATCATCTCCCAGACCATCCATAACCTCATCATGTCAGGGGATCTCCCATCCACCGCCTCCAACCTCATTGTCCCACAACCCCGCACCGCCCGTTTCTACCTCCTGCCCAAAATCCACAAACCTGAATGCCCTGGCCGACCCATTGTCTCAGCCTGCTCCTGCCCCACCGAACTCATCTCCGCATACCTTGACACGGTTCGTCCCCTTTAGTCCAAGAACTCCCCACCTACGTTCGGGACACCACCCACGCCCTCCACCTCCTCCAGGTTTTTCGCTTCCCCGGTCCTCAACGCCTTATTTTCATGATGGACATCCAGTCCCTGTACACCTCCATCCCCCATCACGAAGGACTCAAAGCCCTCCGCTTCTTCCTTTCCCGCCGCACCAACCAGTACCCTTCCATTGACACCCTCCTTCGACTGACTGAACTGGTCCTCACCCTGAATAACTTCTCTTTTCAATCCTCCCACTTCCTCCAAACTAAAGGAGTTGCCATGGGCACCCGCATGGGCCCCAGCTATGCCTGTCTCTTCGTAGGATATGTGGAACAGTCCATCTTCCGCAACTACACTGGCACCACCCCCCACCTTTTCCTCCGCTACATCGATGACTGTATCGGCGCTGCCTCGTGCTCCCACGAGGAGGTTGAACAGTTCATCAACTTTACTAACACCTTCCATCCCGACCTCAAATTCACCTGGACTGTCTCAGACTCCTCCCTCCCCTTCCTAGACCTTTCCATTTCTATCTCAGGCGACCGACTCAACACAGACATCTACTATAAACCGACTGACTCCCACAGCTATCTGGACTACACCTCCTCCCACCCTGCCCCCTGTAAAAACTCCATCCCATATTCCCAATTCCTTCGTCTCCACCGCATCTGCTCCCAGGAGGACCAGTTCCAATACCGCACAGCCCAGATGGCCTCCTTCTTGAAGGACCGCAGATTCCCCCAAACGTGATCGACGATGCCCTCCACCGCATCTCCTCCACTTCCCACTCCTCCGCCCTTGAGCCCCGCTCCTCCAACGCCACCAAGACAGAACCCCACTGGTTCTTACCCACCACCCCACCAACCTCCGTATACAACGTATCATCCGCCGTCATTTCCGCCACCTCCAAACGGACCCCACCACCAGGGATATATTTCCCTCCCCTCCCCTATCAGCGTTCCGCAAAGACCACTCCCTTCGTGACTCCCTCGTCAGGTCCACACCCCCCACCAACCCAACCTCCACTCCCGGCACCTTCCCCTGCAACTGCAGGAAATGTAAAACTTGCGCCCACACCTCCTCTCTCACTTCCCTCCAAGGCCCCAAGGGATCCTTCCATATCCGCCACAAGTTCACCTGTACCTCCACACACATCACCTATTGCATCCGCTGCACCCGATGTGGCCTCCTCTACATTGGGGAGACGGGCCGCCTACTTGCGGAACGCTTCAGAGAACACCTCAGGGACGCCCGGACCAACCAACCCAACCACCCCGTGGCTCAACACTTTAACTCTCCCTCCCACTCCACCGAGGACATGCAGGTCCTTGGACTCCTCCACCGGCAAAACATAACAACACGACGGTTGGAGGAAGAGCGCCTCATCTTCCGCTGGGAACCCTCCAACCACAAGGGATGAACTCAGATTTCTCCAGTTTCCTCATTTCCCCTCCCCCCACCTTGTCTCAGTCGGTTCCCTCAACTCAGCACCGCCCTCCTAACCTGCAATCTTCTTCCTAACCTCTCCGCCCCCACCCCACTCCGGCCTATCACCCTCACCTTGACCTCCTTCCACCTATCACATCTCCATCGCCCCTCCCCCAAGTCCCTCCTTCCTACCTTTTATCTTAGCCTGCCTGGCACCCTCTCCTCATTCCTGATGAAGGGCTTATGCCCGAAACGTCGAATTTCCTATTCCTTGGATGCTGCCTGACCTGCTGTGCTTTAATCAGCAACACATGTTCAACTGTGATCTCCAGCATCTGCAGACCTCATTTTTTATCCCTTTCCTAGATGTCACAGTTAATGGAGAACTGCAGACCAGCATCTTTTGGAAAGCAACACACACAGATCAGATACTTAACTATGAAAGCAGTCATCCCAACACCCACAATTGGAGCTCCAACAGGACATTATTTATAAGGGCCACAACACACTGCAGTACCCAGGAACTACGAGCAGTAGTAGAAAAATACCTGTACAGCATATTCAAGAAAAATGAGTACCCAGTGAACACAGTCTGCTGATTCTTAAACAACAAACCCAGAAAAGTCGACACAACATGCCCGGAAAGTTAGCTACACGACCACACATCAACAACATCTCAGTGATGACTACCAGACTACTCTGACCCTTTCAGATCAATGCAGCCCACAAATCCACGAACACACTGACCTAAAGGACCCTATACCAACAACCAGCAAAACAAATGCCATTTACAAAATACCCTGCAAGGACTGGAACAAGCACTCTGTCGGACAGACAGGCTGGAAACTAGCCACCAGGATACATGAACACCAACCAGCCACAAAAAGACAAACCCACTATCACATGTACAGACAATGAAGGGCACCACTTCAACTGGGATGACACATCCATCCTAGGACACGCTAAACAGAGACACATATAGGAATTCCTTGAAGCCTGGCATTGAAGCCAGAAGGTAAAAACAATGACTGCAGATGCTGGAAACCAGATTCTGGGTTAGTGGTGCTGGATGAGCGCAGCAGTTCATCCAGCATCCAAAGTGCGGCGAAGTCGACGTTTCGGGCAAAAGCCCTTCATCAGGTCTTTTGCCCGAAACGTCGATTTCGCTGCACTTTGGATGCTGCCTGAACTGCAGTGCTCATCCAGCACCACTGATCCAGATTCAAGCCAGAACTCCATCAATAAACATATGATTTGGACCCCATTTACGTACCTCTGAGATAAAGAGCCAGAATTGATAGCACCCACTTTAACAGACCATGACACAGAAATAGAAAGCAGAACTGAATAGCAGCGCATCACCAGAACTCACTGATGATGTCACCCAGCATGGTGACAAAACGTCTGAAAACAAACCTGCTAGCTCAGTGAGCAAATTTACAACCACAATCTGTAACTTTGAGTGTTATTAAAAGGTATCCACCTGAAATATTTTGTTTTACCTCAAAACACGTCTACCATCCTGCAAAAAGGAGAGCATCATAATGTCTTGGCTGCCAATGTAAATTGTAATATTTGTGAAACATATTGATACATTTTTCAATGGCAAACTGTCAAGATTTTGCCTGGTGGGCTGATTAGTCAGCACAGTTGAATGAGGTCTAAGTACTAAAGTAGTCTGAAGCTTTCACATACACTGTCATTTGTTTCCTGAGCATTAGAACATCGGCTAAAGTGAAAGTAACTAAAGACCAGAACTAAAGTAAAAATGACACAAGGGACCCAACTGAGTCAGAATCTTGGCAGTTAAAGACCTATTTCTTCTTCTTAGGCAGCTCCTCAGAATTGAGGATGACTTGCTTCTATTCCAGTTGAGCATGTTCTATGATATCTAACAAGTACAATCTGTTGACTCTACAACATGTAATGGATGAGTTGCTGAGGGATGGTGTGTGCTCTTTCTTACTTGCACTTTGCCTCCATGAGCACTCATCTCTTGCAATATCCATTGATTTCATTCCCATATGCTCCTTCTCCATTTTGGGCAGTGAGGCCAGGGATTCCCATGAATCAATGAATGTGTTGGATCTCTTTGGGGAAGCTTTGAGAACATCATTAAAGCGTTTCCTACGTTTCACGGAGATTTTCCCCTGTGATGAAGCACAGAGTAGGCTGTTGTTTCAGGATTTAAGTGACAGCTATGTGAATAGTGCGACCTAACCATCAAAGCTAGTTTTGGGTGGGTCATGCAACTTAGTCACCAGCATATCAAAACACGAACCACCTGCTTCACATTGGAGTTGATAAAATGGAAACACATACATGCAGAAGCACAAAAATAAAGGGCAATTCCTTCCAGTACGTGCTATCTTATTATCATGGATCACTCACATAAATCAACTCTTTTCTTGTCTGAACAGTGACAAATTCAAATGATTTGTCTGAGGCATCACAGTCCCAAAGTCCCTATGGAACAGTAAAGCCTGTCACTTACTATGGGAAAGAGCTTGGACACAGTTCACTTTGCGTTCATGGGTCAGTCCTTCTGTTCTCTTCTTGTGAAGAGTGTAAATAGCTTGAAGGTCACTATACACTAGAGAAATGTGAATTTCATTTCCTGTTCGGTCATTAAAGTGCAATTTGTATCACCTATAAAATAGCTGCATTGGAAAACATTTTAAAATCGAGGGAATGAATCCTGTGAATTATTGCTACATTGTGACTTAAGATCCTGACATAGGGATTTTTTGTTTAAAGAGCAGGCTGCAAGCTACAGCTCAAGAGAATTCACAACAACTGTTTTATTTTAAAAAATGATGATCTACATTTTATTCCACCCGGAGGAAAATGATCAGAGTTTGTAGGTTAAACATCACAAATATGATGATCTATTGTTTGTTCAATTCCGAGCAGATGGGGCCAATACCTTGTGTGACAACAGCACCATTATAAGCATGTTCATGAATAACCGGTTTTTAATTTAGTGGATACCACTAACCAGACACATATTTTTGGCAAAATCATTTGCTATTCTGAACAGTTGGAGATATTGTCTGCTTCCCATATAGATTTAATTTTTACATGTGTTATTGCTTTTTGCCTTATCATCAGGAAAAGATTTCTTTAAACAATTATGTGTTTCTATCAACAGAGTTAACTGATCCAGCATTCACAAACTGTTAGAGTGAAAACAGAGGTCAATATTGAATATTTGGAGTTAATGCAGAAAAACTTGGAAATATGACAGAGTTGTCAATACTTAAAGGAAAATGTAATATTCTTGCATATTCTCCATATCACAGCATTTTTGTTTTGTATTTCTTGAAGTTGTTGTGTATTCACTTCAAACCTTTAAAATATTTTTCACAGGAGGTATTGTATATTTTCTCTTTGAAGTGAAAAACAAACTTGCTTGCTGACTTAGAGCTTTACTCAGAGCTGCTGTTGCAACCTTGAAATGAATATACTTATATAACTGTGAAGCTTTCTCTACTTATAAATTTATTCAACAGAAGGAAGAAAGAGGTTTTACATTTGTACTTGAATGTCAATTTTCATCCGCTCCGTTGCTACTTCCGTATAACATTAGAAAGAAAGTGTTCTGACTGTAGCTCTAAAACCAAGTTCTAATCAGACTGAGACAACTTCCTCGTTTACATATTCCCTCAGAAACATGAAGAAATGCGAGCATAATGTCACTACATGCTGACAGCAGCACAAAGTCATTGGTTGGGAGTATCTCATTTAATTTTCAAAAGGAGAGGAAAAAGATGCATGCACAGCATATTGCATGAAGCACTGGAAAATAGCCTGCAGCAAGTGGGTTGTGATTTTCTACTCAAGTACCTTCTCATGTTTTGCTGATGAGATATATACCAGCTCCTCTTGTCTGGTGTGGCATGTTTCTCATCCAACATCTGACGTAAAAGCAGCAGCTTCTTTTGCTGGTTACTTCAAAGAAATCAGAGACACTAACTACAAAAATCTTACTGTTTTGCCTCATTTAAGGATGGATTTTATTTACAAATTGGAATATGTATTCACAGCCTACAGTACATGCGATGATGGGTGTGTGTTTAGCCATTAACAATCAGCATACCAATTGTCAGTTCTGATAAAGGGTCTCATTGAAAATATTAATTCACCATTTTTTCTTCAGCTGTTGGTTGATCCTCATGTGATTTCCAGTTTTTGTTTCATGCTTAGCCTCTGCACTTCTTCTTATCAAATCTCAATGAAGAATTTGTGTTATGGCATCACTTTCAGCTTTCGTTGAGCCTTTAACCAAATTCATTTTTTCCTTTCTAATGACCATTCAATCAAAGTGGAGTAAAGTTATAGAACTGATTAAAGGAGTGATTTTATAATTAGCATTATTACTGATAGAATTACTGACATTACACTCCATCATTGGTAATTTGTAAAATAATAATGTATAATTTAAAAGAGCAGATCTAAGAAATTATGTCAGTTGCCTACTGGGAATACCATTTTTCAGATGCATGCAATTGGCAGCCTCCAGTTTGGGTGTTTCATTTAGTATGGATATGAACAGATACAACGGCTCACTTTTTTCCCCCTTTATTCCACTGAATCCGGAACAATGTGAGTTTGGTCACATAAGGGAAATAATTCCTTAATTGATAAAAACATTTTTAAAAGTACTCCTTTGATGAATAAAGATTTATAATTTAGGAGTAAATAATTTTTAAAATAATCACACTTAGCTCTCATACTGACCTCTTGTGTCACTAAGGAACTTGTTCGAGCATTCATCATCAATGTCAAGTCATAGAGTTATAGAGTCATAGAGATGTACAGCCTGGAAACAGACCAAACAGGTCCAATTCGTCCATGCCGACCAGATATCCCAACCCTATCTAGTCCCACCTGCCAGCACCCGGCCCATAGCCCTCAAAACCCTTCCTCTTCATATACCTGTCCAAATGCCTCTTAAATGTTGCAATTGTACCAGCCTCCACCACATCCTCTGGCAGTTCATTCCATACATGTACCACTCTTTGCGTGAAAAAGTTGCCCCTTAGGTCTCTTTTATATCTTTCCCCTCTCACCCTAAACCTATGCCCTCTAGTTCTAGACTCCCTGACCCCAGGGAAAATACTTTGCCTCTTTACCCTATCCATGCCCCTCATAATTTTGTAAACCTCTATCAGGTCACCCCTCAGCCTCCGATGCCCCAGGGAAAACAGCCCCAGCCTGTTCAGCCTCTCCCTGTAGCTCAAATCCTCCAACCCTGGCAACATCCTTGTAAATCTTTTCTGAACCCTTTCAAGTTTCACAACATCTTTCCGATAGGAAGGAGACCAGAATTGCACGCAATATTCCAACAGTGGCCTCACTAATGTCCTGTACAGCCGCAACCTGACCTCCCAACTCCTGAACTCAATACTCTGACAAATAAAGGAAAGCATACCAAACGCCTTCTTCATTATCCTATCTACCTGCAACTCCACTTTAAAGGAGCTATGAACCTGCACTCCAAGGTCTCTTTGTTCAGCAACACTCCCTAGGACCTTACCATTAAGTGTATGAGTCCTGCTAAGATTTGCTTTCCCAAAATACAGCATTTATCTTGCACTTATTTGAATTAAACTCCATCTGCCACTTCTCAGTCCATTGGCCCATTTGGTCCAGATCCTGTTGTAATCAGAGGTAACCCTCTTCGTTGTCCACTACACCTCCAATTTTGGTGTCATCTGCAAACTTACTAACTGTACCTCTTATGTTCACATCCAAATCACTTTTTATTTTTCTGTTTCCTGTTGAGAAAGCTCTGTGTATGTTTCCACTTAAAATATGTTTTTGGAAATTATTAAATGCAACTTGGTCCATTTGAAATACAATGTCTCATTAATGTATTCCACAAGTTGTGACATATATAATGGGAAAGTTTTGAGGAAGATGATGCAGCTAACTTGGAGAAGATAATCTTTTTACCACTTCAAACCTGAATGGCTAGAAGGCCAAAATTAATTTTCCTGCCATCGCAAAATTTCAGGCAATAACAAGTGAAATTCTATACTTTCTATCTATATGCACACATATAGACTGAAGAACATATATATATTTTTTAAAAATGGATGAATCGAATGCAGAGAAGCTTGCAGGTGAATCAAAGCTTATTCTACATAAAATAGGATGTTCTCATGAGCTGAAAATAGGTCCTGTGCAAGAGAATCATGTGACACAAATAACATGTCAGGGAACCACAGGGAACCAGAGCTATAGTAGAAAGCCACTGGTCAATTTATTTCATGTTCTCTAACTCAGAATTCCAGTATAAATCATGTTGTCTCAAGGTGCAGATGTTATTTTACTGCACAAGTTCAATGGATGTTGAGATGGTCCTATTATGGGTGATATTACAGGCATCTATTTGTTTTGAACTGAATGTGAAGAGTTCAGTGATCACCAGAATAATGAATAAGAAATGTGCATCTTTGCAGTAAGTTGTTAACCCAAAGGTAAATATTTCACTAAAGATATATCTGACCCCTTCAAAGGACTTGATGGTAGAACATGTTTTGAAGTATTTTTCTGGCTTTGATTTAAAGATGGATAGTTAATTGGTGGAAATTGAGTTGGATGAATTGCTTTGTGTCAATGAAATGCTTGATGGCTTAAGTAATTGAACCAGTGAAAGACATTGGACAAATCATGGCATCATGAGTTACGTGGATTTAATTTAGTTAGTGCTTTATTTTTCTGTAAACTATCAAGTCTCATTATGTCATGATAGAAACTGGTAGATTTCTGCAATTAAATGCACATCGATCCAACTGAGCTGCCATCCAGCAATTTCAGGATACCCTGTGCTGTATATACATAAAAAACATATGGGAGACAAACATTTTCTATGGGAAGTCAAGAGGGGCGATTAGACTTCAGTACAGTAACTTAACAAATAGAACAGAACTAATTGGGGTGGGAATTAAAACAGGAATAACAACATATCTGTACTAGTAATAAAGAGGTGGCACCATCTAGGCAATCGAGTGCAGGGGTCACAAGTTACCCGAGGTGCTCAGCATGCCTGGCAAATGCAAATGACGCTGGAAAACTATACACAGGTTCTTGGGACCCACTTCCAGTTCATGGTAGTAGAAGCAGCCAAACCATAATGCAAAACATCAGTAGTCCTCCAGACATTACACATTTACACAGATGTCAAAGGAAAGAGCTGAAAATGTGTTGCTGGAAAAGCGCAGCAGGTCAGGCAGCATCCAAGGAACAGGAAATTCGACGTTTCCTGTCGAATTTCCTGTTCCTTGGATGCTGCCTGACCTCCTGCGCTTTTCCAGCAACACATTTTCAGCTCTGATCTCCAGCATCTGCAGTCCTCACTTTCTCCTGTCAAAAGAAAGACCATAGTTCAATGTTTTCAACAAAAAAAATCAGCCAATTTCTGCTCTTTTGCCCAAGAATCCTATGCAATGTTACAGTATCAATGTTATTTATGCATTCATGTCTCAGTTGAAAATAAAAGGTAAATGTATTTAAATTATTCTAAAAGTCACAAAGTATAAAGACTTTCTTTTTACTTTCTGAGTATTTTTAATTATGGACTAAGAAAAGAGCTGTATTAAAAAAGAAACAAGGATAGTTAAATGATTGCTACACACTTTAAAAGCAAATAACCTGACACTCATTATAAGCACCATTTACACAGCTGCTTGTTTGAGCAGGAGTTAAAGTGTGGTTCCAGGTGAACTAGAGCTGACAAATTGTGTACAGATGGAGATTTGCTCTGCATAAATAGCTCACTGGTCTGTGAACTAGTGATCAGTTATCAATGGCAAAGACTTCTGCTTATCATGAGCCAAATGATTGATTCTCAGATAGCTGAACAGCTTGGGGCTGTGTATCAGATATACAGAAGGCTTCAGGTTTCTACCAGCTCAGGAGCTCTCCCTATTTATTGCATTAAAAGCCTGAAGAAACTCAATTAACCTTGCCTTCAGCAGTTGTTGTAAGCTAAGATATTTAATTGATAAGCCAGAGATGCTTTATAAGTGAGTGATGAAGAGCTTATGCTCAAAACATCAACTGTCCTGCTCCATGGATGCTGCCTGACCTGCTGTGCTTTTCCAGCACCACACTTTTTGACACTGATCTCCAGCACCTGCAGTCCTCACTTTCTCCCAAGTTTAAAAAGTGTACCAACCATTGCATGCCTGTTACAAACCAGTGGAAGTCTAGAGAAGGGTGAATGAGAAGCAATATTCTGATCTCAACAAGAATCACATGAAAAATCCCAGAAATAAATACACTACCCTGCCTGTCTTTCCTTCCATCCTTAACACTCCAGAGGGTTAGATAGGGTGGACAGGGAGAGCCTTTTTCCAAGTATGGGGACAGCAAACACGAGGGGACACAACTTTAAAGTGAGGGGAGATAGGTATAAGACAGATGTCAGAGGTAGTTTCTTTACTCAGAGAGTAGTAAGGGTATGGAATGCTTTGCCTGCAATGGTAGTAGATTCGCCAAGTTTAAGTGCATTTAAATCGTCATTGGACAGGCATATGGACGTACATGGAATAGTGTAGGTGAGATGGGCTTCAGATTAGTATGACAAGGCAGTGCAACATCGAGGGCCGAAGGGCCTGTACTGCGCTGTAATGTTCTCTGTTCTATGTTCTATGTTCCAGCACTCATTTTTCTGTTTTGCGTTTGTTTGTATGTGTGTGTGTGCATGTATGTGCATGCATGTATGTGTGTCTGTAAATTGCAGTTGAAAAGGGGATTAGAACATTAATTAATACAGTTAAATGCTGATCATTCATAGTTATCTACCTGTTACTAGACTTCAGTTACTTGTAATAAATAGTATTTTTTGTTAAGTAGAGTCATCAGGTCCATGCTTTCTGCCAACCTACGTTTAAAAGATGCATAAATTACAAACTGTGCATGCGTTTTTAAAATCTTTAACTTCTGTGATGAGTCCAGAAGTAGCAGGGTTTGATTTTCAGTGTAGTACTGCAGTGAAACATGGCAAAATAAACCAACTTTATTCAATAGAATCTTATACTGGATCAGAAGGAGCAGTAATACAAAACTGGTACCTGAACAAATAATAATTGTTGAATTCAGCATAAGGTTTCTCTGTCAACTCTACACAGTGAAATGATAGAAAACCGAATAAAGTTTTTACCTTTTTTTCAAGTAAAATTATATAATTCTCAATAAATGCAGAAAGACTGGAAACCTGCGGGTGGGGGGAGCGGAGGGGTCAGTTACTTAAAAGAAAAACATCATTAACTGTATGCATTACTATGATTGCAAATTCAAAAAAAAAGCTTTGATCTTCTACTGCATAATTACAAGATAAATGCTAAGAAGTTGAATTCCTTTATGAATCTGTTAGAAGGAACACACCCAACCATTTGGGGCAGAATCTTCTGGAATTAGTTAATCCAAACTGACTGATTGCTTCGCTTCAAGTGAAATGAGTCATAGTAAGAAGAGTAGGGAAGTTTCCCAATGTCCCAACTAATATTCATCTAACACCATCTTAACTGGCTACTTATCTCAGTTGTTGTTCAGGCCATTAGCTGGGAATATATTAGTATCAGGTTTAGGCTCGAGAACCCTTTGGTCATAAAGGGCTGGAAATCATACTTGTGCATATTAATGAACATTTATTGAAAATCTAAATAATTTACAGCGATAAACTTTAGCAGGACCTCATTAGAATTGTCTTCCTTCAGATTTCAAATCAAGGTGATAGTACGTTTGCAGATGACACCACAATTGGAGGTGTAGTGGACAGTAAAAAAGGTTACCTCAGATTACAACAGGATCTTGATCAGATGGGCCAATGGGCTGAGAAGTGGCAGATAGAGTTTAATTCAGATAAGTGCGAGGTACTGCATTTTGGGAAAGCAAATCTTAGCAGGACTTATACACTTAATAGTAAGGTCCTAGAGAGTGTTGCTGAACAAAGAGACCTTGGAGTGCAGATTCATAGCTCCTTTAAAGTGGAGTTGTAGGTAGATAGGATAGTGAAGAAGGTATTTGGTATGCTTTCCTTTATCAGTCAGAACATTGAGTACAGGAGTTGAGAGGTCATGTTGCAGCTGTACAGGACATTGGTTCAGCCACTTTTGGAATATTGCATGTAATTCTGGTCACCTTCCTATCAGAAAGATGTTGTGAAACTTGAAAGGGTTCAGAAAAGATTTACAAGGATGTTGCCAGGGTTGGAGGATTTGAGCTATAGGGAAAGGTTGAACAGGCTGGGGCTGTTTTTCCTGGAGTGTCGGAGGCTGAGGGGTGACCTTATAGAGGTTTACAAAATTACAAGGGGCATGGATAGGGTAAATAGACAAAGTATTTTCCCTGGGATGGGGGAGTCCAGAACTAGAGGGCATAGGCTTAGGGTGAGAGGGGAAAGATATAAAAGAGACCTAAGGGGCAACTTCTTCATGCAGAGAGTGGTACATATATGGAATGAGCTGCCAGAGGAAGTGGTGGAGGCTGGTACAATTACAACATTTAAGAGGCATTTGGACAGGTATATGAATAGGAAGGGTTTGGAGGGACATGGGCCAGGTGCTGGCAGGTGGGACTAGATTGGGTTGGGATAACTGGTCGGCATGGACTGGTTGAACCGAAGGGTCTGTTTCCATGCTGTGCATCTCTGTGACTCTATGACTCTATGCACTCTAGCTTTTAACATTACAGATGTTAACCTTTTCGGCTACACCCTTGCATGTCTTTAATTTAGCCGATAAAGTACTGACTTTATAAAATCCTGTGCTTACCCAAATCATCCCATTCTCCCATCTATAATAAATGCCTCTGTAATTTCTAATCACCGGACTTGATTTCAAATTCAGGGCTATCTGGCTACAGTTAGATTGGAGATCAAAGGAAATACCTTTAATTTTGTTACTACTTAAAATAAAGGTGTTATTGCATCAGACTGTGTGACTGCATTCTATTCATCTTGGTCACTTTTATGAAAACTATGCTGATGCTCTTTTTCAGCAAAGGTATCAGGGTTGATATTGCTTCCAGTCTTCAACAGTAAAACAAGGTTCAGGAACCCTTCCTGCAACAACCCATTGATATCAGGTGCATTTTGATCTTTATTCTTCTCCATTTCTTCCTGCAGAGCAAATTGTGGTCTAAAATGTCATCTTGCTGGTCACTTTCATTCCTACTTTCCCTGCTTCTTTCAATTTCTCTTCAAAGGGAAATGAAAGATCTATGATAGCCTCCTGTGGTCCTAGTGATGGAGTTTCTTCAATGAACACTGATTCAGCACATATAGAGTCAATTTGAATTTCTTCTGCAGCTAGTGAATAAAGAAGATTCAAAGCCAAGAACCCTGCTGAATAGGACTGACATTTAAAGCATCTTTCTTATATTAAAATGTAGCATGCATCTGCCCTCACACGTTGAGTATAATATTCCCTGCACAATGAAGTTGAATTGAAGATGGTTGGAGAAATTCAGTCTTTAGCCATTTTGTTATCTCAGAAATAATGATTTATTTGTGTTTCAAATTCTACCATTCCCATCCATCCCTGATAACTACCGGTCCACTTACCTACCAAAAACCGACCTATATCTGCTCTAAGATTATTCAATGACCCTGAATCCACCATCTTCTGAGGCAGCATGCTCCAAGGTCACAGAACATCTTGAGAAAAAGAAATCTACTAATCTCTGTCTTAAAAGATTTACATTTCATTTTAAAACAGTGTCCCATAGTTGTGAACTCAGTACTATAGGTCTTCTCTTTCAATTTGAAACCACCCCAACTTGCTTAATTATCCAAGAATGATGCACCCTTCTCATAACATCTTTTTCTTTCAAAGAAATATGTATTTGTTAAATTATGAAATATCCCCCTAAATATTATCCACTGCGTCTCTGCTTTCTAACCGTCAATCAAATCACCACTCACGCTTCTAAAGTTTTATGGAAACAAACCCAGCCTGTCCAATCATTCTCCATAAAACAACCTCCTCATTCTAGGAATCAATCTAGGAGTAAATTCCCCTCTGCACCTTTCCTTCCTACTTCAAGAATTCTGATAAAGCTTCATCCAGGGGCCCCAATCTTTTATGAGTGCCCCTCTCAAAATCGTAGATTAGCAATTATCAGCATGCCAGGACAGGACTTCAAGGATTCCTTTGGTTCATGGCTGCACCAACTGAATTTAGCTCAATCTATTATAGGATTGTGCAATTAAATAAATGAAATTCAAATGCTGAAATTAACACCATCATAATTGGCAGTTGTTTATTTGATGCTTGCCTGATCAGAGTGGCATTGATTTTGCTGCCCATTTGATCACACAGATACTCTGACCGGAACACATGGACAGTCACCGGAGGCTGGAATCAAACCCAGGTCCCTGGTGCTGTGAGGCAACAGTGCTGACACTGAGACACAGTGTTTATTACTCAAAGTCCTGCTTGTTCTGGTTCGTGTTCTGGAAAGCCTTTTGGCGAAAATTGCTTCTGAATGATGGCAGCTTCACTCTAAATGTGCCTTTGCCCCTATGAACTGTGTATGTGCAAAATCTATTCACTATGTCCTGGCAAAAATTGCGGGTACTGTACACACAAACACATGGGTTAGGAGCAAGGATAATCCCCCAGCCCCTTGACGCTGGTCCTTCAATGATTAAGATTTTAGCTTACTCGATCACTCCACATTCTCCATGATAACGTTTCACCCATTTGCTTATCAAGAACTTATCAACGTCAGGCATTAAAATATTTACAGACTCTCCTTCTGTCACCTTTGGAGGAAGAGAGTTTCAAAGATTACAATCCTCTGTTAAAACAAAGTTGTCTTCATCTCTTTCTTAAATGCACCATTCCTAATTTTCAAACAGTGATCCCTAATCTTGGTTTCTTTCACAGGAAAATCCTTCTTAATAAGATAACACATCCATTCAGGTATTGGTCTAGTAAACTTATTCTGAACTGTTTTCAAGGCACGTGAATCCTTTCTTAAATCAGGTGAACAGTATTCCAGAAGTGGAAACCTTCTTCACTGTCCACTACACCTCCATTTTTGGTGTAATCTGCAAACTTACTAACTATATCTCCTATGTTTGCAACCAAATCATTTATATAAATGACAAAAAGCAGTGAACCCAGCACTGAAACTTGTGGCACCCCACTGGTCACAGGCCTTCAGTATCAATCCCAGCTAACTCCATGTTGCCCATTGTCTGTGACTCCCATGTCACTCCATGGAATGCCCAAATCCCATTGTGGTGTTCTCTGCCATATCCCAAAGGCTCATGCTTGCTCCAAATCCATTCCATGCCATTTTGAATCTTCCAAACCCCCTATGCTTAATATATGCTTTGTGCATCCTACCATCTAAATCAGTAGTCCCCCTTATTCTGGCCTGTCTTCTTCATATTTCACTGTAACTCCCATCCCATGCACCTTCCACCTCCGTATTTCCTTTCCAAACCCCTAAGCATTCTCAATGCCCAATCACCTGTTACGCAGTATGTCCAAAATTCACCCAGATGATAGCAGTGGGAAGTTTTTGAAATGCACAAGAAAATTTTAAAACATCACAATTATCTAATTAAGGAGAAGTTGAAAAGATGCCCTTCATGGGAGCTCATAAAACTGTCAATCAGACACACAGCTACTGAGCATTAGGGAAAAGAAAAACTATCTCTACCCAATTTGTGTTAATATGTCCAAATATGGAAACAGCCATTCAAAAACCTCTTTTAAACATTTAAAATTATTATCTGCTCATAGAACCATCAATCAAAAAAGCATGCCATCTCTTCCATGGTTGTACACATAAATTCTGCTGAGTTAAATCCATTAACGTTCATTATCACAGTTACCTGGTGGGTTTCACGCAATCTTCAGGAAACTACTTAGCTTGTCAAAAATACTAGTAACAAGGAATTTTACATTTACAGCAGACATTTCAATGACAATTCTGATATCACTCAGATGGTCCATCATGCATCCTGCCCTGTGAAAAATGGCAGGAAGTTCAAGTTTGCACCAAGCCCCGCACCTCAAATTGAAGTTCCCTCAAAATCTGACCTCAGCTGGAGCACTGTATCCAGGTGCAGACACCACACTTTAGCAACATTGCAAGACAGAGTGCAGAAAAGATTCATTGAAATGTTTCCAGGAATAATAAACTTCAACTGTAAGGATAGATTGAAGAAGTTGAGATGGTATTTGGAATCTGGAATGGGTAGAAAGGAAGAAACTGTTGAAAAGAATTGAGAATGAGAAGTCAGAGATTTTAAGTAACTCACAAAAGAAGCAATGGAGAAGGGCGGGCAATTTCTTTTCCTACACTGAATGGTTCGGCTCTAGAATTTTATTAAATTCATCATGGCATCTGGATGTTACTGACCAGGCCAGTATTTATTCCCCATATATGATGTTGAGCTACCTTTATGAACCATTTCAATCTTGCAGCTGTAGGGCCACCTATAGTGCTGTTTTCGAAAGGAGTTCCAGTGAGAGTGAAGGAATGTGATATATTTCCAAGTAAGAATGGCAAGTGGTTTGGAGAGAATCTTGCAAATTATGATGTTCTCATGCATCTGCTGCCCTTGTCTGTCTAGATGGTGAAGGCCACAGGTTTGGAAGTTTCTATTGGAGGAGCCTTAGTGAGCTAGTGCAGTGCATTTATAGATGATACATACCAATGTTATTCAGTGGCTGTGTGGGATAGAATTGAACAATAAAGGTGGGGGATAAGTTGCCAAACAAGCTGGCTCATTTACTGTCAGTGGTGTCAATTTTCTTGAGTATTATTATCCTCATCCAAGAAAATGGAGAGTATTCCTGCAGATTACTGATCTGTGCTTTGACGGTAGTGGTAAGACACTGGAGAAACAGGAGATGATTTGCTTGTCACAGGATTCCCAGCTTCTGATCTGCTCTAGTAATGACAATTTTTTATTGATGGTCCAGTTCAGTTTCTGCTCGAAGGTAACCTCCAGGATGTTAATATTGAGGACATTCAGGGATGGTAATGTCATTGAATATCAAGGGACAATGGGTGGACTCTCTTGTGTTGAAGATGATCAGTGCGTGGCACGTGTGTACATATGAACATTAATTGCTAAATACTAAACTCAAGACTGGATATTGTCCAGGTCTTGTAGTATATGGACTCAGACTCCTTCAATATATGGAGAAACTTGAATTGTGCTTAACTTTGTGTGGTCATCTCTGAATATCCCCACATCTGACCTTTTTCAAAAAGTTATTCAGAGGATATAGGCCAGCGTTTATTATCCTTCCCTAATTGCCCTGGACAAGGTGGTGGTGAACTGTCTTACTGTCATAGAGTCATAGAGATGTAGAGCACGGAAACAGTCCCTTTGGTCAACCCGTCCATGCCAACCAGATATCCCAACCCAATCTAGTATCACCTGCCAGCACCAGGCCCATATCCCTCCAGCTGCAGAGCATTTACAATTTATTTGTATTGGTACACCAACAATTCTGCTAGGGAGAACTTTGAATTAGCAACACTGTAAGAAACATGTTACATTCCCAAGCATGTTGCGTGGGAGTGAACTTTCAGTTGGTGGCATTCCCATATATTTATTGCCCTTGTTCCTTCTAAACAATACTGATGATAGGTTTGGATGATTCCGTCTGAGGAATCTGGGTGAATTTCTGCAGTGCACCTTGTAAATAGTAGCAGGAGTGCGTACTGAGTGCCGATGGTGGAGGAATTGGACATTTGTAGATGTGGTGTCATTTAAGTGGGTTGCTTTTCCCTGGTTTGGGCCAAGCTTCTTGAGGTTGTGCGTGCTGCACTGATCCAGACAAGTGGAGAGTATTCCATCAAACTCCTGACTTGTGCTATGACGAACAGACTGAGGGGAGTCAGGAGGTGAGTTACTCGCTGTTAGATTCCTCGCCTCTGCCCTGCTCTTGTGGCCACAGAATATATGTGGTTACCAGTTCAGTTTCTGCTCAGTGGTAATCCCAGGATGTTTGTAGTGGAGGATACAAGGCTTTCTCTTGTTGAAGATAGTCATTGCCTGTCACTGAATGGTGCAAACGTTAATTGTCATCTGTCCACCAAGCCTGAGTATAGTCTAGGTCTTGCTGCATTCGGACATGGATTGCTTCGGTATCTGAGGATTTGTGAGTGGTACTGAACATTACCAAATAATCAACAACTGCCCCCACTCTGACCTTATGGTAGAGGTCATTGATGAAGTAGCTGAAGATGTTTGAGGGAGTTATGCAGCAATGGCCTTGAGTTGAAATGACCTCCAATGGACGTCACCTATCTCTCTTTGAGCCAGATATAATCCTAGCCAGTGGAGAGATTACCCCCAGTTATCATTGACTCTCAAGAGCTTCGGAGGCTGAGGGATGACCTTATAGAGGTTTACAAAATTATGAGGGGCATGGATAGGGGTAAATAGACAAAGCCTTTTCCCTGGGGTTGGGGAGTCCAGACCTAGAAGGCATAGGTTTAGGGTGAGAGGGGAAAGATATAAAAGACACCTAAGAGGCAACTTTTCACACAGAGGGTGGTATGAGTATGGAATGAGCTGCCAGAGGATGTGGTGGAGGCTGATACAATTGCAACATTTAAGAGGCATTTGGATGGGTATATGAATAGGAAGGGTTTGGAGGAATATGGGCCGGGTGCTGTCAATTGGGACTAGATTGGGTTGGGATATCTGTTCAGCAATGATGGGTTGGACCGAAGGGTTTGTTTCCATGCTGTATATCTCTATGACTCTATGACACACTTGGTCAAATGTTGTGTTGATGCAAACAGGAAGTTCAACCTCCAAAAGCTGCAACCATTTTCCTTTCTGCTAGGTATGATAAAGTGAGGACTGCAGATGCTGGAGATCAGAGTCAAGAGTGTACAGCAGGCCAGGCAGCCGAGAAACAGGAGAATTGACGTTTTGGGCATGAGCCCTTCATCAGGAAAGAGGCTTGTGGGTTGAGTCTGACAGATAAATGGAAGGGGCTGGGGGGCAAGGTAGCTGAGAAAACGATAGGTGGATGAAGGTGAGGTAGAAGGTGATAAGTCAGAGGGGGCAGTGATGGATGAGTCTGGAGTGCGGTGCTGAGTTGGAGGCTTGAGACTGGGATAATGTGTGGGGAGGGGAAATGAGGAATCTGTTGAAATCCATATTTACCCCGTGTGTTTGAAGGGTCCCAAGGCGGAATATGAGGCATTCCTCCTTCAGGAGTCGGGTGGTAATGGTTTGGCAGTGGAGGAGGCCCAGGACCTGCATGTCCTTGATGGAGTGGGAGGGGGAGTTGAAGTATTCAGCCACGCGGTGGTGGGGTTGGTGGGTGCAGGCATCCCAAAGATGTTCTCTGAAATGATCAGCAAGAAGGTGTCCTGTCTGCCTGATGTAGAGGAGACCACACCAGGTGCAACAGATGCAGTAGCTGATATTGACATGATTCCAAATACTGGAGAGTCTTCAACTAATCTGTATTCACTTGTGAGAAGGACAGTGTGTGTGTAGAAATTAAGGATGGGAATGTGTGATCTACTTGAATGAATTAGCATTGAAAGAGAGAGTTTTGGATAAATCCACAGACCCAGAGAAGGTACGTCTCAGGTTCTGTGAGAAGCAAGATAGGAGATTGCTCTAACATTGATTTTCAAATCCTCTCTGCCCAGGTGATGGGTGCCAGAAGGTTGGAGGACAGTCAAAGTGGTGCCATCTTTCATAAAGGGTAGTAGGAACAAATTGGAAAACTGGGCATTCCACCCAAACAACCTCTGGATACAATGTATTATTGTCCGCCATTTCCACCACCTACAATCAGATCCTACCACCAGAGATATATTTCCCTCCCCACACCAATCTGTGTCTCTTTGTGATTCCCTCGTTAGGTTTACGTCCCTCACCAAACCACCTTCCACTCCTGGCACCTTCTCTTGCTGCCGCTAGAGGCGTAAAACCTGCACCCACACCTCCCCCCTCATCTCTATCCAAGGACCCAAAGGATCATTTCACATCCACCCACCTCATCTACTGTGCCCGTTGCTCCCAATGTGGTTTCGCCCACATTGGGGTGACAGGACGCCAACTCGTGGAATGTTTCGGAGAATATCTCTGGGATACTCAGACCAAACAACCCTTCCACCCTGTGGCCACTTCAACTCCCCCTCCTGCTCTGCCAAATCCAAGCTGCCTGATGACTGGAGGAAGAATGATTCATCATCCATCTTGGGACCCTCCAATCACATGGCATCAATGTCGACTTAACCAGTTTCCTTATCTACCCCCCCCCATCCCGGAGATATGTTTCCCTCCCCACACCAATCTGCATCCCTTTGTGACTCCCTCATTAGGTTTACGTCCCCCACCAAACCACCCTCCACTCCTAGATCCAAATCTCTAACCCAGCACCATCCTCTTGAACTGTTCTACTTGTTCATCTTCTTTCTCACCTATCTCCTCCACTCTCTCTTTCAACCTATCACTTTCAGCCCAATTTCATTTACCTGTCACCTTTCCAGGTACCTTCCCCCTCCCCCAACTCAACTCCCCTATTTATCTCTCAGCCTCCTTCCACACCCCCCCCCCCCTTTCTTCCCCCATACCCCCTGCCCCCACCACATTCCTGATGAAGGGCTTATGCCTGAAACAACAACTCTCCTGCTTTTCAGATGCTGCCTGACTTACTGTGCTTTTTCAGCATCACACTTTTCAACTCTGATCTCCAGCATCTGCAGTCCTCACTTCTCCCAGTGAGGATAACGTCCGTTGTAGGAAACTATTGGAAAAAAAACTGAGAAATTGAATTAACTTGCATTTGGAGAGGCAAGGATTAATCAAGAATAGTCAGTGTGGTTTTTGCAAGAAATTTGATTGAGTTTTTGCAAAGGTATCTAGGAGCACAGGTGAGGGTACTGCTGTGATGTAATCTACCTGGGGACATTCAGTAAGGCTTTTGAACAAGGTCTCCCATGGCAGACTGGTTAAGAAGCTCGACCCGATGGGATCAATGGCAATTGGCAAAATGAATCCAAAATTGGATTTGTGGTAGAAAGCAGAGGAAGATGGTCTAAGGGTGTAGTATCTGCAAGTCTATGTCTAGTAGCAAACCATAGGGTTTGGATCTGGGCCCCTTACTTGAGATTTGCTTGTTGTCTTTATGGAGTCTTTCAAGTTCATTAGCTGCTATTTTAGTATATTGGTGTGTTTGTGGGCTACCATGATGCCAAGGGGTCTGAGTAGTTTACCAGTCATCTCCAAGATGTCTTTTATGTAGAGGAGAGTGGCTAGGGTTTCTGGACGCGTTTTGTCTGCTTGTTTGGATTTGTTGCTGAGAAATGTCATTTTCAAAGTACTGTGCAAGAACTGGAACAAACACTACATTGGGCAAGCAGGCAGAAAACTAGCCACCAGGATACATGAACATCAACTTACCACAAAACGACATGACCCTCTCTCACTAGTATCCTTACATATAGATAAGGAAGGACACCACTTTGACAGGGACAACATATCCATCCTAGGACAAGCCAAAGAGAGACATGCATGAGAATTCCTAAAAGCATGGCATTCCAACTGGAACTCGATCGACAAACGCATTGACTTGGATCCCATTTACCACCCCCTGAGAAAAAGAACAAGAAATGAAATCACCATAGGAAGTGATTTCACCACTGGAAATAACATCATCAGCCCAAGGAAAGCCAAACACATAAATAGAAAGCAGGAAACACAGCAGTGCTCCATCCGGAGGCTCACTGAAGATGTTACCTATATGGTGACAAAACATCTCAAAATGAATCTTCCAGCTCAGCAAAACCTACATCCAGAACCCTAACCTGAGCCACAATTCTTCTCAAATCTCCCTAATCTCAGTCTGTGTTTGGAAAGTTAAAATCCCTGACCATAACCACCCTATTATTCTTATAGATAACTGAGATCTCCTTTCAAATTTGTTTCTCAATTTCTCTCTGACTATTAGGGGTCTATAATACAATCCTAATGATGTGATCATCTCTATCCTATTTCTCAGTTCTACCCAAATAACTTCATTGGATGCATTTCCAGGAATATCCTCCCTAAGTACAGTTGTAACACTATCCCTTATCAAAAAAGCCATTCCCCCCTCTCTTGCAGCATTTGTATCCTAGAATATGAAGCTGCCAGCCCTTTCCATCCTTGAGCCATGGCTCTATAATTGCTATGATATACAATCCTGTGTTCCTAACCATGCCCTGTGTTCATCTGCCTTCCCTGTTAGGCCTCTTGGATTGAAATAAATGCAGTTCAATTTATCAGTCCTACCTTGTTGTCTGCTTTGTTTCTGACTCCCCTGACCATTCGACTCACTCCTTTTCCAACTGTACCAGTCTCAGATTGATCTCTGCCCTCACGATTTCCCTGGATCCCATCCTCACCCACCATACTAGTTTAAATCCTTCCGAGCAGCTCTCCCAAATCTCCCTGCCAGTATATTAGTTCGCTTTGAATTCAGGTGTAATCCATCCTTCTTGTACAGGTTACGTCTACCCAGAAGATCCAATGATCCAAAATGTGAATCCTTCTCCCCTGCATCAGCTCCTCAGCAACACATTCATCTGCTCTATCCTCCTATTCCTACCCTCACTAGCTTGTAGCACCAGAAGTAATCCAGATAGTACTACCCTCAAGGACATCCTTTTTAAAGTCCTGCCTAACTTTTATATTCTCCCTTCTTTTCCCTTCCTATGTTGTTAGTTCCAATGTGTATAATGACCTCCTGATAAACACTTGAAGTGCCACACTGTACAAGGCTATTGATCAAGTACTGGAAAATAAGATTAGAAAACTTGGACGTTTGATCAACATGGGTCTGATGGGCTGAAGGGTCACTTTTCATGCTGTATAAGTGACTCTATGATTCCCATTGACTCCAGTTTAGTCAGATGTTGTTTTGGTGTCAAGGGCAGTTATCCTCTGGAGTTTAGCTCCTGTGTCCATGTTTAGACGAAGGCTGTAACAAGATTAGGATTTGAGAGACCCAAGTGGAACCCAGACTGAACATCAATAAGCAGATTATTCCTTTGCAAATGCAGCTTGTTAGAAGTATCAATGGTCTCTGTCATCGCTTTGTGGCTGATCAATAGTAGACTTATAGGTTGATAATTAGCTAAGTTATGTTTGCTCCCTTTTTGTGGACAGGTCAGAGGGCATTTTGCACATTATCAGGTCAATACCAGTGTTGTGACAGATTGCTTTGGGATGTGATAAGTTCTCAAACGCACAGTTTCAGGGGTTTGCTGTAAGGCTGTTCGGGCCCATAATCTTTGCATGGTCCAGTATCTTCTGCAGTTCTTTGATATCACATGAGGAGAATTAAATTAGCTGAAACTCTTTTGGTAAAACAAACAAAGGCAGGACTTATACAATTAAATGTTGGGTAGTGTTGTAGAACAGAGAGACCTAGGGGTTCAGGTACATAATTCTTTGAAGTGTGTGTCACATGTAGACAGGGTGCTTAAGAAGGCATTGAGTACACTTGCCTTCATTGCTCAGACCTTTGAATAAAGGAGTTGGGACATCATGTTGAGGTTGTACAGGACATTGATGAGGCATCTTCTTGACTAATATGGTCAGTTCTGGTCACATTGCTATAAGACAGCTACTATTAAAATGAAGAGGGTTCAGAAAAGTTACGAGGATGTTGCTGGGAATGGAAAGTTTGAATTATAGTGAGAGGCTGGATAGGCTGGGACTTCTTTCACTTGAATGTAGGAGGTTGAGGGGTGACTTTATAGACATTGGTAAAATCATAAGTGAATGACAGGTGTCTTTTCCCTGTGGTGAGGGATTTCAAGATTGGGGGTGTATTTTTAAGGAGAGAGGAGAAAGTTTTCAAAAGGACATGAGGGGCAACTTTTCTACACAGGGAATGGTTCATGTATGGAATGAACTTCCAGAGGAAGTGGTGGATGCAGTTATAGTTACAATGTTGATAAGATATTTAGATAAGTACATGATCAGGAAAGGTTTGGAGGGATATAGACCAAGTGCAGGCAGATGGGACTAGTTTAGTTTGGGATTATGGTTGGTATAGACTGGTTGGACTAAAGGGTCTCTTTCAGTGCTGTATGACTCTATGACTGATACTGGGATGTGGCAACCTCAAGCTGAAATCTAGATAAGTCTGGTAATTTGGTAATTCTGGCTGAAGATTGTTGCAAATCTTTCAGTCCTTCAAATCTTTCTGCGCAGCTGTGTTGGTCTTTCTCTATCATGGAGGATTGGGATATTTGTTGAGCATTCATTTCCTGTCAGGCAAGCTTTTATTTCTAGATTTTATCAAATTCCAATTCCACACAATATTACGCTGGGCTTCTGGATTACTTTCCTCAGTGATATTACATACTGCTCCTGCCCCATTACTTGAACTCCTTACCTGAGACTGTAGTGGAGGTAGGCTTGTTGAGGTATTCAAAGGGAATTAGATTATTATCTGAAGATAAAGAATGTGCAGAGATAAGGGAAGAGGACAGTGGAATGGAACTGGGTGAATGGTTCAATAGACAATATAGAAAATAGATAATAGACAATAGACAACAGGTGCAGGAGTAGGCCATTTGGCCCTTCGAGCCAGCACCACCATTCATTATGATCATAGCTGATCATCCACAATCAGCATCCTGCTCCTGCTTTATCTCCATAACCCTTAATTCGACTACTTTTAAGAGCTCTATCCATCTCTTTCGTGAAAGTATCCTGAAACTTGGCCTCCACTGCTTTCTGGGGCAGAGCATTCCGTATATCTACCACTCTCTGGATGAAGAGGTTTCTCCTCATCCCTGTCCTAAATGGCCTACCCCTTATTTTTAAACTGTGTCCTCTGGTTCGGGACTCACCCATCAGCAGAAACATGCTTCCTGCCTCCAGAGTGTCCAATCCTTTAATAATCTTATACATCTCAATCAAATCTCTTCTCAACCTTCTAAACTCAAGTGTATACAAGTCCAGTCGCTCCAATCTTTCAACATATGATAGTCCCACCATTCCAGGAATTGACTTTGTGAATCCATGCTGCAGTCCCTAAATAGCCAGAATATCCTTCCTCAAATTTGGAGACCAAGACTGCACAAAATATTCCAGGTGCAGCTGCAGAAGGACCTCTTTGCTCCTATACTCAATTCCTCTTGTTATGAAGGCCAGCATGCCATTAGCTTTCTTCACAGCCTGCTGTACCTACACGCTTGCTTTCATGTACAAGGAACACCTAGATCTTGTTGTACTTCCCTTTTACCTAGCTTGACTCCTTTTAGATAGTAATTAATTAATTGACTTCAACTTAATCACACCAACCACCCTGATGGGATTTGATACTTTCTCCTCAGGGCTTCCTAGTCCAGTGACATTAACCCTACACCACCATCTCTTCATGTGGATGACAGGTCAAATGGTCGCCTTCTGCATCGATCGATTCTGTGATTTTGTGAATGCTGTCGAGAGTCCGGTGCTGGAAAAGCACAGCCGGTCAGGCAGCATCCAAGGAGCAGGAAAATCAACGTTTTGGACATAAGCCCTTCATCAGAAATCCTGATGAAGGGCTTATGCCCGAAATTTCGATTTTCCTGCTCCTTAGATGCTGCCTGACCGGCTGTGCTTTTCCAGAACACACTCTCAACTCTGATCTCCAGCATCTGCAGTCCTCACTTTCTCCATTTTGTGAATGCTGTCAAGTCCACTTCCTTTCCATCCCAGCTATGTAGCATTCCTGTATCATTTTACAGCACATCAGTTTACTTCCAGTGAAATACCCAAGTTAGGGCTTCAGATTAAGTAATAAACCATAAAATGAACTTTCATCAAACTGCTTGTTCGCTGAAGCCTGAGTTCAATTATTTCCTGTGATTCACCACCAAGTCATCATTTAGCATGAGTTAAAGGATGGAAGAATTTGTATAATTTGGTCATGAAGTTCCACAGTGCATCATAGCCAGCTAGTTACTTTTGAATTACTTTTGAAAGGCAAATAGAACAGCTAGAGTCGAACAGTATGACGCTGTAAAAGCACCCCAGGTCAGGCAACATCTGAGGAGCAGGAGAGTCAAAGTTTTAGGCATAAACATTCATCAGGAATGTGGAGCGTTAAGGAGGCTAAGATATAAATAGGAGAGTGGAGGTGAGCTGGGGAGAGGGTAGGTGGGATGGTGGCAGGAGGACGCAGGTGGGGAGACAACAGCCAATATGTTCACAGTAATGCTGCAAAGAGCAAATGTGATCAATGATCTGTGATTGACGGTGCAGGATGAATATTGATCAGAATACGTATAAAATGCCCTGTTTTCTTCACTTTGAACTATTTCACTTACAGCTGAACAGACAATCAGAGCCTTTGACATCTGACAGAGAGCACCTCAAACAATATCACAATATATCCTCCTTCATAAAGTTTCACTGAACTGACAGTCCAGATTATAGGTTTAAATGTTGCGACAGTACTTCTACTCTTGGTCTTCTGGTGAATTTTGAGCCAAACTGACATAATGCATAGCTAGTGATT
The DNA here is from genome assembly GCF_020745735.1 of Hemiscyllium ocellatum. Lineage (NCBI taxonomy): Eukaryota > Metazoa > Chordata > Chondrichthyes > Orectolobiformes > Hemiscylliidae > Hemiscyllium > Hemiscyllium ocellatum. The sequence continues at coordinate 16,100,225 of NC_083404.1, read as the reverse complement.
TTCTTTTTATTAAAATTATCATTATTAATTGTGCCTTTGGGGCATTAGATCTGAACTTATATTAATGATGGGAGGCTCTTTCAGTATAAATATACTCTTTGAAAGGCTTGTAAAACAAGCCTTTACAAGATTTAGACTTATAGTATGGATACTTCAAAGATACTTTCTGTAAACTAACATTATCCTCCAGACAATGTTTTATCATAAGGTCTGATAATACACCTGAAGGGAAGAAAGAGGAAACTGAATGGAAGAGTCAAGTCACACAATAATTTCAAGACAGATCAAATATTACCAGTAAACAATGAACAAATTAATAAGGGTTTCTTCATCAACATATTTGAGTGTACTCCCATGTTTTATGATACATCTAATTTACTTACAAACACATCACCCAAATACAGCGCAACACAATTTGTGTCATTCTGCCTTTTCTCTTGCATCTATGGGTAGTACACTATAGACCGGAGCAGACTAGAGCTGGTCGGGAAACGAGTCGGTGCAAGTCCTGAGCCTCTGGCTCTCAGCTTCATCGGACCAACTATGAAACACTCGAGGCACCTGCATTTCTGAGGGCACTGTGGATGGTGATACCTTCCTGTGTCATGTCACTGTCCTGTACGCAGTTAGAAGGGAATAGATATTTATTGTCACGTGCACTTTTACATGAACAATACAGTGAAAAGTTTTATAAGTCATCCTATCACAGCACCTACAACAATGACAGAAGTAAAAGGTAATAAAAAAAAGAGTAAAATTAAGGCAAAATACATCAGAGAAAACTGAATAAAGAACAATGGAAAACCCTGATGATGGCGTTGGAACAAGATCTCCATTGTGGTAGAGAATGCCATGCCGGGCTGCTGGAATATTGGGCCACTGCCGAAAAAGACCGCTATGCTGGAATACCTGGAAGCCAAAGAAGACCTCCACGCGATAACGAGACTGCCCACTTCTTCACCTTCTGGCAGCCAGGCCTAGCGGTGGACCTGAAGCTTCGGCCTAGCTCGTGAGCCTGGACTGGGGGGGTTCAGCCCCGGGTTTACTCCTTGCTCATGGTGAGACCCTGGGTTGGATTGGGGCCGTGTCCCTCTCACCCTGGCATTGTTGCTGCCGCCGGCGGAGACCTCCTCCTTTCATCCACCATGCACCGGGCTTTAAAGAAAAATAAAATGAAGATAAAAAGAGAAGAGAGGAAGAAAAAAAGAGTTAAAGTTAATAGATAAATGAAAAAGAGAAAGAAAGCAGGTGGGAACAGATGATCTTCTGCTCCTACATGCTTTCTTTCTCTTTTTCATTCATTTGCCATCACTCTGCTGCCATTTTGAATATAACAAGTACTTGGCACAATTGGAGTGTGGGGACCACTTTCTTCCCACACCAATCACGTCCTTCATCTTCCTTTCCTGATTTTCTATTTTTAGGCATCAGGGAAATGCTGCAAGCCCTGCCCTAGCAACTCAAGGAGGAAGACGAAGAGACAATGAGCACAGTATCAATGAAGGTGTCCTGTTATGGTATCTAATACTCATCACCAGCAGATCACATATTCACAACACATTTATTGTATTGTAGAACTACAATCAGCATTTGCTGTGTCATCTGCTTTACCTTGTGCTTTAATCCAGTACATTAAGATACTGAACAAAAAGACTGTTCTGAAGAAGGGTCTCTGGACACCAAACATTAACTCTATTTCTCTCTCCATAGATGCTGCCAGATCTGCCAAGTTTCTCCAGAAATTTCTGTTTTTGGGTGACAAGAGGTACTATCTGAAGCATCTCTGGGCCGTGGGTATCCATCCATTCACTCTCCCTGACCATGCTTACTCCTTACCTCTAAGTAGTCTTTAACACCTTCTTTATTTCTGTGCACAGCAGCTGACAGAATAAAGCTCTCTTGCACAGTGTCTGAGATTTCACTCTTAGTGTGCTCATTCTAGACTGGTGTCTCCACTCCTACTGACATCAGGGTCATGTGATAAGTTACATCATTATGATGTACACAAACCTCATTACTACCCTTTTGTCCAGGCATGAGTGAGCCACAGCTAAGTCAGTGGGAAAGGATGGTTTGTTTGCTGGCTCTCCAAAGGTTGAGATGACCGACATATTCTACTATTCAGGGCTTCCAGAAGAATTCTTATATGTATGCTCACTAAGATTCTGGGTGCACTAACAGACCTGCACACATCCTGCTATCACTCTCAAGTGTCATTGAGGATTCTGGTTCCAAGTTGACAGAGAGGATTGTACTGACCTTCGCCTTTCCACACCAGCTTCTGCTCCAGCTCTCCTTTCATGCACAAACTGAGAGATATTGCCACTGCTCAGTCCATGGCCTTTGTGTGAACAAACCACCTACTACTTTGCCCTCCTTCTGAGGCATGTCCACACTCTCTCAAAAAATGTAGAAACTCACAACAGCTTCAAAACAAAAATACTCCTACATATATCTAGTAAGTGTAGAATTATAATCAGCATGTGCCATGTCATTTACAAATGCATTGAGACACTGAACAAAAAGACTGTTCAGAAAAAGAGTCTCTGGACTCAAAACATTAACTCTGTTTCTCTCTCCGCAGATGCTGCCAGACCTGCTGAGTATCCCCAGAAATTTCTGTTTTTGTTTGACATGAGGTAGAGGACTGGATACACCCAGGTTAGATTAGGTTTAGATTATTTGAAATCATTAGAAATGGTAACAGTAGCAGTTATGTGTGTGAAAAAGAATTACTTTGGCTTTTTTTCCCTGGAGCTTTGGAGGCTGAGGGGTGGTCTTATAGACGTTTATAAAATCATGAGGGGCATGGATAAGGTAAATAGACAAGGTCTTTTCCCTGAGTGGATCAGTTCAGAACTAGAGGGCACGGGTTTAGGGTGAGAGGGGATAGATTTGACTGGGACCTAAGGGGCAATTTTTTCACACAGAGAGTGGTGCATATATTGGGTGAGTTGCCAGAGGAAGTGGTGGAGGCTGGTACTATTACAATATATAAAAGGCTTCTGGATGGGTATATGAATAGGAAGGGTTTAGAGGGATATGGGCCAAGTGCTGGCGAATGGGACTAGATTAGATTGGGGTATCCTGTTGGCATGGATGAGTTGGACTGAAGGGCCTGTTTCCGTGCTGTACATCTCCATGACTCTATGACTGTCTGAAGCACCTCTGGGCTGTGGGTGTCCACCAATTCACTCTCCCTGAGCAAGCTTACTCCATATCTCGAAGCACTTTGCAATCATAATAAAACTTTTTGAAACCTACTTTAGATTAAAGGTAAATAGCACACCTAAAGCCTAGTGCTTTAAAAACTCGAATGCACAGCCCACCTTGCAGTTGGACACTTGGCTGCAGAATGACAAGTGAATCCATTGCTTGGTTCTGTATGGTCCAAATGTAATAACTGGCATTACGATGGCAGGCTGAGCCTACAATGTGAACATGGTACTTCTTCAAAAGCTGCAAATGTGTTGCTGGTCAAAGCACAGCAGGCCAGGCAGCATCTCAGGAATAGAGAATTCGACGTTTCGAGCATAAGCCCTTCATCAGGAATCGGCTTCAGCAAGACGGTGTGCTACGTGGTGACCCTGGCACAATGCCAATGGCCCACTACCCTAGTGTAATAGAGATAACATTTGTTCCTGTAAGCTTTCTAATTATGATAGCCAACATTGATCTGATCAATAAAAGCTCAATTAGCAGTTCACCAGGGTTCAGAACTGTACTTTCCTCTTGTATGCTCGGTAGTCCAGCATTTGCACTGATGACTAAGAAGTGATGATGTTCTATCTAAGAAGCTCATAATTAAGCTGAAGAACAGGATAGAATCAGGACTCCATTGATGCATTTGAAATTTGTTTCTATTCTTTTATTGCTGGGAAAACCAGGATTTATTTCCCATCCCAACAATGCTTGAATTGAATGGCTTGCCAGACCATCTTAGAGGGGAGTTATGGGTCAAGCATACTTTAGGCATCAAACTAGGAAAAATCCCTAACACTACCGAATAACATGGCATTGAACAACCATCCCATCCCACAAGACAAAATCTCAGGCATCTGAGAAAAAGAAAGCATTCACTCCAGATGCAAGAATAACCGCACATCATCTGCCAACAATAAAAGCAAGGAATAAAATATACTTCTGTCAAGGGCGATAAGGCTGAAACCCAAACTCATGAATTCTTGGAGCAGCAGTAGTCACCTCCAGGATTCTTCATTTCCTGCTCTTGACTTTCTAACCTATCTGGATTATCCATGCATGTACCAAGTCATGCTGGACAGTTTCAGTGTGCTTAGTACTTTTCTTTTCTATATTGCAGTCAGAATCCTTCATTTTCTATGATCTTATAATCACCCCATCTACTGTTGTGAACTCCATGAAATTAATGCTACAGTTCAAATACTGTACGAACACACATAATTCATTTGTGCAAAAATGTGGTATTTATTTCTTATATTTTATTCTGTCTGCACTGAGAAATGTATAATGTTTAAACTTGCTACACACATTAAATGGAAAGTCTGAAAATGTGTGTTACATGCCATCTTCTCACGTTTTAATGATTATAATACTGCGGTATTCCTAGAATAGTTTCTATTTAAATAACCCTAATGTGGAACATTAGAACTCACAGTTAATTTCCCATAGAAATTAATTTCCAACCAAAATTCAATTGGCAGTAAATTTAACAACATATAAATAACAGCTTCTAAAATGTCCTGAAGTAATTATCAACATTACACAATGATATGCTGCATCAAGATGCCCAAATAGTCGCTCTGCTTGTTTCAGTATTTACTATTATTTACTGAAGCAGACACACAAAAGTATTGTAAAGGACTGAGCATGGTTTTAATTAGGCTTTTTATTCCAGCAATCTTAGTATTCCTTCCTGTATTTCCAGAAGACAGTGACTTAGATCAGGCATGGTGGAATCAATTCTCAAGTTGAGCATTCCCAATATAAACTGAAAATGTACATCTAAAGGATGTGCTAAAATCAAAATGTACTTCAATATTTTTCCAGGAAATGTAGCCCAATTCCATCTCTTTCAAGTTTCCACACCTCATGAATGAACCATAATACTGAGTGAGTCAGAGTGCTAGTTAACTTTGGAAAGCATCAACTCCAATCTCAAACCCTTCACTTTTCATTAAAACATGCAGCTTCCAACACCCTGATAGTATTGATTAAAAATGGAGACCAAAACCGATATATTTTTCTCCTTATCCCAGGATCAGATTGCTCCTTGAACTGCTCATGACATCAAATCAGCCTGATATGAACAAACCGCAAAGCAGCATTTAAACGAAGGACTTTTCTAGCTTGTATGATTCAATACAAAAGCTTATAGTTATGCTTTCAGTATTCTATTTTTGAAAGTAGTCCTGAAGATAGCCCACATAGCACACTAAAACGATGCTGCTTCTTTAATATGCCACGCAAGTTCAAACATTGTCTTTATAAGCAACAGCTGTATGGGTTTTGTTCACATAAAACCAGGCATATGTTTTGTCACATTACATCCTATAGATCATAAAATGAAAAAAAAAACACAATTTTGTCTCTTTATTTTTTAATGCTAATTGTTCCACGGTGCCATTTTTTAGTGGGTGGCTGAAAGATTATTTCCAGCATTTTGTTTTGCTCGTTCCTCATTTGAAAGATCTAGGCACTTGGATTACTGCAGACTCTGCTCTTCGGTACTCACAGCTCCGATGATATTTCATTGGCCAAAATTCAGTGCAGCATGTCAGCGGCTCATTTTTGTAAACTTATGTCTGATGGATGAAGACGGTTTCATCCATCATATCAGGTAGCTTGAAAACCTGACTGTGAATAGACTGACTTTGCAATGAAATGATGCCAATGCTGAAGACAAACGAAAATTAGCTTTATGGAAAATAAGTTAGATTACACTTGAGCAGGTACAAAGACGACAGCATGCTTTTAACAATGTATAAAGAAAAGATGTGTAATAAAGGCCAAATATCCGTTAAATACATATGTTTCAAATTAGCTGCTGACTGCTGTGAGCAAAGCTCAAAAATAATGCACACATTGCCTTGGTTTTTGAGTTCCCAGCATGCTGTAATTCTACCCTGCAACTCCTTAATGGGCAGTTACTTCTTTAATTAATGTCATTATGCAATGCTGTTTATTACTTGTGCAAAGGATCTGAATACCAGTAAACTATAACTGCAACCTACTGTTTGCTTAATAAATTCCTGTGAAGTATCTGGCAAAATTACAAGTGTCGATTTGCAAGTATGAAAGACTGAGGCATCTTTATTTGCAATTATCTAGTGGGATTAAGGATAATTTATTGGCCTTTTAAAATTTAGTTAATGAACAAGAAGATTTGTATAGTTCGTTAATATCATCATTCACAGTCAGGATCTGGGAAATGTATGGTGAAATTAAGAGCACTGCATGCATGCTCTCCTTAGAATAATCTATTTTACTGAGGACTTACGATTGAAATGGGAGGCAAAATGGTAGTTATAAAAGAGACGAAAGAAGATCTACTGTTTTCATTTATCTTCTGAGGGATATAAGTGCTTTGTCATTATCTTCTGCATAAGGTTTCATTATACAGAAACTCTGTTACATTGCCTTATAACATCATTCCTAGATTAAGCCTGGAGGGTACGAGAACACTTATCTTATTGATGACTGCTGAATCATTTAAAAAAGACATAAGAGAAACAATTAAAATGATATTGGCTCACAATTATATTTATAGCTTGCAGGCATAATGAGACATTTTGGATTGCAGTTAGGGGCTTGGAAAATCTAGCTAAATATTGTTAATCAGAGTTGTGAGATTGTACTAATGAAAAAGGAAATTGCAAGAAGACTTTAATTGAACTAGAACCTTGTATTTAGTAGAAAAGCAGAATGGTGAGAGAGAAATACTATGTACTGTTTCGGAATTTGCAGAATAAAACTCACCATTCTGCGGATTTTAAAAGGAAATTTTCAGTTCTTGGTAATACATGACAACATCCTCACAACTCAGTAGCAAGCAAAATTTTCGTTTTATCTAATAAATCAACAAAACAAAATACACAGTGAACTTACTGTGTCTGCCTGGTAAATTGAGCTCTTGTAAACAGAATTTTTGTAAATTAAACATTGGCACTATGAAGATGCTTGTTGGCGACTTTGTGTTGCACAACATAATTTAGTATATAAATATGTTTAATACATAAAGCACAATTGACATCTTAGAAAACATAATGCATGTAATTTCTTGACAAAGGCATTGAGATCAGTGCTAGATTACTGCGAGTCATGCACTGTGCGCAGCTTTTCCTTCAGAAATTATTACCTGACTGAAATTTACTTTTTTTCAAAATCTAGACATATTTATGATAATAATTTGTTAAAACTAAAAGAGGAGGGGGTAATTTGGCTCCTTTCTCTTTGAGCCCCATCTTGGTTGTTCATTACAAATATTTTCTAACTTTTTTTGAGCATGCAGTTATATCAAATATCAATTAAATATGTAGCTAAGTAGACCAAAATTAAGGAAGCCAGTACGGGATTTTCCTGAATGAATAAAGAAGAATATTATAACCCATTAACCCTGAGAGAAAAAAAATAAACACATGCACACAAACATAGGTTGAATAAAATGAAGTGTCTGACACATACAGGAAGAGTAAAGGTTACATTGTTTAAAACATCTTATATTCTTGAGGTGTTTGATTTTTAACCTGACGCCAAATTTGTTTAATCGTTGATCCATGTCCTCATCAGCCTCAAAGCTTTGTATATACCTTTGAGTTCTCAGTGAATGGCTGTTTCTCAATTTTTAACCATGCCTTCTGAAATGCTGAGGAAGAACCAGACAGAGTCTCCATGCTGTAGCTGCTGTTATCAATGTATGTTGTTTCACTTTGCTCTGTTGCTTAATGTTATTTTTGAAATATGGTTTGTTGCATATTCCTAAATCTGGCTTCATTGTCTTTCCAAGCTGGCTAATTTACAAATAACTCTTTCATCTCCTTTTTATGTGAAATTATCATGCAAATGTGTTCTAAAACAGGAGATAGAAATTCCTTGGTGGTGAATCACTTTCCTTGTTTCAATGTCTTTATGGAAAATGGTCATTTCAATGTAGATGATTTCATTTATTACACATGGGGCTTCTGGACTTACCTCAATCAGTTTTCAGGTGGTGGCCATTTTAGGTCAGGATGTGTCCTTTTAAGAAAAAAAACACATTGTGGAGTTTGCACATTCTCCCCATGTCTGCGTGGGTTTCCTCTGGGTGCTCCAGTTTCCTCCCACAGTCCAAAGATGTGCAGGTTAGGTGAAATGGCCATGCTAAATTGCCCGTAGTGTTAGATGAAGGGGTAAATGTAGGGGAATGAGTCTGGGTGGGTTGCTCTTCGGAGGGTCAGTGTGGACTTGTTGGGCCGAAGGGCCTGTTTCCACACTGTAAGTAATCTAATCTAATCTAATTTCAATCAATGACAGTCTCAGGTATAATGAATAGATAAGGCATATTATAATTCAAGAGTCCATATTGCAACACATTCCTTTAGATTATCATGTTCTGAATTAGCCCTGAAGAAAAATAAAAAAAGATTAACGATAATGCTAATTCATTGAGCATGATACTGAGCTCTGAGCAAGTGATGTGGCATGGAGCCTCAGTGGTTAAGACTGCTGCCTCACAGCACTAGGGACCAGGGTTCAGTTCCCACCTCAGCTGACTAGCTGTGTGGAGTTTGCATATTCTCCTTGTGAGTGCATGGTTGTGCTCTATGGATTCTTCCCATAATCCAAAAGATGTGCAGGTCAGGTGAATTGGCCATGCAAAATTGCCCATAGTGTTAGGAACAGAGGTAAGTAAAGGGTAAGGGTCTGGGTGGGTTGCTCTTCAGAGGGGCAGTGTCGGCTTGTTCCCATATTGTAGGGAATCTAATTGAATCTGAAATAATCCTTTTACCTATTTTGTCTGTTAATCTTGCAATAACTTCTGTTTCAAACATATGTACAACTTCACTTAAAATATGCAGTGTATCTGCCTCAACTAATGATTGTCAAAAACTGATGCTTTGTCCAATATCCAGATGGAAAACAAACTTCTCCTAACTTCTCACTTCATTCATTAAAGTCATATCAGAATACATTTTAACTGAATTTCACTACTGGGCAGTAAACTCAGAAATATGGACCAGATTAACAGCCTCAATCAGGGAGTCCTGGTTGGTAGATATAAACAGGATTGTCAGAGGTTCTGTTCAGTCTGAGGGCTGGCTCTGAGAGAGCTGAATCAGTGTCAAGGACTAGGTACATGAAGTAAAGGATGGCAGGGTACCTGCCTATGTGAACTTATTATGGTGGTGATGAGAGAAAAGACATTTGCTTGCAACAGTTTCTTTGAGTTAGGTAAGCATTTCTGGCATCATGCTGTTATTTAGGAGGCTTGGCTTGTTCGATCCAGCCATTGAAGACTGGGCCTGGTATGTGGAAAGAATGTGTCATTTTTCTGGGCAAACTACATTGGGGCAAATGAAAAGCAATCAGTCAGATGGGCAAGGATGTCCACTTCCATTGGAATTTCCTGCAACTCATATGCTCCACATGCCACATTTTCCAATGATGAAGCCAGTTGTACTGTCAGCCTGAGATCCATTTGGGCTTCAGGTAATAGGCACTTTCATATGGTTACATCTTTAATCCAACATACCAAATGGTCTCTCTGCATTTCATTAAGCATTAAACCAAAGGCACATGCCTCTTCCTGTTGTCTTAACTCCATCAAAAATCCTAATACAGATTCTGCTGGTTCTCAAACTACCAAATAAAACCAATAGCATCTCAGACTTAGAAGAGGCTAAGGAGTAAAATATTCCTTAATTAAATCAGTCAAAACTGAAAGCTCTTAATATCTGGTGGCTCAGGAAAGTTCAACTCTTAATAATTAAAAGCACTGTGGGTCAACTTCAACTCCCAGCTTCTGAGATTCAGCTGGTTCAGTTACCAGTGACTGTAGTAAATGGCTCGGGCTCAAGCTTGATGGGGCAAAAATGTTTGAGGAACATTCACCTTGTTTGGCTCAATATATTTCATTTAGAAAATGGCTGCTTGAGTGAAATCCTAATTTAAAATCCAGACATTTTACAGGAAGGTCTGGAGACTACTGAAGGTGCCGATGTCACCTTGCATGTTGATCAGGAAGCAATTCCATGATTCTGCAAGGCCTGCCCAATGCACTTTGCCTTGTGGGAAAAAGCAGAAGCTGACGTCAGGACACTGGAAAGTGAAGGAATTATCAAACCAGTCCAGTTGGAAAGTGAAGGAATTATCAAACCAGTCCAGTTTGTGAAGTGGACAGCACCTGGTGTACCAAACGTGAAGTTGGTCATTTCAGTTCACCTTCGTGGGGGATTTTAATCCCCTCTTTTCAGCTGGATTACCACCCAATCCCTCGCATAGAGGATTTACACACAGGGCGCTGTCCTTCAAGAAGCTGGACATGAACTATGTGTACTTGCAGTTGCGGTTAGATGAGGATTCCCAGAAGTACCAATATCTGAGACTGCATCAACCTGTGCAATTTTACATCCAATGATAGAGAACATCTTATAAAGTCTATCACAGGTTGTCATTTATCTTGCTGATGTACTAATAACAGGGAAGAACAATAAGGGGAACTTGTGCATACTCTTTAGACATTTCTCCCTGGCGGGTATACACCTTAAAAGGGCCAAATGTGTATTCCAGGTACCCCAAATAACCTATTTAGATTAGAGTTGACAAGATCAGATTTCACCCATTAGAAGATAAATTGTGGGTGATCAAAGGTGCCCAGTTCCCATGTCTTTTCTTGGGCTGGTGAACTATTGCAGAAAGTTCATACTTAACCTGGCCTCCATTCTGGCACATTTGCATCAACTCATAAAAAAGGGGTTAGCCTTGGAAATGGTCATGCAGACAAGCCATAGCCTTCAGGCAAGTGAAGAAACAGCGATCATCCTGTAAGGTGTTGGCATACTATGATCCCAAGCAAGATTCGGTATTGACATGCGTTGCCTCCCTCTTCAGCAACGGGTAATATTAGCTCATCGGGAACCCAATGAAGAGGAAAACCCAAGACCTTGTTCATGCAGAATTTTGGCTAGTAGAGTGCAGATATGCCCAGATAGAGAAGGAAGGTTTGACAGTCATATTTGGACTTGGGAAGTTCCACCAATATGTGTACAAATGTGAATTTTAAATAATACTGGGCCACTAACCTTTGCTAGGTCTACCTAAAGAGGACAAGGCAGTGCCATCCATAGCATCACGTCGAATTCAGTGATGGGCTGTAATACTAAGTGCATAAAATTACACATGGTAACATTGACTGGGAGGCCAGAATGCATTGAGCCACCTCCCACTGGCAGATCCACCACTAGTGGTACCGCTACTGGAAGTGTCCTCAATGGTTTTAAATTTTCACACTTCCAGATACAGCTGACAATATCAGACTTTGTACACAGAAAGATCTGGTCCTGGCAAAACTGAAACAGTTGGTGGTGATGGGTTACTAAAGAGCCATCACAACCAGAATTGAAACTTTTTTTTGGAACTAGAGAGACCAGATCACAAAAGAGGATGACATATTATTATGGAGAGCAAGAGTGATTGCCTGTTCAAAGGTTACTGGCTGAACTCCACCAGGGTCATCCATTAAAATGAAGATGTTAATGGAAAAAAAAGTCTGGTGGCCAGGATTACATGCAGACATAACAGAGTAGGTGGGGCAGTGCCCAGAGCGACCACAAGGACAAAAATTATCACCAGCAGCTCCCCCATTCATGGGAATGGCCAGGTAAACCCTGGACTCGGTTACACTTCAACAATGCAGGTCCGTTCATGGGCTCAATGCTCTTAGTCATTGTAGATATTCAACTCAAAATAGCTGGATGTGCATAGAGTCCATTTGTCAAACTTGGAGGCAATGATATAAATATTGCACATCTTTTGCATTACATGACCTCTGATATCATAGATAATGGGCCATCATTTACTAGCAGGGAATTTGAGTATTTCCTAAAGTCAAATGGCATTCGTCATATAAGGGCAGCTCTGTACCATCCATCATCCAATGATCTGGCAGAAAGAGCAGTCCAAACTTTGAAGGCAGGCTTAAAGAAACAGCCTACAGCTTCATGCAATACTAAACTCTCACGGTTCCTGTTGATTATCCTACCACCTCTCATGCAACTACAGGGATAGCTCCAGCAGAGTTGTTAATGGGGAGAACACACTGCACCAGGTTAAATCAGATCTTCCTGGACCTGGGGAGTAGGGTGAAACTGCATCAGGGACACCAATACCAGACACAAAACTTTGCTCAGCAGTCAGTTTACTTCAGGGGACAAAGTATGGTACAGTGCACAGGATTGGCCCTGCACGGGTAAGAGGCACAGTCAATGCAAGCTCAAGTCAAGTGACATATAAAGTTTGGGTACGTGAGACGGTCCTGAACAAACACGTGGACCATGTGAAAGTTGCAAACTCGCAAACAGTGCGGGAGTGAAACGTGCCTGGCCTCTTGACTGCCTTTCTGACTGTTCCAGGACCCATGGGTTCTCCTTCTCCATCAAACCTTGAAGATACCTCACTATCTGAGATGGACATGGTGAACGTTGGTACCTCGATGCCTTTGCCATCTGAGGAGGAGAATGAGTTTCTTCCAAGATGCTCTGGGCTCTGGGCAGAGTTGGAGTAACCTGACCTGGTACTAAAACACTGCAGGAGGAGCTACAAAAAAAAATCCAGACATATGTCTTCAGACTCGGAGGGGGAGGGATGTAGTAAATGTAATGAGGTCAGCCAGGTGAACCTCATAGAATATGAGTTCCCTGATTGAACCAGATTAACAGCCCCAATCAGAGCACACCAGCTGCCAGATTTAACAGGAGTGTCAATGGCTCTGCTCACTCTGAGAGCTGTCTCTGACTACTGACCATTCATAACAAACGCACACCTACGAATAGTGTATACTACCTAACTGAATTAACAGCCTAATTATAAGCAAAATAAAAAGGAAGAAATATCTTTTAAAATTCCATCGGAAGTTCTGATAAAGTCCTTTATTGGCCTGAAGAGAAGACAGAACCAAATGAAAGAGACAAAGGAAAATGTATTTAAAAACCATAGTTGCAGTTAAACAAATGAACCATAAATAATGTTTTGTATTTTGTTCTTCAGCTGTGCTAAATCAAATTTATTGTCCATAGAATCCTTACAATGCAGAAGCAGGCCATTTGGCCCATTAAGTCGACACCAATCCTCTGAAGAGTATCTGCCCAGACCCAAACTGCCTACCCTATAATCCCACATTAACCATGGCTATTGCACCGAGCCTACACATTCCTGGACCCTATGGGACATATTTAGCATGGCCATTTCATCTAACCTGCACACCTTTGGACTATGATGGTCATGCAGACACAGGGAGAACATGCAAACTCTACACCATCACTGCAGATGGTATCTGGTGCTATAAGGCAGCAGTGCTGACCATAGAGCCACTGTGCTGCCCATCTTCAGTGACAGTGAAAAGGTGTCCTTGAACCTCTGTGGATAGATACTCCAACAGTCCTGTGAGGTAGGAGTTCTAGGAATTTGTACTATCAGCAACAAAGGAATGGTGGTTTTTATATAATTCAAGAAGATATATGAGATTGAAGATAAAGTTAAAATGATTGTGTTACTGTACATCTCCTGTCCTAGACCTTCTGGGTAATGGAAGTCAAAGCTTTGAGAGGTGCTGCTGAAAAAGATTGGTTAAGTTGTTATAGTGTATCCTCCAGCCAGTACATGGATAGGTGCGTAATTAGTGGATGAGTAGCTGACCAAGTGACTGACTAGGATTGTGCCAAGTGTTCTTCTAGATGCATCCAACCGAGCAAAGAGTGTATTTCATCATCCACCTAATTGTGAACTTCTAGCTGACGGAGATGCTTTGGGAAATCAGAATTTCATTGTTTCCTAGTAATAGAAGCCGGTGTAGGCCATTTGGCCCATCGAGCCTGCTCTGCCACTCATTAAGATCATGGCTGATTATCCATCGTCTCAGCTCTTCCTACCTGCATTACCCCTCTAACCCATAATTCCCCAACCATACAAACGCCCATCTAACTGTCTAGCATAAACTGCTTTGTTGGGCAGAGAATTCCATAGATTCACTGCTCTCTGGGAAAAGCAGTTTTTCCTCACTCTGTCCTCCGTTTACTCCCCCTAATCTTGAGGCCACGTCCCCTAGTTTTAGTCTCACCCACCAGCTGAAACAACTTGCTTGCCTCTATCTTATCGATCCCTTTCAGAATTGTATATGTTTCTATAAGGTTCCCCCCTTCCACTCTTCTAAATTCTAGCGAGTACAGTCACAGGCATCTCAACCTCTCGTCAAAGGAGAATATGGCATTTATTGCTGTTGAGATATGAGAATGGTCAGTGAAAAATAAAGATGCCAGTGGAGCTGTGTTCATGAAAAAGCAAATTTTAGTTTAAAAAAAATCACTTGAGTCATTTCCCCAAACATTCACCAGGGAAGATTTCAACTTCATGCCCATACTCCTGACAATAATCTGAATAGAATTATATTTTCTCTCATGGTTTCTCTGAGCTCACCTTATCCATAAGATCCACGTCCCGCTTACTCAGACCTAACAAACTATTGATACTCACATTCCCTATCTGACTCCCATCTTAGCTAATTCTGTTAATTGTTACTTATTACCTACTTCATCACCATCAAGACACAAGACAGGAGTGTGATGGAATACTCTCTGCTTACCTGGATGAGTGAATTTTCAACAACACACAAAAGACTGGACACCTTCCAGGACAATGCATCTTGCTTAGTCATCACCCCATCCACATGCTTAAACATCCACCCCCTCCACCTCTGATGCAGAGTAGCAGCAGTATATACCATCTACAAGATATACTGCAACATCTAACTCCGGTTCCAATGACCGCACCTTCCAAATCTGCAATTCCTATCATCCAGAAGTACAGGGATAGCAGAGGCATTGGAGCAGCAATACCTGCAGGTTTATGTCCAAACCAAGTTCCATCTTGACTTGAAGCTATATGACTGTTCCTTCACTATCAGTGGTCAAAATACAGGAACTCCTTTCCTAACTGCACTGTAGTTGTTCATATTTCATCATGAGTTGCAGCGACTCAAGAAGATACCTTCCCACTCCTTTTTCAAGGACATTTGGGGGCTGGGCATTAGATACTGACCGAGCCAGTGATGCCAACATAGTTGGATTTTAAAAATCCATATCTATTGCATGCAAGCCAACTATAGCAAAAGACCATTCACTCACAAGCTTTTATTCATCAACTTACATTGACTCCTGGTCTGTCAATTTCTCCATTTTAAAATTATTGCATTTATTGTTAAGTTAATTCATAGCCTCACACTTTTTAATATCTGTGATCTCCACCAATCCTTTGCCATTGGACCACTGCAAATCTGATCTGTTATGCATCTCAGATTTTAATCACTTCCACTTTGCTAAACTCTGGAATTCTCTTCTCTGCCCTTGTGCCTCTTCTCTCTTAAGTCAATCCTTAAAACAATAACCAAAGCTTTATTGAGTAATGTGCCTTATATTCCATAAAGGTACTAAATGCAAACTGTTGGTTTTGACATTAATGAAATGGAAGTCATTAATGGGCTAATCAAGTTAAACACGCAGATAAATGGCAATAATCTAGTAAACAGCAGCTAAAAGAGATTCTGAAAGAAGGTTCCTGTCTTGTGATATGACATCTAAAGTAAACTATGAAAATCCAATGACACAATGCCCTTAAACTATCAAAACATATTGAAGATTATTTTACTCAACAGATAACTAATAAAGTTCAAAATGGTAGTGGGTAAAGAGTTCCCTGAAGGATATCAATAATAAATGTGAAAACACAAGACATTGGAGCAATAATATGTAGCCCCTTGAGTCTGCAGTATCATTTATTGCAACTGGTCTTAGACTTCAACTCCACTTTCCTACCAGCTCACCACAACCCTCAATTCTTTGAGACAACAAGCATCTGTCCCACACTTAAACATATTTAACAAAAGAGCATCCGTAACTCTCTGTGGTAAACAATTGCAAAGATTCACAACCGTTTGAGCAACACTTCTCAATCTGAAACCATTGGCCTCTTATCCAGAGAACAGCCATCCCCACATTGTTCTGGATTCAGACACAAATCCTCAGATTCTATCTTTACAAATTTCTTTCAGGATGTTCTCTTTTTTTTATTCCTTCATTCATGGAATGAAGGTCTCATTGACTAGGCCAACATTTTTTGTCAATCTTATTTACCCAAAGGGCAGTTAAGAGTCAACCACATTGTTATGAGTCTGGAGTCACATGTAGTCCCCACCATAGGATGCCAGTTTCCTTTCCTGAAACACATTAGTGAACCAGATAGGTTTTTCCAGCAATTGTTTTATGGACATCATTAAACTCTTAATTCCAAATTTATATTGAATTCAAATTCTACCATGGCAGGATTTGAACTCAGGTCCCCAGAACTGGGTCTCTGGATTAACAGCCCAGCAATAATATCATTAAACCATCGCCTCTCCTAACAAGATCTTAATTCTTCTAAACTTCAGAGATTATCGGCCCAATTTACTCAGCGCTCCCCCCCCCCCCAAAAAAAAGAACTTGCTTGAATATAATCTTTGGGTAGAGTAATAGAGTCATATAGCACAGAAACAGACCCTTTAGTCCAACCTATCCAGGCTGACCATAATCCCAAACTAGGCGAGTGCCTTTTGTTTGTACTTGACCCATATCCCTCCAAACATTTCTTCAAAATTGGGCTGAAATTTATATCCACAACAGGACTATTAATGCAACTCAATAGTATATGTTTTTCCCAGCATTAAAGGAGCCTAAAATTGCATTGATTATCACGCTGTGAAAGTCAAATAATTTTAATTATTGAGGTGTTATGGCTATTATTTGTTTCAAGTTACAGAACTACAAATTGACATATTGCACTCAGTTAGACAGAACCAATGTAACAATGTGTTCTTGTACATTTGAAATCACTTGCATTCCAACCTAAGTAATTGTTGAATTATCAATTTACCAGCAAAATTGTTACTCTAGAGAAAATAAAGGTCTTATCACATTATTGTATTCACTGTGTTTAATAGAGGAGTTAACCAACTTATTTTGAAAAGGCAAGATAGGAAATGTGATGCACTGCATAAAGCATTCCTGGAATAACATGACTGCATTTGTTTCTCAACTAGGAATAGAAAATACTGGAAACATTCAACAGGTCTGGAAGCTGTCTACTGAGAGAAAAGCACAATTTATATTTCAGGTGGATGATCTTTCATTGCTAGTGGATGCCAAGAATGTATCAGATTTTACACATAATGGGAAAGAAGCAAGGAAAGAGTCTGAGGTAGGATGTAAGACATGAGCGATTAAAGAATTACTGGTGCAGCCTCAAGGGGTGAGTGAACAAACAAGCAATGCATCTAGAGAAGGTGAATGATAGAACGTTGAAGGCATTATGGGGGGAAGGTGGATGGTAGTGTAGTAGCAATGTCATTGGACTAGTAATCCAGTGGAAACATTGGTTTGCATCCAGCCATGGCAGATGGTAAATAAACGTCTTGTACTAGGCAGGTAACCACTTTGAAATATTGTAAAACCTGGTTCACTGGTGCTCATTAGGAGAGGAAATGTGCCATCCTTGCCTGGTTCAGCCGATATGTGACTTCAGATACACAGAAAAACAGTTGTTATCATTTTTAATAAGCAATTACAGGTGGGAATAAATTGCCAGCAACACCCACATTCATGAACAGAAACATGCCACTCAAAAACAACAACAGAAGTTAAATAATTTTAATAGAGGAGTTACCCAACTTATTTGAAAAGGCAAGATAGGAAATGTGATGCACTGCATGAAGATTTCCAAGAATAACATCAATTATATTTGTTTCTCAACGAGGAATAGAAAATATTGGGAACATTCAACAGGTCTGGTAGCATCTTCTAAGAGAAAAACACAATTCATTATTTCTGAAGGAAAGAAGGTAGGGAAAAGATAATAAATTATAGAATTCTTCCAGTGTGAAAGCATGACATTCAGCCCATCAAACCCACCCCCAACCTACATATCATGGGCCATTTCCCGTGACCAATCCACCCAACCTGCACATTTTTGTACTGTTGGAGGAAACCAGGGCACCTGGAGGAAACCCACACAGACACAGGGAGAATGTGCAAACTCCACACCGATAGTCACCCAAGGTTGAACATAGAACAGTACAGCATAGTACAGGTCTTTCGGCCTTTGATGTGGTGCTGACCTTTTATCCTACTGTAAGATCAAACTAGGCCATATTTTACTGTCATCATGCGCCTATCCAAGAGTTGCTTAAATGTCCCTACTGTATCTGACTCTACGACCACCACCAGCAGGTGCATTCCATGCATCTATCACTCTCTGTGTAAAGAACTGATCTCTGACATCTCCTCCCAACCTTCCTCCAATCACCTTAAAATTACTCCCCCTCGTGATAGCCATTTCCGTTGATGCCTCTCATTGTCTTGTACACCTCTACTAATTCACCTCTCATACCTCTTCATTTCAATGAGAAAAGCCCTAGCTCCTTCAACATTTCTTAATCTCGCAAGGAATTAAGGGACACAGGGAGAGTGCGGGTAAATGGCGTTGAAATGCCCATCAGCCATGATTGAATGGCAGAGTGGACTTGATGGGCTGAATGGTCTTACTTTCACTCCTATTTCTTATGGTCTTATGGTTTTAACCTTTCTTCATAAGACATGCCCTCCAGTCCAGGCAGCGTCCTGATAAATCTCCTCTGCACCCTCTCTAAATCTTCCACATCCTTCCTATAATGACGCAGCCAGAACTGAACACAATATTCCAAATGGGATCTAACCAGGGCTTGAAAGAGTGGCTTTTAAACTCAATCCCCCTGCAAATGAAAGCCTTCTTAACAACCCTATCAACTTGGGTGGAAATTTTGAGGTGTCTATGGACATGAGCCCTAAGATCCCTCTCTTCCTTCACACTGTCACATTTAACCCTGTAATCTGCATTCAAATGTAACCTTCCAAAATGAATCACTTCACACTTTTCCAGTTTGAAATCCATCTGCCGCTTTTCATCTCAGCTGTGCATCCTGCCAATGTCCTGAGGCGACCTACAACAGCCTCTCACATTATCCACAACTCTACCACCTTTGTATCATCAGCAAACTTACCAACCCAAACTTCCACTTCTTCATTCGAGTCATTTATAAAAATTACAAAAAGCACACGTCCCAGAACAGATCTCAGCTGAATATCACTGGTCACTGACCTCCAAGTTGAGTGCTTTTGATCCATTACCACACTCTGTCTTCTATTGGCCACCTAATTCTGTATCTAGATAGCCAAATTTCCCTGTATCCCATGCCTTCTTATTTTCCGAATGAACCTACCATGGGAAACTTATCAAACGCCTTACTAAAATCAATGTACACCCCAATCCCTGCTCTACCTTCATCCATGTGTTTTGTCACATTATCAAAGAATTCAATAAGGCTTGTGAGACATGACCTGCCCCTCACAAAACCATGTTGACTATTGCTCATCAAACTATGCTTTTCCAAATAATCATAAATCTTGTCTCTCAGAATCCTCTCCAATAATTTTCCCATCACCAATCTAAGTCTGATTGGTGTATAATTCCCAGGGTTATCCCTATTCTCTTTCTTGATCAACAGAATAACATTTCCACTCTCCAAACATCTAGTACTACACCAGTGGACAGTAACGATGCAAACCTCATCGCCAAAGATGCAGGAATCTCTTCCCTAGCTTCCTGTAGAAATCTTGGGTATATCCCGTCTGGCTCTGGAGGCTTATCCATCCTCCTGTTTTCCAAAATTTCCAGCACACCCTCTTTCTTAACATCAACGTGTTTGGGCATATCAGCCTGTTTCACACTGTCCTCACAAATGACAAGATCCCTTGTGAATACTGAAGCAAAGTATTCATTAAGGACCTCCCCTACTTCCTCCGACTCCAACACAATTTCCCTCCACTCTCCATGATCAGCCCTACCCTCACTCTGGCCATCCTCTTGTTCCTCACATAAGCATATAATGCCTTGGGGTTTTCCTCAATCCTACCCACCAAAGCTTTTTCATGCACCCTTCCAGCTTTTCTAAGTCCATTCTTCAATTCCTTCCTGGCTACATTATAACCCTCTAGAGCCCTGTCTGATCCTTGCTTCCTCAACCTTAAGCAAACATCTTGACTAGATGTTCCACATCTCTGATCATCTAAGGTTCCTTCACCTACCATCCCTTCCTTGCATCAGTGGGACAAACCTATCCAGTACTCACAGCAAGTCTCCCTAAACAACCTTCACATTTCTATTGCGTATTTCCCTGGGAATATCTGTTCCCAATTTATGCTCCACAGTTCCTGCCTAATAACATTGTAATTCCCCCTCCTCCAATTAAATACTTTCCCATACCTTCTAGTCCTATCCCTCTCCATGACATTAGTAAAGGTCAGGGAGTTGTGATCACTGTCACTGAAATTCTCTCCCACAGAGAGATCTGACACCTGGCATGGTTGGTTGCCAAGCACCAAATCCAATGTGACCTCCCCTCCCATCAGCCTATCTACATATTGAGTCAGGAATCCTTCCTGGACACACCTTACAAAATCTGCTCCATCTAAACTATTGCACTAAGGCGTTTCCAATCAATATTAGGGAAGTTGTTACTTCTGCACCTTTCCAAAATCTGCCTCCCAATCTGCTCCTCCATGTTTCTGTGGCTATTGGAGAGGGGTGGGTGGTCAGTAGATAACTCTCAATAAGTTGACTGCTCCTTTCCTGGTTCTGACTTCCACCCATAGTGACTCAGTTGACAAACCATCCTCGACAACCTCCCTTTCTACAGCTGCAATACTATCCCAGTCCCCCACTTTTTTACCTCCCTCCCTATTCCTTTTGAAACATCTAAACTCCAGACATCCAACAATCATTCCTGCCCTGTGATATCCAAGTCTCCATAATGGCCACAACATTGTAGCTCCAAGTACTGATCCATGCTCTTATGTTCATTGCCCTTATTCTTAACACTTCTTGCATTAAAATAGATACACTTCAAACCATCACACTGACTGCAACTGTTGATAATATAGTTAAAACACTCTTGAAGACCCTTAGCAAACCTCCTGCCCAGGATATTGGTGACCCTCCAATTCAGATGCAACCTGTCCTCCTTGTATAGGTCCCAACTGCCCTAAAAGGTATCCCAGTGATCCACATATCTGAGGCCCTCCCTCCTACACTAGTTCTTCAGCCACATGCTCAGCTGCATTCACTGTCTGTTCCTAGCCTATCTAGCCTGTGGCACCAGTCATAACCCCGAGACTACTACCCTGCTCATCCAGCCTTTCTGCTTCCAAGCTAACTCACTAAATTTTCTTTTCAGGCCCTCATCCCTTTTCCTGGCTATGTCATTGATACTGATGTGTACCACAACTTGAGACTACTTACCTTCCCCCTTAAGAATTCTGCAGACTTCGTCCAAGACATCCTTGACCCTGGGACCCAGGAGGCAACATCTGGCAGTTTCATTTGCGACCACAGAATTTCCTGTCTGTTCCTCTAACCATTGAATCTCCTATCATCGTTGTTCTCCTATTCTCCCCCATTCCCTTCTGAGCCACGGAGCCAGGCTCAGTGGAATCAAACCCAGGATCCTGGCACTGTGAGGCAGCAGTATTAACGACT
This sequence comes from Hemiscyllium ocellatum, assembly GCF_020745735.1. Classification (NCBI taxonomy): domain Eukaryota; kingdom Metazoa; phylum Chordata; class Chondrichthyes; order Orectolobiformes; family Hemiscylliidae; genus Hemiscyllium; species Hemiscyllium ocellatum. The sequence goes on along the minus strand of NC_083404.1, from coordinate 16,078,394 downwards.
AAGCCAACCTGTCACCCAATGATTCTGTGCTTCTATGATTTGAAATAATTGAACTCAGTCTGGAAGTTACTCAAGTGTTTAAACAAATGATGTGGTGCAGTTCCTCAAATTTAAGTTGGGCTTCAGTGGAGTATAACAGAACCCAGAGGGGAAAAACAAAAAAAAACACAAAATCACGCTTGGAAACGAACATTTTGGTCAAACAGGTCCTTCATCTTAAAATACAAAAGACCAGTATTGGACCAATACAGACGGTCCTGCTTTAATGTCTGTTTTTTTGAATACAAGTTGGCTTTAACGCGATTGAAGAATTTAAACCGTTAGTTGTAGAATGCGAACTTTTCTTACCAGTATCGGCTATGAAATGATTTCATCCCCATTAGTCTGAATGGAGCTGCTATTGGGAGATTTTCTTACAATGTGAGATTGCATGAACATGGAATTTTCACATTATATCAGAACCAGATGTATGTCTCACTTGCCAGTTTTATGAGCTTTACTTTCTGGGGAGGCTAGCTTGGGACCAAGGTGGAGAGTTCAAAGCTCAGGATCCTGCCTACGATTTAATTGGATTCAGTCACTCAATCTGCACTCAGTGTCCCCAATGTGGAAGCAGACCACATTGTGAGCAGTGAATGCAGGAGATAAAATTGAAGAATTATACATGGACAATTATTTCACCTGAAAGAACTATTTGGGGCTTTGGACATTGAGAAGGGAGGTGGTGAAAGGCCAGATGTTGCTTCTATGGCCTTTGTACAAACATATGCCACGGGAAGGAGAGGAAGAGTTGAGGAGGATTGAGAAGTGGTTTCCCTTTGAGAATACTGGAAGATGAAAGCAGATAAAGGTGTTTAGAGGTGGCATCACCCTGGAAGTGGCAGAGAATGGTGGAGGAGGGGCCATTGAACACAAAGCTAGAAAAGTGAAAGCCTGTTTTGAGGAGGGAACGAACAAAGTAGAGTGGAACAGCAGCAGATGGCATGGGCTTGATTGAGAACCTTGTCATTTGAGGAGAAAATGATACATTTATGGAATGTTGCATCATTAGAACTGACGGGACAGAATGAATGAATGGAATGGACTCTTTCAATGATGGCAATATACTTGAGGTAAAAGAGGGAGTCATTGGGCCGACACAAACATTAATTGATAATTTATTGCTAGTAACAGAGAGTGGATAAAGAAGGAAAGGTAAGAGTTGTAGGCAGATCATTTCATCATGAGAGAGGGGTGAAAATTGGTAGCAAAATTGCTGAAATTTTCCAGTTCATTGCAAGAGCTGGAAATGGCTCTAATGCAACCAAATACAGAAAAATATAATTGAGTGAGGAGACCTGTGTATGACTGGAACAAGAAATGTTTCATCTATCCCTAACCAATACCTAATTCCTCACCTCGAAACTTTCATTTGTTAAAAAGCACACACTGAATCCAAATACACTTGTACGCTTAGTAGATAGAGCTCTTCAGAAAGATGAATAAGTTAGATACTGTTCTGACTGTTTTTACTCCTAAATCCAGCCAAGGAACCCCAGCTTGAACATGCTCCCAGTGCTTCATAAATTTATGCCAACCTTATTCTCCAGCATTGTTTCAGGCCCAGTCCCAAATGCAATTACTTCAGAAGTTTTTCAAATGAATCTTAATGTCTGCCAGAGGAGATGCAATCCCATATATACAATAAAATATGCAATAATTACGAGGCAACATATATTTATTTTAATAATTACATTTTCATAACTGATCACAAGTTACAATTGTGCTTATTATAGATATGAGGGAGATATATTAAAGCTTGAGTATATGTCATAAAAGAATAATAAACCATACCAATTAGTAAAAGTATCACTGGGTTGGGACTTGCAAATCCAAGTCTCTGAAAAATGTATACTCCTGATCATTTATCTAATGCTTTAATTCTAATCCTTCAGGAGTGGGTTTAATTATAATTTAAATAACACTTCAGACATGTCCATCATTGACAGTGCACTATTATGCAATCCATCTTACCTGTTTTGCAACACACAGACATGCACACCTCAAATTTTGAGAGTCATAGAGTCAAACAGCATGGAAATAGACCCTTCGGTCCAACTAGTCCATGCTGACCATATTATCAAACTGAACTTGCCCCACCTGCCTGTGCTTTCCATATCCCTCTGAACCTTCCCTACTTGTGTACTTATCCAAATGTCTTTTAAATGTTGTAACTATACCTGCATTCATTACTTCCTGTGGCAGTTCCACAAACCACTCTGTGTGCAAAAATGTTGCTCCAAATGTCCTTTTTAAAACTTTCTCCTGTCACCTTAAGATATATCCCCTAGTTTTGAACACCCACCAGAGGGAAAAGAGCCTTTCTATCCACCTTTATCTATGCTTCTCATGATTTTATAAACCTCGATAAGGTCATGCCTCATCCTCCTACATTCCAGTGAAAAAAGTTCCAGTCTATCCTGCCTATCCACCATCCATTCCTGGCAACATCCTGGTTAATCTTTTCTGAACCCTCTCAAATAATAAAATCATATCCTGAAGCCTAGCGATCAGAGCTACACACAACACTCCAGAAGAGGCCTCAGGTTGTACAACCTCAATATGACCTCAATGTCCTGTACAGCCTCAATATGACGTCGCAACTCCTACACTCAAAGGTCAGACCAAAAAAGGCAGGTACGTTAAGTGGTTTCTTAACCACCCTGTCCACCTGTGTCTCAAATTTCGAAGAATTATGCATCTGAACTCCTGGATCCATCTGTTATACCACACTACCCTGGGACTAACCATTAATAATATCAGTTTGTTGTTTTACGAAAATGCAATACCTTGCATTTATCCAAATTAAACTCCATCTGCCACTCCTCAGCCCATTGGCCCAATTGATCAAAAAGGCTTTGGGTAATCTTAGATAACTTCCTTCACTGTCCATAATGCCAATAATTTTGGTGTCATCTGAAAGCTTGCTAACCATGCCTGCTACATTCTCATCCAAATTGTTTGTATAGATGACAAAGAAAAGTGGACCCAGAATCAATATCTGTAGAACACTTCTGGTCATGGGCCTCCAGTCCAAAATAAAACCCTCCACCACCATGCTCTGTCTCTGACTTTCAAGCCAATTTTGTATCCAATTGGCAAGTTCACCTTGAATTACATATGTTCTAACTTTACTTAGTAGTCTACCACGAGCAATCTTATTAAAGGCTTTACTAAAGTCCATGTAAACAATGTTTACCACTCAGCCCTCATCAATTTTTCTTTTGTTATTTCCTCAAAAATCTCAATTCAGTTTGTGGGACATGATTTTCCTCCCACAAAACCATGTTGGAAACTTCTGCTTTTATTTATTCTCATTTTTTTCTATTGTCTTGTGAACTGCCTTAGTAGCTGGGATTTTCTATTTTGGGATCAAGGTACAACAGTGGGCATAAGCCAGAGTCAGATCCACCATGACACGTAGTCAGCTTTCTCATGCATTCATCCACTTTTCCGTTCATTTCATAGGTAAGCATTTCCACAGTGATTAAAACGGTGAATCATGGACAGATGGTATGTCTTGGTCCCACCAGTACCTTCCTGTGTTGAAGGTTCTGCCTCTGTAATAAAAGGAGACTGAGTCACCCCTTCACTCATTGTCAGGAACATCACGGAAGATGTCTGCTGACATTGAAAGGTGGCACACTACTTTAATGAAGGCTCATTCAAAACTGAGATCACACAGGACATCCAACCACTCTAGTAGGCATCAATACACTGGAACCCAGCCCCAAAAGAGAATAATTGATCCCCTCTGCTCTTTAAAGGTAAGCACCACCATCTTCTCACTTGTCATTTGATCCCAGTGTGCCACAGTATAATCATGTCATTTGAGGAAGATACGGTCCAGCACACCTCAACATCTCTCCAGATCCTTCTGATGAGGAGATGAGATTGGCAGAAGCCAGTGAGTACCGTTATTGCCTGTTCTTCTCAGAAGCGCAGGTTGAGATTGGTTGGCAAGGTTAGATCTCATGGAATACAGGGAGAACTAGCCATTTGGATACAGAACTGGCTCCAAGGTAGAAGACAAACGGTGGTGGTGAAGGGTCATTTATCAGACAGGTGGCCTGCAACTATTGGAGTGCCACAAGGATCTGTGCTGGGTCCACTACTTTTTGTCATTTATAGAAAAGATTTGGATGTGAGCATAAGAGGTATAGTAAGTAAGTTTGCAGATGACACCAAAACTGGAGATGTAGTGGACAGCAAATAAGGTTACCTCAGATTACAATGGGATTTTGATCGGATAGACCATTGGACTGAGGATGGCAGATGGAGTTTAATTTAGATAAATGCAAGGTGCTGCATTTAGGGAAAAAAATCTTTGCAGGACTTATGCACTTAATGGAAAGGCCCTCAGGAATGTTGCTGAACAAAGAGACCTTGGAGTGCAGGTTCATAGCTCCCTGAAAGTGGAGTCGCAGGTAGATAGGCTAGTGAAGAAGGCATTTGGTATGCTTCTCTTTATTGGTCAGAGTGTTGAGTACAGGAGTTGGGAGGTCATGTTGTGGCTGTACAGGACATTGGTTAGGCCAGTTTTATAATATTGCGTGCAACTCTGGTCTCCTTCCTATCGGAAGGATGTTCTGAAAGTGTGCAGAAAAGATTTACAAGGATGTAGCCAGGTTGTAGGATTTGAGCTATAGGGAGAGGTTGAATAGGATGGGGTGTTTTCCCTGGAGCATTGGAGGCTGAGGGATGACCTTATAGAGGTTTACAAAATCATGAGGGACATGGATTGGATAAATAGACAAAGTCTTTTCCCTGGGGTGGGGGAGTCCAGAACTAGAGGGCATAGGTTTAGGGTGAGAGGGGAAAAATATAAGAGACCTATGGGGCAACTTTTTCACTCAGAAGGTGGTACGTGTATGGAATGAACTGCCAGAGGAAGTGATGAAGGCTATTACGATTGCAACATTTAAGAGGCATTTGGATGGGTATATGAATAGGAAGGATTTAGAGGGATATGGGCCGGGTGCTGGCAGGTGAGATTAGATTGGGTTGGAATAACTGTTCGACATGGACAAGTTGGACCGAAGGGTATGTTTCCATCTCTATGACTCTATGATACTCTCACTTCCCTCAATAGATGGCATTGTGTTCCTTCACCAACTAATATTCTCTCTTCTCTTCTGCAGCCAAATGGAAAAAGGTAACATGGCTTCACAACACAAGCACTTCTAGATATAAAACCTGTGTATTGTCAAGAAGACATACTGTCAGTACATTCACTTGTACCCTCCACCAGCATGGGGAATTTCACCTCACAGGATACTCTAGCTAGAATACACTTGGGGATACAATGTGGTGAACACACCATTTACAAACATCTGCACCTTGTGGAAAAAGCAAGACACAAGGTTTCTGACACTCATTCGACTGCTGGAAACTAAGTGCCTACTCAACCCCATTCAGAGGATGATTCTCACTACTTGTCCCTAAACAACATGTTTGACCTGCAGAGACAGAAGAACATCTGGAAGCTGTGCGGTATGTCCTTACTAGACTGGAGTGAAAGATGGAGGGGTCTATTTTTCTCTGTCTGTTGTGGTGACTTCAGTACATGATTGCCAGGCTGTTCCCATGGCAAGGGTGGCACCATGTTGGAGACCTAGATCCAGCAGAATGCTTAGTGACTGCTGGATATGTGCTGAGGCCTGCACTCCCATCACTCTATGGATGGGTCAGTCTTCATGGAAAGGTGAGATGGGAATGAGGCTCCTTGACATCATTGCAGGTGCCTCTTTTTTTCAAGGAGAAATGCTACTGCTATAAGAAAATTCCTCTATATTCAGGATCAAACAAGCGAACCTTCTTCTGATTGCGTTCAATGCCAGCATTCTTTCTTTGAATAAGCATCCAAACTATTCACAATATTCTGGCTATGGCCTGACTAGTGCCTTGTATGGCTTAACAAGGCTTCCATACTTTTGTACTCCATTATCTTTGAATAAAGGTCTATTTGTCTTCCCCATTACTTTAGATGGGCTGGTGGCTGGTGCTTGCTGCTTCTGCTGCTGCAGGACTTGGTTTCCCTGTCATGCAGCTGCTGATACTTGTGGTTTCTTCAGAGAAGCAAATGAATGGCATGATTAATCTATGGAGATCTATGGAGAAAATAAGGCATACAGACAATAATGCTTCTCTCGGGCTTTCACACTGCCTATTCCTTTATGCCTAGGAAAGTTGCTCAACTTGCAATGTTTTCCACCTTTGAACCAGCTATAAGTGACCCAGAAGAAGCTGGGTTTGAGCAACATATCCCGTGCACAGTGGCAATATGCTTTTCCCTGGATACTGACAGCGTGCCAGCGCACCTTCCCATTCACAAAAGTTAGTTTGTCTCAGTGAGGCTGGCAGAAGCCATCACAAATGACCTTGGTATAAAGGCACTGCCAGCAACACCCCTCTCTCCTTAAGTCTCAGCTATTGTCACCCATTTCTCTGTTTGTCCGTGACATCCAGGCAGCATACAGCCCTTCTGATAGTTAGTTTACACCAATGGCACATTTGTTTACATTGCATTGATACTTACTGCATACTGAGCATGAACTGGCAATCAAATGAAAATGTACTTTAGATCCATGACTTTAAGGGATCATATTGGCAGGTAATGAGGACTGGCTTGCAGTATGACATCTGTGAGTAGCTTTGGTCACAGTCATTTTTCATCAGAGCGTTACGAAGTAACTTTGATTCTCTGGTTGCATGGTGAAATCCACCTTGCTCATTGGGCTGTTAATGTATCAATACCCCTCCCCCAAGACCCACCATCTCACCCGTATTCTGCATCATCCTCACTAGCTTGACCTTTCATGTTCCTTACTCAATGTGTCAGAAATCCTGGTTGCCAATAAGAGGTCTCTCTGTCCTTGTAAAGCTTTACCCCTCTGTTGATTGAACAGACTCCAAAACCCTGATCTTCTTTGAACTCCCACCCAACCCCCAAAGAGACCACATGTTTCCTACTTTTGACCTTCCAAATCTCTGACCACAACATCCAGCTGCCCTCCATCCCAATGACTATTCCCTCCAATTCTCCACTGTCCCAGGACGAACACCAGATAGAGGTTGCTGCAGTACACACAATGCCCTGCACAGACTCTTCATCACCCCAGACTGATCACAGTCCAACAAAACCCAGGCGTACTGGAGTCCAGCCTCTGGACAGACTGGAGAGCATCCCCTCTGGGTTTTGTTTGGAGCACACCACTCCAACCTTGGTCTGACTGAAGCACAATCACAGGAACAGACTACAGTATCCGCCCAAGGCTGAAAGGAGCACAAGGTCCCTTCATCTTAAACCCCAGATCCACTCCCCAGACTGACCAAAGTCTGACTTCTCCTTCCACTTTACTGTAGGTGCTTCTCCATGCTGTTTAGAAAATGCCACTCCCTGATTCCTGCTTTCGTTGTTTCAGCCTATTCAAATGATGCCATTTATAGATTTTGCTGTCACATACCAATCAGCCATAGACTACCACTGTGTGCAACGTACTCTAAAGCTTTCTGTTCAACCATGAGCACCCATCTATTAGTCATGTACCAGCTTAGCTTAGCAGTGGCCAGGCCTGGGAAAACAATATGCTGGGTCCACAGGGATATGTTAGAGAAGTGATAGCACAAGTGATCAGCATCATTGAAAGCCTAATCACTATAAGGGATAAGGAAAATGAAATAAGAAGTGTATCTTGCCAAGTCCACACCCTTCCTTTCATTTTCCATTTCTGAAATGTCATATTTCCCAATTGGATATACATTAATTAAAAATTAACTTAAGTGGGTTGTGGTAGTAATGTGATACAAATAAATGCAGTCAAGCTTCTCGTCATCTATTGGCATCTTATATGCCCCACCACCTAAAGGGGGAGGACATAAAGAACTGAAGTTTATCAGAACAGTGGAAGTCTCACCCTGTATGTCCTCTGCTGCAGTATCATTGACAGTTTTGATAAATAGGCTGTAATGCACTACCAAGGCGGACATCACACTGCCTCAATATTTTTAAAAGCAGATAGAAAATTGTAAAATGCTCGCGGAATAAAATGAAAATATGAAAAAAAATGTAATACTTGTCAGATTGTTTCAAGATAACTCTCATTAAAAATAATAGCCCTGCTCCTGGAGTTTGCCTTGATTTAAACATTTGGCAACAACTGTAGCTTTCTTTGGCGATGGAAAGCTTTACCCCTTCACCCGGTGCGTCTCTGAGGCTATTCCAAATTCCATAGTCAGATGTTTGCAAAATACAGGCACTGATTTTACTATTTTTGGTGCTATCACAGGGCCCCCGGCAGCAGTGGTAAAGCCTGTAGTACGGGCTCTTGATGTTTTCATCACTGTTTCTGGTAGCACCTCAGAAATGGTTAAAGATCAAAAAGAAACTGCAGATGCTGGAATCCAAAGTAGACAAGCAGGAGGCTGGAAGAACGCATCAAGCCAGGGCAGCAGCAGGAGGCGGAGAGACAACGTTTCAGATTTAACTCTTCTTCAGGATTGGGGGTGGGTGTGAGGGGAGCTGCAGATAAAGGGAGAGGGGTTTTGGTGGGGAGAGGGGCAGATTGGTGAGGTAATGATAAATGAATACAGGTAGTGGGTACGGCCTGGTTGAACGATGGGATGAATGAATCCAGTTGGTCATTCTTTCCATTGACCAACCAGGCCATACCCTCTACTTGCGTTCATTAATCTGTCCCTCACCACCCTGCCCCTCTCCCCACCCAAAACTCCCCCCCACTCCTCCCTTTTTCTGCATTTCCCCTCACCCGAACCCCCAATCCTGAAGAATACTTATACCTGAAACATTGACTTCTCCACTTACTAATACTGCCTGGCTTGCTAGGACCTCGAAAATGGGCATTTGTGAGAAATACTTTTCCAGGTGGAACCTTCTAATATATTTTTATTCCCTAGTTGTCCCACCAGTTCTTTCCTTCTCAGAAGACCTGAAGTTTCAGAGAAACACGAATGTGTCCCACCACTCGCAAAACCGGCGGCCTATCTGCTCTGTGAGTCACAGTCATTCAGCAAGAACTATCTTAACTCTATTAAAGCATAGTGCTGCAGGATAATATGAACAGGAGCAGCCCACTCAACTGGATAATGGCTGATCTGTATCTCAACACTATTAACTGCCATTGATCCATATCTATTGACGAATAGTTTGCCAATCACAATTTTGACATTTCCAACTTACCCACAGTTTTGAGGAAAAGTTTCAAAATTCCACTATTCTTTGCGAAAAGTGCCTCCTAACTTTTTTTTTCTTTCCACATTCACAGGATGAGGGCGTTGCTGGCTAGGCCAGCACATCTTACTCAGAGGGCAATTAAGAGTCAACCACATTGCTGTGGGTCTGGAGTCACATGTAGGCCAGACCAGGTAAGAATGACAGTTTCCTTCCCTGAAAGGTATGAATGAACTAGATGTTTTTTTTTCTGACAATCAACATGGTCAGCATTAGACGCTTAATACAGATTTTTTTTAAAAATTGAATTCAAATTCCACCATCTGGCATGGCAGGATTAGAACGCAGGTCCGTAGAACATTACCTGGGTCTCTGGATTAACAGTGCAGCAATAATACCACTAGGTCATCACCTTCCATAACTGAATCCTAAAATACCCAATTCTAAATCTGAGATGAGTGACATTGTTCTGGGTTTGTTTACCACTGATTGAATTCCCTTATTTTTTCAGAATAACTCTTTTTATAAGGTCACCCTCAACATTTTGAACTCACATGAATGTACACCAAAGTTATACAACCTCATTTAATATCAAAGCCTGGTACCACTCCAGTGAATTCTTACTGCAGCCATTATAATAATCAACATGTCTTTGCTGAGATTCAGTGCACACAATGAGCAAAATACTTGTGATGTGATCTGAAAATTCTGTACAATTGAAGCATAATTTCCTCAATTTTATATTCAGTTCACTGTCAACATTAATCATTTTAATTGTTACTTGCAGATGTGCACCAGTTTTTAATGCTTTGTGCAAACATCCCTTTGTTACTTCATAGCTCTTAACCTCAATATTATTAAAGATTATGTTATGATTTGACTTTTCCCACTGTGGACAGCTCTATACACAGTACAAGTTTGCAGTAATGATTTCGTTCTCACCTGACATCAGTGTTTGGGGTATTTATCCAGCAGAGATTACAGAAATGGAAACTAGGAGCATGCTTTCTGAAATTAATTTAAGACCTCTGAAAATAGATAATTTAGTACAACCACAACAAAAGCATTCTACAGTTGAAGAAGTCAGTGCTGCACATCTGCATTAGTTTCCTGACATCTATCTTAATATGCACTGGGCACTAAATGCTCTAACAGAGGGAGATGTCCATGTCATTAAGGGCACAACTCAAGCCCAGTCGTGGTAGACTGGCAACCATTCCTCTTTCCCCCAGCACTCACATCGCAACCCCATCACACTTGTCAACATATAAAGTAGCCACTTAGCTATAAAATTTCAAAATTTTAAAAGGTCCGAACAAATCCTAGACCTGGCCTTTGGACGTGAGATCCATCTTCTACTCCAGCCCTTTTGTTGCATTGATGCTGAAAGTTTAGCTGGATTTGTTGGTCATCTGTACACATGCTTCCTTCATGCCAGGTCTCAAAATTTACTTTAATGTTCACCATTTAGGCAGCCTGTTTAACCAAAACCTGAGTTCAGGTTAATCCCCAAAAAATGGTGTTGCTGTTTTGAAGAACAGGAGGAGAATTCTCCCGATATCTTGACCATTGTTTTTCTCTAAACTATCACCAGAACAGATGATCTCGTCATGAGCACATTGCTGCTTGAGAAAGTAGGCTGTGTTACACTGAAGTGGATTATCAAAAGCTGAGGGAGTTCAGAAAGCAATCATGGTCAAGGAAAAAATTGAGTTCCCCTGCTCCCCCGTTCTTTTCCTTTTTCTCTTTTTTTTCTGTTTTTCTGGGGTCTCTTTTTTTTCAAATTTTTAAACTTACTGACAGGGGAGTGGAGGAGCTGATTTGGACCAGAGGCAGTCGCAGGTGAGTGCCCGACCAGGCCAGCGTGATATCTGAGTCCAGAAGGCAAGTCCCAGACCAGAAGCCAGAACAGGAAGCGAATCCCAGACTGGAGGCCGGTGTGGGGAGGTGAGTCCTAGAGACAAGTCCCAGACTAGATGCCAGTGTGGGGAGGTGAGGCCTGGAGACAAATTCCAGACTGGATGTCAGCATGGGAGGGTGAGTTCTTTGTTCACTGGAGGCAAGACCTCGAGTTTTGAAGCCAGTGCAGTCTGGAGACTTGGCCCAATTTGGAGTCATAGAGTCATAGAGATGTACAGCATGGAAACAGACCCTTCGGTTCAATCCGTCCAAGCCGACCAGATATCCCACCCAATCTAGTCCCACCTGCCAGCACCCAGCCCATATCCCTCCTAACCCTTCCTATTCATGCACCCATCCAAATGCCTCTTAAATGTTGCAATTGTACCAGCCTCCACCACATCCTCTGGTAGCTCATTCCATACACATACCACCCTCTGTGTGAAAAAGTTGCCCCTTAGGTCTCTTTTATATCTTTCCCCTCTCACCCTAAATCTATGCCCTCTAGTTCTGGACTCCCCGACCCTGTGGACGGCACAGTGGTTAGCACTGCTGCCTCACAGCACCAGAGACCCAGGTTCAATTCCCGCCTCAGGCGACTGACTGTGTGGAGTTTGCACATTCTCCCCGTGCTCCGGTTTCCTCCCACAGTTCAAAAACATGTAGGTTAGGTGAATTGGCCATGTGAAATTGCCCATAGTGTTAGGAGCAGGGGTAAATGTAGGGGAATGGGTCTGGGTGGGTGGCGGGTCAGTGTGGACTTGTTGGGCCGAAGGACCTGTTTCCACACTGTAAGTAATCTAATCTAAACTTTGTCTATTTTTCCTATCCATGCCCCTCATAATTTTGTAAACCTCTATAGCGTCACCCCTCAGCCTCCGACGCTCCAGGGAAAACAGCCCCAGCCTGTTCAGCCTCTCTCTGTAGCTCAGATCTTCCAACCTTGGCAACTCCTGTACTCAATACTCTGACCAATCAAGGAAAGCATACCAAACGCCTTCTTCACTATCCTAGCTACTTGCGACTCCACTTTCAAAGAGCGATGAACCTGCACTCCAAGGCCTCTTTGTTCAGCAACACTCCCTAGGACCTTACCATTAAGTGTATAAGTCCTGCTAAGATTTGCACCTTGCAATTATCTGAATTAAACTCCATCTGCCACTTCTCAGCCCATTGGCCCAGCTGGTCCAGTTGGCCCGGGAGGCAGGGGGGGGGGGGGTGGGGGGGGGGGGGGGGGAGGGGGCGGGGAGAGCTTCTGGAGACATGGCCCAGAGGTCTGTGGAGACTTGGTGTGGTGCGGTCTGGAGGCTAACCCAAACTGTGAATGATTTTGGGCTATGTATCGAAGGAAAGATATATTTGTATAAGAGGAAGTCCAGAGAAGGTTAATTAGGCTGATCACTGGTGTGGAGGGATTGCCTTGGGAGCGGAGGTTGAATAAGTTTGGTCTGCACCTATTGACAGAAGAATGAGAGGTGACCTTACTGAAGTATATTCGACCAGACAGTGTAGATGCAGGAAGTGTTTTTTTTTCCCTCCTTGTGAGCAAGTCTAGGACCAGATGGTGTGATCTCAGAATAATAGAGTCACCCTTTTAATTCTTTCCTGCAGAAGACTGTAGAGGTTGTGTTGTTAAGTATATTCAAGTGGTATTCAGATCTTTTAATCTGTCAGTGTCTCAAGGATCATGTGGAAAAGGCAGGAAAGTGAAGTTGAGGATTGTCAGATCAGGCTTGAATGGCTGAATTGCCTGTTTCTGCTCTGAAGTACTATGGAAAGAGATTGGCGCTCTGTGATTCTTGAGTGACAACAACACTTAAGAGTCGTTATTCTGGGAAAGCAATCAATACATCCATTATCAATGTCACTGGACTCAATATCTGTCCACATCACCTGTGTATTGTGGGTACAGTATCCATTAGCTACTTGGTGCACTGTAGCAGTTCAATTAGCTTTGCCAATGGCATATTTCTCCCCAGTGACCTCCATTAGGAGCACAAGAGGTGAAAAAAGTTGGGAACACAATTATCAACTCCTAAGCGAGAAATAATCCTCAGTTGATCAAAGATTGCTCTGTCTTTGCCAGCAAGGAGCCAAAATCCTAGATTCATTATGAAGTATCAAGATGGTAGCATCACATGAGCAGCAATAGCTCAAAGTAAAAGCCTCCCATCACCATCACCACCATCATCTCAGATTAATTGAGAGTTCACTCACAGTCAAAGAACAAATTAAAGCTGCATTACCAAGCTTTTGATTCCACTGGTATTTCTCTCATGTGATAAAATTGTCTAAAAACAATTTTGTTCAACCAAGAAACCTCCTTAATTATTTTCAGAAAAACTATCATTGCATACAATCCTTAACTACAAACGTAAACTATACAGCAATTCTTGTAATCACAATTATTAAAATTCTAACCTATAAAGGTGAACAACATCTGTGACAAATTTCTGTCAAGTTGGCCACAGTTACAGTTCCCTGTTGCCAACCAATACTCAGAATGTTAAGTTCATAATGACCAATTGCAAACCTGTCAAATTAATGAAATTATTTATTTCTGAGATAATTAACTTTTAATTCAGCCAAAATTCTGAAAAATGTTTCATGTTTTCTGAATGCTTCTTTGTGTATTTGATTACAAAATCTTTGGAACACAACTTTTAATGAGATTGATAAGTAATGTGTACAGCAATTTATAGTATCAAGGTTCTTTGAATACTGTTTCCAGATATTTATATTTATGATCAAATGCAGCCATGGTGTTTGAAGGAAAAGTTGTTAGAGTAAATCTAAACTGGAACTGTTTGAGACTCTACACTGAAATTCTGGTTGACTCAAGGAAGAATTAAATGATTTTCACAAAACATTGTATAGTGTCATTGGGAAGCATAGTTTCACAAGAGAGACAGAATCTTGGCATCAGAGAAAGGATAGTCCATCATTTGATGCTGCCTTGACTTTAATGGTGGAGGCCATGATGGTATCATGTCACATGAAACATTGAGAGGCCACTGTAGTGTGGTCTTGCAGTTTCCATTTCTGCTTTTCCTCTATTGGGCTGTATAAAAGAAATAATTTAAATCTGTAATATGCTAGAGATTGAGAATCACTGCTGATGCAGTTTTACGCAAATCCAATAATGCTATTGCCAAACCCTTAAGCAATACAAAGTGTTTTTAGATCAACAGTTATCCCTTAATTCATCAGAATATGTTGTTTGTATATCAATTGGATATGTCCGGTGAATACAGATCCAATTTCCTGGAACCTCTCCAGTTGATCATCATACACCCAACAGTTGACACTAACTAGCCTGGCTCTTTAAAATTCTGGATGAGTGTGACTAGAATATGCTGTGGAACTTGGACTGGTCTCAACTTTTCAATCCACACCCAAGATACTCTATGGTGTTTGCTACATTTTTAGCTCAGTGCGTGCTTGCAAGATGATGATCTGACAATTGAAGGTTATACACCAATTTTACACTAGAAAGGCGGCTGAGTTAAATTTTGACTCCCATTATTCCTCATCACCAAAACATTCACAATTTTGTTGCATTTCACTCTCTGAACAATATCACTTTTGTAAAATTTTAGAAGTCTCTTGTTTGAATTCCATTGAGAGGTTCCTGGAAAAGCATTGCTTACTGGGATAAGAGACAAAGAATTGATAAACACGTGATTATTTCAAACTATGTACTAGGTATCCTGGTAGCCAAGTTACAGTATGAATTTTAATGAACCTTTATTAAGAACAACTGAATAATTCGGTCCAGCTTGTGTTCGACATTCATGTATGAAGTTTCTGAATTACTGTTTAAATTCTTACCTAAAAATTTCTGCTTCCAGCCAGAAAGTTTATTCTAATGAACAGATCAAAGGAAGCAGAGTACAGCTTTATAGCATTTACTCTGATAATGTGAGCCATCTGTGTGCTTTGATGCTGTGAAGTTCCTCTAGTAAACACACAGAGGATAAAATGTACTATGCCATGTAATCTGCTATTTATCTTATGACTGCAGAAGCTCAAACCTCAATACACAGTGCAGTTGAAAAAATATATTCCACCAGCTTCAACCCCATCAACTACATCCCACCCTTATCTATTAATTAACAAATCTAAGCATCTCACCAATTGACCATACTATATCCATGCAATGCCTCAGGCATTCCATGCAATCAATGACACATTTCCTACTAGACTACATTGGCATCCAGGCAACTCTTCAGTGTGTTTCAGGGTGGGACTCCATGTTAGTTTACCATGCAACAGAGGTGATACATATATCAGAACTAGCCAATAGTTTCTCCATGAATGATCTAACCTTATCTATTCTTCTGCATATTAAGGCATCAGGCAGCATATCTCTCAACAGAAGAGAGAACAGATAGGGTGAACTGATCAAAATGTTCCAAACTAAACTGAAGAACACAACCTCATCGGTCTCAAACATTACCAGAAATGTCTGCAAATGTACAAACAGCTTAGATGACTTTTGCAAATATTAAAGACAGATTCAAAGTATGAACCTTTCAAACTGAACAGGTTAAGTGTTACAACACTATAGTTTATCTTTCCTTTTTATTGTAATTTTGTTACAATTCAAACTCCCAATCATGTTCATTTTTTTGACTTTGACTAAATCAATGTAACATTTCTCTTGTTTTTACTAAGTTTATTTAATGTATATATTTGTCTAGATTTTGCAACCGATGACAAATGACTAACTGCCCACTTGGACAAAAGCTGCCCACAAAGGTTTAGTAGGCTCCAGAGCCCTTTTTCTAATGATAGTTTCAATCTGTTGAGGATCTGTGGTATCTAGCAATAGTGACATCAGGAGTTAACAATGCAAAGTGTTGGAAGTGAGTGTATTTAGTGCTGACTAACACCAAACACCTACTATCAGCATGGGAGGCCATCAGAGCAAGTACAAATCAAGTATAAGTACACAATTCTTTATCCAAAATCCGAAAACCAAAATATTTTGTTGTGGTGTGTCGAGATTCATTTTGGCATGTGAACAGGTGACCCAACTTCACACCCACTTGAACCACGTCACTCAGATGTGATGTGGCCCAGCACTGACAGGTGTCAGTTGTGTCTCAGTGCTCATACTATTCACATGTGCATCTGCTGTTAGGTAGTTTTTTTTAATTTCACTGTGAAAATGTCATTTATTACAAAATCCGAAAAATTCCGAATTCCGAAAAGCAACTAGCCTCAAGGATTTCGGCTAAAGGAATGTCCACTTGTAAAATCCATTTTCTTCTTCAATTTGAAACTTAAGCTCCAAAAAAATAATGACACATTATGAATCTTCATCACAAGGTTGATGTCCAGAATGGTATGATGCTATTCATATAAGTCAATATTATATATATTGCTGGAACAGCACATCAATGGAGGGAGTGAATGTTGAGTTTGGTAACCGAATACCAAGTTGAAGCCTGGATGGCTTCAGCATTCTTATATTGTCATAACTATATCCATCTAACTCCGTGAGCAGTCCATTTAATTTTGCCACATATAGGTAGAGGAGGGACTGAAAGAAGTATCCAGCCCCTGTCCACCTCAGGATTATAGGACCTGATTTTCCCATCAGAGACAGGAATCAGTAGATGGGATTATCCTCTGTTATATCCTGTGGGACTTCAGTTTTGAAATTGACTGGAGGTGAGGCTGTCTTGGGGTCCAGACTCAAAGTACTCTACTTCCATGGAAGTGAAGACGTGCATTGAGAGGGTGGGTTAAATTCTTATGTCCGTTTCCAATCATTTTGGCCAAGTCCTTCCAATGTAATTAATGGTTTACCTATTTACAGCAATACCATGCAATTAGTTTAACCACCCACCTTTCTCACTCACTCATCACACTTAATTACACATCCTGTTCTACCCCTCAACAAACAGAACACATAAGCCATCTGTAGAAGTTGGAAAGCATTGAATAACTCAAAACTTGCCAAGTAAATAAATGATTTTCTTTTCCAGCCAGTTGTTTAAACAAAGTCAGATATTTGCGTAAGCATTAGGGATTAGGAGATTGGATTTCAGCCCAGTGTCCATAAAATTCCCAGGTAAACAAGTGGACTTCTAAACTGTTTCTACAGGTGTCTTGACTACATACATAAATGCAATGGGGAAAGGTTTAGTATTTATGTTGTCATAATATTATGCAATTGTTTTTATCTAAAACTTTCTGGAAGACTTTTTCACAGTTATAGTTTTTTACTAAACAGCATGCCAATTGGCAGAAGCAACAATCGAGAAAACTCTCTGCTTAATGGATGGTTATATCATGCCATCACATCACCTTCATAACTTACCTTATTGAATGCAAATTCTATCACAGCATTTAATGATGAGCTGTAAACAAAGACAAAACAAGCTCAGTTATCTTTTAAACTCCTATTTCATCCAATCCATAGCTTATTCTTCCATCCAATAAAAAAGTGAATACTGCTTCATTGGAAAGATGTTCTAAAACTTTCCTACAGTGAGTTCTTTGACATAGAAAATAGGAGCAGCTGTTGGCCATTTGACCCATTGAGCTTACAATGCCATTCAATATGACATGGCTGACTCAATAACCTGTTCCTGTTTTCTGCCCATTTGCTTTGGCCCCTTTAGCTCTAAGAACTATATTTAACTCTTTCTTGGAATTGTTTAATATTTTCATCTTCATCACTTTCTGTGGCTGGAAATTCTCAAGGCTCCCCACACACTGAGTAAAGAAATTTCCCCTCATCTCACTCCTAAATGGCTTACCCATGTCTTTAAATCCCTGGTTCTGGAATTGCTGGTCAGCAAGAGCATAGTTCCTACAGTTACCCTGTCTAGTCCTGTTAGAATTTTATCAGTTTCTATGAAATTGCCTCATTCCCTTCCCCTCACCTCCCAATATTCTTCTAAACCCCAGTGAATATAGACCTATTCAATCGAAATGTGTGACTGTAGAGATTAAAATGGAAGAGTCTGAGCCTCTCTAATCATCCATTCGTTATGAGGGTCTTGAAAGCTGTGCGGATGAGAATGTAGACTACAGGGAGAATGAAAAAACTGACCACAGCTTGGTACTGGGAGCCATTCCAGTGGGGGAGTGGGGAGGAAATAGAAATGTAGGTGTGATCAGGGACAATATCATTTGGAGGATAGATGATGAGCCCTGAAGCTGTTGGTGGAAGTTCCAAAGACTGTGATGCCTGCCCAGTGCCAAGATTAAGGGCACTCCTATAGGAATGAAGACCTGGGGGTGATGGAGGGGTTGAATACAGTTTTCATTGCTCATTTTGGAACCAATGATATTGGTAGAACAAGACAGTTTGCTGACAGATTTTGAACAATTAGGAGTTAAAGTAAAAAACCAGAACATCCAAGGTAATAATTTCTGGCTTTCTACCTGAGTCATTGGCATTGGGTAAATGAGGGGAAAATGAGTTAAATGCATGACTCAAAGATTGGTGTGGGTGGATTGGCTTTCAGTTCATGGGGCAGTGGCACTACTACTGGGGTAGAAGGGGTTCTGAGGAAGGGCCACTTGACCTGAATTCTTAACTCTGATTTCTCTTCTGAGATGCTGCCAGATTTACTGAGCTTTCCCAGCAATTTCTACCTTTGTATCTGGGAAAGAAGAAAGCTGTTCTGGTGCAATGGGCTTCACTTGAATGGCATTGGGACCAGTGTCTTGGTGAATCAAACAACTAGGGCTGAAGAGGGGGCATTAAACAAATTAGCTAGGTTGGAGTGTTAGAGAGCAGAAATCTTACCTTACGAAGCAAGGGGATATGGCAGAATTACAGGCAGCCATTTGGTTAACGATATGCAGAGTGGGTCAGAAAGGAGCAGAGTATACAATCATTAAAAAAAGGGTCCAAAACAGAAATAATGGTAAAAGCAGGCAACATTAATAGCCCTTTACTGGAATGTGCATCATAATTAGAACAAAATAGATGAATTACTGCACATATTAGGGTGGCATGGTGGCACAGTGGTTAGCACTGCTACCTCACAGCGCCAGAGAACTGGGTTCAATTCCTGCCTCAGGCGACTGACTGTGTGGAGTTTGCACGTTCTCCACGTGTCTGCGTGGGTTTCCTCCAGGTGCTCCGGTTTCCTCCCACAGTCCAAAGATGTGCGGGTCAGGTGAATTGGCCATGCTAAATTGCCCGTAGTGTTAGGTAAGGGGCAAATGTAGGGGTATGGGTGGGTTGCGCTTCAGCGGGTTGGTGTGGACTTGTTGGGCCAAAGGGCCTGTTTCCACACTGTAAGTAATCTAATCTAATATACAGGTTAATGGATATGATCTTATTGCCATTGCAGAGATATGGTTATCAAAGATGGCATTGAATATTCAAGGGTGTGTGATTTTTCAAAAAGACACCAAAATGGAAGTGGGCATTATTGGTAGGAGATGGAATAAGTAGGATAGCAAAAAATGACCTTGAAGTCAGAAGATGTGGATGGAGGTAAGAAATACAAAGGAGAAATCAGCTAGTGAAAGGAGTAATCTATTGGGCCCCTAACTGTAGTAATGTGGTGGGACAGAATAAATCAAGAGATGTGGATATGTAACAAAGACAGGACAATTACTCATGGGTGACTTCAATCTTCATGTTGGTTTGGATAGTCCATTTGACAAAGGAGGCCATGAGGAAGTTTCAGACTGTACTTGGGACAGTTTCCCAGAATAATATGTTGTGGATTCAATCAAGGATCAGGCTAATTTGAAGCTGATATTATGTAATGAGGCAGGTTTAATAAGTGATGTCAGAGTTTAAGATCCATTTGAAAACTGCGATCGTAACATGGTAGAATGTAGAAATTTTAGTCATTTTGAGAAGGAGGAAGTTGAAAGCAAAATAACTATGCTAGGCTTAAATAAGGGTAATTTCAAAAGAATGAGGAGTGGACTGGGGAAGGAGTTTAGCAACAAAGGCAGTTGAGGAACATCAGCAAGCTTTTAAGAAATTAGTTCATGGCTCATAACAACATCATATTCCAGTAAGGAAGAGGAATTCTAGGCCCAGGATAAGCCAACCATGGTTCATCAGGCAAGTCAAAGATGGCATCAGATAAAATAAAACAAGCAATGCTGCAAATATTAGAGGTTTGGGAAATGTGGGATCATGTTCAGTAACAAACGAGATCAGTGAATGGCTAAAATAGCCACTTTATTGAGCATCTGCAGTAGCACAGTCCAAGGCAGTAGTGAAATCCAAAGTATATTTTTACAATAGCCTCTTTCATACTCAGTTTTCACATATATTAAAATTTCAGCATTGTGGTGTCACATAGTTGTATCTCTTGTACAAAAGTCTGCATGTCATTTGCCCTGGGGAAGCAGGAGATGGTTTAAGCACTTGCTAAATGCTGGCTGTTACTCCTGATGGGATTCGAATGTCTGTTCAGTTTGAGCTTGCATAATTAAGAGACGTTAGTCCTTTTGTCTTTGAAGTTAGTAACGTCAGTAAAAATACTAGACCGATATGATCTAATGATTTGGAGGTGTCAGTGTTGGATTGGGGTGTACAAAGTTAAAAATCATACAACACCAGGTTATAGTCCAACAGATTTAATTGAAAGCACTAGCTTTCAGAGCACTGCTCCTTTGTTAGGTGGTTGTGGCGCTCCGAAAGCTAGTGCTTCCAAATAAACCTGTTGGACTATAAGCTGGTGTTGTGTGATTTTTAATATTGTATGATCTAAATAAGTGAGAAATTATACGTGTACGAGTTAAAAATGTGGAGGATATTAAACTGATCTCCTGCAACTAGGCCATGAAATTTCATTACTATTGCTGGTTTTGACAGTTCTTATGCATCCAAAGATGCAGTTTCACAGAAGTGCTGTTTTGACAATAAATTTCTGTTGTATGACTATGATTTTTTGCTATAAATTCTGTCCTGTGGTTCTACTCCACTAACTACCTGACAAAGGAGCTTGTTGGACTATAACCTGGTGTTGTGTGATTTTTAACTCTGTCCAACACTGGCACCTCCACACCATTTCTTAAAGAGTGTAGGGGCCCTATTTATTATGTATTTAAAAGGTATATACTAGTGGATGAAACTGTTTAATGCCTTGCAACCTATTCAGCTCCAGAGAGATTATAATTAATATTATAGTCTTTCCATAGTTTTGAGTGAATTATGGACGCACGATGGCAGATATGACATAGTTCTGAGTAGGTTACAGTATTAACACTTATTCAAGAGTAGCCTTTGATACAGAAACAGGTCTAAACACTGCTTGCAGCATGGGGCCGATAAGAATTGAAAGGTACAAAGAAACTTTAATGGGTTGTAAGGGATGCTTAATTTAGTTTATCTTGTAAGAGCCAAATCTGATATGGACGAGGCCAGACCACTCAAAACATTCTCAAGCAGGCAGCCTCAGACCATAACTTTGCAATTTGTTTTGTTAAGTGTACAGTGAAAATTACCCAGAGTAAGTTAGCCATGTTGGCTACTAGATTTTAAAACAGACAAAAATTTGTTCATAAAATTACTCAGTGAAACACAAAAAAAACAGAATAAAGAACTCCTGCAGAACTCAGTCTATCCAAACTAGACTTAATTATGCTGTTGGAGAAAGTGAGGACTGCAGATGCTGGAGATCAGAGCTGAAAAAGTGTTGCTGGAAAAGCACAGCAGGTCAAAAACCATCCAAGGAGCAGGAGAATTGACGTTTTGGGCATGAGCCCTTCTTCAGGAATGAGGAAAGTGTGCCAAGCAGTCTAAGAT
Organism: Hemiscyllium ocellatum; assembly: GCF_020745735.1. Taxonomy (NCBI): domain Eukaryota; kingdom Metazoa; phylum Chordata; class Chondrichthyes; order Orectolobiformes; family Hemiscylliidae; genus Hemiscyllium; species Hemiscyllium ocellatum. The sequence continues at coordinate 16,056,519 of NC_083404.1, read as the reverse complement.
AAAAGGTAGGGAGGAGAGACTTGGGGGAGGGACGTTGAGAATGTGATAGGTTTTAGGAATGAGGAAAGTGTGCCAAGTAGGCTAAGATAAAAGCTAGAGAGGAGGTTAATTATGCTGTTCCAAATATACACAATAATCCCAATAAGCAAACTCCCTTTAAAAACCAGTATAAATGGAACACAAGCTTACGGGCTAAAATTGAAGGTCAGAAAGAGAGAGAGAGAGTTTCCATGCAGCTCACTGTTGAACTCCTCACCAGTTCAGGACTGACCTAAACTCAGCTCAGCTAGCTAGAAAGCTGACCACTCACCTTTCTTTTTGGTCACTTCTAAAACATGACCACTTTGGCCTGAAGTCTTATCTGTTTACATATAAACAAAAGGCCTCTCAAAATCCTTTTAATCTCTGTACCAAATCAGACAGCTCGGAGCCCAGCCTGGTTTATTACCCCTCTGTAAAATGTCAAGGTCAGAGTGTCCTTGAGCCAAGGAAGAGCTTTTAGAAAAAAAAGGGCTAGCTTTGTGACACCTCTCCCATTAAAAACAAATGAACCATCAAAACTAGACTTAATCCTTCAAAACCCAGTTAGCAGCCTAAATACACATGTACACTAAATTAACTGTAAATATGCACAACCATTGACCTGCTACTGATTGAGTGTAAATGATATAGTATTAATTAGATTTGTCCTCTTATTTGTGAACAGGACATAAAGGGGCAATTTTCCATGTTGTTCAGTAGTTGCCAATGGGGGGTTCTAACTGCACCTGAAAGACTCTTGTGGCACGGTGATAATGTTGCCCCTACCTCTGAGATAGTGAAGCCTGGGTTCAAGTTCCATCAGTTCCAGTGTGCCATACGATCTCTGAATAAGTTAAGGATGTAAATGTCTATAACTGCACTGAGTTAAGGAAGTTGCTAATTCTGAAGCACAAGTGTCATTACTGCTGTTAGGTCCCATATCCTTTGCTGTATTTATTTCTTCCTTTCTATCACATGGAGGGAATTACTTGGCTAAAGACTGCTTTCTGCAATCATGGGATCTCAGAAAGAGACTGAGGTGGACCTTTCACGTAATATGGCAGCTTCAGCCTTGTCTTTGCAATTGCATGCTTGGCTCTGCTATCATAGAGGACAAGAATGTTCATATCACAATTTTCTCTTTATGGTTGTTTAATCGGCAATGATTACACAGGCTTAGGGAGCTCTGAATAGTTTTGATCTGACCTGAACAGAAATTGATGGAAAAGCTCAGCTGGTCCAGCAGCATCTGTGGAGAGAAAGCAAAGCTAATGTTTTGAGTGTGAAGAAGGGTCGCTGGGTTTTGAACATGAACACTGCTTTCTCTCCATGGGTGCTGCCAGGCCTGCGGAGTGTCTCCAACAATTTCGATTTTTGTTTTAAATCTTCAGCATATGCATTTCTTTGTTTTATTTTGTTTTGATCTGACCTATTGGCTAGGGATTTGTTTATATCTGTTTATAAATGCTGCTTCTCCTGATAAACATGTATTTAACCCTGTACTGCACCTTCATCAGATTGACAGCCATTTTAAGGAAGCCTGGTGCTGTTCTTGTTTAAATTTCTAAATAATCCAGTGAAGAGATTTTATGCAGTCTACTTTCTGGTCCTGCTTGTAAAATAATTTCATAGCAGTTCAAGGATAATCAATTTTAGATTTGTATTTGCATATAGTGGTATTACTTTCCTCTGACACCTATAGCAGTAATTGCAAAACCTACCATCATTTTATAATCAACAGTAAATATATGTTGATTTTGTACAGGATCTGGAACAATGAGACACTATCTAATTATCATGTTGTGTAAACGGATGTACAATTATTACCCAAATTGAAATCAATTTAACTATGACTGTCTGGCCATAAAGTCAAAAACGCTGTTAACTTTTAAATAGCTGAAATGGATCTCAAGCGAAAAGGTGACCTGATCTCCTTATATTGCAAGGTGACATAAAATTAGAGTCTAATTATCAACATCATGAGTGTAATTACCTGTTACAGAGAGCAAGAGTAGTGTTTCATAGGATCGAGCTACATACTCTGTCGTCTCCATTTTGTAAAGCAACATTCAAAAATAAAAATTTAAATGAGAAAGCAAGCATGTGATTGGAACTTTACCAGCATTTTTGCAATCATTATCAGCTTTTTGTCAATTATTCTATTGTTCTCAATATCTAATTGCAGCATTGGTGCAGTAGCTCTAACAGTGGAATGCACATAGTTACACAGCCTCCCCTCTCTGCTTCTCCTTAACATCAGTGGACAGGCAGGAGGCTGGAACAACACAGCAAGCCAGGCAGCATCAACTCAACATCAGTCCCGTTGATAAAGAATACGGTGATGTTCAATGGTTAGGCCACTGAAGTGCTCTCACCTTAGCTTACAGGTGGGAGTGGGTGAGCTGAATGTTTCACAGAATGAGAAAACCCTAAAGGGAGAGAAATAGTGAAGGATATGAGAGCAGACTGCAGAGATGCAATTTCACAGCTTTACTGTCGTCTTTCCAGGCTGAGAAGTATGTGAAAGCAATAAATTATACCCATATCAGGTCTTCTCACCATCATGGGTCTAAATGGCAGCATTTTTAGAAAGCAAGCATAAGATTAAGGAATTTTATGAGTGTCATTGAATGAAACTGTAGACAGAGCTATTGACAATGAATTTGACAGCTTCATCAGCAGGGTTTGTCAAAATGGCACAAATGAGCCTCAGGGATTTATTAGACATCCTAAATTCTGACATTAAACATTTACACCATTGTTTCCTGGGTCATCGATGTGCTACCACACAACCTTAAGTTCCTGAAAAATGGCTTGTGCTTGAAGGGAAAGCAGATAAATCCAGAACGAACCTGCAGAAACAATGGGTTTCTATCAAAGAGTAATATGTTGGTATATAGTATTTCAATAATTTGAAATATGACATATGGTAAGTGTTAGCGTACAATTATAAAAATTGATGGGAGGACTTCAAGAAACGGGACAATTATCATTTATTTCATGTGGACACAGAGATAGCCATCTTTATCATCATGAAGTGTAAAACTCATTCTTTGTACAGATCATTACTACCTAAACATTACTATTACCACACTTTTGTCCACTGCTAATGTGGTGTCTCGCATTATCTGCTGTTTCCCATAATTTTTATAAGTATTGTCTGTGTTTCACCCTAGGCCAGCTCAATCAACTGATAAAATCTCTCTCCTATACTTTCAGCCTGCATTTATACTATGTGTGGTTCTTATTTATTTTTAGAATAAAGTATAACTCTTAACTAGAGGAAACTGATTCAACTCTTTCAATAAGTATAGCTTGCTCAGGAGAGAAATAATTCACTTTGGACCAATGATACTGGAAGCCTTCCAGGAGAGGAATTTATATTTGGGTCTGTTGTAGACAAATTATTACCAGGCAAAGCAGAAGCACTTTCTTTTTCTGTTCAGCAATCCCATTGTTCCTGTGTAAACAATTTGAAGCTATCTATAGGAATGTCTTAAAAATCTTCGTCAGATGATGTGCTGTATTAAGTCGGTAACCTTACAGAACACCAGAGAGTATCAAGTTAGGTCCCAAATCAATTAACAGCCTAGCACTTTATTAAATTCTGTCAGTTCTGCATTTAAATCTTCCTGGCTGATTATATCCTAACCAGTGTCTGAATCTCAAATGGCAAATCTTTCATTTAAATTGAGGAAAGGGAAAGCAAGTCCCTTGATTCACAGAAGCAAGAAGAGATATCATCTATAATTTGGAGCTCCAACCTTAGGGCCTTTTGGAAAGAGAAAAATGATAAAGGTTAAATTCATTCTGGTATTCTCCAGCAAGTCACCTTGCATCTGAAAAGTCATCTGAAGTGGGTAATAGAAATTAGGAGTTCTCTCCTGTATTCCAATGCTTAGAAAAAACATCAACTGGTAAAATGATAATTGGCAAGAAAGAGCACTTAACCTTCCTCTCTTTTGGCGCAATAGCAGAACTCTCAATTTCAGAACTTTGCCTGTTGAAATAACCAGGGTCTGAATCTTATGGGTTTTTTTTCTGGCAAAGTGTGAATTGCATTGAGTTCTGTGAATTGATTCTCACTGCTAGGCTGAGCAAGTTTTCTTGCTATATCTTATCAAAATCTTCACACTAATGCTACTTGATTCCTCAAGTTAAGAATCATACCCACTTCCTGCTCCATCTTACCAACTACTGTTGCCAGAGCAACTCATCACTCAGCGGATGTCCACGATAAGGTGACCATAACTTGAGACCTTGCCAACTTCCAAAGCCCACTGTACATTTGGCAGGCGTGTTGCTATCTGGAAGCTGTGTTGCTCAGCTTTGAAAGGACTGAGAAGTTATGGCAGAGATGGGGCAGATGGCACCATGCTGCCCTGAGAAGGTCATGGAGGTCCCTGTGGACAGGGCTATGGAGAAGAGAAGAGTCCTTCTCTGAGATAAAAGAAACGCTGAATAAAGCAGCAGGTCTGGCAGAAGCTGTGGAGAGACAAACTGCATTAATGTTTTCAGTCTGCTATGAATGTTCTTCCCAGACGACTGGTAGTGGAAGCCATGCTGCCTTATTATGTCAGTGTGGTCATAGATGGTCACTTGGATCAGTGCCACCTCCAAGGAAAGGAGGACTGGGCAACAGTGCAGGAAGAAGGTCAAACATCTTTGCCAGAGCAAGTTCAATATTCTGCTACCTCACATTATCTGTGCCACTGCATCCACCTCCCACCAAACTGGATGCATTGACTCTCCCTCTGTTGTTTGCAGCACCTTCTTTTTATTTAAGTCAATTTTGATAACAAAGGACACTCAAATCTGAATAAGGTGTGAAGTATGATCAAGAATAAGGCATAACGTATCTACACCAATCTGCATAGTCACTTTGGTCGTACCTTAGGCAAGACAGGGAAAACTCTGGATAAAAGCCTGCACGTTAAACTGAAATCTTGTCTTCCAGATCATCTTCCACTATCCCTCAAGATACAGCTCACAACTCTTTTCATGCTATTTATCATTCACTAGTATTAACAAATGCCACTGATTAAAATGATCATATTCATATATTTAAACATAGCTCCATAAGTTGAAAACTAAAATTGAGCAAACAGATGACAGCTCAAACTTGCATATCCAGATTGCCATCATAACCATATCATGATCTTCAATGCAAAATTAACTTTTTACAGATCATACCCTTTTACCTAATGACGGTAATTGTCTCAGACAGACCCAGGTATACTGATCAGAAGAGTTTGAAGGACAGTGGTTTATTTTCCTTATCACTCCATAAATCACAAATTAAATGAGAATTAAAAACAACTCTTTGAAAAGTGAAAAATGTGGAATTCTGACAAGCCAGATCACGACATCAAAATACTCTTCAACAAGTACCACCACTCAGGCAGGCAGAAAACACAGGTGACCTCCAGCAAATAGCTGAAACCTTGTGCTTTCCAAGAAGTATTCAAGCATCAAGTGATTTGCTTCTCGAGATTCTTGCTCTCTGCCACTAACCTTCCACTTCATTCAAATGTGTGCGAAGTGTGCCAATGTGACTGAAAAATATAAATAATTAAAAAGAACAATGTTTATTAGAGTCAAGGCATGCAGTATGTTTCAATAGGGTATATATCCTGCAAAGTGAAACAGGAGCTTTCCCCCACCCCCTGAATTTACATTCTATTCGTCATCTTTGTCCTTGGCACCAAGTTGCAGTATGTGAGCAAATTCAATATCATTGTAATTGCCTTGGTATCAATTGGTGCTTCATGAAAAACTTCATCCGCCTCCCCATCAATAAACCGATCACCCATTGTTGTCAACAAATCTCTCAAGTAGTCTTCCTGGACATAACCTGTTCCTTCTTCACCAAAACATGCATAGGCATTTCTGATTACATCTTCAAGGTCTGTCCCATTCAGCTTTTCATGAAACATAGTCAAGAACATGGTAAAGTTGATAGGCCTTGGAGCTTCATTCATCATTGCCTGAAGGTATTCATCATTTAGGTCCTTTCCAAATGAAGCTAACGTGTCATGTAAATCTTCCTTATCGATGAAACCATCACAGTTCTGATCAATCATGTTGAAGGCCTCCTTAAACTCCAGAATTTGTGACTGATCAAACCTGGTGAATACGTTGTTGTACGCTGAGGGCGATTCTTGGTGGTCTTTCCCCTGGTTGGTTCGCTCGACATGGTGGTTAGGTATTGTATCTCACAAAACTCCTGTTGACACTTGGTACCTCTCCTGCTCCCTTAGTAGTAGACTCATCAACGTTAAAGGCATTTAAATGGTCATTGGATAAACATATGGATGATAATGGAATAGTGTGGGTTAGATGGACTTTAGATTATGTTCACAACATTGAGGGCCGAAGGGCCTGTACTGCGCTGTAATGTTCTATGTTCTCTCGCTCACTCTTGCTACTTCATTCCCGCTCCCTCCACCATATTCCCACATCACTGACCCCACATCCCCTCTGTGCTGCCTCCTCACTCACTTCAAACATCTCCACATCGCATGCACCAGGTAAGAGCTATGCCAAACACTTGCATCTTACTCATTCTAACCCTTTATGTCATTACAGGAGATCCTATAACAGGGTGGAACAATAGTGTGCAGGTTAGGAGGAATGGGATTGTGCCTGATATCTGTGTCCTCACCCCCAAAAGGAAAGGATACTCACCCTTATGGGAGTAGGCAGGAACCACTCTTGCGAGGGTTCAGGAGCAACACCCAAATCAGTAACACTTGTAATTCCCCTGCAACAGTTACATTTTAACCAGGCGTCCAAGTCTATGACTAACCAGTGGTTACAACATCTTCTGCCTCTTATGCACACATCCTCCTAACTACCAGCTTGCCTCCTGCAGAGGAGAATTCCTCAAGCTCCCCAGGTGACAGCGCAGATGTAATGGAGCGGCCATTGTCTACACTGCCTCCTGGAACTCCCAGCAGCACAGTTGAGGGCATCTCAGTGGATTTTATAAGGGTGTGCAGTAAATTCTATACACTGACAGCACCAAGGCTGTTGGTCAGAGGACTGTTGGGGACCAGGCGCCTTCTGAGATTCCTCCAGGTTATGACGTTATCGTCTCAGTCTTGATGGACCTGGAGAGGCTGTGGCAGGATAGGACTCTGTAATCTTGCTAATGAGGAACTTCATAAGGAGGAGAAGCTGCACTCCTTGCTGAGGTACTGGAGTGTTGCAGCCTGTTCAGTGATGCACTACCTGTTGTCATCCAGATGCAGCAGCAGTACAGTCAGCCCTATAACCATCTGACTGTCTCCATGAAGATGCTGGCAGCTGGAATGGACAGACAGGTCCAACACCTTGGGGCTGTGGGAGAGTCAACAGCACCTGCACTCCCCTGCCCCACCCTTTGGTCCTCAGTACTGAGGCTAAGGCAGAAGTGAGACTGGGGAACCATGACCATTGTCTTTCTCCTCACAGGGAGAGTGGATGGTGCCGCAAGGAGCCCAGCTGAAGTAATAAGACACTCACAGGCCCCATTTTAGACTCCAGTTAGGAAAGATCACCTCAATCCTATCTGCCCCATCTCTGAGCCTTGAACGTTCATGCCAAGGAGGACCACTTAGCATGCCCTTCAGCACGTCTGACTTGCCCAGACACAACTTGTCCTGGTACACTGCAAGCAAAGCATTAGGGCCAATGGGCACCACTGTTGAGCAGACCCCCTCCATGCTGTTTACAGAACAGGGAAGCTCAGTGTATCACAGCAGGAGGGAGAGGAAGAGAAACCTCTATTAATAGCATTTGCGTTGGCAGCTGGGATCCTCAAGTAAATAGTCTGTGCAGCACATGATGTGGTGGAAATAGTTTTTGTTGAGCATACAAAATGATGTACATAGATTTTTGCTGCAAATAAACCATGTAATGTTGAATGATTGGTATTCAAACAATGTTAGTTCACTTGATGTTACATTTCATAAACTTTCGAGTTACCATTCATCTCGTTATCCTTGTGTCTTATTTCCCGTAGATTGTCCACGATGCCCTGCAGCATCACTCCTTGGCCATTAGCAAGGTACAATGGTTGGGATTGTATGATGAGCACCAAATATACCATGTGGGAGTAAGGGTAGCAATGCGTGTGCATGGCCGTGGATCATTCTGACACCACTCCCCAAATCATTGCCTATATTTTGGCTGAATGTGTGCACTGGAGGGATGCTGCAGGAGGCCACGATGAGTGGGGGGAGGAACCCAGAGGGCTAGAGTGATGAAGATAGAATATGTTGCAAGAGAACAGGATTCCAATGTGGATGCCCAGTGATTACTTGCAGATGCAAGCCCTGGCCTTCATAGGTCCCCTCATTTGTGCCACCCACAATTGAGTTGTCCTCCTCAATATTGTATTCTCTCCATGTGCTTCACAGTTGAAGTAACAAGTGGCCAGTGGCTTTCAGCCTCAGCATTAACATATGACTGACACCCCAACCATCACCTTTTCTTTCTCCAAAAGCAAAGTACTGGAGAAACTCAGTAAGTCCAGCAATATCAATGGAGAGACAGAGTTAGCATTCCAAGTCTGATCTCCTCTTTAGAACTCACCCTTTCCTTTCGAGGTGCTCATTCTGTCAACCTGGTACTTCTCAGGACATCGCCCAAAACACATGCCTGCACCCATCAACTGCCTGTCAACAATTGCCCTCAGCCTCTTACCCACTTTCCTCATAATTCCTGCAACAGAGTGACGGTATAACTATGCCCGCTCCCTCATGTGACGTGACCTACCTGTGGCAGCTCTCATCTGTCCAGACTCCTGGTTGGTGGATACATGTCTGAAAATGTGTTGCTGGTTAAAGCACAGCAGGTTAGGCAGCATCTCAGGAATAGGGAATTCGACGTTTCGAGCATAAGCCCCGTCGAATTCCCTATTCCTGAGATGCTGCCTAACCTGCTGTGCTTTAACCAGCAACACATTTTCAGCTGTGATCTCCAGCATCTGCAGACCTCATTTTTTACTGGTGGATACATGTCCCCTACTGTTCCTCTGCTCCTGCAGCATGGAGGCATGGTTTATATACCTTGACTGCATAAACTAGCACTTGACTGGATGCCTAAACATGGCCGAAGCCTGAGACTGGTATGTTGACTAACTGTGCTAGGCACCCCCTAACAGGCACATGCCCCATTGAGTTCACTGTGGGCTACTCCATGACTTTCAGACATGTCTGAATGTGCTCTGGAAATCCCACGGAGGCTGTGTGGTGCAGGTGCTAGGCTAACATCCCACATTGACACAAGGCAAGGTTCATGCACCATTGACTGAGGACTATTGCACAGCATGGCTACCTGTCTAGTTGTGTGTGCCAATTGGCAGTGCAAGGCAAGGCTGAGTAGGGCAAGGAATGCATGCAGCTGGTGTGCCGGTAGGTACCAGGTAGATGCATGCTGAAAGAGCAAGGCAGCAGCCATAGCAGGCCCACATTGTGTAATGGACTCCTTTCCCTGTACTGATTTTTCTGGCTAAGAACACTGGCAGTCTGCCCTTGCAAAGCCAATGCATTGAAGGATGCCAAGATGGTGGCAATTCATTCTTGAATGTCAAGTGCCAATTTCATGGTGGATGGGTACCTGTGGCTGGTGCTCATTGATTATGTCTTACTCTGCAGTTTGTCCTTCGAGAACATGGAGGAATTTTGGAGCAAGTGGCAAGTTGAACCCACCAAGAACCCTCTCTGCTTCCCATGAGGAGTTTTCCTGATCACTAGTTCATATAATGAGTTTGGTAAGATCATGAACCATGGGCAATTGGGTAGTCCATAAGCTGTTTGAAAAACAATGATGAGTGTCAATTAAATGCTCACCTCTGGTTGGCAAGCATCCATCCACACTGCCTGAGAAAGGATGGTCTCAGTGAACAACTCTCCTGATTCTATCAATCATCTCACCATAGCCCACTCTGCTCGGAGTAAGATTCCACCCTTGATCTCTGAAAAGGATAATGTTCCACATGCTTTACTTCAGAATTCCAGCCTTCAATCCATCCCAAAATTGAAAAGATTCATTTACTGACCACATTCAGTTAAACCATTGATCACTGTACAGAAAACATGTCACCATTTCTCTATCCAGGTACATTTTAACTACAAGCTGTTTATTGGCTATTCTAAAATTGATGGGACTGTGTAAATTACTTTGAAATCCAAGACAGCAAAATCATTCAATAAGTTGTCTGTCTTGACTCACAGACAGCACTTTGCCTCTGAGGCACAGGATTACCTCCTTGAGTATATATCTTGAGTGCAGAAGCTATGCCTATGAGCTATTGTGGCACATTAGAAGTGTCCTGAGCTAAGAAGCCTGGGTTCAAGTCCCACCTGCTCCAAAAGTGGGTAATAACGTGTCTGAACAAGCTGATTAGTAAATGCCTATAACCAAGGCTAACACTTCAATGTTAGTTTACACTGTTGCATTTTAGAAGAGATATGAAACAGAGACCCTCCTTCCTTAAAACCATAAGACCATAAGACATAGGAGTGGACATAGGGCCATTCGGCCCATCGAGTCCACTCCGCCATTCAATCATGGCTGATGGGCATTTCAACTCCACTTACCAGCATTCTTCCCGTAGCCCTTAATTTCTTGTGACATCAAGAATCTGTCAATCTCCGCCTTGAAGGCATTCAGCGTCCCGGCCTCCACTGCACTCTGCGGCAATGAATTCCACAGACCCACCACTCTCTGGCTGAAGAAATGTCTCCGCATTTCTGTTCTGAATTGACCCCCTCTAATTCTAAGGCTGTGTGCACGGGTCCTAGTCTCCTCACCTAACAGAAACAATTTCCTAGCATCCACCCTTTCCAAGCCATGTATTATCTTGTAAGTTTCTATTAAATCTCCCCTTAATCTTCTAAACTCCAATGAATACAATCCCAGGATCCTCAGCCGTTTCTCATATGTTAGACCAACCATTCCAGGGACCATCCGTGTTAATCTCCGCTGACACATTCCAGTGCCAGTATGTCCTTCCTGAGGTGTGGGGACCAAAACTGGACACAGTACTCCAAATGGGGCCTAACCAGAGCTTTATAAAGTCTCAGTAGCACAACGGTGCTTTTATATTCCAACCCTCTTGAGATAAATGACAACATTGCATTCGCTTTCTTGATCACGGACTCAACCTGCATGTTTACCTTTAGAGAATCCTCAACTAGCACTCCCAGATCTCTTTGTACTTTTGCTTTACGAATTTTCTCACTGTTTAGAAAGTAGTCTATGCTTTTATTCTTTTTTCCAAAGTGCAAGACCTCGCATTTGGTCACGTTGAATTCCATCAGCCATTTCCTGGACCACTCTCCCAAACTGTCTAGATCCTTCTGCAGCCTCCCACTTCCTCAGTACTACCTGCCTGTCCACCTAACTTCGTATCATCGGAAAACTTCACTAAAATGCCCCCAGTCCCTTCATCCAGATCATTAATATATAATGTGAACAGCTGCAACCCCAACACTGAACCCTGTGGGACGCCGCTTGTCACCGGCTGCCATTCCGAAAAAGAACCTTTTATCCCAATTCTCTGCCTTCTGTCAGACAGCCAATCCTCAATCCATACCAGTAGCTCACCTCAAACACCATGGGCCCTCACCTTGCTTAGCAGCCTCCCGTGTGGCACCTTATCATAGGCCTTTTGGAAGTCTAGATAGACCACATCCACTGGGTTTCCCTGGGCTAACCTACTTGTCACCTCTTCAAAGAATTCCAACAGGTTTGTCAGACACGACCTCCCCTTACTAAATCCATGTTGACTTGTTCTAATCAGACTCTGCTCTTCCAAGAATTTAGAAACCTCGTCCTTAATGATGGATTCCAGAATTTTACCAACAACCGAGATTAAGCTAATTGGCCTATAATTTTCCATCTTTTGTCTTGATCATTTCTTGAACAAGGGGGTTACAACAGCGGTCTTCCAATTATCCGGGACTTTCCCTGACTCCAGTGACCTTTGAAAGATCTCAACCAATGCCTCCACTATTTCCTCAGCCACCTCTCTCAGAATTCTAGGATGTATCCCATCGGGGCCAGGAGATTTATCAATTTTAAGACCTTTTAGCTTTTCTAGCACTTTCTCTTTTGTAATGACAACCATACTCAACTCAGCCCCCTGACTCCTTTAATTGTTGGGAACTTACTCATCCTTAATTGTTATCACTCTTACAATAAAATCCAAGTAACTTTTGATTTCTCTACAGCAAGTGATCCATTATTATCTTCCCTTGCTGTTCTATGCTCCTTGAAGGTAACATCCTTTCCAACCAGTATACTACCCCCCGACCCCTTCACATAATCCATGTGATATGAGTGATAGAGACTGGTTTTATATATACTGCAAAGGTCTTTCCCAGTCTTAAAATATTCTTATGTCTCCATGATTACTTCAACAATGACAATATCACCATTCCTTTTTTGCCTGATTGTCATTCCCATCACCATGACTCCACCCTAAGATTTTAACAATGTTATTGTTACTTTTGCATTCAAAGTATTGCAGTATTTGTTCATTTCTCAAGTAGCAATGTAGGTTATTTCCAATATGCCATTGTTTGAAATCTCATTGCTTTAATTCCTGTTCACTCATTTTCCTCATTCTTCCAAACCTTCACTGACTTCTCGTCTTGGTGTGTATCAAATTCAAATTTTCTTTCCTCTTCACACCGCCCCACCTTTACAATCTTTGAGGTATGCTTTACATCCAACAGGACAATGCTTGTTATTTCTTGAAACAGGAGAACAAGACATTGGTAGTGTGACACTGAAACATCCAACAGACAGTTACAGTTCACCAATACATAGAAATGTTATAATCACAGGCACAATCTTGACTGGGATAGCATTCAGCTACTTTGCTACAAAGAGTAACATGATTCCATGTGCATGCCACACTTTGAGTGACCTGGTCTAAGATGATGTCTGAGACTTTCATATCCTCTGGACGCATGTTATGATACAATGTTGATATCCAGCATATATCTCTTAAAGCCATACTGATGCACTGCGTTTCTTAAAGGTACACTGATGAACTTAGGTAGAACACTGCAACCTTCTTTTTCCTAAAGAAGAATTATTCCAACCAGATATGCATGGTTGCAATGAGACACATGTTGAAAATGCACTGATTATGCAAACACATTTAAAGAGAGTTCACAAATTTAACCACTCAAAGTTCAACATAACAGTAAAATATTTGATAACTCATCCAGATCTGGTGATCGCTTAATTTATTCACACATTCTGCAGCTGAGATGTTCAATGTACAATCATAGAATCCATGCAGTGACAAAGCAGGATATTTGGCTCATTATATCCGCACCGACCCTCTGATGAACTTACCACGCAGACCCAACCCTCCCTGCGCCCCCACCCTGTTCCTCGTAACCATACAGTTCACACCTAATCTCCACAACTCTGGTTAGTATAGGCGATTTAGCATGGCCAATTCACCTAAACTGTACATCTTTGGACTTTGGGATGAAACTGGAGCACCCAGTGGAAACCCAAACAGACATGGGGAGAGTGTGCAAACTCCACACAGTCACCTGAGGCTGGAATTGAACCTGGGTCCCTGGCGCTTTGCGGCAACAGGGCTACCTACCAAGCCAGTGTGCCACCTTTATTGATTATGTATTGCTGATGTGTTATTTTTGTGAAGTAATACTGCTATTAGGTAAAATTATTCAGGGAAAATGTGGGAACAGTACTGAGTTGGCAGATCAGCCATGGTCATATTGAATAGCAGATTCTAGATTAGAGTGGTGCTGGAAAAGCACAGCAGTTCAGGCAGCATCAATGGAGCAGGAAAATCGACGTTTCGGGCAAAAGCCCTTCATCAGGAATAGAGGCAGAGTGCGTTCAGGATCTCTCCACCCTGCAGGCACTCTGCCTTCTATTCCTGATGAAGGACTTTTGCCCGAAACATTGATTTTCCTGCTTCTCGGATGCTGCCTGAACTGCTGTGCTTTTCCACCACCACTCTAATCTAGAATCTGGTTTCTCGCATCTGCAGTCCTTGTTTTTACCATATTTAATAGCAGAGCAGGCTCAAGGGCCGAATGGCCTACTCCTGTTCCTATGTTCTATGTATCTATATAAAGCATTTGGAATATTCTGAAGTCACGAAATATGCTGAATAAATTCAACTTTTTTTTTATTTGAAGAAAAAGGGAGAAATAAATATAGAAATAATTTTGTTTTTTCCATTCTGTGAATGCACATTACTGAATTTCACAAGCCAAACACTTACAGTACAAGTACAAAGAGTACAAAAGAAGTCAACTGCTCCATTTTCCATCGTTACTCTGTGTACATTATAACACCCAGTTCATCTTACTTCACAATTTCTTGAATCCAACATTGATGATGTGTTTTAGTTTGATATTCCTTCATTTCCTTTCATGGAGATCAGTTCATGTTCCTGTTGGAATAAAATGGACATTCGGGATTGGTGAATGCCGAGGGAAAGATTGGAAGACAATCTCAAAGAGGCTAGCAGCCTGTGTGGCCAAATTGCAGCAAACTTATTTATAACTTGATTTTGATGACTTCCTTTATCAGTTGTTACCAATTACCTAAACAGCTGCCTTTGTGTTTTTTTGCAGAGGAGTCATTCTTTACCCATTCACACAGACCACACCAAGTTTCCTATTCAACATACCCAGTGGTTTTAATTTTTCGAAAAAGCAAACCACGAGAGAGATGCCAGGGATGGTCAACCATACCGCAGGCATATGCACCTGAATACTGGTATGTGGAGTACAGTGTATGATAATTATGTTACTGAATTAAAAATCTAGAGGTCTGCACTTTACAGTTCAAAGGATATGAGTTGAAATTTCATGATGGCAGTTCAAAATGTGAATTCCATTAAACAAAAATCTGGAAATAAAATGTCACTATCGATATAAATGACCATGAAGCTATCAGGCCATCATTACAATTCAACTGGTTCATCAATGCCCTTTAAGAAAGGAAACATGGCTTTCACAGATGTCTAGAGCTGAAAAATGTGTTGCTGGAAAAGCGCAGAAGATCAGGCAGCATCCAAAGAGCAGGAGAATCGACGTTTCAGGCATGAGCCCTTCTTCAGGAGCCCCTCTTCAGGAGCCCCTCTCCTGAAGAAGGGCTCATGACCGAAACGTCGATTCTCCTGCTCTTTGGATGCTGCCTGATCTGCTGCGCTTTTCCAGCAACACATTTTTTTTTAGATTAGATTACTTACAGTGTGGAAACAGGCCCTTCGGCCCAACAAGTCCACACCGACCCGCCGAAGCGAAACCCACCCATTCCCCTACATTTACCCCTTTTACCGAACACGACGGGCAATTTAGCATGGCCAATTCACCTGACCTGCACATCTTTGGACTGTGGGAGGAAACCGGAGCATGTGGGAGGAAACCGGGGAGAATGTGCAAACTCCACGCAGTCAGTCGCCTGAGTCGGGAATTGAACCTGGGTCTCTGGCGCTGTGAGGCAGCAGTGCTAACCACTGTGCCACCGTGCTCTGATATTCAGCATCTGCAGTCCTCACTTTCTCCTTTCACAGATGTCTAGCCACTATGTGACTCTAGTCTCACACTGGTATAATTGACCCTGAAGTGCCTTCTGAACCTGACAAACGACTGTTATGAGCCCAGGTGATGGTTCGACCAGACAAGTCAGATCGAAGAATGATATTTGGTCTGATAGATTTTGTTTTTGTTTAGTTAGTTAATGAAGTGGTTTGTCACTGAGACATGTTCACACAACGTTTTTTTGTAAATAATGGAACAGAAACTTATTCTCCAGAAGAAGAAATAAATAAAACAATTCAAGTTATCTGCTTACATACAACAGAATATTTCCAAAACATATAGCAAAACAAGTTTCAACCACTTAACTGACATTATCTGTTTCATATCCAGTGACATTAGTCTCCTTTGTCATCTCTTTAGGGTTCTACCTAACAGATCCCCGACAATTTCTTTGCCTTGGAATGTGGAGACAATTCAATGAGTCTTTTCCAAACCTGCTAATGTGAACTTTTCATAAATCTGAAGAACTAAATGATTTCCATTCTGATACCCTCCTAATTACTAACCATCTCTCCTGGTTTGAAGATTCTACAAACTAAACCTTTCTGCTGTGATAACTTGTTTTTAAGACAGAAACCGAGCCTATTCCTGAACTCAACTCTGGTATCTTTTGAACTGATTTTTTCAAAAATAAACTTACATATCACAGATTTGTTGAATTGAAAACAAAGCTGATGGCCATAGATGTTTACTCTACCTGTCATCAATCCAGCTATATAAATATATTTCCATTAGCACCATGGGTGCCCATAGTTACCCACCACACTGGCAAAATATCAGACTAAAGAAAACCATTCACAGAAGTAACAAACACCTATCTGACTCTATTTTGAAATATAAATTGAAAAAATAATATTTATATGTCTAAATTATCAGAATGCCTAAGTGGCTTCCTTATGTGTGCATCCACAACATTAAGTAGTAAAAAATGAGGTCTGCAGATGCTGGAGATCACAGCCGAAAATGTGTTGCTGGTCAAAGCACAGCAGGTTAGGCAGCATCTCAGGAATAGGGAATTCGACGTTTTGACCATTCCTGATGAAGGGCTTATGCTCGAAACGTCGAATTCCCTATTCCTGAGATGCTGCCTAACCTGCTGTGCTTTGACCAGCAACACATTTTCGGCATCCACAACATTAGCTGCTCATGATAGGCCACAACAAATATCTGCACATACACTGCTGATGTCAACTGGGATGTTGCTTATTTTTCATTGGAAGAAAATGAGAGTGAGTTGGGGGAGTGCAAGGGGTGAGAAGACTCAGATTGAGGAGTCTGTGTAGACCAGGGAAGGGGATGGTGAGGCAGAGGGGGGGTGGTAAGGAATGATTAGATGGAGCTTTCCCTCCCTGCTGGTGTACATGAAGTAGGCCTTGGCTGCTTCCAAGGCCCCTCCAGATGCCACAGTGCTGAGGGAGGAGCCCATTCTGGAGCCAAGAGGCCGCAGCTGGGGCTAGAACTGCTGTTATTTGCCTGGAACTGAGGTGAGGAGGCGATGATGTGAACAGCAGGAATGGGGGTGCAAACTCCGGGCACAGGGTTCTGGCTCCAGGAAATACAGACAGTGCAACCGCTGGGAAGAGCCAGGAGGGAAGATGGCAGGGTGTGCATAAATGGTGGCCGAGGAGAGGTATCACGGCTCTGACTGCTGCAACCTCCATCTCTGCCTCCCTGAATCTTGGATGTAATGGAACTTGCAGCAGCATGGTCTTTGGGACTGCCTGCTATTTCCCATTGCTTAAGAATGATGTCAAGGCCTCCTTTACATGTGTGTAAAGGAGCAGCACCTAAAGCTGGTGTTTGCAACACCTGCAGAGATAAATGATGCACTTTTCAATACTCAACTCACTTGGAGTAAATTGTTAACCTAGCCACAGGTTAACAAGTTGCCCACCACTACATTCTCATTGAGCAAGGTGTAACTGCCCTGTCACTGCCCTGAGAATGAAGGAAAATCTATGCAGTTAGTGGGGTTTCAGGGGTTTCAACTCCAGGTATGCCAGTAGCAACAGGTCCTTTTAATAAAGAAGACTTCAGTCAGCAATTCCACTTGCTTCAAACTACCTTAAAGACTAACTTGCAACACAGCAACTTCACTGCTACAGATTGTAAGGACACAGCTTCCATGAGGCATGTGGAATTGTTCAGAGACAGCTTCCTTTGTCAGTTGCAGCTTGTAAGCATTGCTACTGGGTCATTTGCAGGATCCTGTCTGATGTATCCGTTAGTGCCTGAACCAAAGCTTGAAGCTCTGCCAGCATCATGCTTTGAAATGTAAAACATATGAGTTCTGGATCCCCAGGCTCTTCAGTTGAGAGGCAATGAATTCTGACAGCTACTCCCTGGTGCGGTTCAATTGTACTTATAAGTGTCACCCAATGAACTGCCCTGGTGCACCCCTCAACTCGTTATTTAAACATATCTGAAGAAATGCTTGAGAAGAACAGAGGAGGAGACGGGGTGGTGTTCATTTTTATACTGTATTAGGACTTGGATTATTATTTGGTGCACGCCCCAAAGATGTTATCTTTTCAACTTTGCAATTGAGTAAAAACCGAGAAAGCTGTGGACGCTGGGAATCTGAAACAAAAACAGAAATTGCTGGAAAAGCTCAGCAAGTCTGGCAACATCTATGGATAGAAAGCAGGTATATATGCTGAAGATTTCTCTGTGGGCTCCATCTCCACTTATCGCTTACTCATTCTCCCTCCCTCCAACCCCATCTTCAGCAAATACACAAACCTTTTCCTAGCTACAATTAGTTCTGAAGAAAAGTCACTGGGCCTGAAACGCTAACTCTACTTTCTCTCCACAGATGCTGCGAAACCTGCTGAGTTTTTCTAGCAATGAAGTAATTTACTTCCAAAATTGTTTCATTTCTAAGATTTGTTCCCTTAAGTTATGTTGGTATTTTCAGTTTCACATTGTTGCCTCTCCATACACACAAAACCCTCCTTCTACCTGCCCCTCCCCCTGTCTCTTGATTCCAAGAGTTACATTTTCCCTGCATTTCTTTCTTCACCCCTGGATTTGCTTCCTTCTGAACAGTGTGGCACAGACAGCCTCACAAGGAGCTAACACCTTCAATACCTTATCTGGGCCGACATGACACCAATTGTTAAAGTGCACTTGAGAATGTAACTTTCTAAAAAAGTTTTGCGATTTGCATATGAAAGAACTGAAACCAACATGATCATTCTAAAAGATGAGAGACGTAACAACCAATCCAGGTCTTTTTCAATATATAATGTCAGTTGCATCACACTGTAAACTTTTGCTATAAATTCTGTGTTACAATCTTATTCTCCACAATCACCTGATGAAGGGGCAGTGCTCCAAAAGCTAGTGCTTCCAAATAAACCTGTTGGACTCTAACCTGGTGTTGTGTGATTTTTAATTTTGTACACCCTAGTCCAACACCGGCATCTCCAAATCAATCCTATCTACAAGATGCACTGCAGAAAATCACCAGGCTTTTTCAGACAGCTCCTTCTAACTTATCTGTGCTGTAGACTTCTTTGTTATGACTCAATGATTAAACCCATAAACACTTCAAACTAGTAGGACATGGATAACTAATACATGTGAACACCACCTCCTACAAGTTTTCCTCTGTGCCAATCACCATTCTGAAGTACCTTCCTTCAATGTCATTAGGAACAATCCTGGAATTCCCTCCCTGATGGCATTTTCAGTCGACCTGCAGTATATGGACTGCAGCAGTTCAAGAAGACTCAGCACTGCTGCCTCACCGTGCCAGTGACGTGGTTCGATTCCAGCCTCGGGTGACTAACTGTGGAGTTTTTATACATTCTCCCTGTGTCTTCATGGGTTTCCTCCAGATGCTCTGGCTTCCTCTCACAATCCAAAGATGTGCAGGTTAGGGCGGATTGGCCGTGCTAAATTTCCCACAGTGTCCAGGATTGTGTAGGCTGGGTGGATGGGCCATGGAAAAATTCAGCGTTTCAGGGATAGGATAGGGTCTGGGTCTGGGTCTGGCTGATATGCTATTTGGAGGGGTGGTGTGGACTTGATGGGCCGAATGGCATGTTTCCACACTGTCGGGATTTTATGAAAAGACATCACACCACTACCTTCTCAAGGACACTAAGGGGTGATGTCAAATCTTATGAGATAATTTTTTTGAAACATTATTTTTTAACACATTCAGACAAAGAAATAGCTTGGTTATGAAGGGCGCAAGGAATTGAAGTCTGTACTCACTGGAGCTTGGAGAAGTGGTTTACTTTTTCAGCTGCATACCTCACATGTACAGTCTCATATATACTCATATACATCATGCCACACACATAGAGACAGGTTTGTGAAGCCATGTATTTCCCATTTTTCTCAAACAGAATTGCACCTGTGGACATAATTCCTGTCAGATAGGGTGCTAAGGATTTACATGAAATGGCAATCAATATTCCAATCATCAAGGTGAGGAAAATCAGCCCATTTGATGAGATCTGAGAATTTACGCAAAATATTTCACTCACCTGCAGGAAACTGATTTTTTTTGTCTCTTACTCAATAAGTCCTCCTGCCTGTCCTCCCATGAGCTCTGGGTGAGTTTGAAAGATTCCACCCTTCACCTCTGTTGAAATCATAGACAAAGACATTTTGTACACCAGTGTTCATAGACGAAAGGGTGGTTGTACCTTATGCCTGCTGTTAACAGGGTAATCACATACTCAGACAAGGACCAGTTGCTATCAACCCACTGGCATTGACAGTGTAGCTGATTTGAAATGGATTACTGACATTTTTCCAAAGCATTTGCAAGTGACTCTATGTTAATAAACAAGGAAGAGGTTCACATCCTTAATTTCCATTCCAATTATGGGCCAACCATACCATGCACACAACCATCAGTTCCAGTGGCATTAGAATAGATAAGGTCCAGCAGCAAAGGTAAGTTTGAAATTATTATCATGGGGCTTAGAAAGGCAGATAGTACCCTGTAACCACAACACCATACAGCAGTTAATTTGCCATCATCAGCATGGCCTGATGTTGACTTGTTAAAAACAACCCGGGAGCCTAAATTGAAGGCTGCCTCTTTGCTCCAGCAGGAAACTTGCATACACCATTTGTCGGATACTCAAATGTCAAAACTATTCTCCGTGTACTTTCAAATGCCAATTTGAAAAATCTGACATGTGCTTATTAAACATTTCTACCTTTAACAACATAATGTGGACTCTCTCTGCCATATAAAAGGGTGTGAAGAGCCCTGTGTGTATAGGGTTGGAAGGTAGGAAACGAGGAATGGTGCTGGAATTTAAGGTGACTGTTCAGCCTGAGGGGTGCTCAATGCAGTCAGTGATTACATTTGGCGAGTATCCAACTCATTCATTTTGAGGTCTCGCTTATGGCATTGATAAAGCTGTGTCCATCTTGATCATTTTATGAAGTGTCTAAATTTTGACAAAGCCCACTTCTTTAAACATCAAGACACCAAGTGCCCGAAAGCTGCGGAGTTTGGCATGCTAATATTATTATAGTAAGGTGCACCATCTCTAGCAGTTGTAACTGTGAGGACACAGTCGCTCTCAGAATCTCTGTCTCGGAGCCTACTCCTTCTTATGCTACAGACTGGTTTGGAACCAGCCATTATTTCTGCCCTATAAAAGACCACCCATGTTAAGGTGGAGCCTCAGAAGATCCAGGTTCTGGACCAGTTTACAGCTCTTCAAGTGCATTCCCCCGAGTTACAAATGCAATGCAACAGCAATGCTTTGTTTTTGATCTTTCCTTTTTTTTTGTTCCTTTTTTAAATTTTTTTGGCCTCCCTATCTTCTAGCCTGCAGGCATTAATTACTTTCCTGGGGTCTTTCCAAATGGCTGCAATTCATTTGAGCCTCAAAAAGAGCGTCAACAAAGAATGAAGGACATCACAGCTGAGCCTGGTCTTGTGTTTCCCCAGAGTCTCCATGTGCAGGATCTGAGCAGGGTGGGCAGGTCTCGTTGGGGGGGGCGGGGGGAAGCAGCTGGTAGCTGCTGTATAGCAACAAGGTATAATTTAGGACTGAGCATTTTTATTGTTCATAAAGCTACATACATTATCCTAAATTGGTGAAAAGGAGTGCAAGTTAATAGATTATACACATAATAAAACTAACAAACACCAAATACAGCAGAAGGAAATTTGGAGATGTCTGCAAAGTGACAAAATCTCCTGCAAATTTAGGTCTTTACAATTTTGAAAACAATTTTCCATTTGACTTTTTTTTATTTTCAAGCTGGCTTCTATTCCAAGCATCTTTATTTCAGAACATAAAAGACTTTCAAAGGTTTGCTCAACTACAGGTCGTCATTAAATGTGTAATACTGCATGCAAAGAACTCTTTGATTATGAGGATCAGAATTCTCAATCCTACATTTCTTTAAAGGGAAGTATAGATACGTCTCATTTTGAAAGCAGGTTCCAAAATCATCCTTGCTGCTTATTTTTCCCAATCAGCAGTTTCCCAGGTAAAATCCAATTATGGGGCAGTGCTTTGATTTTTTTTATTACGGGCATAAACTATGTAATACTAGGCAGCTGTTCCTATTACATTTGACATAGCACTTTGCAGACACAATGCTGTTTGAATTGGTTGAATGTGGTCATTAAAAGACTTGACGAATACCATTTTAAAGCAGTTCAGAACTTTAGAAAATATACAAATTCTGCATTTTTATAGCTGCAAATTCTCCCCAAGGGCAACTGAGGCACCTCCAACTGTATTAAATTAGTTTCTTGTGACAGTGTTGGCTCAGCCCCAGGTTTCTGAAATTGCACAACAATTTTCAGAAATTGCATAATGTAAAATAAATTAGAATTGTAAACAGGAAACATTTTCTAACAAAATGATAAATTTGTTGGAGCGAAGTCTCCTTTAATAGTCATAACAACATTACCTCATAACCTGGGGATGTGAACTTCAGAATGGAAACTCAGCCAGTGTAATACTGTCTGGTGATGAGATTTATAGGTAGCATATTCAACCTTCCACAAAATTGTTGCTAGTACTTTTTTCTTCCTAAATGGTATGTTTGTAGTTGGAGATGAAAAATGCAAATTAAAAATATCCTGCTTCACATTCTCAGCAGGGAAACTAAATTGTAAAGGAATTCCAAGTGTCTCACCAGAACATACTGTGACTTCAGGGTGAACACATTCAGCAGCATTTAATCAAACTCCAATGAATGGGATAACCCATTTGATTGAATAGTTTCTTAAATACTAAGTGATGACAATCTTTGTAGATAAAAACAACGTGATCCATAGAGATGACCATTTGATGTAGTGAGCTGGTCTATTATCATAATGTACATTAAACATCGGAATAAATGGGAAGGATATTGTCTGCTAGAATATTTCATGCTACTGCTGTACATTTCTAGGGTCAGGTTTTTTTTTCTGTTCATCTAATCAGCTGCAGATTGGCATGCATCAAAAGTTGAAAAGGGAATTATATTCTGTGTGTGATGCAATGTGAACAAGCACTAACTCATGGTTGGGGTAGTCACCATTTTCTTTTGTTAGTGCCCTCACTAACTTTTCCTTGTTTTATTTTTTTCTTTTATTCATTTTTAATTTGTAGCTGTGAACTGTGAGCTCAGAGCTGAAAGGTGACTGTGATCAGCAAGTTGTTTAAATAAAAAAGGGGAACAAATGAATTGTATTTGTTTTTGAGGCCAGGTCTGAAGGTTAATTGCAGGTTGGTTCTTGATCAAAGAACTCCGTAAACTCTTTGATTCCAGAGAGGCAGTATGTTTAACCAGATAACAGATGTTTGCCCGTTAATAAATTTAGTACCTGGGAAATAGTGTCAACAAGTCTGGGAGAGAGCATGATGTTCAAACAGAGGGAGAAGCAGGAGTTTTTTTTAAATGCAGTTAACAGAGGATTTCTGAGAGAAGGAGTTTGATTATTGAGGCTGCAGCATGAAGGTTTGAAACCTCCCTGTCTAATCTCTCATTATCAACTGTTGGAAGTTCAGACAATAGAAACTAAGTTGAATCTTCCTCAACATGAACTGGAAAAAGTGGCATTGATTGACGTCTTCAGGAAATCAATCAAGAAACAATCTCATGACCTGTGATGCAATGCATCATAGAGACTGCTTATGTAATCCGGCCAATTTTGTCATTTGTCCTTTTTAAAAGTTTTTCCCTTAACCTTGATTCATATTGCTGCCTTACAGCACCAGGGATCAAGATTCAATTCCCGATGAAGGGCTTTTGCACGAAACGTCAGTTTTCCTGCACCTCGGATGCTGCCTGACCTGCTGTGCTTTTCCAGCATCACTCTGATCTAAAATCTGGGTTCAATTCCAACCTCATTCTCCCCATGTCTGCATGGGTTTCCTTCGGGTGGTCTGGTTTCCTCCTACACTCCAAATATGTGCAGGCTAGGAGAATTGGCCATGGGAAATGCAGAGCTACAGGGATAGGGTAGGGGAGTGTGTCAGGGTGGGATGCTCTTTGGAGGGACAGTGTGGATTCAAAGTACCAAATGGCCTGCTTCCACACTGTTGGAATTCTATGATTCTGAAAGTGCTATTCTGTGATTCTATGATTCTTAACTGCCATTCACCATCCTGACTTGTTAAATATATCGCTGTTACTTCATGTCAATGGGTGAAAATCCTGGAACACCCTCCCTAACCCCATTGTGGATCTCCCTATAGCATATTGAACAGTAGTTCACCACCACCTTCTCAAGGGCAACAAGTGGTGAGCAATATAAGTTGACCTAACCCAATTCCCATTAATGAATTCTGTTGCTTTCCTCTGATAAAGTTATTCTTGCCTTTCAAGATTTCTCCCAGTCTTTCTGCTTGCTGCACAATCTGAATGAGTTTCTCCAAAATCAGATCTTCTTTGAACGGTGCTAGATTTGATAAAGATTCATGAATAAATCTAACAATGATGTGATCAAATGTCACCATGAATAACGCGCTCACTGAGACGCAGTTTGGATTTCATCAAGGCCACTCTTCTTCTGACCTCATTGTAGCCTTGATCCAAACATGGACAAAAGAGTCGAATTCCAGAGGTATTGTGAGTGATGTCTCTTAACATCAAGGCAGTATTTGACTGAGTGTGGCACCAACAAACCCTAGCAAAATTAGAGTCAATGGAAATCAGGAGAAAACTCTCAACTGTTAAGCACAAAGGAAGATGGTTCTGGCTGTTAGAGGACAATCACCTCAGCCCCAGAACATCACTGTGGAATTTCTAACATTCCCTCAGAAGTGCATGTCCCTGTGTGTGGTCATTCTAATTTTCTGCCCATGGCAATTGGTGTCACAACATTGACTTCTGGTTCCAGACATTGTCATCTCGCATGGATCTCAGAAGTCTGCACAGAAGAAAAGGAGATGTTGGTAGCAACCCTTGTAACATTTAAAGACCTGCTTCAAATATTGACAAAAGAGCTGAATTCCAGAGGTGAGGTGAAAGTGACTGCCTTTGATACCAAGGCTGTATTTGACCAAAAGTAGCATGATGGGGCTTGCCATCACAAAACTACTGTCAGTGGTAAACAGGGAAATCTATCTGCCCGTTGGAGTGAGACCTTGCACAAATGAAATTGGTTATGGTCATCAGAGACCAAACATTTCAGTTCTAGGACCTCTCTACAGGAGTTCATTCAGATAGCATCCGAGGCCTAAACATCTTCAACTGCTTCATCAATGACCATCCTACCCGAGGTACTCAAGTAACTTGCATCCAATTACAATACAGCATGGACAATATTCAGGTTAGGGTTGATAAGTGGTAAATAATATCACACAAAAGCCAAGAAGAGAGAATCTAATAATCATCCTTTGACATGCAATGGCATAACCATTGCTGAATCTCTCATGATCAATATCCTGCAGGATTGCCATTAACCAAAAACTGAAGACCAGCTACATAATTATTGTGGTTACAAGAGTAAGTTGGAGGCTAGGAATTTGAGTGAGTAATGAATAACTTATCCCCTGTCCACCATCTACAAGGTGCAAATGAGGAGCCTGATTGAGTCATCCCCACTTGATTGGATGGTTGCTACTCCAACAAGACTCAAAACAATTAGAGACAGTTCAAGTCAAAGCATGCTGCTTGATTTGGCACTCCAAACTTCTTCAACCATTACTCCCTGCACTCCCAACACACATTGGAGTGAAGTGTACAAAAGTTAAAATTACTCAACACCAGGTGATAGTCCAACAGGTTTATTTGGAAGCACTAGCTTTTGGAGTGCTGCTCCTTCATCAGGTACTTTGTATTGTACTCCACAACCACCTGATGAAGGAGCAGCGCTCCAAAAGCTAGTGCTTCCAAATAAACCTGTTGGACTATCACCTGGTGTTGTTTGATTTTTAGCTTAGTACACCCCAACCCAACACCGGCATCTCCAAATCAAGCAATGAAGTATGCCATTTACATGGTGCACTGCAAGTAACTCAATAAATCAGGCTGCTCTGACAGCACGTTCCCAACCTGTGACCTCCACCTCAGGACAAGAGCAACATATGCATGGAAGAATCACCACCTGCAAGTTCCTCTCCAATCCTCTAAAATTCTTATATCTTTCACTGTTGTTGGGTTAATATCATAAAACTCCATTCCTGGCCACACTGTGAGTGTCTCTATACCCCAAGGACAGCGATTTAAGAAGGCATCATCTTCTCCATGTTAACTGTTGATGAACAGTAAATGTTGGAATAACAAATAACAACAATGCCCCAGAAACATTTTTAAACAATATCTCTTATATCTTCTGACTTCAGAATTTCATAGAGAGAGCCTTCCATTAATTTGTCATCATTAGATGAGGTAATTTCAGATTTCTCTGGATGCTGGACTCTTCTGTTAAATCTTGCTCTTCCAATAATTTTATTTTTTCTCTGATTAAAGCCATTGTCAATGACTTGCAGTTATAGAGTCAGAGAGTCATAGAGACGTACAGCACAGAAACAGGCCCTTCGGTCCAACTCATCCATGCCAACCAGATATCCCAACCCAATTCAGTCCCATGTGCCAGCATCTGGCCCATATCCCTCCAATCACTTCCTATGCATATACCCATCCAGATGCCTTTTAAATGTTGCAATTGTATTAGCCTCCACCAGTTCCCCTGGCAGCTCATTCCTCACATGCGTGAAAAACTTGCCCCTTAGGTCTCTTTTATATCTTTCCCCCCCACACCCTAAACCTATGCCCTCTAGCTTTGGATTCTCCTACTCCAGGGAATAGACCTTGTCAATTTACCCTATCCCTGCCTGTTATGATTTTATAAACCTCTATAAGGTCAGCCTTCAGCCTCTGATGCTCCAGGCAAAACAGCCCCAGCCTATTCAACATCTCCCTATAGCTCAAATCCTCCAACCCTAGCAACATCCTTGTAAATCTTTTTTGAACCTCTTCAAGTTTCACAACATCCTTCCAATAGTAAGGAGACCGGATTTGCATGCAATATTCCAAAAGTGGCCTAAATAATGTCCTGTACAGCTTCAACATGACTTCCCATCTCCTGTACTCAATACTCTGACCTATAAAGGAAAGAATTCCAAACATCTTCTTCACTATCCTATGTACCTGCAATTCTACTTTAAAGGAGCTATGAACCTGCACTCCACAGTCTCTTTGTTCAGTAAGACTCTTGAGGACCTCATCATTAAGTGCCTAAGTCCTGCTAAGATTTGCTTTCCCAAAATGTAGCGCCTTACACTTACTTAAATTAAACTCCTCAGTCCATTGGCTCATCTGATCAAGATCCCTTGGAAAGCTGAAGTAACTTTCTTCGCTGTCCACTACACCTCCAATTTTGGTGTCATCTACAAACTTACTAACTACACCTCCTATGCTCACATCCAAATAATTTATATAAATGAAAAAAGTAGAGGCCCCAGCACCTCCAGTCTGAAAATCAATCCTCCACCATTACCCTCTGTCTTCTACCTTTGAGCCAATTCTGTATCCAAATGGCTAGTTCTCCCTGAATTCCATGAGTTCTGACCTTGCTAATCAATCTCCCATGGGGAACCTTGTCAAACGTCTTACTGGAGTCCATATAGATCACATCTACTGCTCTGCCCTCATCAATCCTCTTTGTTACTTCTTCAAAAAACTCAATCAAGTTTGTGAGGCATGATTTCCCATGGACAAACCTATGTTGACTATCCCTAATCATTCCTTGCCTTTCCAAATACAGGTATATCCTGTCTCTCAGGATTCCCTCCAACAACTTGCCCACCACCAACATCAGGCTCACTGATCTATAGTTCCCTGGCTTGTCCTTACCAGCTTTCTTAAATAATGGCACCACGTTAGCCAATCTCCAGTTTTCTGTCACCTCACCTGTGACGAGCAATGATACAAATACCTCAGTAAGAGGCCCAGCAATCACTTCCCTAGCTTCCCACAGAGTTCTAGGGTACACCTGATCAGGTCCTGGGGATTTATTTACTTTTATGCCTTTCATGATATCTGGCATTTCCTCCTCTGTAATATGGACATTTTGCAAGATGTCACCATGTATTTCCCTACATTCTATATCTTCCATGCCTTTCTTCACAGTAAATACTGATGCAAAATACTTGTTTAGTATCCTCTCCCACATCCTGCAGCTCTACACAAAGGCTGTCTTGCTGATCTTTGAGGGGCCTATTCTCTCCCTAGTTACCCTTTTGGTCTTAATGTATTTATAAAACCCTTTGGATTCTCTTTAACTCTATTTGCCAAAGCTATCTCATGTCCCCTTTTTGCCCTCCTGATTTCCCTCTTAAGTACACTCCTACTGTCTTCATACTCTACCAGGGATTCACTTGATCTATCCTATCTATACCTGACATATGCTTCCTTTTTTTCTTAACCAAACCATCAATTTCTCCAGTCATCCAGCATTCTCTACCTCTACCAGCCTTTCCTTTCACTATAACAGGAATATGCTGTCTCTGGACTCTCATTATCTCATTTCTGAAGGCTTCCCATTTTCCAGCCATCCTTTACCTGTGAACACCTGCTCCCCAATCAGCTTTTGAAAGTTCTTGCTTAATACCATCAAAGTTGGCCTTTCTCCAATTTAGAATTTCAACTTTTAGATCTGGTCTATCCTTTCCCATCACTATTTTAAAACTAATAGAATTATGGTCGCTGGCCCCAAAGTGCTCCCCCGCTGACACCTCAGTCACCAGCCCTGCCTTATTTCCCAAGAGTAGGTCAGGTTTTGCACCTTCTCTCATAGGTATATCTATAGATTGAATCAAAAGATTTTCTTGTTCACACTTATCAAATTCCTCTCCATCTAAACCTTTAACACTATGGCAGTCCTAGTCTATGTTTGGAAAGCTAAAATCCCCCACCATAACCACCCTATTATTCTTACAGTTAACTGAGATCGCCTTACAGATTTGTTTCTCAATTTCCCTCTGACTATTAGGGGGTCTATAATACAATCCCAATAATGTGATCATTCATTTCTTATTTCTCAGTTCCACCTAAAAAAACTTCCCTGGATGTATTTCTGGGAATAGCCTCCCTCAGTACAACTGTAATGCTATCCCTTATCAAAAATGCCACTCCCCCTCCTCTCTTGCCTCCCTTTCTGACCTTCCAGTACCATTTGTATCCTGGAATATTAAGCTGCCAGTCCTGTCCATCCCTGAGCCATGTTTCTGTAATTGCTATGATATCCCAGTCCCATGTTCCTAACCAAGCTCTGAATTCATCTGCCTTCCCTGTTAGGCCCCTTGCTTTGAAATAAATGCAGTTTAATTTCTCAGTCCTTCCTTGTTCTCCGCTTTATCCCTGCCTGGCCTTACTGTTTGACCCACTTCTGTCCTCAACTGTACCAGGCTCAGATTGATCTCTTTCCTCACTATCTCCCTGGGTCCCACCCTCCCACCTTACTAGTTTAAATCCTCCCGAGCAGCTCTAACAAATCTCCCTGCCAGTATATTTGTTCCCTTCTAATTCAGGTGTATTCCATCCTTCTTGTACAGGTTACTTCTACCCCAGAAGAGGTTCCAGTGGTCCAAAATGTGAATCATTCTCCCATAAACCAGCTACTCAACTAAGCATTCATCTGCTCTATCCTCCTATTCCTGCTGTCACTAGTTCATAGCACAGGGAGTAATCCAGATATTACTACTCTCGAGGACCTCCTTTTTAAATTCCTGCCTATCTCTCTGTATTCTTCCTTTAGAATCTCAACCTTTTCCCTTCATATGTCATTGGTTCCAATGTGTACAATGACCTCCTGCTGGTCCAACTCCCCCTTGAGAACATTCTGCACCCTCTCTGAAACATTCTTTATCCTGACGCCAGGGAGGCAACACGCCATTCTGATTTTTCATTGCTGGACACAGAAACATCTGTCTGTTCCTCAAACTAGAGAGTCCCCTAACACAATTGATCACTTGGAACCCAACGTGCCCCTCCTTGCATTAGAGCCAGTCTCAATACCAGAAGCCAGTCTCAATACAAGAATCCATCACGCCCTATATTTTCCAAAAAAAACATTCTTGTTTAAAATGGGATAACCACAGAAGTCTCATGCACTACTTGCCTATCTCTCTTACCTTCATTTGATGTATGCATGTGACTGTATCTGCAACTTTTCCCCCTTCCTATAACTGCCATTCATCACACCCCCTTGCACTTGTAAATTCCTCATTCCCTCTTACTGTCACTCCAACAGTTCCATTAGATCTGTTCGGATTCGCGACCAACGGCATTTATTGCAGATATAATCCTCAGTAACACACAGACTCTCCCTAAACTTCCACATCCGACAAGAAGAACATTTCGTTTAACTGAGGGCCATTTTTGCTTCTCCCAATCCGCAGACCCAGAAAATAGCACTGTCTTAACAGGAAACATCCCACTTCTGACCTTATATTTATATGTCCTTCCAATTTGATAAATCATGGTTTAATATGCTGTCTGAAAGACACTTTCAATATTGCAGTACTCCCTTGGTATTGCACAAAGACTATCATTATTACATCTCAGGTCTTCAGATTTGGAATGCCACCTTCTGACTCCGAAATGAAAGCTGTACTTATTGAAACAAGGCTGACATCAGAAAGCAGTGTTTTGAATTTATGTTTTCCATCCTGTTAAATTGTTTAAATTTAACTTTTAGTTGACTTCAAGGCTAAAAAGCCGGCATTTCTATTGTCTTAATTCAATTATTTGATGTAAAATCCAGCTTCATGATTCTTCGTTAGACTCCGGTTGAAGTATCTCTCTTGTTTCTCATTTATCTTTTTAAACATTATTCTGTCATGGTTTGGTCTGAGCTAACTAGATGCAGACTATTCAAGATCTCTTACAACTTGCATACTGTAATTTTAGCTGTGAGCTTAACGTGTACTTCCTTTGTTGGTTGCTGTAATACAGTGAGTGTGTCTGTTAGGCTCATAAATTCATAGAAACATAGAGGACAAAACCACGTGTCATCTTTAAAACCTTTGGTAATATTTTAACCTCTGTTACAAAAATACCCTTAACATTTCTAAACTCCCCTCATAAGTGAAGCCTTCATTTTAGTATTGCTTTTGTATTTTTCCTGTGTTGTTATGTCGAGAATAGTCCACAATGACCAAGTGACACATCACCAGTGATTTC
This sequence comes from Hemiscyllium ocellatum, assembly GCF_020745735.1. Classification (NCBI taxonomy): domain Eukaryota; kingdom Metazoa; phylum Chordata; class Chondrichthyes; order Orectolobiformes; family Hemiscylliidae; genus Hemiscyllium; species Hemiscyllium ocellatum. Next base: position 16,025,287 of record NC_083404.1, on the reverse strand, counting down.
CAAATTTTTTCTAACTTGATTTTTTGCTTTTATATTCTTTTCATTTATTTATGGACATAAGTAACTCTTAAGTTTATTTAAGACATTGTCAACATACTGTGTCACTCAGAAGAATTATGGTCTCTGCTCAGCCACACTTATCAGAAACATGCCATTTATAGTATATTGCTTTTCCAGAATTGTTTATCCAAAGTCCACCACATAACACTTCTTTGCTTTGAATTCCATTTGCTGTGCTTCGTCCCATTTCACCATCTAAAAGTTGTTTGAATGCTTTTTACTATATTAATCAATACTTCTGTTACCAAATTTCCTCGATAAAGCTACTGCCTTCAACCAAATGTCGGTACTTTATAAAAATGCAAAATTGAGTTATAAATCCAAAACTGGCTCTTATTGGGGTGAAATTGACATCACATTGCACTCAATTTCCTCAACCATGGAACACTCATTTCACCTCCATTTAATATTAAAGATGTCTTTATCTTTAATTTATCTATATCTGCTTCAGTTGAATCATTGAGTGGAATCTTACAGAGGCCTGAATGGCTTGGGCGATGGTGAAGTTTATCGCAGAAGTCCTGCGAGGCTGATCTCAACATTGAAAGCGTCCATGCCATCTTTTATACTTTACACATGCAGCGTGTTGAGTTTTTTGTTAAGCAGCAGCAGGTGTGATTTAAAGGGAATTTGTGTTTGCCATTGGCCTGACACAATTCGTGAATATTCTATTCTCCCAAAGTTGTCAAACTAACCACGTATTGCGAAAACTCAGAATGGAACCCAGTTTGGGCCTCCAGCAGATTCAGCTCACCACTTGCTCCAAACAATCTCCCAAGTGCGATCGATTCAGGGTAACCTCAGATTACAACAGGATCTGAACCAGATGGGCAAATGGGCTGAGAAGTGGCAGATGGAGTTTAATTCAGATAAATGCAATGTGCTGCATTTTGGGAAGCAAATCTTAGCAGGACTTATACACTTAATGGAAAGGTCCTAGGGAGTGTTGCTGAACAATGAGACCTTGGAGTGCAGGTTCAAAGCTCCTTGAAAGTAGAGTCGCAGGTAGATAGGATAGTGAAGAAGGTGTTTGGTATGCTTTCTTTTATTGGTCAGAGTATTGAGTACAGGAGTTGGGAGGTCATGTTGTGCCTGTACAGAACATTGGTTAGGCCACTGCTGGATTATTGCGTGCAATTCTGGTCTCCTTCCTATCGAAAAGATGTTGTGAAACTTGAAAATGTTCAGAAAAGATTTACAAGGATGTTGCAAGGGTTTGAGGATTTGAGCTATAGGGAGAGGCTGAAAGGCTTGGGCTGTTTTCCCTGGAGCGTCGGAGGCTGAAGGGTGACCTTATAGAGGTTTATAAAATTACAAGGGGCATGGATAGAATAAATAAACAAAGTCTTTTCTCTGGGGTTGGGGAGTCCAGAACTAGAGGGCATAAGTTTAGGGTGAGAGGTGAAAAATATAAAAGAGACCTAACAGGCGATTTTTTCACACAGAGGGTGGTACGTGTATGGAATGAGCTGCCAGAGGAAGTGGTGGAGGTTGGTACAAATGTAACATTTAAGAGGCATTTGGATGGGTATATGAATAGGAAGGGTTTGGAGGGATATGGGCCAGGTGCAGGCAGGTAGGACTACATTGGGTTGGGATATCTGGTAGGCATGGATGGGTTGGACCGAAGGGTCTGTTTCCATGCTGTACATCTCTATGATTCTAGCTCAGGGCATGATCCATGGGCACCAGCCACATGTATCCCTCACACACAAACATTTTCATCTGGCATCTACCTTGGTGCTGCCTGGGTGATATAATTGCAGGCTCCTTTGGAAGCGCAGACTTGCATTGCAGGGTTCACTGTCAGTAGCAGCTAAAGGCTGCAGGATGGACCCCTCATGCTCTGTTAGCACTCGGTGCCTATTTGCATGCTCATACCATCCATCTCTTACATTGGCTGTCATTGTGTTGGCACTTCTACCAGAACCAAAGATTCTGTCCTTTTTGAGGCACAGACTCAAAGCTTCTACTCATACTTGTCAGTAGAGCTCAGTCTTCTTGATGACATTTTGATGAAAGGTACAGCAAATCATCAACCTAATGTGGTTTAATCTAATGTGTCAACTGCCCCTATGCCAAGAACAGTGCATATCTTTGCAACAAAATAGTCCTGTTGGAAACTGGTGGGGACCTGTGCTCAGTTTAGGAAAGGCAGGTGGTGGGGATGTGACGTAGTAATGTGGTGTGGTGTCATTGGGACTCCTGGAACTAAAATTATGGGCACCATTCTCAGTCTTTGCTGCAGTTAGTTATCCACTTTGTATGCCAGGACTGGGGAGTGTTCAATGGTCAGTCCTGGAGGGGCAGCACAAACAGTCAGAGCAATCGTGTACAGTCAGCTGGGGAAGCAGGGAAGTGTGAACACAATGGTCAGGAGTCTGATCAGTCACGTCAAGGGCTGCTCATCAAAGTCAGTCCCAGATCAGCGGCCCGACCAGCAATCACTCAGGGAGATTTAAGAGGAGACCCAAATGGGCAGCAGGTGGATTATTGCTGGAAGGGGAGGGAAGTCAAGACTGGTACCTGGGTTGGGGCAGTGGGGTGAGGATGGAAGCAGAGACTCTTTCAGAGGTCGGGATAAGGACTAGCAGGAGTAGAAGCTATATTTAAGGGGTGGTATATGTAACAGCGTGGGAGGATATGGATGGCTGCAGTGGGGCAGGGTGCTGGGTTTAGTGGCAATGACCACATGGCTTCCACAGGAACTGCATAGAGGACCAGGGTGGGCATCATTAAGGTGTAATGCTGAGGTTCAGAGTTCAGTTATGAGGCTGCTCAATGTGGTAGATGTCCAAGTAGGTAGAAATGAACAGTCAGGGTAGTACAAGGTAATAGGAGATGTAGAGGCTTTGAGAGAGAACAACCCAATATCCACTCTAAGCTGTGAATCCTATCATCACTTTTCATTCTCTAGATGTGAGGTGCTATGAGCTAATGGCTGGGGAAATGCTCAGGTTGGGCAGAGTCAGTGTCAGTTTGATAGGTGAAAGTGTGGGATCAATATTTTCTGGATGTTATCATGTTGAATCATGGAATCACATAATTATTACGGTACAGAAGGAGACTATTTGGCCCATGGTGCATGTCCTGGCTCTATTACCCAGGCCGGCTCCATTATTTAGTTCCAATCTCCTGCCTTTTATCCATATCCCAGGACACCATGAATTTCCAAAACAAATTCAATGCTTGCATTTCTACCTATGTGATACCTACCTACACCACACTGTAACAAACACTACATTGGACAAACAGGCAGAAAACTCGCCACCAGGATACATGAACATCAGCTAGCCTCAAAAAGACATGACCCTCCCTCACTAGTATCCTTATATGCAGATAAGGAAGGACACCACTTTGACTGGGACAACACATCCATCCTAGGGCAAGCTAAACAGAGACATGCACAAGAGTTCCCAGAAGCATGGCATTCCAACCAGAACTCTATCAACAACCACATTGGCTTGGATCTCATTTACCACCCCATGAGAAAAGGAACAGGAAATGACATCACCATAGGAAATGATGTCACCACAGGAAATAACATCACCAACCCAAGGAAACCCAAACATGATAATAGGAAGCGGGAAACACCAGCAGTGTTTCGTCCGGATGCTCACTGAAGATGTTACCTGCTATGGGGACGAAACATCTGAAAATTAACCTTCCAGCTCAGTGAGCAAACCTCTATCCACTTGTATTGAGTTACTGAATGGCAATCAATAAATGCAAATTTGAAACTTTAGGAATCCCAGTTCACTTATTTGGGGTTTTCTTCTCCATGACTTCACCTCCAGTGCTCCGTAGTGTCACAGAAAACAGTCTGCAGACAATTTGATTAATTCCACATAATATCAAGAAATGGTTGAAAGCACTGGATACTGCGAAGGCTATGGACCCTGACAACCTTCTAGAAACACTACTGAAGACTAGCCAAGCTCTTCCAACACATTGACAAGAATCGCATCTACCCAGCAACATGGCAAGTTGATCAGGTATTTCCTGTACACAAAACTCAGGACAAATACAACCCAAACAATTACTGCTCCTTCAGTCTACTCTCAATCATCAGTAAAGTGTTGGAAGGGGCTCGTCAATGGTGCTGTCAAACAGCATTTATTCCGTAATAGGAGACTGTGAGGTCTGCAGATGCTGGAGATCAGAGTTGACAGTGTGTTGCTGGAAAATCACGCAGCATCCAAAGACCAGGAAAATTGACATTTCAGGCCAGAGCCCTTCTTCAGGAATGAGGGTTGGGGTTGGAGCAGAGGGAGTGGAGGACTGCGCATTGTGAAGGCGAGAGGTTGGAGAGGGTGAAGTGGTTGGACAGGTTGAGGCGGTTGATGTCACGGTTGCAGTTTGAAATGAAGAGATCAAGGGCAGGTAGCAGGCCAGCATGGGGTGTCCAGGTGGATGGGGTATGTTGGAGGCGGGAGAAGGGGTCTGCGGTCCGAGGGCTGGTGTCTTGGTTGTAAAAGTAGGCACGGAGGCAGAGGCGCGGAAGATATGTTCAAGGTCACAACTCATTAATCTGGGTCCATAGAGGGATAAAAGTGAGGTTTTTACTGAGGACTAAACGTTCATCCTCAGTGACGGGGGTGGGGGGGGTTCTGGGGGTGTGGTGATAACACAGCAGGGATGGGGGCTTGGACCTGGAGTGGGGCTAGAGTTCGAAGTGGGGGCTGAGACAGTGGCTTGCGAGGGCATGGTTATGGGGTCAGTAGTGACGTCACCAAAGATGTGACGTTTAAAAAGGGTGCACAGGTGGGGCTTATGGTTACGTTTTGTGGGGGCAGAAATGACATCACGGGCGGGGAGGGTAACATCACGATTGGGTACTCAGCTGTTGACATCAGTTGCAGTGGAAGTGATATCACCAACGGGACCTGCCAGTGAGGTGGAAGTGGTTGCCGCTGTGGCAACTACGGGGGCAGAAGTGACGTTCGAGGTCGGTATCACATCTGTGATAGTGAATCCAACAGCGCCGGTGTATCCTGCAGGGATAGTTTACTCTGCAGTCATGGAGGTGGTTGGGTGGACAGTGATCTCAGAGGTGATGTGACTTCAGGCTGTGCGGTGGCATTGGGGGCAGAAGTGATGTCATTGATCTCTCTGGTAGTCATGGAAGGAGCGGCCACATGGCTAAAGGTGTCTTGGTAGTTCCAGAGGCCAGGAAAATGTTCTGGAAGGTTCAAGGAAGGATGTGTATGGAGGAAAGTAAATGAAAGTTTGTTAAGCTTACATTCTTTTACGTCCAATGCAAGAGATAAATACTGTTTGTTGAGTGCTTGTATCCTCCTGAGGATGTAGAAATACAGAAGTCCACTGCAGGTCTGGGATAGTGAAGCTCTGAGCTGGGACAGGACTGATTGCAGGTAGAGTAGATGGCGTTGCATGGCTGATAGTGTGGAGCGGAGGATCCAGAAAGAATCGTTATTGAAAAAGGTTTTGGATTTGTAGTGTGTACTGAGTATCCTATTCAGGTCCAAACTAGGTTGGTCTGGATGTCGTCCGGGGTCCATGTGGAATCAGATGGTTCTGTAGGCAGGTACTGAGGAAGGAGATGTGGCTGTGGTAGTGAGTGTGCTTAAGGATGTGATTGAAGAGCTTCAGGGCAGAGGAGAGGACTTGGGAGGTGCAGTGAGAGAGGGACTTACTGAGATCTTTGTAGAGAGAGGAGGAGAGCTTCTTCAAGATAGGCATCCTTGGAAGAGTCTTCGCAGTAAGGTTGAAATCAGCTAGGAGACTGTGAGGTCTGCAGATGCTGGAGACCAGAGTCGAGAGTGTGTTGCTGGAAAAGCACAGCAGGTCAAGCAGCATCTGAGAAGCAAGAAATCAACGTTTCGAGCTGGCACCCTTCAACAGGAATGAGGGGCTGAAGGAGGGCTCCTGTTCAAAATGTCAATTTTCCTGCTCCTTGGATGCTGCCTGACCTGCTGTGCTTTTGCAGCAACACACTTATTCAGTAATAACTTGCTCATTGATAACCAATTTTGGTTTCATCAAGGTCACTCAGCTCTTAACCTCAGCATTGGTTTAAAAATGGACAAAATAGGTGAAGTCAACAGGTGAGGTGAGAGTGACTGCCCTTGACATCAAGGCCACATTTGACCGAGTGCAGCATCAAGCAGCTCAAGCAAGGCTAGAACCAAGGGGAATCAGAGACAGTACTCCCTCTGATTGTTGGAGTCAAATCTCGCACAAAGGAAGATGATTATGGCTGTTGCTGATCAATCATTTAAGGTCAGACACCTCAGAAAAAGTTCCTTAGAGACTCCATTAACTCAGAGCTGAGAGCGAGGTGCTGGAAAAGCACAGCAGATGAGGTAGTATCCAAGGAGCAGGAGAGTCAATGTTTTGGGCATAAACTCTTCTTCAGGAATGTAGAGGGGGAAAGGGACTGAGAGATAAACAGGGGGGTCGGGGTGAGGCTGGGGTGGAAGGTAGCTGGGAAGGCGATAGTGTTCAGAAAAGGGGTAAACCCTCCTGCTTAACTTAAACCCAGCAACACAGAAATGATTTATCCCATGCAGTAATCTGCAGATTTGAGAGGCCAAGAAGTATTTAAAGTAAAAATTAATAACTTTATTTCTTAAAGTATAACAGAGAATAATTAACTAACAACAATTTACAAGTCCTTCCTCTAACATGTATTTTACCTTCCCTTCTATAATACTAATCTGATAAAATTCCCAATTAAGACTTACAGGAAAATACAGATTTAAAACCAGCCAGCAGTCGAACCTTCTCTTTGTCTTCTTCGGTAGATTGGCTCTTCAGATCAATGTTGAGGTTTTTCTCTGTGAAAACTCCTTTGCTAGACAGGTACCTCTCAGAAAGTTTTGACTAGCAGTCTACATCTATTGGTCCGGCGGCAGTTCTCCTCCCAACTGTTCAATTTTCTCAGTATTATGCCACAAAGCATTAAATTGTGTCATTGGCTTTTCAGATTGTCAATATACTCAATTCAAACTTGATTAGAATTAGGTATGTTTTGGGGTATGATTTGTACTGATTAGCCTAACTCAAATCTGTTTTGTCATTTCCAGGCAACCAGCTATCCCAGTAGCTGGAGCACATGTTACATTGTATCTTATTGAGAACACTTGGTGCTGTCACTGCTAGTTTCTACTCTCTTAAAGGTATAGTACATCCACATCTTCATAACAATAGGTGGGTGCAGGTGGGGGTATAATAGTAATAGGTCAGTAGGGAGGGTGGAGTGGATAGGTGGGAAGAAAGATAGATGGGTAGAACAGGTCAACAGGGCAGTGCTGACTTGGAAGGTTGGATCTGGGATGAGGTGGGTGGAGGGGAGATTTGGAAATTGATGAAGTTGATATTGATGCCATTTTGTTGAAGAGTTCCAAGGCAGAAAAGATGAAGCATTTTTCCTCCTGTTGTCAGGTGACTTGGATTTGGCGGTGGAGGAGACCCAGAAATTGCGTGTCCTTGGGGGAGTGGGAGGGGGAATTGAAGTGGTCAGCTATGGGGTGGTGGGGTCACTCAGGCTCCTTCAACACCAATACCTTCTAAACCCACGATACCATGGAAATACCACCACTTGCAATTCCTCCTACTAGCCACACACCATCCTCACTTGGAATTAAATTGTAATTCACTGTCACTGTATCAAAATCCTGGAGCTTCTTCATAGATGGAACCTGGGAGTACCTATACCACATGTTACTGCAGTGACTCAACAACTCATTCTCAGCTGCAATTAATAGGGTGAAATGCTAGCCTTGCCAGGATACACATCCCAGGAATCAAGGGGATATTAGGGAGTGCTGACGGTTAAATGACGAGGATGCGTTGCCAATTTCAGTGGAATGGTGGGCAGGAGATATTTCGTAAAACTACATTCACTGACATTGACCACCCATGTAATTTGGTGGACCTCTTGTGGCACGTCTAACAGGCCCTCGAGACAATGGAAGTGTTCCTCCTCAAAACTTTACCCTACGCCCTTTTGAGAGTGAGTTCTAGTCAGCTTTGGAACTATGACATTTCTGTGTAATGCCCACCAACAATACTAATACACCAAGTGCAGTAGTCAGTCTGGCCCTGGGCTTTTATTTGCAAGAATTTTGAATTCAGCCGTCAAGCCTTTTGCTGTTTGATGAGTTAGCCACTGTATTGAAAAGCAGAAAGTAGTGCTCGAGGTACTTAAATCATTCAGATAACGTAGGTAAGGGAAATTTGCGTCCAAACCATCTTATTCTGAGTTGGTGCAGGCACAACATGATTTATAACTCTCACACCTGAAAATCAGAGAATAAGATTTACATCCCCCTTAAGCAAAATACATTAGAACTGGTATGACACAATAGATTAGAACATCTCATGCCTATGGGATGTTGTTTTAAATTCAACATAGAATAATAGGATAAAAGTTTGAGACTCCCCTGACTGTGAATGCTTTAAAGTAAATTAGCTTGCACCTTTTGTCAAAATTCTCAGTAGGTGAAAGTCCACAATACAAACCTGTCTCAAACACAGCATTAAATATTAGTAATTGGGTAAGCTAATTCACAGAACATAAGGATGGCAAAGGTAGACAAACAAAGAATGATTTGGAGATGCCAGTGTTGAACTGGGGTGTACAAAGTTAAAAGTCACACAACGCCAGGTTATAATTCAACGGGCTTACTTGGAAGCACTAACTTTTGGAGTGCTGCTCCTTCATCAGGTGGTTGTGGTGAAGGAACAGTGCTCTGAAAGCTAGTGCTTCCAAATAAACCTGTTGGACTATGACCTGGTGTTGTGCGATTTTTAACATTAAAAAAATGGTCACAGTAGCACAGAAGCAGCTCAAGGCTCGTTAAAAGGTCATAAATGAAATAGTCAAGCTTTGAAATCCATCCAATTTGTAATGAAAAATAGTGAGGAGTGATTTGATGCTGAAATTGCATTTAAAATGAAGGCACATTCTACAAATTGCATTGATTTGTTCCACAATAAGTCCAAAATACACATTACAATGTATTTTGTGTTCACAGGTCTAGTTTTGGTATCGTGCTTCTGATCAACATGACAAAAGCTGAAGTTCCTTTGAGAAACCCTAGCTTTTCACTGTCACAACGTGGTTGGATTCACATTAAATATTTGATGAAATTACAATGGTCCAGCAACAGTCAAATACATTTGTCTTATGTAGGTGCCTACATGGAGTGAAAACTGTACTCACTCCTGCACTGCAAATCTGCCCAAGTGTGATAGAAATTTAAAGTAAAGTTCCAGAGAATGTTCACCAACAGGAACAGGGGCAGCTTAATGGAATTTAGCCAACAATAACTATAACAGAAACCGTTTGCCATTCATTTGTACATCAGAAGCAGAGAACAGTTCATTATTATTCAAATTCCAATTAGCACTTAAAATAACCAAATCAATTCTGGTTTATTCGCTGGGCAATTAAAAGATTAAATTAATAATGTAGTCTATCCACATCCATGTTTATCCAATATAACAGTGACATCAATGCATTAAACACTGAATTTAGAGTCACCTCGGCAGTCATTTTTATGATAACTCAGTAAATATTCAATTAACTATTTAATTAAAGACAGGCAATGAAACTTGTTCTGCCAAAATGGCCAAGTACAATTTTTGAATGAAGAAGAGTCATTCTAACTAATGTGTCACAACAGAAAGACCTGTACAGAATATACCAAAAAAGAGGCCTTCGGGATTCACAAAACAGAAAATATCAATGATGTAGAGATACATTTCCTTAATCCCTTAGATGAAGGATTCAATGAGAAGCTACTGCTGGACTGATGTCCTATTAGAGGGAAATAAGACGTGCCTTATACTGGACAGGATTGCAGCAGTTTTGGTTCTTTCCAATCCTGAACTGTGGTTGGCGATAGATTCCTTTTAGCCATCATGCATAAAACTGCACAGGCCAGTGGCTATAGACTTAAGGTCATTGGACAACTGAACGCACCCCTTCAACATAAATAGTGAAAAGTCACTGAAACCTTATACCTAATTATAAACTGAACCTGTTCACCTTTTAGCCGAAAAGCTTATAATGAATAACATCCGATTTAGAAAATAGAGGAACTGAAAAGCTAAGGAGATCAGTTTTAGAGCTGTTTATAGGGTTATGAAAGGTGAAAACAGGATACCATCACTGTACATTGTGAGATGAAGCTGTTGTGAATGTTTACACCCAAAAATTTTTCTCATCTGCTGGTGACAAATGTAACTAAAGAAATTGACTCTATGTTGAAGCAAATGAGTAATAGCACCCATGATGGTTGCTGTAGCTAACCCTGATGTATCTACATAGATCTCACACAACTGAACAAAGCAGTTGAGTGCAAAGGTCATCAATACAAATCAGGAATTGAAGTGTACCATTTGGCCCTTCTAGTCTCCTCAGCTTTTTGATAAGATCATACTTGATCTGATTGTAGCATCAAATCTACATTCCCACTTACCCCAGCCATCTTTGTCATTTTTGTTGCAAGTTTAGCAGAATTGGGGCAGAGTTCATTCTTCACAGAATTAGCAGCAAGGAGTGTTTTATGGGAATCGCAGCTTGATGTTTCAGGCGTTTATTTCAGCATCATGTCAGCTCCAGAGAGACCAATGTCAAGCATCCAAAAAGGACTGGATGGAATTGTACTTTGCATGAATGATGTTCTGATCGATGGTCCTCTAAAATGCTTAAAATGGCAGCAGGCTTCCATGGACATTGAATCTTATAGACTCAGTTCTTCTATCACGCTGTCATTCCATTCCCATGCAATTTCATACTATAAGAAAATTGCATAATAGCAGCATCATTTAAACTAATGGGGTTGGAATCATGTTATAACCAATATAAACTTTGAAAGTTTGTGCTATAGAAAGTGTCCTCAGTTCATCAATCTCATTATCATGAATTTGCATTAATGAAACACACATTATAAAAGAACAACCTGTAATATTTGTCACAAAGCTAGTCCCTTTTTTTTCTAAAAGCTGTTCCTTGGCTCAAGAAGACTCTGTCCTTGATTTTTTTTCAGAGGGGCCCAGGCTGGGCTCCGATCAGTCTGGTTTCGTACAGAGATGAAAAAGATTTTGAGAGGCCACTTGTTTACATGTAAACAGGGGAGACTTCACGCCAAAGTGTTCATGTTTTAGAAATGACCTGTATAATGAAAGGCGAGTGGTCAGCTCTTTCGCTGAGCTGAGCAGTTTTAGTTCAGTCTTGAACTGGGAAGTCTAACAGGGAGCTCTGTGGATACTCTCTCTCTTTTCTGCCCTTCCTCTTCAACCTGTAATTATGTGTTCCATTTATACTGGTTTTGAAAGGAAGTTTTCTGATTGGGACTGTTGTGTATATTCGAATCAGCATAATTAAGTCTAGTTTGGATAGACAGAGTTCTGCAGGGTTCTTTATCATGTCCTTTCTATTTCATTGTATAATTTTGTGAATTATTTTTGTCTGATTTAAAATCTAGTAGTCAACATGGCTAACTTAATCTGGGTAATTTTCGCTGTGCACTTACTGAAACAAATTGCAAAGTTATAGTCTGGGGCTGCCTGTTTAAGAATGTTTTGAGTGGTCTGGCCTAGTCCATAAGAGATTGGGGGCTCTTTGCGAGATTTTAAACAGCAAGTGGTAGGTGCTAGTGTCTGTATTTCGGGTGTTGGTTTGGTTGGGTAGACAAAGCTTGGGATAGGAATGGTTGTTTCCATCACCAAAAGTTTTCTGGATGTGGATGCAGTGACTTCGGACGTTTTGCAAAAAGTGAATAACCAAGTTGCAGGAATTAGCAGAGAAGCTGGAATTGGAACTGCCTGCTTCTGTGAGGAAAGGAGAGATAATTACAGCAGTAGCTCAGCGTTTAAACTTGCTGGAGAAACCATCAGACTCTATAGAGTTGGCAAGGATTCAATTGCAAATGAAGCAGTTGAGTTAGAGGTGAGACATAAGGAAAGGGCAACAGAAATGAAACAATTGAAATTGTGCTTACGATTAAAAGCATAAGAGAGAGGAAAAGAGAGAGCAGCAGAAGTTAAAGAAAAAGAGAAAGCTTTTAAACTTCAAAAACTAACACTTAAAAAGCAAAGTCACCTTAAAAGGCTGGAGATAAAGGCTGAGGGTAGGCTTAGTGAGGAAGAGAGTAAAAAGGAGCAAGCCTTTGTTAGTCAGAAGTCGAATGCGAAGCTGTTTAAGTATGTTCAAGCATTGCCTAAATTTGATGAGAAGAATGTGGAAGCCTCTTTCATCTCATTTGAAAAGGTGGCTAAACAAATGCAATGTCCAGTAGCAAGGTGGGATTTGTTGATCCAATGAAACTTGTAGGTAGGGTGAGTGAGGTATTCACATTACAATCAGAGGAGGTATCCAGGGAAAATAAGCCATTTTAAGTGCATATGAGCTTGTACCAGAAGCCTATAGACAACCTTTCAGGAATTTAAGGAGGGACCCTAGTCAAAGCTATCTTAAGCCTGAAAGGATCAAATAGAGTAATTCGATAGCTGGATAAGAGCTTTAAAAATTGAGCAAACATATGATGCCCTTAGAGAGGTAATTATTTTGAAGTAATTCAAAAATTCACTGCTTGGAGCAGTGCAAACTCATGTGTAAGAGCAGAGAGTTAAAACAGCAATGTTAGCAACTGAAGCGGCTGATTATTATGAGCTGGTCCATAAAACACTGTTTGGCTTCCAAATCAATTTCAGTTCATGAGGGATAGAAATTGGGGCAAAGAGAAATCCTCACATGGAAAGGGAAAGGTAGATCTCAGTGACAATCATAAGGATAAGTTACCACAGGGTAAAAAAGAAACCCTTGAGGGGGACAAAGAAATTAAAAAGCTCTGGTGTTTTCATTGTAATAAAGTGGGCCACACAAAATCACAGTGTTAGTGCGCTAGGAGAAAGCAAGATGTAGGAAAACCAGACATCCTGGAAGTTTTGTTGGACTAGTAGCAAAAGGCTCAAGGGAAGTTCAGCCACTGCCTCAGAGTTGTACAAGATGATCAGATGATTAAAAATCACTTTAAATCAGGTTATAGACCAACATGTTTAATTAGAAGCACTAGCTTTTGGAGCACTCACTTTCAGGTGCACAACTACTTAATGAAGGAGCCTCTGAAAGCTAGTGCTTCCAAATAATCCTGTTGGACTACAACTTTGTGTTGCCTGATTTTTAACTTTGTCCACCCCAGTCCAACCCTGGCATCTCCAAATCAAGATGATCAGATGTTGGTTAAGGAAGAAGTGCCAGATCTGCTTGAAAAATATATATGCAAGAGTAAAGTTTATTCATATCGGCCAGAAGTAATAGGTAAGAAGGTTACAATATTAAGGGACACAGGATCCTCTCAGTCTGTAATGCTGAAGAATGAGGAGATACAAAGTTACAAATCACACAACACCAGGTTGTAGTCCAACAGGGTTAATTGGAAGCACCAGCGGTTGTGGAATATAATTGGAGTATTATATTCCACAACCACCTGATGAAGGAGCGTCGCTCTGAAAGCTAGTGTGCTTCCAATTAAACCTGTTAGACTATAACCTGGTGTTGTGTGATTTTTAACTTTGTACACCCTAGTCCAACATCGGCATCTCTAAATCATGATGAGGAGATATGCACTCCTGAGGGACTATTGCCAGAAAAGGTACTTGTAACAGGAATTCATGGTGAGATAAAAAGTGATCAGTTATGTAAAGTGAGGCTAAATAGTCCAGAGAAGAATGGGGAATTTGTGGTAGGAGTACTGGATAACCTCTGAGCTCCAGGAATACAAATTGTCCTTGCAAATGATATAGCTGATTCACCAGTAGGCATGCTGCCTAACTTTTGTTGAAGAGCCAGTGGAGACGCAGGCAACCAAGGACTTGAAGAATTTTTTCCAGGAATTTTCCCTGATTGTGTGATCACAAATCGCAGAGGCACAAGTGGAAGCAGGTGAGGTTAGAAGGCACAGACAAGGAAGCTGACATAGAGTTATCCGAAACTTCCTTTGATCAGATAAGTGGAACAGAGAAGGAGCAAATAGGTAAACATGCCAGTATCTTTAGATCTGCTACGCTGGTTGAATTACAGCAGAAAGATGAGAACTTAAAACAGTTATATCAAAAGACATTTTCAGCAAAAGAAAGTGAATGCATCCCTGTGTTTTATTACTTAACAAGTGATGTCTTAATGAGGAAATGGAGGCCATCACACATTCAAACGGATGAGAAATGGGCAGAGACTCATCAAATTGTTTTGTCAGTGGGGTATTGAAAGGAGGTGCGGCGAGTGGCTCATGAGCTATCACTTGGAGGTCATTTAGGGGTGAGGAAAACACAGGCTAAAATACAAAGACATTTTTACTGGCCTACACTACACAAAGATGTAGTCGAATTTTGTTAGACGTGTCATACATGTCAGTTAATCGGAAAACCACAGGCAGTAATAAAACCTACACCTTTAATACCTATTCCAGCATTTGAGGAACCTTTCACAAGAGTCTTTAATGATTGCATAGGTCCCTGATGTTGATGACCTGGTGATTTTTAGTCACTCATGGAAGGAACATTTACAGCATTTATCGGACTTGTTTGATCGACTTCGGAAGGCAGGTTTGGTGGTAAACCTGGCTAAAAGTGAATTTGCTAAAGCCCAAGTCACCTTCCTGGGCCATGTTATTGGGCAAGGACAAATGGCCCATGGGATAGGAAAACGGAAGTAATTGGGGAATTTCCCACACCACCAACAAAGAGAACAGTACCACAGTTCATGAGGTTGACTGGATTTTACTGAAAGTTTGTGGAACTTTAGCAGTATGGTTGCTCCATTCACTGAATTGTTCAAAAAGAGCAAGAGGTTTCAGTGGACAGCAGCCTGTCAAAAGGCATTTGCCAGCCTAAAAACTGTATTAACGACTGCCCCAGTATTAGTCACAGTGGATTACACAAAGTCTTTCAAGGTGGCTATTGATGTCAGTGATGTGGGTGTTGGTGTGGTGCTCCTGCAGGAGAACAATGAGGAAATAGGAAGACCCATTGGGTATTTTTTCCAGGAAGGTGAACATTCATCAACAGAAATATTCAATTGTGCAGAATGAGACTTTAAGCTTGGTGTTGGCATTACAACATTTTCAGTGTTTATATTTCCAGCAAAGCATCTGAGACAATAGCATACACTGATCACAACCCATTGACATTTGCGGAAAAAGTTTAAGGACAACATTGTCAGACTGTTTAGATGGAGCTTGTTGTTGCAGCCGTTCAGTTTGACAATTGTGCATGTGGCAGGTCGCAAAAACGTGATTGCCGATGCATTATTGAGACTCAAACGTGATATGGAGGTGTTTGGTGGTGGGTGTACCGTGGCATGAATTTGCATGTGGTTGCACATGTATGCACGTTTGTCATTAGTATAGTGTATGTCTGTGTTCAGACTCCTAACTACATCTTTGAAGGGTTAGGAATGAAACCATCATTTGTTATTGATGGTGCATTATTTTAAATGGGGACTCTGTCCTTGATTTCTTTTTCAGAGGGACAATAAACCAGACGGGGCTCCAATCAGTCTGGATTGATCCAGAGATGAGAAGGATTTTGAGATGCCTTTTGTTTATGTGTAAACAGATGAGACTTCAGACCAAAGTAGTCATGTTTAGAAGTGACCTGTATAATGAAAGGGGAGTGGTCAGCTCTTTAACTGGGCTGAGCAGTTTAAGTTCAGTCTTGAACTGGGAAGTTCAGTAGGGAGCTGTGTGGAAACTCGTTCTCTTTTCTGCCCTTCAACCTCAACCTGTAAGCATGTGTTCCATTTATACTGGTTTTTAAAGGGAGTTTGCTTGTTGGGATTTTTGTGTATATTTGGAACAGCATAATTAAGTCTAGTTGGATTAGTTGAGTTCTGTAGGGGCCCTTTATTCTGTTCTTTGTGTTTCATTGTGTAATTTTGTGAATAATTTTTTGTCTTTTTTAAAAGCTAGTAGTCAACCCAGCTATCTTATTCTGGGTAATTTTTACCGTACATTTACTGAACAAATTACAAAGTTATTGTCTAGGGCTGCCTGCTTAAGAACGTTTTGAGTGGCCTGACCTAATCCATAACAAATGAAACAGGTCTGATTGTGAATGATTATGTTCTATGTATCAAACATTTAAAGATGATAATATCTTGTTAAATTGGCCTATGGAGGTCTATATAGCTATCAAATGTAGCTTCCTAACGATTGTGAAAGCGCTAAGCACCTAAACCAAGAACACCCTCAGCACCCACGGCCATCTCCGCCATGATGCACAGTGAGCCCATCCAGTGAAATAGCCTTCCATAATAATGAAGACCTGCTGAGTTTCTCCAGCAATTTCTGTTTTTGTTTGCTACCTTACACTCTGCCCCTCTCTCTCCTTGAGCACATCAGAAACTTCCACTTCAGCTAGTGGAGCTGTCAACCTGAGACTTCCAGTCATTGCTTGTGCTGTCTCAAATACATGCTCATCCTCCCTATTGAACAGTGAACTCCAGCCTTTAATGGTTGATCATTTAATGAATTTGATGAATTGGGGACACTGTTTCTATAGCATGATCTTTTAAAGCATGTATTGGTTATAACGTGATTCCGGCTCCCATTAGATTAAATGCTGCTGCTATTACACAATTTTCTTATAACACAGAAATGCACAAGAATGGAACTATCGTGTCATAGCAGAACTCACTCTACATGATTTGATGTCCATTAACTACTGTTGAGTGAGTCTGGAAGATGTCTGTGGGTTGGGTCCCAGAAGTAGTCCCTAATTTGGGATGAAAATATAGCACAGATTTATTCTACAAGAGAGTAAATAGGAATTGAAAATGTAATGTGCAGTAATAGATCTGTGCTAAGCATTTTGCTGGGAAATCTCAGTAGGTCTGGCAGCATCCGTAGACAGTAAGCAGAGTTAATGTTTCAGGTCCAGTGACCCTTTATCAGAATGGGTCCATATAAAACTGACTGATGCTGTGCAGCACTATAAACATATTCAATTTGTATAAATTTACTGAAGACGTAAATTTTATGCTTTTGCTTTGCAATAACAGCCTTAAGTCTCACATAATGTCTCACTCTCATAATGTAATAATATTGAGGAAAATGTTTTGATATGGATTGAAAACATGAAGTTCTTATTTTGTCCAAAGATATAAAAGTTAAAGATATAAATTGGCCACGATAAATTGTTCATGGTATCAGGGATGTGCAGGCTAGGTGGATCAGCCATGAGACATGGGAGTTTACATGGGATATTGGGGGGGGATTGTATGGGTGGGATGCTTTTTGGAGTGTGGGTGTCTTAATGGGCCGAATGGTGTTTTCCTCATTATAGGGATTCTATGATACCTCTGTGCAAAACATCATTAGCTATGTTCTGGTACAAGCAGTAAATGAATGCAAGAAAGTAAGGTCGTTTGGAGTTTCTAGCTATCTAATGAGTTTCTTAAATAATTTGAATCAAGTCTTTTTGGGTTAATTAAAATTTTAAGGGTTGTTTGGAAAACTTACCAAAAGCTCAATTGGATTATTTCTTAAATCCTTAATATGACTAACATAATTTATGAAATGTCAAGAAGAATGACCCTAATCAGTTACCCAGGCATAAAACAAAACGTGCCGGAGCTCTATGATAGCAACATTTCAGAAGTGTGGTTAAGTCTCATGAAGCTTCATTTAAATATTTATAGCTTTTCAAAATGTGAGCCAATTAGTATCATACAGCAGCCAAGAGAAAGATCATGAACAAAAACAAGTCAAATCCAATGAAGAACATATTTCCAAAGATGAAGTGTAAAGTGTAAATGATACATCAGTTTCAGGAGTGCCGCAAATCTGTTGTTGAACACTATATTACCGCACTTCCCCGAGCTTCCATGCAACACCATTTTGATTTCAAATCAATGCATAGAAAATATATAATTCAACCTCAGTAAATTCATGTCACCCACTTTGAAAAATGAAAGGAGCAAGCTATCATTAGGTAAACTTGCTAAATGATTTAGTGAAGGGGTAGCTTAACTCAAAAAGGATCTTGAACTGAGGTTGATTTTCTCACTTCTTTCAACACTTAAATCATTTTTATATTGTTACTGCATGAAGACAATCAAGAAAATTAGTGCTGCGACAGTGTATAAAGAGAGTTGAGTGTGTGGTGCTGGAAAAGTACCACACTCTATATTCTGTTCCCCAGCATCTGCAGTGCTCACTTTCTCCTTGTGCATAAACAGTGTAATCTCTTATATGCAAATGTGCTTGATTTTTTTCTTTCTTTTTACAATTTCTATTTCCAAGCCTTGTCAGACTCATTCACCACATGTGTTCACAACATTATTGCTCTGTGAGATTAAGAACCATTAATTGATCCAGGCAGAGGAAAAACATTTGAGAGTTTTGAACCAGCCATAAAATTTAACTGCTGATTTCTAGATTTGAGTCTTTTTAGAAAACTTTTTACCACAACTTATCAAAACAATCACACCTAAACTTACCCTCTAGTGTTCCCAGTCTCATGTACACATATAGTTTTTAATACTCCGATCCAATTTCCCACATACATCTGAAATATTCAGCGTGACTCTGAAAGTGGTATGCCTTTTCTTTTGGTAGACCTTTCAGTGTCGTCTTTAAAGATGATGAAGAGGAACACCGGAACATGTAAAGTTAGGGACACTAATTTGACGAAGTAGAAGATATTGACATTGAGTTATTGAACTGCCATTCTCCAGGCAGCAATGTTGACATGCCTGACTCACTTCCCATTTGTCCCCTCTTCCAGCTGTGTCACTGGTAGATGGGGTGATTAAGAAGGTGTTTAGCATACTTCCCTTCAGTACTCAGACCTTGGAGCATAGGATTTGATACGTCATGCTGAGTTTGTGCAGGACATTGGTGAGGCCCAATCTGGAGTACTGTGTGTAGTTCTGGTCACCTGTTATAGGAAGGATACCATTAAATTGGAGAGTTTGAGTTATAAAAATAGGCTGGATAAGCTGGGACATTTTTCATTCGGGCATAGGAGGTTGAGGGGTGACCTTACAAAAGGTTATAAAATGATGAAGGGCATAGATAAGGTGAATAGTAAGGGATATTTTTCCCCCAGGGTAGAGGAGTTCAAAATTAGAAGGCATATTTTTAAGGTGAGAGGGAAAAGTTTTAAAAAGGACATGAGGGACAACATTAGCAGAGAGTGGTTCATGTGTGGAATGAATTGCCAGAGAAAATGATAGATACAGTCACAGTTACAACACTTGAAAGACATTTGGATAAGTTCATGAGTAGGAAAGGTTCAGAGAGATATGGCCAAATGCAGGCAAGTGGGACTAGTTAGACTGAAGGGTCTGTTTCCTTGCTATATGACTGCCTGACTTTATAACACATCACTGGAAACAGATTTAGCAACCTTGGATCCATGGGTAAGACATCCCATCTTTTAACGAAAGGTTTAGCACACACATTGGGAAGGGCATCACACATTTGACCAACTAACAAAACAAGAATAGGAAGTCATCACACCCACCTGCAGGACTAATGTTTTTGTACACAAGGATTCTCAGCACATTACCGTGGAGTGATTGGCTTTGGACAACGTACCCTTACCAAGAAAAGAGGCTCAATAACATCTCCCACTACTGTTTACAATGTATCCTTAACATTTCATGGAAAGACATAGTAACTAATGGACCAATTTTCTTCCTTGGACAGACTTGTCAATCATACAGACACTAATCAAGCAAAGAAGACATTGCTGGTTTGGTCATGTGCATAGGAAGGACATTTTCTTCTTCTGTAGTTTGATAACTTGCTGTGAATTTGAGCTCAAGACTGGTCAAAGAGAAGGCAAAATCAAAAACTGTCTTCAGGCTGTTGTGGTAAATTCCAATGATCAACCAAAGTAAGTTTCAGTACAAGTTTACCATTCTACATTGAAACATACGCAGGGAGAGTCTCTGCTCGACTAGCTAGAACAGAATTCTGGTGAATACAAGTCATCACATTTTTACATTAACTTTAGCCACACACACATGTTCTGTTATTTGAATTATAATCTTGTAATCATAAAATAAACATATGTCTGCAATCTTAGGGACATAGCTTCATTCACCCAAACATGCCTGAGCATGATTCCATATAATATTACTTGCTCCACTCTTTATCAGCTTAACTTCTGTTTACCCTCATATCCTCCTTCTATCTTCTAACTAATTAATTTCTTAGGATTCCCAAGTTCTTTCTGGAAGGGTGCTGCTGTTATTGGTCTTTATGGTGAACAGGGTCAAATGGACAATTTTGCTTTTTTAAATTTCGTTGTGAACTTAGAAATCCCTATTTAATCCTTCTAGTCTAACTAACT
Source organism: Hemiscyllium ocellatum (assembly GCF_020745735.1). Lineage (NCBI taxonomy): Eukaryota > Metazoa > Chordata > Chondrichthyes > Orectolobiformes > Hemiscylliidae > Hemiscyllium > Hemiscyllium ocellatum. The sequence continues at coordinate 16,004,893 of NC_083404.1, read as the reverse complement.
GTCCAAGGCTTAGACCTTGAAAATACTATTTATTATAAATTAATACTAAATACTGCTTTAAATGGTAATAATAGATATACCAGTTTCTGATGTAGAGTTACATCCCCATCATGTGTCCATGTAACTCTTCCAGATGTTCTAGGGCGAGTGTAGTGTGTTCTGGTCTGGTGTAGAATGTCTGTTCTAATTCTGCCCACACTGTGCGATTTATACACAGTGATGTGCAGCTCTCTAACATCCTTGCAAGGTTGCTCCAGGGTTGCAAAGCCCATACATAGTGGAGAACAGCCAAATCCCCAAGGTTTACAGGAAGGTAACTCAGATTCAAGATTAGAGTGGTGCTGGAAAAGCGCAGCAGTTCAGGCAGCATCTGAGGAGCAAGAAAATCGATGTTTCGGGCAAAAGCCCTTCATCAGGAATAGAGGCAGAGTGCCACACTAATCTAGAATCTGGCTTCCAGTATCTGAAGTCCTTGTTTTTATCTAGGAAGGTAACTCAGGCCCAGTGCTCCAACAAGGATCACAACTCTCCAATTCAAGGATGCTGTCAAAAAAGGTGTAAAAGTTTTCAACATTAATCATGGGAAACTCTAGCTGATGATTAATGCAAATATCAACAAAATTGTGCTACCCTTCGCTTTTATAATGATACCATGGCTTTAAGAGGTGTATTTTATCCAGTTTCTTTTATGAAGAGAGTTTGAGGCAAATGCTGAGTGGTCTGTTCCAAGCCAATAGGCTAAAAGCTTGTTGATGCCTTGCGTCTTTTGTGTTAGGTTATAACAATAGAAGCAGCCTGAGAGGGTAGTCAGGCTCCCACAGAACCAGGGTTTTGGTTCAGCTTTCATCAGTTGGTAGGGTTTCCAAGCTGCAATACACCCTTCCTTGCTACAGCAAAATGCTTAAGCTCGCTCTCTCTACCAGAATATTCTTTTGATGTTCTTTCCTCCTGGAGTGGAAAAATAATACACATGAGACAATCTATTTTACTGAATTTGCCATTGCCAAGGATGTGTTAATGGGATGTTACTATATTCAAACAGTTGCTATTTAGTAGTTAAATAATCTATTATTCTGTGAAGTTTTCCAATAAAGTTGTAGTTTTGCAAATTTGTCTTCCTTTTGTTTGTATTTTAACTGTGGGGTAAGAATAAAGTGTATATTGCATAAAGCCAAGTAGTGTGACTAATTGAATTATATCTGGAGCATAACACCTTACACATGCCTTTCAGTACGATACATGCTGGGGTGTAGGCTGTCTCCTTCTTATATTTGCAAGGGGTTTGGTCTGGTCCATAGCACTTTTCCAGAATTGGTTTGTTCAGTCTTCAAAAGAAGTGCAGCCATTTATTTCATCTGACCTCATCAAAGTTCGGAAGTTGTATTCCCAACATCCTTCACAGATGGAGCAATATCAATCAACCAGGAAGGTTCCTGGCTCTGCCTGTGTGAAATTCACAATTCTTTGAACAGGTATTGATCTAACACTATGGTCAATGGACACAGCTGTCCTATGACTGTTTATGTTTCCAGCTTTGATAAAGGTGGGAGAAGTCCTGAATGGATAAAATGCTGCAAAATGTCAAGAAAATGATCTCTGAAGCCTCTCCTTGCCACCACCAATGACTGCGCTGCTTCTAATTTATTATTTCCTGCTGACTGGGCTTTTAGAAAAAAATTACGTCAGACGTTAGACCAAATCATTTCCAACACGCTCAGGAAATTTGCATGAACCTCCCTCTGCTTGTGAACAGCATAACCTTTTGGTGCAATAAGGGTGCAGTCATAATCAAAGAAAATCAGGGGTATTCACTTTAAATTCCAATGGCAGAATCCTCCCACATCCTGAAATGACATAGGATATGGTGAGAAATTTGGGAAAATTGGATACGAGGTCCAGTGAAACCCTCCTAGTGAAAAGTTGCATTTTCCAATGGAGTCCTGAACATCGAGGTGAGCTTCTCTCTAGTGAGCAGTGCAACGGCTATTAACAGGGATTAGTAATCATTATCACTTTTAATATTACTTAATCTCATCTTCTTAACATGCACTCTGCCATTCTTCCACCAGTTGGATACAGATGAGGCTTCAACTTCAGAGGAAGTATTTTCTGACTCCATTTTGCCACCTGCTTCTCTGGATCTCCATCTTCAATACCAGGCACCAACCCCTCAGGGCAATGACTACATGTACTCCACATCCATTGGACCTTGGCATCTGGCACATACTCTCTCATCATGGCACATAAGAACATAAGACCATAAGAAACAGGAGCAGGAGTAGGCCATTTCTCCTGTTGAACCTGCTCTGCCATTTGATAAGATCATGGCTGATCTTTTCGTGGCTTCAGCTCCACTTACCCGCCCAAAACGATCCACTTTCTGCACCGGCACCTCCCATTGGAAGGCTGCTGCAAGGAAACTGTACAAAGTTGGACAGACACCCAGCTCATGAACTGGCCCACTGCATCTCAGAACTGCTCACTCGCTCTCTTAGAGTTTGCCACTCTTATAGAAAGCTTTTATAGATAGACTGTAATGTCTTTTTTTTTAGCTTTATTTCTTATTTTCCTAAACTATACTATGTACATCTATAATGTAGTGTAACTTTCTTTCCTTTACTTTCTCCATTTTTTGTACCTCAAAATTTGTATTCGGTACTTTGTTCCTAAGATGGTGCTGTGTGTTGGCGACATTATATACTTTTCATGGTACTCTTATTCTTTTGTAACTTGAGTGCACATGACAATAAACATAAGTCTATTTCTAATTCTACTAACTTTATAACCTGCTCTAATGCTGAGAACATCCCTACCATCATTTGCTACCTTTGGTACTTAAGATTAGATTAGATTACTTAGTGGGTGGCACGGTGGCAGCAGTGGTTAGCACTGCTGTCTCACAGCGCCTGAGACCCGGGTTCAATTCCCGACTCAGGCGACTGACTGTGTGGAGTTTGCATGTTCTCCCCTTGTCTGCGTGGGTTTCCTCCGGGTGCTCCGGTTTCCTCCCACAGTCCAAAGATGTGCGGGTCAGGTGAATTGGCCATGCTAAATTGCCCATAGTGTTAGGTAAGGGGTAAATGTAGGGGTATGGGTGGGTTGCGCTTTGGCGGGTCGGTGTGGACTTGTTGGGCCGAAGGGCCTGTTTCCACACTGTAAGTAATCTAATCTGCACAGATTAAGGCCCTCAGCTACACCTTAAAGGTTCAGTGTACTTCTGTCTTGCCTTGTTCTAGATAGTTTTTCATGGCTATCAACAGTCATCAGTGAACACGTGGCTGTATGATTAGATTAGATTCTCTACATTGTGGAAACAGGCCCTTTGGCCCAACAAGTCCACACCACCCCTCTGAAGAGAAACCCACCCAAATTCATTCCCCTACCTTATACCCTGACTAATGCACCTAACATTTAGCATGGTCAATTCACCTGACCTGCACATCTTTGGATTGTGGGAGGAAACTGGAGCACCCGGAGGAAACACACGCAGACACTGGGAGAATGCACAAACTCCACTCAGACAGGTGGGAATCAAACCCAGGTCCCTGGTGCTGTGAGGCAGCAGTGCTGACCACTGAGCCACCTTGCCACCCCACATATGTTCACTGTGTTATGGAAGTTTTACACATGCACCATCTGCCAACCAAAGATATGCTCCAAACAAAACTGTACAGATTTCAAGCAAACAGTCATGTCGCAAAGTCCACGGGGAGTAGTCCTCAATCAAGTTCAGGAGATACCCTTCAGGCAGGGAATCCTGACACAGTAAATCAAGGGTAGCCTCCAGTATCAACTTGGGCACAGTCAGTCAGCTGATTTGGTCAGCCAAAATCAGGATCCCCTCCGTGAAGGGGTAAGGAACCAAATGTCAAACATTCCACCATTTGTTCTCATTTGTTCAGCCCTAATGGGAGATGTTGTTTCCTGGAATGAGTAAAGGGGAGGGATTGAGTGAGATGAAGAAAGGTTGCACAGTTGCAGGTGGGGGGGGATGGTGGGTGGTTAGATGCCCTAGGTGAGTGTGTTGGTAGCACAATAGCCATTTAGAGGTAGTATTGTGGGGAGGTCAAGGTGGGCAAGAACAAGCAAGAGAAGATGTTGCATGCAACAATGAGAGTCTTGGTGAGAAGTGGGTATAGGAGTAGAGTTAGGTTGAGTGTGAGGTAGCAGAAAAATGATGGTGGTACATATCTTGAATGTTGAGAGAAGGTCATTGTCCTTCTTCCAGTGGTGTAGCATTTTCCTCTGGACTATGGAGACTACATTGAACCCGATGGCAGACTTGGACCAGGTTGGCAAAGTCTAATGTCATGCTTTCCTCTACCTGGGGAAAGCAGACAGTATTCCTATCTTCCAATAGGTCACAGACTGCACACCATGATCCCAACTTCCGATTGTCTGCCATTGTCATTGCGAACATCTCTAACCATACAGGAGAGATTTAGACTGGCAGTGCTCGATTAAGTGTGCAAAGGCCTTTTAAAAGTGTCTCTAGCACAAGGGATCCCGGGATAATCCAACAATGGCAATATTTCCACGTAAGGCGAGTGGAAGAATTGAGCTAACATCAGATGAGCCATGAGCTATAAGGATATGGTTTGTAATTAATGAAGTAAGTTTGGGACAATCAAGCAAGAAGGTATATTATCCCTAGTTGGGGAGGCCTCCATGAAACTCAGTAAGAATGGCATTTTGGCAATTTCTGGTAAGATTCAATCTCAAGTGATGATGCAGAAGTTGCAATTGACCATACATCAATCTTATAGAGAAGTGGGTATTATTTTTACTATCAAAGCAAAGAAACCAAAGATTATATCCGATTATAATATTGTAATCTGAAGATGTTTCAACTGGAAACATTAAAAGGAGTGAAGTAATGTTAATTTATACACAGTTTTGATACTATTCATCTTTGGACAAATTATTATTTGAGGAGAATATGTAATTCTTTAAATGGACTGCACAACAGCAATCAAGAATGTAAAGCATTAGGGAGGAGAATTGAATCTTCAAAATGCTATACTTTGTTAAAACTGGTGTTACTGTAATCTCATTGGAATAGTGCCAGTTGAATCAAATACTGGTGAGTCTATAAAATCTGCATTGCCCACAGGGTTCCCAATCACGAAATTTTCCAACTTTTCCTTGCGACAAAAAAATGCCATCAAATTTGTGTCCTAAATTTTGTCAATAGGAGATGTAGTTGACTTGTAGTATCGCAGAATGTGCACTGTATAAACATGCTAATGTAAAATACTGCATGATTATCTGAAGAGGCTGATTAATGCATGAAGAGCCATTTGTTAGAGTGTAATTAAATTATAATTTAAATGCCATAATTTAATTTGGAACTAATTAAGACAGTTCAGTGCTTGTGCATTTTGGTATTTAGAGATTATTGGTTATAGTGACTAGCTCAATTAGCAGTTCAGTTTATTTAAGAAAGACAAAGAGAACAGCATGACTCTAGAATAAACAGCTGTTCCAGTTCTATTGAGAGGATTCAGAGCCTATTCTGATGCTTTTTTTTCTTAAAAGAGGAAATTCAACAGAGCTAACAATCTCAAGATTGTGATAGAAGGGAAATGTATGATTAAAAAGGACAAAAGCAATTGCAAACATGGAAGTGTCAAAATTTCAATCAATCTATTCACAAAGCCTTAATATACTCATAGGACATTGATGTGTGTGCCTATATTTCACAGGAACCACCATATTGACACCTAGATAAAGAGCGTCCATAACAATGCAACAGAAGAGCATTTAAGAATGTATTTGTGAACTCCATCATTTGGAATTTCTCCCCTATATGGTGCTGATTATTTTTAAACATGACATTCATCAAAACAAGTGATATCTTAAAGCAAAATGAGTGACTCCTACTGAAATGGAATGAGTGTTGACAGGTCTACAGCTCACTGTTTTTAACAACATGGCCTTTCTTAACCACCTACCATGTCTTGGACTGTTCTGCACATACCCAAACAAGTCTCACAGCATGAGTGTGTAGCTTTGCATGTTGATATGACCAGGTTGAGAGGGGAAATGCATTATGAGCACTTAAGCTCTAGTCCAGAGATGACAGAGATGAGGAGAAACTTCTTCACCCAGAGAGTGGTGGAATGCTCTGCCCCAGAGGGCAGTGGAGGCGCAGTCTCTGGATTCATTTAAGAAAGAGTTGGATAGAGCTCTCAAGGATTGTGGAATCAAGGGTTATGGAGATAAGGCAGGAACAGGATACTGATTAAGGATGATCAACCATGATCTTATTGAATGGTGGTGCAGGCTCGAAGGGCAGAATGGCCTACTCCTGCACCTATTGTCTATTGTCTATTGTCCAACTCTTATATTGGCATGGAATCAAAGTCGACGGGCATTTGATGCTGGTTATGAAAATGGCTAATTGAAAGACGGGTGATTTGAGTAAGCATCTGCAAAATCAGCAATGATTGACATCTTGAAAATAGACACGGTATATTTCTTTCATTTTCTTTCCCAACATAGTATACATGTTACAAATGTCAATCTTGCTAAAATGTTACAGTCAAAGCTAATGACATGTACTTTATGTGCAAAAGAAATCCAAAACCTCAATGGTTAGTGAAAAGAAGCAGCATAAAAAAAACATAAAAAATAAATCTGGCTTTAAAACAAAAGTTAGTTGAATGTACTATAAGAATACACTGCAAGTATCTTTGATGGCATCTATACTTGGTGAGCTAATATCTGCTTATATCCTGAAGTAAAATTATATTCACTGAAATAAAGTTGCCCTATTTGGCCGAAAATGGAGAGGGGGAGGAAGCATATATATTAATTCCAATTTCTTTTCAATGAGTTAATTGTCAGTTTCAAGGTTATGCTTAACATAGCACGGTGTTAGATTGTTTTCTTCAAACAGTACATCGAAATGAAATTGCTTTAAACTGCTTTTGTTTTTATAAACAAAAAGGTTGTTAAAGAAGTAATTATTTTGAAATGTAATTAAAAGTAGCAAAACAACATCTGGAAGAGTTTACATACCATAAAGGATTGGTGCGTATTTTACAAATTGTTCGCTAATCTATTTTGCAGAACAATTTGGTAAGCTGAATCTCCTTATGAAATATCAACAGCTAATCTCAAGACTAACGTGCAGGCTATTTTTTCTGCAGTTCTTTTTAAAATTCTGTGGAAGTAAAGTGAAGGATGTGACTGATTGACACCAGGGGTAGATTGAGAAACGTGACATGTGGAGCACAGAATTGTAAACAGGAAGCATCAGGGCAGTTTTATCCCAAGTGATTAACAATCCTAGCCAGTGTAATGCTGAGAAATACACTGAACACCTGGACGATACAAATTATTTTTGTCCTAAACCAGAATCTGAAAGCAATGGAAATGTTAATCATGAAACATTAGTATGATCTATAACTTAGCCCTTGCACCCAAAAAGTTGTCTTTTTATTTGAACTGCTTAATTATTCCTTTTCATCTGACAGAATGCTTTGAATGAGAACAGTGCTAGAAAGTATCAAACTGTGTTTTTGCACATAGTGGAGCTAATTTTTACAAAGAAAATCCTGCGTGAACAGTAGTGTATTTGAAGTAGCTATGTTGGTAGTGTATTTGATCTTGATCTACAGACACAATCAAGTAAGTGTCTTCATATTTGCGCTTCCTGAGGGAGAAAAGGGATGAAAGAGAAAGTGCTTGGATAAGTTGTCAGAGTAAAGCATGGACATTAATGAAATCTGTCCAAGTGTAAACCCACCAAATGGAGCCTAAACCATGAGGAAAACTGAATTGTCTTGGGGATAGAGCAGGAAGATGATCATGAAAATTCAAAAATTGTTTACACATAATTATTGACTACCCATTTCTACAAGAATATTATTTTCTGCTTGGTAGGGATGTTATTCCTGCACAATACATTTTTTTGAATAATTATTTCTTGTACTCATATATAGTTCTCAAACATCAGACATAAGGGATTAAAGATGTTCAGCAAGAGAGACCAACAGTGTTTATAAATAAAACATTCCTTGAGATATCAAATTCTATTCAAGAAAAATATTTGTTATTTCAGATCCTAATTTGAGGTCTATACTTCAGCTGAAAAAAGGCCCATAATATATTTATATATGGCTATTGTAAAAGAATCAAATTTATATATATATATATATATATATACGCATACGCACATATAGGACATACTGTAACACATAATGTATTAAAACACAGGAACATGTTGATCCTAACCTCTGATCAATTGGCCTTTAAAAGACATGGCAGATGTAAATATATCCTCAGACAGCTGCCCTCAGTCTAATTTCTCCTGTTCCTGCCCAATACTGTTGTAATTAGCCTTCCCTGATTCAACAACTTTGGCCAAAGACCAGTTTTATCCTTATATGTAATTATCTTAAAACCTTAAAGCCCTATGATCACTATTCCCAAAATGCTCATCCACTAAAACTTGGATCACCTGCCGAGGCTCATTTCACGATACAAGTTCCAGTAGGGATGCTTCCCCAATTGGACCATCAACATATTTTTTCAGGAATCCCTCCTGGATGAACTTAGCAAATTCTACCCCATTGAAACTGTTGGCAAGAGGGGAGTCTCAGTCAATTTTGGGGGAGTTAAAATCACCTGCTACAATAACCCTGTTGTCTTTACACCTTTCCATGATCTTCTTTCATATCTGTTCTTCTAATTCCCTCTGTCTTTTTTGAGGTCAATAGTATGACTATTATTATAACTGCACCTTTCTTAGTCATGAGTTCGACCCATATGGCCTCACTGAATTAGCCCTCCAAGATGTCCTCTCTTAGTACAACTGTGACATTCTCCTTACTCAGTAAAGAAACCCCCTCAACCTTTTTATCTCCCTCTCTATCATGTCTTCAAATTCTAAACCCAGGAAAATTGAGCATCCAGTCCATACTCTCTCTCAACCAAGTTTCTGTCATGACGATCACGTTACAGTTCCAGGGAGTAATCCAGACATCACGTTCATCTGCTTTACTTGTTATTATCTTGCAATAAAATAAATACACTTCAGACTATATCTTCGAGGAGAAAGTGAGGTTTGCAGATGCTGGAGATCAGAGCTGAAAATGTGTTGCTGGAAAAGCGCAGCAGGTCAGGCAGCATCCAAGGAACAGAAGATTCGACCTTTCGGGCAAAAGCCCTTCTTCAGGAAACTTCCTGAAGAAAGGCTTATGCCCGAAACGTCGAATCTCCTGTTCCTTGGATGCTGCCTGACTTGCTGCGTTTTTCCAGCAACACATTTTCAGCACACTTCAGACTATAGTCCTGCCATGTTCATTAACCTTGATCGTTTTGTTCTTCCTACTAGACTTACTTGATTTAACTTGTCCTCAATCACTCCACATACTGACCTTCTGCTCTAGTTCCTGCACTCACTACCACACTAGTTCTTTATTGGTCAGAGCATTAAATATAGGAGTTGGGAGGTCATGTTGTGGCTGTACAAGACAAGACACTTTTGGAATATTGTAAGCAATTCTGGTCTCCTTCCTATTGGAAAGATGTTGTGAAACTTGAAGGGGTTCAGAAAAGATTTACAAGGATGTTGCCAGGGTTGGAGTATTTGAGCTTTAAGGAGACGCTGAATAAGTTGGAGCTGTTTTCCCTGGGAAATTGGAGGCTGAGGTGTGACCTTATAGAGGTTTATGAAACCGTGAGGGGCATGGATAGGATAAGTAAACAAGGTCTTTTCCCAGTGGTGGGGGAGTTCTGAATGAAAGAGCATAAGTTTAGGGTGAGAGGGGAAAGATATAAAATGGACCTGAGGGGCAAGTTTTTCATGCAGAGGGTGGTGTGTGTCTGGAATGAGCTGCCAGAGGATGTGGTGGAGGCTGGTACAATTGCAACATTTGAAAGGCATCTGGATGGGTATATGAATGGAAAGGGTTTAGAGGCATATGGGCCAAGTGCTGGCAAGTGGGACTAAATTAGGTTAGGATATCTGATCGACATGGACAAGTAGGACAGTAGGATCTGTTTCTATGTTGTACCACTTGCTAAATACTTCCGAATGACACCAGCAAACCTCCTTGCCAGGATATTGCTGTCCCTCTAGTTATGTGCAACCCGTCCTTCTTGTATCAGTCCCTCCTGCCCTGAAAGTGATCCCCAATGATCCAATGCATCCCAAAGAAGCCCTCCCTCTTACATTAGCTCTATAGCCATGCATCTATATTATCTCCTAATTCTGGCCTCATGCACGTGGTACAGGGAGTAATCCTGAGATTATAACCTAGAGGTCTGCTTTTTACTGTTTGACCTAACTGCCTAAATTCCCTTTGCAGAACCTCGTCACCCTTCCTGCTTATGTTGTTAGTACCAAAATGGATCACGAGCTCACCTTCTCCTTTCAGAGTATCTTACGTCCACTCAAGACATGCTTGATCTTCGTACCAGGGAGGCAACACACCATCCTGAAGTCTCACTTGCATCTACAAAACACCTATCAGGGCCTTTAACTATAGAGTCCCTTATCAATACTTCTGCCTAGAAATCGACCCTCCCTGCTGCACAATCGGGCCAATAATTGAGCCAGAACTGATTGGGCTGCTGCTGTCGAAACAATATCCAGAAAAGAGAGAGCAAAACGTTTTTTAAAATGAGAATCAGGAATGTGTGGTGTTCAGCCTAGCGCATTTCTGACCAATTCTGACCCAAGATGGGAAAGGCATCCACTTGACTACAAGTCCTTCAACTCATGAAAGCCATTAACTGGCTCATTAATTGGCAAGAAAGGACCCCAATCAACCTTCCCTGTCATAAAACACTGGTCAGTGGCAGGCAGGCCAGAACAAAGAGGTCATTGTTACGGTTGTCAGTGGGAAGAATGGAGAAATACCCTTCAGTGGGTGACCTGTGTGCATTCAAGCAATTTCATCCTACACCAAGATGTCATTCTGCACTATTCTTTCTTGCCCACCCGAGATCCCAAACCCTCAACCTTGCCCTCCATGACCCTGTCCTAGGGTGACAATCCCACCCTGACCTAAAAGTTCAGAACTCCACACACCACAACATTTTTCATCATGGAGATGATTGCATTCCTAGCAGTGTCATTTACTGAGTTAGCCAATCAGATTGGCTGGCAGTGCTCGTGGGTTAGCCCACTTGCCCAGTTCGACCTTCAACCTGCAATGTGTTATTGCTGTGGGGTAACCTTTGCAGAAGTCAGCCTTTCTCCTGGGATGGGGGTGGGAATATTGAAGTAAGGTGATGATTGCTATAAACCTCACAAAAGATTCAGTCAACAAGTCTAGACGAATCAAGTACCAACCTGTCAGACTTGTCTTAATCACCAAGACAACATTTATCCAAGCAAGGCACTAAGGATTCCTAGTGACACAGAAGTTAATGGAGCCCATGTAAAATGTCATCTCTTATACAAAGGAAGACTTGTGTGATCACAGTGACCTATGGAAGTCCTAGGTATAATTCTTAAGAGCTTTTTCTAACTCAATTGCTACATTGTTCCTTACTAAGAAAGTCAGGAGGGGGATAATTCACAAACAATTACACATTCTTCATCTCCATTCACATCTCCTTCTCTAATGAAACAGACCTTCCAGCCTACAGTACAACATGGAAAACATCCAGATATAGTAGTAAACAAATGACAGGTAATTTTAGGGGTCAGTACTAAAATCAAGTCTAATCATCTGCCCCTGACCTTCAATGGCACTATCATCAATACATTCTATATCATCTATAGCTTTTGGGTCATCATTGACCAAGCGTTGAGCCCAAATGAACACTGTAGCTCCAAGATGATGTATTGATCCACCATCAAGAATGACAAAAGCAGAAATAATTGAAGAAACACCATAACCCTTAATGTATTTTCTAAGTATCATCTGGATTATAGTATGTATTGACATCCCTAATAGGGGGGTTTATTTATTTCAATGCTGTTTATGAGATATTACTGTATACAAATTAGCTTCTGTGCTTCCTACTTTACACTGCAACTAAATTTCTGATGCATTAGTAAACTGTGAAGTGCTTGTGAATATCCTAGGGCTCTGTAAGGTACTACAGAGACAATATTCTGAAATTACTTACTTCACATTTGGAAAAACTAGAATAATCATCACAAGAACTAGAAGGAGAAAGACCACTACCAATGTTCAGGACAACTAGGCATGAGCAATGATTATGATGGTGCTAATGTCACTCAAATCAACGTAAACACCAATTTCATTTTATGTTATTGTTAATTAGTAAAGAATCCCATGAATGGAACAATGCCAACCAGGAGGAAGATTTGACAAGCATTTATAAGGTGGGGCAGTATTAGAGAGATGGAAACATCTAAAGTAGGGGTTTTGTAAGATGGTGTTTAAGAAGTTGAAGGAAAAGTTGCTATTGTGCAGTGGTAAATCTTACAGATCTGCAAAAGGGTAACTCACGAGAAAGTTATGGGGATGAAGGGCTATAAATGATTGCAAAGGTATTTAGGCATTAGGCGTGAAGACATTTGAAAACAAGGATGAGTTTTTTTTAATTCATTCATTGGATTTGCATAACATTGAAAAGGCCAGTATTTATTGTTCATCCCTAACAACTTTCTAATGACAGATAAGAGCCTATCCAGCCCTGCAATAATAGTTAGCAAGCTCAGGTAAGGATGGCTGATCTCCTACCTCAATGAAACAACGATGTTTCACCAATAAACTATATATTCTGTAAGAGAACTCATGTTTTTCCTTTTGAAGTATGGATTGGAAAATGGAGCTAGACACTGCTGTGAAATTAAAATCCAGGAGAGTTTTGCAACTTGAACATCAAGTGGGGTTTTGTGGCATATACTCAATTTCATACGATTATGTTACGTTTCACAACTCAGTTGGATACTCTGTGAGACAGAGTGGAACCAGGAGACTTGGAGTTAAGGAAAGTTGCCTAACAACAGTCTTAGGATCAGTCCAGCTGCAATTTATTACAAAATGATGACGGCATTACCCTCAGAGATACCCAGAAGCATTTGAGCAAGAAACATCTCTCACCAGCTCTCTCTCTCTGAGTGAAAATACCAAGAAACTTAGAGATGCTAGAAAAGAAACAATTCAACTGCAAGAAAAGACCTTTGACCATCCAATCAATTATTGAATCAAAGCTTGGTCATTACTCTATAGACAATATTGTTTTTTTAATTAGATTCCCTACAGGGTGGAAACAGGCCCTTCGGCTCAACCAGTCCACACCGACCCTCCGAAGAGTAACCCACCCAGGCCCATTTCCCTCTGACCAATGGACCTAATACTATGGGCAATTTAGCATGACCAATTCACCGTGGGAGGAAACCGGAGCACACCCGCACAGACAGTCACCCAAGGTGTCATCATTGCTTCAGTCAGAAGATGTTAACTGAACTCACATCTAGTCCTATTCAGCAATTACCCCTGTGTTCACTCAAGCAACAACTTGATTTCAAAATTCTCCCTATTGTTTTCAAATTCCTCCATGATCTTGCCTTTCTTGCATTCTTTTTGTTTTGAACTCGACAATCATCTAGGATATTGCTCAAGAGACCAAAATTAAAGGAGTTCAAAATTGAGCATTTGCAAATTATTCACTCAGCCAGGGATAGCATTTTCAGCTGCCTAGGTGCCATGCTTTGTATATCTCTCCAATTCTCTGCCTTGTTTTGCTCTTTTGTAGTGCTCCTTAAAACCTATCTCTATGACAAAGCTTTTGTTCAATTCAATAACAAGAAATATGAAATCAGTAAATTGCACTGTGAAATTGTACTACAACAATAGCACAGATTAATTTCTAGTATCAAATTTTCTTTTTGCATTGGCGGAGTTTTAGAAAAATATTCAAAGAAAATCTTCTCCTTATATCTGTTCACTGGAGGGAGCTCCTTAATTATGTCCTAATATACTCATCAAGCCAGCTTTCAGTTGTCTGAACATGACGTAATTGATCAGTAAGAAGACATGTAGCAATAATCAGGCTTCATCATGCTATATAATGTCTGGTAACGCATTTTTGGTGCCACATAATTGACTGAATGGATTTTATACAATATCCATACGTATATTTAGCTTCTGAAATGAAAAGGTAAATTTTCCCTCCCATATGACTGTGTATCTGACGGGGATATGACACCTATTCATATTTATTAATATGTCCTCTCTGTCTGGTGAAGCTATTGAACAGGAAGGCTGCTTGATTCTGAATACATTAAGTGGCCCCATATGTAGGCCCAAGAAAACACGAGGAAACCAGTTGCCAAAAAAAAAATTATAGGCTACTGTTTCACTCTTAACTACGTTTTGTATGATTACTACAAAATATAGTTCTGTCATGAATCATAAACTAGTCGTACTGCTGAAGGAACAACCCATTGTTTAAGAAAATTCTTATTCCCACAGAAAACAATCAACATTTGAAACTAGCAGAATGTCTGTATTAGCAGAATCCTATTGCATTCATACAGCCTTGGCCCATAAAATGCCAATAATTTATACAATAGCATGAATTAACCTGTGAACCTGTGGATGCTTCCTCTCAGGATAACACTGTATAATTACTCTTCTCTGAGCACTGTTCAGCCATGAAAATGCGTGTAACATGATAAATTATAATCACGTTCCAATTAGGAGAAAGTGAGGACTGCAATGCTGGAGATCAGAGTCGAGAGTGTGGTGCTGGAAAAGCACAGCAGGTCAGGCAGCAACCGAGGAGCAGGAGAATCGACGTTTTGGGCATGAGCCCTTCATCAGGAATGAGGCTTGTGGGTCGGGGGGGCCGAGATAAATGGGAGGGGATGGGGCTGGGGGTTAGGTGGCTGAAAATGTGATCGGTAGATGAAGGTAGGGAAGAAGGTGTTAGGGCGGATAGGAGGGTGGAGTGGATAGATGGGAAAGATGATGGGCAAGTCAAGAGGGCAGTGTCGAGTTGAAGGCTTGGGACTTGGATAAGGTGGGAGGTGGAGAAATGAGGAAACTGGTGAAATCCACCTTAATCCCGTAGGTTCCAGGGTCCGAAGGTGGAAGATGAGGAGTTCTTCCTCCAGGCGTCAGGTGGTTAAGGTTCGTAATAGATGAGGCCCAGGATCTGCATGTCCTCGGCGGAGTGGCAGGGGGAATTGAAGTGTTCAGCCACGAGGTGGTGGGGTTGGTTGGTGCAGGTATCCCAGAGAGATTCTATGAAACGATCTGCAAGTTGGATTCCTGTCTCCTCGATACAAGGAAGACCACATCGGATGCAACAACCACAGTAGATGATGGAAGTGGAGGAATGGGTACATTTCTGTCAGATGTGGAAGGATCCTTTGGGGCCTTGGACAGAGGGTGGGGGGAGGTGGCAGTGCTGGTTTTACACTTCCTGCAATGGCAGGGAAAGGTGCCAAGAGTGGGGTGAGGGCTGGTTGGGGGACATGGAACTGACAAGGGAGTCGCAGAGGGAATGGTCTCTCTGAAACTCTGATCGGGACGGTGAGGGAAATATCTCCCTACAGGTGGGGTCTGTTTGCAGGTTGAAAGTAACAGAAGACTTTTGCACTTTCCCTGCCACCGCAGGAAGTGCAAAATCTGCACCCACACCTCCCTTTCAACTCCATCCTAGGCCCCAGAGGATCCTTGCACATCCGACAGAAATTTACATGTACATCCACTAATGTCATCGACTGTACCCATTGCTCCTGATGTGGTCTCTTCTACATCCGGGAGACAGGACGCCAGCTTGCAGATTGTCCAACTAGCGGACACACGCCTATCTTTCCCATCTATCCACTCCACCTTCTTCTCCGACCTATCACCTTTTCTGTTACCTTCGTCTACCCATTGCATTCTCAGCTACCAGCCCCCTCCGCGCCCCCATTTATCTCTCAGCTCCCTGGCCTACAAGCCTCATTCCTGATGAAGGGCTTATGCCCAAAACTTCGATTCTCCTGCTCCTTGGTTGCTGCCTGACCTGCTGTGCTGTTCCAGCACCACACTCTTGACATTGAATTCCAATTGCCTGGCTTTGACATTCAGCAAAAATCATCAAAACCCTTAACCATTATTTATTTCTTCCAAAAGCAACACAACATTTACAGAATGGTATATTTCACCTGTTTTTCTCCCCTAATCTTCCACATTGATTTTTTTTTAATGTTCTGGCAATCCAGAAAGTGACAAACTGCAGCTCCTTCATAAATCTTGGAATGTTATTTATTTAGCATCTCAACCCACGACTCACAGCAGTAACATCTAGGTCACTGCAATCTTGCGGAAGGCACATTTTCAGAAGTAAAAATTATCTTTTTGTACTTTAGTCACTGCATGTATTCTGCATTCAATGGTCAGAAGCTATCAGATAACTTGCAGTTGTAGGTTGCAGTAAGACATCTTTTTAGGCAGGCAGTTAGTAGACCCATCAGTGTAGCATCTGTCATCCTGAAATGCTTGAAATATTTTGTTTGATGAATGTCACATTTTGTGTGATCAAAATTGCAACCCCCACTGTTTTTAATTGCAAAGTCTGAGTATTTACACATTTATTATTATGCTGCAGTTATTACCACACACAAAATGAATTAACAGGTGAAAATTATTGATGAGAGGACACATAGGATTTATGTTCTTCAAAGGTAACAGATAATTATGGAACAATGCATTTTTCACATCATCTGTGGGAGGGGAATATTAGACAAGCAAATAACATTTCAGCTTTAAGAGATACAATTTGCAATTAACAATTTTTTTTTCAGTTAGTTAATCCAATTGTAATAGATAAAAGTAAGAATTCCGGATGTGTGTTGTTTGTCATATTCCTTTTGCTGCCAAATTCGGTGCATTTTCGCCATTATTGAGAAGAAAAAACACATACCTTTCCAATGGTGAGCCAACTTTTACAATCTAATGGAAATACATAATAGCGAAAGAAGAGCAGAATGGAACTGTTTGGGGGAACACATCTATGAAAAGATTGGAGCATTTTTAACAGACACTTAGAGAAGGTGGTAATGCTTTGGCCATAGTTTGTCTTAGATTAGAGTGGTGCTGGAAAAGCACAGCAGTTCAGGCAGCATCTGAGGAGCAGTAAAATTGATGTTTCGGGCAAAAGCCCTTCATCAGGAATACAGGCAGACTGCCTGAAGGGTGGGGAGATAAGCGAGAGGAGGGTGGGGGTGGGGAGAAAGTAGCATAGAGTACAATAGAGGAGTGGGGGAGGGGATGAAGGTGATAGGTGGAGGGAGGAGGGTGGAGTGGATAGGTGGAAAGGAAGATAGGCAAGTAAGACAAGTCATGGGGACAGTGCTGAGCTGGAAGCTTGGAGCTGAGGTGAGGTGGGGGAAGGGGAAATGAGGAAACTGGTGAAGTCCACATTGATGCCAAGGGGTTGAAGTGTTTCAAAGCGGAAGATAAGGCGTTCTTCCTCCAGGCGTCTGGTGGTGTGGGAGCGGCGGTGAAGGAGGACCAGGACCTCCATGTCCTCGGCTAAGTGGGAGTTGAAATGTTGGGCCATAGGTTGGTGGGATTGATTGGCGCGGGTTTCGTAAAGCGCTCTGCTACGGGGCGTCCAGTCTCCCCAGTGTAGAGGAGACCGCATCGGGAGCAACGGATGCAATAAATGATATTAGGGGATGTGCAGATAAAACTTTGATGCATGTGGAAGGCTCGTTGGGGCCTTACATGGAGGTGAGGGAGGAGGTGTGGGAGCAGGTTTTGCAATTCCGGCGGTGGCAGGGGAATGTGCCAGGATGGGAGGGTGGTTTGTTGGGAGGCGTGGACCTGACCAGGTAGTCACGAAGGGAACGGTCTTTGCGGAAGGCGGAAACGGGTGGGGAGGGAAATATATCCCTGGTGGTGGGGTCCATTTGGAGGTGGCGGAAATGTCGGCAGATGATTTGGTTTATGCGAAGGTTGGTAGGGTGGAAGGTGAGCACCGGGGCGTTCTGTCCTTGTTATGGTTGGAGATGTGGGGTCATGAGGGCGGAGGTGCGGGATGTGGACGAGATGCGTTGGAGGGCATCTTTAATCACGTGGGAAGGGAAATTGCGGTGTTTAAAGAAGGAGGCCATCTGGTGTGTTTTGTAGTAGAACTGGTCCTCCTGGGAGCAGATACAGTGGAGGCGGAGGAGTTGGGAATAGGGGATGGCGGTTTTGCAGGAAGTAGGGTGGGAGGAGGTGTAATCCCGGTAAGTGTGGGAGTCTGTGGGTTTGTAAAAAATGTCGGTGTCAAGTCGGTCGTCATTAATGGAGATGGAGAGGTCCAGGAAGGGGAGGGAGGTGTCAGAGACGGTCCAGGTAAATTTAAGGTCAGGGTGGAATGTATTGGTGAAGTTGATGAATTGCTCAACCACCCCATGGAAGCACGAGGTGGCGCCAATGCAGTCATCAATGTAGGGGAGGAAGAGCTGGGGAGTGGTGTCAGTGTAATTATGGAAGATGAACTGTTCTATGTAGCCAACAAAGAAACAGGCATAGCTGGGGCCCATACGGGTGCCCATGGCTACCCCTTTGGTCTGGAGAAAGTGGGAGTATTTGAAGGAGAAATTGTTAAGGGTGAGGACCAGTTCAGCCTCCAAGCTTACTTTTACAATCAGGACTCCCGCCCACTTCTAAGGACCCCTTTGCCCACCTCCAACACACTGCATCCCACCTGGACACCCTGTGCTGGCCTATTACCCACCCTCAACCTCTGCATTTCCAAATGCCGCCGGGACATTAACCGCCTCAACCTGTCTACTCCCCTCCCCAACTCCAACCTCTCACCTTCACAACACGCAGCCCACCAATCCCTCTGCTCCAATCCTGACTTCACCATCAAGCCAGCAGATAAAGGGGGCGCAGTGGTAGTCTGGCGCACTGACCTCTACACTGCTAAAGCCATGCACCAACTCGAGGATACCTCTTCCCTCCGCCCTTTTGACCATGACCCCACCCCCCATCACCGAACCATCATCTCCCAGACCATACAGAACCACATCACCTCAGGAGATCTTCCACCCACAGCTTCCAACCTCATAGTCCGGGAACCCCACACTGCCTGGTTCTACCTCCTGCCCAAGATCCATAAGCCTGACCACCCTGGCTGACCCATAGTCTCAGCATGCTCCTGCCCCACTGAACTCATCTCTACCTACCTCGACACTGTCCTATCCCCCCTAGTCCAGGAACTCCCCACATACATTCGAGACAATACCCATGCCCTCCACCTCCTTAAAGACTTCCATTTCCCTGGCCCCCAACACCTCATCTTCACCATGGATATCCAGTCCCTCCACACCTCAATCCGCCATGACCAGGGCCTCTTCCTTTCCCGACGTCCCCAAAAGTACCCTTCCACCAACACTCTCATTTGTTTGGCCGAACTGGTCCTCAGCCTTAACAATTTCTCCTTTGAATCCTCCCACTTCCTCCATATTAAAGGGGTAGCCATGGGCACACATATGGGCCCCAGCTATGCCTGTCTCTTTGTTAGCTACGTAGAACAGTTGATCTTCCGTAATTACACCGGCACCACTCCCCACCTCATCCTCCGCTACATTGATGACAACATTGGCGCCACCTCGTGCTCCCGCGAGGAGGTTGAGGAATTCATCAACTTCACCAATACATTCCACCCTGACCTTAAATTTACCTGGACCATCTCTGATACCTCCCTCCCCTTCCTGGACCTCTTCATCTCCATTAATGACGACCGACTTGACACCGACATTTTTTACACCAATTCCCACAGCTACCTGGATTATGCCTCTTTCCACCCTATCTCCCACAAAAATGCCATCCCCTATTCCCAATTCCTCTACCTCCGCTGTATCTGCTCCCAGGAGGACCAGTTCTACCACAGAACACACCAGATGGCCTCCTTCTTTAGAGACCGCAACTTCCCTTCCCACGTGGTTAAAGATACCCTCCAACACATCTCGCCCACATCCTGCACCTCCACCCTCAGACCCCACCCCTCCAACCGTAACAAGGACAGAACCCCCGGTGCTCACCTTCCACCCTACCAACCTTCGCATAAATCAAATCATCCACCGCCACCTCCAAACGGACCCCACCAACAGGGATATATTTTCCTCCCCACCCCTTTCTGCCTTCCATAAAGACCATTCCCTCCATGACTAACTGGTCAGGTCCATGCCCCCCTACAACCCACCCTCCCATCTGGCACCTTCCCCTGCCACCGCTGGAATTGCAAAACCTGTGCCCACACCTCCTCCCTCAGCTCCATGCAAGGCCCCAAAGGAGCCTTCCACATGCATCAAAGTTTTACCTGTACATCCATCAATATCATTTATTGTATCCGTTGCTCCCGATGCGGTTCTCCTCTACATTGGGGAGACTGGACGCCTCCTAACAGAGTGCTTTAGGGAACATCACTGGGACACCCGCACCAATCAACCACACCGCCCCGTGGCCCAACATTTCAACTCTCCCTCCGACTCTGCCGAGGACATGGAGGTCCTGGGCCTCCTTCACCGCCGCTCCCTCACCACCCGACGCCTGGAGGAAGAACACCTCATCTTCCGCCCTTGGAACACTTCAACCCCAGGGCATCAATGTGGACTTCACCAGTTTCCTCATTTCCCCTTCCCCCACCTCACCCTGGCTCCAAACTACCAGCTCAGCACTATTCCCATGACTTGTCTTACCTGCCTATGTTCCTTTCCACCTATCCACTCCACCCTCCTCCCTCCACCTATCACCTTCATCCCCTCCCCCACTCACCTATTGTACTCTATGCTACTTTCTCCCCACCCCCACCCTCCTCTCATTTATCTTTCCACCCTTCAGGCACTCTGCCTGTATTCCTGATGAAGGGCTTTTGCCCGAAACATCGATTTTACTGCTCCTCGGATGCTGCCTGAACTGCTGTGCTTTTCCAGCACCAGTGTAATCTAAACTCTGGTTTCCAGCATCTGCAGTCATTGTTTTTACATAGTTTGTCTTAGTATTTCAGTTGCAATACTACAAATTGTTAAAAAGTACTTAATGAAATGTTCACCTTAGGGATAGTATTACACTTCTAAAAGGAGTTGAAATGGTTCATTACATTACTTTGCAAAATGACACACTCAGCTTGTGAAAGGTAGCTTTTCAGTCATATTTCTGTATATATATTCAAAATGTTTCTTTTCAACTTAAACTAACAGGTACAAAATTTAAGCTAAACCCTAGATGCTTCCTATGCTAAAATATCTTGAACACATCTTTCTATTTATTTCAGCTCTATTAATTATGTTTGTTCATCTGTTAATTTGAGCGAAGGAGCACTGTTCCTTAAACATAAATCTTTTCTTCCAGGCACCAAATGATCTGTATTTTCAACATCTAATCATGTCTGCCACATTAACTAATCCATTGTTAATGCAATCAAATTGTTTTCATCTTATCTCACCTTTCTCGAGATTTTGTCCCATTTTTCTCTTTCTGGCTCCAAGCTCAATATTTTCCATAATGTACACTTGCTGCCTCAACCTTTTCATTTATCAATGAACTGTTGACAGTCCAGCTTCCCTAAATTAGCTCATATTACTGATAGTTCCATCTCATCATGTGCTGACCCCCTGCCTTCAACCTCTGACCTCTCTAAACTTGTCCTTGTGATTCCTATCAGTCCTGGTCCTCCTGCATCTGACTTCGCCTTCTCAAGAAAGCAGCCACTGCGACATTCCTAAAGCAGATTGGCACAAGCCTCCTGCTGGGACTATCCTGTCATAGAGATATACAGTATGGAAACAGACTCTTTGATCCAATTCATCCATGACAACCAGATATCCGAAACGGATCTAGTCACATTTGCCAGCACTTGCCTCATATCCCTTGAAACCCTTCTTATTCATATACCCATGCAGATGCCTTTTAATTATAATAATTCTACCAGCCTCCACCACTTCCTCTGGCAGCTCATCCCATACACGGACCAGCCTCTGTGAGAAAACAATTGCCCCTTAAGTCCTTTTTAATTCTTTCTCCTCTCACCCTAAGCCTGTGCCCTCCACCCTGAGAAAAAGACTCCCCCACCCTGGGAAAAAGACTCTATTCATGCCCCTAATGATTTTATAAACCTCTACAAGGTCATCCCTCAGCCTCTGACACTCCAGAGAAAAGAGGCCCAGCCTATTTAGACTCTCCCTATAGCCGAAACCTTCCAATCCCGGCAGCATCCTTGTAAAACGTTTCTGACCCCTTTCAAGTTAAACAACATCATTCCTGTTGTTGAAACCAGAATTGCACTCAGTATTCTAAAAATAGTCTCACCAGTATCCTGCACAGCCACCACATCACCTCCCAACTCCTATAGTCAGTGCACTGACCAATGACCTGTGTTGGGAACATAAGGAGAAAAACAGAATCTCGCCTCTGAGAACAGTCAGTGGTGACAGACCCTGTAAGTGAGAATTGTACACTCTCCTCCGCCCAGTGGGACAGACAGTATCCAATACTGAGGGATATGTCACCATCATTCATTCAGATTCAGCCTCAGCACCAACCTGGTGAAGGCGTGTGCCATCTCAGTGACCAACACATTACATCAAGGAAGGAGTGCCCGCTGCACTCTGACCCTCCTTCCCAGCCGAGCACATCATTGGTTTCAGTAAAGTCCTATTTAATATTTGCATGCCAGCTAATGAAGCAATTAGGGTGGGTTAGTGGCTCAGTGATTAGCACCGCTGCCTCACAGCACTAGGGACCAGGGTTCGATTCCAGCCTCAGGTGACCATCAGCTTGGGGTTTGCACATTCTCCCCCTGTCTGCATGGGTTTCCTCCCATAATCCAAAGATGTGCAGGTTAGGATGAATTGACCATGCTAAATTGTCCATAGTGTTCAGGGATGTGTAGGTTAGGTGCATTAGTTAGGGTTAAATATAAGGTAGGGGAATGGGTCTAGGTGGGTTTTTCTTCTGAGGGCCTGTTTCTATGATTATAATTATGTTTCCCCTTCCCCCCCCCAACCCCCCCCCCCACCCCCAGTAGCCACCTTGCTGATATCACGCTATGTTTTGCTTTTTGCCAGTTTTTGCCTGATTTTAAATCATTGCTGCGACAGTCTGCAGCATTGAGGTGCCAATGTTCAATTTGCAGTGACCAACAGCATGCTCCAAATTGCCTTTGACCAGTATTTGAAACCAAAGCACGTTCACTCTGAATGCATTGCAAATGGATGATGAAATGGTTGCAAATTAAGTGTAGATGTAGTTTGCATATGTATGTTTCAAGTAATTCCCCTTCATGTCCCAGTGTCCAGAGATGTAGAGCCCACATTTTTGTCCATCAGAGTGACACTGCTGCTGCCCGCTGGCCATTGTCTGAGCCATTTTCCAGCTCCAGTTAGTGAAAAGCAAGAGATGGCAGGGTATGTAGATCATGGTGGACAATGTCATTGCTTCCTGTAGTAAGCTTGGATGTATATGATCTGGCCCTGCAGACTTATTTATCTTGGTGTTTCCCAAAATTTCCAGCATATCCACTTTCTTAATATCAATCTGTTCAAGCCTATTAACCTGGTCCACGGTGTTCTCACTATCAACAGATTCCTCTTCCTGGTGAATACTGAAGCAAAAAATTCATTTAGGGCATTCCCTACCTCTTCAGACCCCAGGTACAAGTTCCCTCCACTATTCCTAATTGGCCCTACCCTCTCTCTCATCATTTTCTTATTTGGCACGTAAGTGTAGAACACCTTTGGGTTTTCCCTAATCCTTCCCGCCTAGACTTTGCTGGACCCCCTCCTAGCTCTCCTCAGTCCATTTTTTGAGTTCTTTTTAGATTAGACTTACAGTGTGGAAACAGGCCCTTCGGCCCAACAAGTCCACACCGACCCGCCGAAGCGCAACCCACCCATACCTCTACATTTATCCCTTACCTAACACTACGGGCAATTTAGCTTGGCCAATTCACCTGACCCGCACATCTTTGGACTGTGGGAGGAAACCGGAGCACCCGGAGGAAACCCACGCAGACACGGGGAGAACGTGCAAACTCCACACAGTCAGTCGCCTGAGTCGGGAATTGAACCCGGGTCTACAGGCGCTGTGAGGCAGCAGTGCTAACCACTGTGCCACCGTGCCGCCCACAAACAGCTACCCCTGTAACCCTCTAAAGCTGTGCCAGATCCTTGCTTCCTCAATCTTAAGTAAGCTTGCTTCTTCATCTTGACGAGAAGCTCCTCTTCTCTTGTCATTCAAGGGTCCCTCACCTTACCATTCCTCGCCTGTCTCAGTGGGACAAAGTTATCCAACACTCTCAACAAGTGCTCATTAAACAGTCTCCACATTTCTGTTGTGCCTTTTCCTGCAGAACAATTGTTCCTAATTTACATTCCACAGCTTCTGTCCAACAGCGGTATAATTTCCCCTCCCCCAATTAAATCCCTCTCCTTCCTGTCTGCTCCTGTCCCTCTCCATGGCTCTGGTAAAGATGAGACAGTTGTAGTCACTGTTACCGAAGTGCTCACTCACCAAGAGATCTGACACCTGGCCTGGCTTGTTTCCTAGCACCAAATCCCCCCTATAGATGGCCTATCTACATATTGAGACAGGAATCCCTCCTGGACACATCTGATAAAATCAGCTCCATCCAGACCATCTGCACTAAGGAGTTTCCAATCAATGTTGAAGTCACCCATAATAACTACTCTGTTACATCTGCACATTTCCAAGATCTGCTGTACAATCTGTTCTTCCATCTCGCTGCTGCTATTGGTGGGGGGGGGGGGGGGGGCGGAGGTCTATAGAAAACACCCAATAAAGTGACTGCTCCTTTCCTGTTACTGATTTACACCTATTCTGACTCGGTAGACAAACCCTCCTCAACAACTTTCTTTTCTGCAGCTGTGATGTAGTCTCTAGTTAACAATGGTACTCCCCCTCCTCTTTTACCATCTAAAGATCTAAACCCTGGAACATCCAGCAATCATTCCTGCCCCTGTGGAATTAATGCCTCAGTTATGGCCGCAACATCTTAATTCCAAGTACTGATTGATGCTCTAAGTTCACCACTCTTATTCCTGACCCGCCTTGCATTGAAACAGACACACTTTAACACATCCCTTTGCCCTTGTGTATCTTTCCTAACAGACTCTCCACATTCTATTTCTGCCCGTTCAATAAGTACCCTCTCCTCTGACCTGTAGCTCTGGTTCCCGTCTCCCTGCCAAATTAATTTAAGCTCTCCCGAAATGCTCGAGCAAATCTCCCGCCCACGAAATTGGTGCCCCCCCAGTTTAAGTGCAGCCCATCCTTTATGTACAGGTCTCACCTTCCCAGCATGCACTCCAATGACCTATGTGTCTGAAGCCGTCCCTCCTTCACCAGCCCTGACACCACCTGTTTAACTGTACTCGCTCCCTGTTCCTTGCCTCACTAGCACTTGGCACCGGTCGTAATCCTGAGATTACTACTCTGCTTGTCCTGCTTTTTAGCTTCCAACCTAACTATCTGAAATCACTTTTTAGATCTTCATCTCTTTTCCTGGCTATGTCTCGGTGACAATGTGTACCACAATTTCTGGATGCCCACTCTCCCTCTTGCTGACTTGATCAGAGACAATCTAGACCCTGGGAAGCATTCTTGACCACAGAATCTCCTGTCCATTCTTTTAACTATTAAGTCTACTACACTAGCACTATTCTATGCTCCCTGCTTCCCTCCTGAGCCACAGAGCCAGGCTCAGTGCCGCAGACGTGGCCACTATGGCTTTCCCCAGTAGGTCATCCTCCCCAACAGTATCCAAAACGGTGCAATTATTATTGAATGGCGAAAGTGAGGACTGCAGGTGCTGGAGATCAGAGTCAAGATTAGAGTGGTGATGGAAAAGCACAGCAGATCAGGCATCATCCGAGAAGCAGGAAAATCAACGATTCTGGCAGAAGCCTCGGATGCTGCCTGACCTGCTGTGTTTTTCTAGCACCACTGTAATCTTATTATTGAATGGAACAGCCACAGGGGATCCCTGCACTGTCTGTCTGTTCCCTTTCCATCCTCTGAATATAACCCATCACCCTTTTTCCTGTACCTGAGGTGTGACTACCTCCCTGTAACTCCTCTCAATTACCCCCTCGGCTTCTCAAATGATCCAAAGTTCATTCAACTCCAGCTCCAGTTCCCATGGTTTCCAAGGAGCTGGAGTTGGGTGCACTTCCTGCAGACGAAGTCAGTGGAGACACTAGTGGTGACCCTAACATCCGTTCCCACTGTTCTGAATTCCTAAACAGACTATTGAAAAAAAATGAATAACCTTACTAAATCAGCACACAGACCTTTTTGTTTTGGTCAGAGGAGGAGGATGGATGGGAGACACTACCTATGTAGTGTTTCGGGTAAAGCAACCACCCAACTATATTACCTCACTCACTCAGCAGTCACATGTCTGCTCCTGTCAGATCGACCAGATTATAGGAGTTGTGGCATCATGTTATGGCTGTACAAGACATTGGTAAGGGTATATTTTGAGTACTGGTCACCGTAATATAGGAAGTTTGTTATTAAACTGAAAAGAGTGTAAAAAGGATTCACAAGGATGTTACCGAGACCGGAATGTTTGAGTTATAAGGAGAGATTGGATAGGTTGGGGCTTTTATCCTCAGAGAATTGGAGGCTAAGGTGTGGCCTTGTAGAGGTTTATAAAATCACAAGGGGCATAGATAGGGTAAATAGACAAGGTCTGTTCTGTAGGGTACGGGAATCCAAAAGTAGAGGGCATAGGTTTAAGGTGAAAGGGAAAAGATTTAAAAGGGACCTGAGAGGCAACATTTTCATTCAGAGGGTGGTGTGGATGTGGAATGAGCTGCTCGTGGAATTGGTGAAGGTGGGTATGATTACAACATTTAAAAGACATTTGGGCAGGTATATGGATAGGCAAGGTTTAAAGGAATATGGGCCAAATGCAGCCAAATGGGACCCGCTCAGTTTAGGAATCTTGGTTGGCCTGTTTTGGTGCTGTATAACTCTATGACTGGCTGACTCTAAAAGGCCAAAGCTATTTTCAATCTTGGGATCATTCAAGATATCACATCAGACACGTGTGATTAAATTTTGATCCTTTATTAAAATAAAAACATGCTTGTTGATATGAATTATTTTGGAATATACTAAAAAACAGATACAGTTTCATGTTGACAATTTAACTGGCTATAAAATAACTCTCATTTATTTCATATGCTGTTGATGTATTTCTAGGTGCAAGTGTTAAAAGAATATTACATATTAGAAACCATGGTCTAATTAAGGACTAACTTTCCTAGATCCTTCCAGTGTGTGGATTTGTTGGGCCATTTATAGCCTATTCATAGGGACTATCACATCGGAGGGCAAGGAGATGACTATTGTGGCAGACCTGAAATGATAGCTGGGTGCTCTCTTGATTCTGTCTGAAAAATCAGAACGCAACATATTTATCGGTTTGATCTCTTTTCTGACTTGTTTCAAGAGGAATGGGCTACATCTTATGGATCTCTCAAATTGGGATAAGGGAGCAGATAACTGAGATAGAAGGGTGCGGAATGTTTCCCCTCATTTTGGTAGTTGCTGCAACCATAGAAATGTTCCCTTTTCACCCACCCATGAAAGTCATGGAAACTACATGGTAAAACATTAACAGGGAATGAACCCAGCATTATCGGTGTTTGTCTATATTCCCCTTGCTTAGAAATAAGCATCCAGTAGCTTCTAACAATAACAAAATCATGCTTTTAAGTATTATATTAAATATGAACTAGGCAATACACAGTTTTAAAAATCTGTTCTCGGTGCATTATATGAATTAATTTCTGAACAAAACATTTGATTCATTACTCACATATGTTCAGAATTTATATGGGAAAAAAATGACTCATTAGAATTGTTTGTGGTGTGGGATATTCTGTACATGTTCTTGGACTCAAACATGAAAATGATTCAAAAAATTGTGGTGCAAATAATTTCCCAATTGCAAGTTTTAATCTGAGATGCTGCACAAAACAAATCATTGGTGTGATGTGAATGAGGCACTGAATAGAAATTCCCAATCGGTAGGAAGATTAAATAGGATGGGATCCATGTTGACCCTCCTAATGACAGTCGCTGAGCTGAATTTTGTTGGTAATGGGAAAGCCCCATCCCTGAGACTGGAAATGGTAGGTGACTCTATTTCAGCAGGCAGTGGGACTAAGAGTAGTATATCACTGCTGCCAGTGAATTAAGAGATTGTAGGTCATGGCATTGACCAATTAGGGACCACAGCCTGCCCACTAACACGTGTGGCTGAAAAATTAACAGGGAATAAAGGCACTGCTTGTCACTGGCCACTCGGGTGTTTTCCTATTTTTCCTGGTGGCGGATATTGAATAAAGATTTGTGCACTTTGCGTCTCTCACTATGTCTCACAACTACACACACACACACACACACACACCATGGGTGCTGGGGAAAATAAGCACTACCGCAGTTAGGCGGTAGTGTGGGGGTTAATTAAAAAAAAATATATAAAAAAAAAGAAAAAATAGAAAAAAAAACACGTGTGGCTGGAACAGAAGGCTGGAAGCTCATCTGTTTCAAAGGCGCCACCACTAATGGTGGCCAGGACTGATGATGCAGTTCCAGGAAGGGAGTATCTCATTGATAGTGCACCATCAAAGAGAGGCAAGGTGAGTTGGAGGATTCTGGATCAAGCCAGATCAGTAATTATTGAGGATGATGGGATTGTGATTGCTGAGCTCCAGCAGTGCCCCTGACTTGAGCTGGACATTGCCACTGAGAAACACCAACATGGACCATGCATTTCCTTTAAAAGAGGGACCCTCTCTGTAACACTGGAACCCACTGGAAGGCTTCAAAATTTCACTTGGCAGTCTCCCTATAAAGCACTGAGTCCTGCCTACACAGGTAAAGTGACTAAGGAGTGGGAAATGGCACTTAACTAACAACATAACTTGCTCAATCAGTCTCCTAGCAGATATCTGAGCCAAATTTCCCACTATTGGCAAAATGACATGGAGGCAGGAGGTAGTCAGACACTGATCCTCCCTGCCCCATCACCTAGGCCTGCCCATGTTATCTTTCCAGGTGCCCCCCCTCCCCCCCCACCACCACCCCCACCCTGTCACAGCCCCCAGTCCACCCCCAAATTGCTGGGGAAGTTCAGCCCCTATGTGTCAACAATTGACCATATGTTTGTGAAAGTTCACGAGAGCAGTTGTGGGAAAGAGAGTCTTCAAGCTTGTCCAGTTATGGAACAAGACGTGACATTGGGCATCAAACCAAAGTGAAGAACCAGGGTGGAAAATAAGTTAGCAACAATTGAAAAAATCGAAACAAAAGGATTAAAATAAGAGCAGGCTGTAGGAAATTCTGCTGCTGGAGTGGAAAGAAGATATTACAAATTCAAAACAAAGTGCTCTCCTTTAACAGTACCACTCAAACATCTGTCAACAAATCTTTCTTTCTTTATGTTTTCCGTTGCATGAGTCTGGAGGAGGAGGAAAGTATATGTTCAGCTAGATTTGACACTGTAATAGCAATGATTCAATTGGTACACATCCGACAACTAGGGGGAGCCATAACTCCATACAGCACATAAACCTTCGGCACTTGGGACAAGCTGTGAAGCAACAAACAAAAGAACGATGGTAAATGCTCATCCACGTCACTTAAAATATTTTATTTCCCAGCATTGTTTCATACATATGTGACATTTTAGAATTAGAACTTTGAGACGCAGCAGGATTGACATTCCACAGATTTCCAGGCTCATTGCCAAACTGAATCCATGCAGTGGGAGGGCATAGACCAAGGATCAGATGCACTCCCTGTTAGCTTCAATGGGATCTTGTTTGTAGTGGGATTTTCATTCGTTCCTAACCAGGTCACCTGCATCAGAGGGCATGTGGCTGGAGCGTGTCAGTGTCATGACTGAGAGTTTCGCCAACCTCAATGGGGTGCACATACGCCCCATGAAAGGAGCTATAACAGCCACAAAGGCAGATGCGCAGCACAGTGACCAGGTGTGCTGTCTGGTGCAGGTACCCACCTTGCCATAAGGCAAACAGATGACAGCACGTAATGGAGTAGGATCAGGAACGTAGATCATGGACTGGTGGATCCCAATGTTGACACCACCGTGGAGCTTTTCAATCCCTGCATATTTACCAAGCATAAAATTGAAACCATTACCTTTCCCTCTCCAAGGGTGCCCAAAGCAAATGTGGTGCCATTTACAAGAAGTGTGACAAAATAGACCCAGGTGATGATAGAATAGGTAAAATAATTTATCAGGAGTTAATATAGCACTAACTCTAATTATGTGGAGTCATAAGGGAAATATTTTGCCCAGTTAATCTCATGAATATTCTGATGAAATTCTGTTGTACGTCGCCTAACATATTTTTATGAAATGTTACTGTGATACTCCCATGGCATTCTCCCGATTGTCTAAGGTTGTACCATCATTCCCCCTTCATTATAATTTATTTTGTTTAATTTTTTTTATTCACCCATGTCCAACCCCGTTGCCCTTGCTGAAGGTGGTGAGGAACTGCCCTATTAAACCACTGCAGATCATTGCTCCAGGTAGGCCGACAAGGATGTTAAGGAAGGAATAACAGGATTTTGTCCTAATGTGTGATTCCCACATACTTCGTTGGATTAAAATCAACAACATGACAAAGTTAAGACTAAACTAGCCTTTTAGTTCAGCAACACCTCCGTGCAAATTCTCCACCAGGCAACAAGAGCCCCTCTTCCCAGGTCATGAAAGCAGAAGACATTCCCACCTGTAAATCTTCACTTTCTCCTCCAAAACAAAGCAAAAAAGGGCAAAGGTGGACAGGGAGATGTCTGATTTGAGAGTGCTCACCCTTGCTGAGGGGAAAGGCTGACAAATCACTGGGGAATGAGGAGGAAGATCTATGGCTAATGATGAGGCTGCAAGAGCCAATCCATTGTTGTCATTACTGGGATATGGCAGCAACATGGTAATGTCATGGAGCAAGTAATCCAGAAGCCCAGGATAATGCTGTGAAGACACAACATGGTAGCTGGTGGAATATAATAAAACATGATGTGAGTGTGTGGGGTGCGTTTCGGTCATGGCTGACCATAGGTTGCATGCTTGTTTTTCTAGCTTTCTACTTCCCTGAAGCAAGTCACTTGTAACTGAAGAGACCAGCGCTGGAGTGACAGTCCTTGTCGCAGAGATCATATTTGTGTATGGTCGTTGATCTGCTTGAGCTGCTGCAATCCCTCTTACGTGTCTGTTTGTCTGTCGCAGCGCTCATCAGCTTCTTTCCCCCTGTTTTGAGATGTTGGTTCAGGGTGCTTCTCCATCTCGTGTGGCCAGCTGCAAGCCTTTCCCAGGACCCCGTAACAATATCAAGCGTCTGCATGTTCCTCATGCAGACATCCTTGTAGTGCAGCTGGGGATGCCCATTGGGTCTCTTTCTGGATGCAAGCTCTCCATAGAGGATATCCTTTGGGATGCGCCCATCCTCCATGCAGTGGACGTGGCCCAGCCAGCGCAGTCTCTGCTGCCTTAGCAGTGTGTACATGCTGGGAAGGCCAGCGCAAGATAGAACGCTGTCTTGTGAGGATATGCCCAGGGTACTCCTGAAATGGAAGTTGTTCATTCTTCTCTGCTGTCTGGCATATGTAGTCCACGTTCCACTGCCTTTTAGCAGTGTGCTTACGACACAGGTGTTGTAGACTGACATTTTTTGTCTTCACTGGCAGCTTGGGATTAGTCCATACTCGAGTCATGAGGCAAGCAAGAGTTAAGGCTGCTTTCCTGATTCTCTTGTCGATCTCTGGGTCCAAGGAGAGGTTGTCAGTGATGGTAGAGCCAAGGTACGTAAAGTGATGGATGACATTGAGTTTGCAGTCATCGATGGTGGTACCGGAGGTGCCTCTGAGTCCTGTCCCAGGATGCTTGTCTTCTTCAGGCATATAGTCAGCCCAAAATCCTTGCAAGCGTAGGAGCTGCCGTCTATCAGTAACTGGAGTTCCTGCTGGGTGTATGTTGCAACTGCAGCATCCTTGGCAAACAGCATGTCCCTGATGAGTGTTGCACGTAATTTTGTCTTGGTTCTGAGGTGGCCATGTTGAAGAGCCTGCCATCTGATCTAGTGTGCATGTAAATCTCCATTGCACTGCCAAAGGCATATTTCAGAGGCACACCAAAAAAAAGTCCCACAGAGTGTGGGAGCGAGGACGCAGCCTTGTTTGACGCTGCTGCAGATGTTGAAGGGCTCAGAAGAGCTGCTGCTGAACTGCACTGTCCCCTCCATGTTACTGTGGAAGGATTCTATCATGCTCTGCAGATTCAGAGGGCAGCCGATCTTGAGGAGAACCTTGAAAAGGTCATTTCTGCTGACCAGGTCGAACCCATTGGTGAGGTCAATGAAGGCGACATACAAGGCTGGTGGAATATAATATAACATGAGAGCTGGTGGAATATAGTACAATATGGGAGCTGGTGGAATATAATATAACATGAGAGCCGATGGAATATAGTACAATATGGGAGCTGGTGGAAGATAACATATCATCAGAGCTGGTGGAATATTATACGATATGGGAGCTGGTGGAATCTAAGACAATATGGGAGCTGGTGGAATATGAATTCAGTTAAGAAATCTGGAATGTGAAACTGGTCTCAGTAATTGTGACCATGGCAGCTCTCAACAATTGGGAGAAAGCGAGGCTGCAGATGCTGGAGATGTTTGTGCTTTTCCAGCTCCACACTTTTTGACATAGCTCTCAACAATTGTCAAAATTAAAACCTTGTTTGTGAATGCATTTTAAGGAAGAAATTGGCCGTCCTTTCCTGGTCAGACCAACACGACTCCATATACACAGCAATGTGGTTGACTGAACTATCCTCTGAAATGGCCAAGCAAACCAAATGGTTCAAAGTGTAATTAGGGAAGGGCAAATAATACTGGGAGTGTTAAATAAAAGGTGTTCAATGCCATATGAAGCATTGTATTGTGCTTGTTGACGCTGTGAATTCATGATGTGCCTCTTCTTGTCCTCCTTCACAAACGCCCATTATCCAGAACCCAGGCCTTTGCTATTGGATACCAGACTCTACCCCTAGACATGATAACTCCCATGGGTGAGGATGCACTGTTGCCTACCTTTCATGCAACCTGCACCAGTTCAGGAACAGCGACGAAGGTTGAAGAGAGGTTGAATTTCGAGTCTGAGCATTTTTAAGAATAGCACAGGAATATCTAAGCAAATGAGCAAGTGTTGTCAGTTAGCTCAGTTGGCTGAATGACTGGTATGTGACGCCAACAGTATAATTCCCACGTCAACTGAGGTTACCATGAAGGTCCCGTTTTCTCACCAACACTTGACGTATAGTGACCCTCAGGTTAAACTTACCACCATTCATCTCTCTCTCTTTCTCTCTCTCTCTCTCTCTCTCTCTCTCTCTAAGTGAGCAGCCTTATGGTCCTCTGGGTCTATGGTAACTCTTTACTCTGACAGTTAGGGGCAGGTGAGGATCAACAACACCCCCAAACCCTGCCCATATCTAACTTCCTCCTACCCCTGAGTCCCACAATGATGGTGAGTCTCTGGTCGCAGCCACAAGGAATCTGTGGAAATGCGGCAGAGCTTAGGAAAGCAAAGCTCAGGAGACACACGTCAGACTCTCTGGATTAAGGGTAGTAGGTGGAGGAGAAAATATCTACCATGAATTCTGCCACAGCCCAGCTCTTTGTTACCTCCATGAAGAAGCTGCTGACTGCCATAAAGAGCCAGATTGTGTTTGATCCTAATGTGTGTTGAACTACATGTTATCTCTCTAGCTACAGGCTCAATACAGCAAGTGTCAGATGAGAGGTGGTACATGGCACTTCTCTCCAGCACCTCGTTCTCCTCAGTGAGACTGAGAGGTGCTTATCTGCTCCTAGATGAAGGGGCAATGCATTACAGATGATAGCAACCTTTAGAGTTAGAGTGAGCAGGGCTTTGTTATCCATGATCCTTCACCCTTTCAATACCAATTTGGATTTTGTACCTAGCACCCTTAACTCTCCCAACATCCATAAGACCATAAGATCCCTTTGATACATCCCCTGCATTCTACCATTATGATTAAAAAGGTACATGCCTCCTTAGATGATGATGAATGGGATACACCGCAAGTAGAAAATGTGTTTGTGTGTTTGATTCTAATGATGTCAGCACCATGGAGAGACATGCCAAGAATACCTAGGCCAATATCATATGCATGAGCTTCACCCAAGATAACCATGCCATTGGCATGTCTATCAACTGCTGCCAGCATCTTCACCCACCCCTTATTCCTTTCTTCAAGATCTACTTCTGAATCGGTATCTCCAAACACCGAGAGTAATAAAGACAGTGTCCATCTGTAATGGAAGACTGATATCCAGGACAATGGAAGTGCCAGTGAGGTTCCGAAAATAACCAGAATCTCAGAACCTGCTGCATTGTTCTAGGCCAGTGACTTCGTAAATGATGACAGTTTTGCCTGTGCTACATAATCTCCTTGATGCTGCACATAATGTGTGAAGTGTTATCAGATCCCACATCTTTGTCTATGCTGCACAGACCAGGGATCATTTAAATGCACACACACACATGAAAATCAAGTGAAAACTGATCTCAAATGCAAAGTACCTTTGTCTCCTGTACAGTAAAGTTGCTGTTTAACATTCTCACGCAACCAACAGTGATTTCTAACCATGAATCAGATCAATATTGTTAGGCTTCTGAATAATAAAGTCCATAAAAAAGAAATGATGCATACTTGAATAAAGTGGAATAAAATATTTACATGCGACAAAGTGAAATTTCTCGCAGGGAGAGATACTTCCTTATTTATCCAACAATGTAAGTAAACAAATGAATGTTGTTGAGAGATGCTGGGTTAGATCAGTCTTTGATTGTCAAAAAACCATTATATTCTATAATAAATTGCTGGATAATGTGATGGGATAATGTAGATTCTTTTCTGCATGAATGAACAGGGCTTTGCAAAATCACCTTCTCATTTTTACATTGTTTGTGATCAGTTGTGTAATATCAGACAGAAAAGTTAAACGATAAAGACTGAACATTATTAATTTAGATTAGATATTTGCCCAAAACTGAAAGGAGAAGACAAACATGCAGTAGGTATGTGAGCCCAAAGAGTATTGCACTTTGAAGACCAGGATGTTCCAGTTGCAACCTTGAAAGCATGGAAGAAAGGTTTGAATCAATTATAAATATCAGTATGGACTGTTTGGGCCAAATGACTATATCTGCATTATACATCAAACAATAATCTATTATAACAGCAATCTATATCACCTTTAACATATCCTTATGCTTTACAGAAGAGTTA
Source organism: Hemiscyllium ocellatum (assembly GCF_020745735.1). NCBI lineage: Eukaryota > Metazoa > Chordata > Chondrichthyes > Orectolobiformes > Hemiscylliidae > Hemiscyllium > Hemiscyllium ocellatum. Next base: position 15,969,580 of record NC_083404.1, on the reverse strand, counting down.
TAAAATAGAATTTGACACTGAGTCTCATAAGAAGATGTGAGGACAGATGACTTGGTCCGTGCCAGATTTTAAGGACAGTCCGAAAGATAGAAAGAGAGGCAGATAGGCAGGGATGGAATTCTGTAGCTTCAGGACAAGGAAACGAATGGCTCAGACGTCAAAGGGTGGAAGTCATTAAAACCAAGAATACTCAAGAGGTCAGAAGTAGATGTGCACAGATATTGCAGTGGGTTGTGGGGCTGGAAGAGATTACAGCAAAGAAGGAAGCCATTGAAGGGATTTCAAAACTAGGCTTAGAAATTTAATATCAAGGCACTGCTGAACTGGAAATCAATATAGGTCAGCAAGCACAGGGGTACCTGGCCTGAGTAAGGACATAGAAGCAGCATTCCAAATGATGTCAAGTCTCTGGAAGGAAGAATGTGAAAAAAAAACAAATCAATTAGTGTCTGTTAATGTGTTCATTATTCACAATGACTCAACCTGCTTATAACCAACAAAGAAGTCTGGAAACAGTGAACAAACCTTTCCATTTCCCTTGTGTCAGCTACTGAAAATGGTGGCACATCACCCAAGCTGGGTACATTGGAGCAGAATAGTGGGCGCTTCCCTCAACTCAGGTCCCCAAGGGCAGAAATCTCAGCTGGTGAGAACTGTTCATACACTCAGCAGCAGCAGCACCAAGGAGGCCACGATGTTTCTGATGGACCAACCAAAAACATGAAGACCAAGGTCTCAGTTAAGTGGTTTCCGAGGGATCACTGACAGAGGGGCTCAGAGTGGTCTGAAGCAAAGGCAGGTATTTGTACTCAATGACAATCCCCTTGCCATATCCGGTGCCTTGACTGTATATAAATTTGTGCAGATCCAGGGACCATCCCTCCCTGCCCTACTGTCACTTGCCCTCACTCGTGCTTTACTAGTCTTGTAGGTCAATTCTGCTCCATCCCACCTGCAGCTGTATTAACAGCAATCCAAGCAGAAATAGGTCCTTAAAAGGTTAGCATTAATTAACAACATAAGAGCTTTAATGGGCAGTAGGGAGGGAGAGAGGGAGGTCCAGCTTGGCCTTGCCACCCAGTGTTTAACTCAGTGGAGTTTGTAAGATGACAGTGTCCTGGCACACTGCCACCCTATCTAACACAGTTGTGTTCCTACTGCCAGGCTCATGCCTCCAAATTCTGTCCTTGATTGTTGTTGTAATGGAGGGAACTGAGCTGGATAATCAGCTCTGGGTGTATCAAGAGCATGAATGAAGGTTTCAGCACCTGATGATGATGTAAAGTAATCAGGTGATGGTGTAGAGGTGGAAATTGAGAGCCTTTAGCGATGGAATGGATATGTGAGTGAAAGTTTAGCTTGGGGTCAATTGTGACCCTAAGGTTTCAAGCAGTCTGGTCTAGTGCAAGACAGTTGCCAGCAAGCGGGATGAAGTCAATATTGAGGGAACAAATGTTGGAGTAGAGACCTTATCTTTCTATTCCATGACAGTTGGTGTCTAAGTTGAAGGGAGTAAAGCCAGTATTTTGAAAATTCTACTGTAGATGTGGTGCTATACCATAGAGTGTGTTGCTGGAAAAGCACAGCAGGTCAGGCAGCATCCGAGGACCAAAGAGCAGGAGAATCAATGTTTCGGGCATAAGAAGTCCTCATGATTTCTGATGGAGGGCTTACGCCTGAAACATCAATTCTCCTGCTCTCGGATGCTGCCTGACCGGCTGTGCTTTTCCAGCACCACACTCTCAGATCTCCAACGTCTGCAGTCCTCACTTTCTCCTGCTATACCACGGACTCAGGTTTGTTTCATGTATTGGACAGTCATTTCTTTCCTTTGAGTGGGTAATCTTAAAACGCTCTGCTTAGGCACTTTTCATCAGATCAGGGAATTTGTGCCTCAATTCTTTCAATATATAAACATATAAGTGGTTAGTCACCTCCAGTGATAATTGTTACAAACATTGATTCACTTCATAAGATCTCCCTCAGCTCCAAGTTAGTTATCTTCTTCTGCTTTGCTTTATACCATAAGACCATAGATACAAAAACAGAATTAAGGCACTCGGCCCATCGAGTCTGCTCCACCATTCGATCATGACTGATATGTTTGTCAACCCCATTCTACTGCCTTCTCCCCATAACTATTGATCCTCTTTCTAATCAAGATCTTTGCCTTGAATACGCTCAATGACTTTGCCTCCACGGCCTTATGTGTCAATTAGTTTGACTAACTCACTGCCCTCTGCCTGAGGAAATTCCTCCTCATCTCAGATCTAAACGTCATCCCTTCACTCTGAGGCTGTGCCCTCAGCTCTTAGCCTCTCCTACTCGTGCAAACATTTGCTCCATGGCCACTGTACCCAAACCTCTCAGTTTTCTGTAAGTTTCAATCAGATCCCACCCCCCCCCCCCGACCCCCACCTCCCTGCCCCACCACTCCTCCTAAACTCCATTGAGTACATACGCAGAGTCCTCAACTGTTCCTCATATGAGAAGCTCTTCATGTCCGTGATCATTCTCGTCAACCTCCTCTTGACCCCCTGACACCAACATATCCTTCCTTAGATATGGGCCCAAAACTGCTCACCATATTCCAAAGGAAGTCTGAACAGAGCCTTATACAGCCTCAGCAGTACAATCATGTTCTTGCATTTTTTCGAGACCTCTCTAAATGAATGCTAACATTGTATATACCTTCCTGACGACCAACTGAATCTACATGTTAACTGTAAGATAATCCTGAACTAAAATTTCAGATTTCTGAACCTTTCCCCATTTAGAAAATAGGCTATGCCTCAATTCCTGATGAAGGGCTTTTGCCCAAAACGTCAATTTTCCTGCTCCTCGGATGCTGCCTGGCCTACTGCGCTTTTCCAGCACCACACTCTTGACTCTAATCTCCAGCATCTGCAGTACTCACTTTCGCCTATGCCTCAATTCTTCCTACTAAAGTGCATAAACTCACACTTGCCCACATTGAATTCCATCTGCCACTTCCTTGCACACTCTCCTAACCTGCCCAAGTCCTTCTGCAGCTTTCCCTGCTTCTTCAACACTATCTGCCCCTCCACCTATCTTTGTGTCATCTGCAAACTTAGCAACAATGCCCTCAGTTCCTTTGTCCAGATTGTTAATGCATAACATGAATAGTTGTGATAGCAACACTGACCCCTGTTGAACTCTACTAGTCACTGGTTGCCATCTTGAGAAAGATCACTTTATGCTAACTCTCTGCCTTCTGCCTGCCAGCCAATCTCTAGCCATGCTAGTACCTTGCCCCTAACACCATGGCCCCTAAATTTTGTAGCCTCCGTTGTAGATCCTTGTCAAAGGCCTTCCGGATCATGTCCACTGGGTCTCCTTTGTTTAACTTGCTCATTACCTCCTCAAAGAATTCTGACAGATTTGTCAGGCATGGCCTCTCCTCAGTGAAGCTATCCTGAATCAGCCCTATTTTACCAAGCACTTCCATGCAGTCCACAATCTCATTCTTAATAATGGGCTCTAAAGTTTTACCAATGAGTGAGGTTAGGCTAAACAGCCTATACTTTCCTGTGTTCAGTCTCCCTCACTTCTTAAATAGGAGTGTTACATTAGTTATTTTCCAGTTCTCTGGGACCTTCCGTGACTCCAGTAATTCCTGAACCATAACCACTAATACCTCCCCAATCTCCTGAATTATCTCCTTCGGCACTCTGGGGAGTAATCCCTCCAGGTAAAAACAATGACTGCAGATGCTGGAAACCAGATTCTGGATTAGTGGTGCTGGAAGAGCACAGCGGTCAGGCAGCATCCAAGGAGCAGCGAAATCGACATTTTGGGTAAAAGCCCTTCATCAGGAATAAAGGCAGTGAGCCTGAAGCGTGGAGAGATAAGCTAGAGGAGGGTGGGGGTGGGGAGAAAGTAGCATAGAGTGCAATGGGTGAGTAGGGGAGGGGATGAAGGTGATAGGTCAGGAAGGAGAGGGTGGAGTGGATAGGTGGAAAAGGAGATAGCTGAAAATGTGTTGCTGGTTAAAGCACAGCAGGTCAGGCAAAATCCAAGGAACTTGGATGCTGCCTGACCTGCTGTGCTTTAACCAGCAACACATTTTCAGCTCTGATCTCCAGCATCTGCAGACCTCACATTTTACTCGGAAAAGGAGATAGGCAGGTAGGACACCCGCACCGATCAACCACACCGCCATGTGGCCCAACATTTCAACTCCCCCTCCCACTCTGCCGAGGGCATGGAGGTGCTGGGCCTCCTTCACCACCGCTCCCTCACCACCAGACACCTGGAGGAAGAACACCTCATCTTCCACCTCGGAACACTTCAACCCCAGGGCATCAATGTGGACTTCAACAGTTTCCTCATTTCCCCTTCCCCCACCTCACCCTAGTTCCAAACTTCTAGCTCAGCACTTATGACTTATCCGGACTTGTCCTACCTGCCTATCTCCTTTTCCACCTATCCACTCCACCCTCTCCTCACTGACCTATCACCTTCATCCCCTCCCCCACTCACCCATTGTACTCTATGCTACTTTCTGCCCACACCCACCCTCCTCTAGCTTATCTCTCCACGCTTCAGGCTCACTGCCTTTATTCCTGATGAAGAGCTTTTGCCCAAAACATCGATTTCGCTGCTCCTTGGATTCTGCCTGAACTGCTGTGCTCTTCCAGCACCACTAATCCAGTAATCCCTCCAGCCCCAGTGATCTATCCACCTTCACACATTTCAGCTTCCTCAGCATCTTCTCCTTAGTGATGACCACTGCACTCTCATCTGTCCCCAGACTCTTTTGAAGGTCTGGCATGCTACTGGTGTCTTCCATCGTGAGAACTGATGCAAAGTACATATTCAGCTCCTCTGGCATTTTTTGCTCCCCATTGCTACTTCTCCAGCCTCATTTTCCAGTGGTCCAGTGTCCATTCTTGCCTCTCTCCTATCTTGTATATATCTAAAAAAAGGTCTTGCAATCTTCTTTTGTATTACTAGCTGTTTATCATCATACTTCATCTTCTCCCCCATTATTGTCTTTTCTAATTGATCTTTGTTCATTTCTAAAAGCTTCCCAATCTTATTTTAATTTTCACCACATTGTATGCTTTTTTCTTTTGCTTCTATGCCATCCCTGATTTCCCTTGTCAGCCATGGTTACCATATCAACCCTTAGTATGTTTCTTCTTTGGGGCGAATTTCTACTTGCCTCCCAAATTGCCCTCAGAAACTCCTGCCATTGCTGTTCGTCCATCTTCCCTGCTCAGCGCCCCTTCTGATCAACTTTGGACAGCTCTTCCCTCAGTTCCTCCCTTCATTGTTGTGGCATCACAGACTGATACTTATATTCCATCGATATTTACATGTGTAATGCTAGCTAAACTAGGCACGACCTGGCGAGATGGTTGTCATGATAATGAAAACTTTTAAATGGAAATTATCCAAAGTCAATTTTGAAGATTTTAAGTGATGGGACTGTGACCAATTCCTTTGATATCTTGTTTCACTGTCGAAAAGCCCTTGGGGAGAAAGATTGATACACTTTCTTAGAAACAAATATATTTGTAGTTTGCATGGATTTTTATCTCGTAGTCTGGCGATGCCAGAGGGCACCAGATTTTTTGTTTCTGCCAATTACCAGCAGAGATGCATACTTTTAAAGAACATAGTGGATTTTTCTCCACCCTTGCTGTAGTGAATCCCATTCCAAATCTTTTATTAAGGATGTGGCAATGGTGTCTTTCCCAGACTGATTCATACAGAATCATGCAACCTCAGACATGGTTTAAGACTCAGACCTCCATACCCATTTTTCTGTGATGTGGGCATTTGATTCAGTGAAGTGACCAGACAGATTATGGAAATCATTCCATTAGGCATCAGCCTTGGCTCAGTGATTGCACTCTTGGTTCAGCATCAGACATTCATGGGTTCAAGTCCCACTCAAGACTAGACCACATATTTTCATCTGATGTTTGGTACATTAGTGTATGAGGCTGCACTACCTGATGCAATGTCAAATTAAGGCCCTATGGAGTGAAAATGAAAGATTGTAAAGTTTTCATTTACTCCTGAACATCAAATCATTAAAATAGGTTCCTGGTCACATTTTTGTTTGAGAAGTAGCCAAGTACAAATGGGCTGTTAGATTTCACTTCAAATATAATTCGCTGCAAAATATTTTAAGATCCCTGAGCTAGGGAAAGCTCATATATAAATGCAAGTTCCATCCTTCTTTATCTGTAACTTAACCATACTTTTTTCAGAAGAAATTCTTCCTCATTAGTCTAATGACATGAGGTCCAGTGAGCTCCTTTATATTCATAAGATCATTGTTTGGGGAATGCAATGAAGACTCAATAGTTGTCATTCCATTAGACTCAGAATTATAAAGAGCTACAAAATTGAACAAATGTGTTGGCATTAGATACTTTTCCTTTTGAAAATCAGATTGTCCATTAAGTTTTTAGAAATTTAATGTTGAAGTAATAGTACTGGTTTTGTTTTGTTAATGCTATCGTCTCATTTTAAGTAAGGCCAAAAATAGACCATTATAAAATGAAGCTCTCACTTGCACTGAATGGTTGAAATACTTGTACATATCTTGCAAATTTGCAATTTTCACTTGCATTTTAATTCTTGCCTCCATCCTTATTGTACCTTAAAGAACTAAGATCTAATGTAGCAAGATCCTAATAATTCAAAGCTGCTATTGACTAAATGAGGGAAGAATTTATGGGACGTCAAGTGTTTCTTACATTTTGGTGCCTTCAAAGTTCTGAAAGTAGTGGGAAGATGAGCAGTCAGTTCTGCTATAACGCAATAGTTCCATTCTCAAACAATCCTGTGTTAGAAGAAAATTGCACAATAGCAGCACTATTTAAACCACGGGGGCCAGAATTGTATTATAACCAATACATGCTTTAAAACTTTGCACTATAGAAACAGTGTCCTCGATTTGTCAATCATGTTATAGCGAATCAGTGTTAACAAAATGCATGTGAAACCAGAATGATTTGTTGCTTTCCATCCAGTTGTCATCTCTTGACAACTTCCACCTCCAATGTGAATAATGCACTGCACACACATGTTGAGAGATGCAAACATATGAGAATCTTATCATGGTAGAAATGAGTCTCATATTGCTACCAATATTTGCTTTCCATGCCACGGTTACTGTAAGTTGGTTAATTCCTACAGTGAATTCAACAAATTTAAATTTGACCTTTATAAATATTATTCAAAGATCTTTGTTTGTCACACTTATCCAAACTTCCACAGAAACAACTTTCCCTTGGATATATAGGTGCCTCATTCTCAATAATAGTAGAGGTTGAGAGATACATGTTTAATCAGCTCGTATTTACATCAAACTACAAAAGGCCAAACACATATGTGCCAAGAACTTGCTGTAAGACAGACAAATGAACAGTTTTGAGTACACAGCTATGAAATAAGGTGTACCAGCTATAAACAGAAAGGGCTGTAAAGAAGGTTAACAATAAGCTTGAGTTGAGAGAATCTAAGAGAGGTCTTAAAAATATCAATTAATGGAGAAATGCAACAGTTGGGGCAGTATCTGTGTAGAGAAAAGAGCATTAATGTGTCGAGTCCAGTGACCATTCTTCAGATCATTATCACTAGGCACGAACGTTATCACTGTCTTCTCTCCACAGATGCTCCAGACTTGCTGAGCTTCTCCATCAATTTCTACTCTTGTTTGTTTCAGATCTCCAGCATCTGTAGTTCTTTAATTTACATCAAAATATCAACTCTGCATAGGGGAAGAAATTAAATTATTCGCATTGATGAGAAAGCAAGAATAGAGAGGAGCTAAGCACTTGTCTTACAATAAGCAATCTTTTCGCCAGTATTCACATTGGAATAGGGCAATGTTAGTGAGAATACAGAAGTACAGGCTACTAAATTAAATGGGATTGCAATTGACAAAAAGGAGATGCTAACAATTTTCGAAGATCTGAAAATAGATAAGACACCTGGGCCAGATGGATTTATCCTCGTATTCTCTGGGAAACCAGGGAGGAGATTACAGAGCCTTTGGCTTTGATCTTTATGTCATCATTGTCAATAGAGTAGTGCTAGAAGACTGGAGGATGGCAATTGTTGTTCCCTTGTTTAAGAATGGGAGTCGGGACAACCCGGGTAATTATAGGCCAATGAGCCTTACTTCGGTTGTGGGTAAGATGTTGGAAAAGGTTATAAGAGATAGGATTTATAATCATCTGGAAAGGAATAATTTGATTAGAGATAGTCAACAAAGTTTTGTGAAGGGGAGGTTGTGCCTAACTAACCTTACTGAATTCTTTGAGAAGGTGACAAAACAGGTGGATGGAAGTAAAATGGTTGATGTGGTATATATGGACTTCAGTAAGATGTTTGATAAGGTTCCACATGATATGCTATTGCACAAAATATGGAATTTCGTGAATGAAGGTAATTCAGATGTTTGGAACAGAAATTGGCTCAATGAAAGAAGACAGAGGGTGGTGGTTGATGGGAAATGTTCAACTTGGAGTTCAGTTACAAGCAGTGTGCCACAAGGAACCATTCTGGGGTCACTGCTGTTTGTCATTTTTATAAATGATCTGGATGTGGGTGAAGAAGGATGGGTTAGTAAATTTGTTGATGACACTAAGGTAGGCAGAGTTGTAGATTGTGCCAAAGGATGTTGTGGGTTACAGAAGGACATAGATAAGATACAGAGCTGGGCTGAGAAGTGGCAAATGGAGTTTAATGTGGAAATGTATGAGGTAGTTCACTTTGGAAAAAGTAACAGGAATGCCGAGTACTGGATTAATAGTAAAATTCTTGGCAGCGTGGATGAACAGAGATCTTAGTGTCCAGGTGTAAAATCCCTGAAAGTTGCCATCCAGATTGATAGAGTTGTTAAGACGGCATACTGTGTGTTGGTGTTTATTGGTAGGGGGATTGAGTTTTGGAGCCACAAGGTCATGCTTCAGCTGTACAAGAGACTGGTAAGGCCGCATCTGGAGTATTGTGTGCAGTTCTGGTCACCACATTATAGGAAGAATGTGGAAGCTTTGGAAATGGCTATAAGGAAATTTACTAGGATGTTGCCCAGTATGGAAGGAAGGTCTTACAAGGAAAGGCTGAGGGAACTAAGGCTGTTTTCGTTGGAGGGAAGGTTGAGAGTTGACTTAATCAAGATATTCAGAGAGTTAGAGAGGGTGGACAGTGAGAGCCTTTTTCCTCGCTTGGTGAAAGCTAATACAAGGAGACATAGCTTCAAATTAAGGGGTGATAGATTTAGGATGGATATCAGGGGTAGTTTCTTTACTCAGAGAGCAGTAGGGGTGTGAAATGACCTGCCTGTAACAATAGTAGACTCGCCGACATTAAGGCATTTGAATGGGCATTGGGCATACACATGGATAATAATGGTATGGTGTAGGTTAGATTGGCATCAGATTAATTTCACAGGTCAGCACAACATCGAGGGCCAAAGGGCTGTAACCTTCTATGTTCTGTGTTCTAATGAAGGAAAAATATAGTAAGATAAAGAAAAATGAAGTGAAAAAAATTCAAAGTTCTCCACAAAGCGCCTTTGTGATAGAAACACTACAATTGTCCAGAAACATAGAAATAGATCCAGGCCATTCATCCAATCCAACCTGCCCCACTATTCAATACAATTACAATTGATCAAACATTTCAATGCCTTCTAAGAATCATATCCCTCTAACCCTATATCTTACTGGTAATCAGAAGTCCATCAAACTTTACCTTAAACATGCTCAAAGACTGAGCCACCACAGTCTCTGTGGTAGTGCATTCTAAAGGTTGTGACCCTTTTTTAAAAGTCCTGCCAAAAACAAAAGTTCTCTTCATTTTGGACATAAGTGGCATGCTCCTTATTTTTAAATTGCACCCCCTGGTTCTAGACTTCCCAACTAGGGAAAGCATTTTACTTGCATCTAACTTGTCTGTCCCTTTAAGAATTTTGTAGGTTTCAATAAATTCTTCGAAACTCTGGAGAATACAAACCCAGTTTGCCCAATCTCTCTTCCTAGGACCATCCCACCAGCCTGGGAATAAATCTGGTAAAGCTTTGTTGGACTTCCTCAGTAGTATCCATTGTGAAATAAGGAGACTGAAAATGCACACACTACTCCAGGTGCAGACTAACCTAATTTCTTTATGACAGAAGCGAGATTTTATTTCTCCTGTACTCAAATCCTCTTACATTAAATGTTATTATTGCATTAGCTTTCCCAATAGCTTGCTGTATCTGCATGTTAGCCTTCCCTGACTTGGATTTATAGATATCTGTGCTTGACTTTTATAGGTTTAAAATTGTTAAATCTAAAGAATTTCTAAAAGTAGGTAAGAAAATCAATTATGAGAATGTTCTTGATAAATAAACACCTCAAGCATAATGATTTAAATGAAATCTTATAATGACAGCTTGTTTATTTAATGATCAAATTGAGCATATATTGATTTTGGCAGGGAATAAATAATCTAGCTGAAGATCCGAAGAAGGTTGACAGTGTGTTATAGTAGTCATTGTTTCATTCCACTATATGTTTTGCATTTAAGTGAACCATTATTCTACATCAAAACCAGAGGACTGAGATTATATTCAAGTTGTGGTTGAGCCTGCCAAAAATCAGGGTGGATTAAGGGGAATCGCTTGGTATAATATATTTGGATTTACAAAACATATAAAATAAAGCAGCACATGAAAGATTACTAGACAAGATCAGAGCTTTTGGTGGTAATGTATCAGCCACTGTAAAAGATTCATAGATCCACATATCCACGTCCATTTCTGATTGGTCCTTCCTTGCATGTAGATTAACAGATTCCCAGATGAGAAATTGTCAGACTCAGTTGTACATTTTGAACAAAGTGCTGGGCTCAAACAGACTCCACTTTGCTCCAGAAAAGACTTAAACATGCAGTGCAGGAATACAAAATTCAAAAATAGACATAAATGTTCTTGAAATGTGAAGGTCTACAGAATTTTCAAGCTGTGAAGTTACTTAAAGCCCCAGCTCTTAAAAATTGAAAGGAACTGCCTCCTGGCGTCAGTGAGAGTCAAAAACTTCAAGCTGTGAAACCATTTAAAATCTCCCATATTTTAAAATTTAAAACAATGTGGTCCGCTTGTATTAGGAAAATTTAAGAAGGTCCCTGCAGGTGTAATAATTGACCATTGACATTATCATAAAGTCTATAACTTTGTTATTAGAAATCACAACCTATCATTGTCACAGCAGGGTTTTGGAAAAAGGATTATCAAGGCATTAGCTGTCTTTGACTACAAATTTGTTTTTATAAAGGACTTGAGGAGATTTAAATTGAATAGACTTTCATGAATCGAACCTTCCTAAGATTGTGAAGGTTCTAATAGGTATTTAAACTTTATTTCTTTCATCTCAACTTTATTTTCTTTCATGTCTCCTACCAGTAATGGATCCTGGGTGAGTTGGCATGGACGGGACAAGAGACAAGCATGGTGGATGGGTTGGCATGAATTGGCATGAAACATGTAATATCCTTAACAATGTGGATGCTGAATAGATATTTCCTTTTATGTGAGAGACTAGAAACACAGGTTGTAGTTTTCAAATTAATGATCTACTATTTAATAACAAGGTGAGGAGTTTTTTTTTTCTCAGAGTGTCATATGGCTGCAGAGTGTTCTTTCTTATTTATTTGTGGGATATAGATGTCATCAGCTGGCCAGCATTTATTGCCCATCCCTAGTTGTCCTTCAGAAGATGGTGGTGTCTGTGTTCCTGAACTGACCAGTTAAGGTTGTAGGTTGTCCCAAATGCCTTTAGGAAGGAAATTCCAGAATGTTGACCCAGTGACAGGTATTTCCAACTCAGGATGCAGAGTCACTTTGAGGGAAAGTTGTAGGTGTTGGTATTCCCATGAATCTGCTACCCTCGCCCATCGAGATAGAAGCAATCCTGGGATTGAAAGGTGCTATCTAAGAATTTCTGGTGCATTTCTACATTACATTTTGTAGATTGTACACAGTGCTACTATTGAGCGTCAGTGGTGAAGGCAGTAGATGCTTGTGCATGTAAAGCCAATCAAGTGGGCTATTCTGTCCTGGATGGTGTCAGACTTCTTGAGTGTTGTTGGAGTTACACACATCCATATTTGAACCAAGGCTGTATTGAGGTCAGGAGCTGAGTGGCTCTGGATGGAACCCAAACTGAGCATCACTGAGCAGATTATTGTTGAGCAGGTGCTACTTGGTGGCACTGTCAATGACATCTTCTATCTCATTCCTGATGACCGAGAGTAGACTGATAGGAGAGTAGTTGTCCAGTTTGATCCTGTGTTTTGTGCACAGGGACATATTTGGGTAATTTTCCACATTGTCAGGTAGATGCCATTTTCTAATTGGACTGGAACAGCTTGACTAGAGGTGCAGCATGATCTAGAGCACAATTTTTCAGTGCTATTGCTGGATTGTGATCAGGGCGCATAGCTTTTGCATTAGACTATACCTCCAACCATCTCTTGATATCACATTTGGAACATAGAACATTGGAAAAAAAACAGTACAGCACAGTACAGGTCCTTTGGCCCTCAGTGTTGTGCCAGCCTTTTATCCTACTCTAAGATCAAACTAACCTACATGCCCTTCATTTTACTATCATCCATGTGCCTATCCAAGAGTTGCTTAAATGTCCCTAATGTATCTGACTCTTTTACCACTGCTGGCAATACATTCTACACACTCACCACTCTCTGTATAAAGAACTAGCCTCTGACATTACCTCTAAATCTTCCTCCAACAACCTTAAAATGATGCACACTTGTGATAGCCATTTCTGCCCTGGGAAAAAAGTATCTTGCTATTAACTCTATCTATGCCTCTCACCATTTTGTACATCTCTATCAAGTCACCTCTCATCCTTCTTCACTCCACTGAGAAAAGCTCTAGTTCCCTCAACCTTTCTTCATAAGACCACCCTCCATTACAGGCAGTATCCTGGTTAATAGATAAGACATAGATAAGCTGCAGAGCTGGACTGAGAGGTGGCAAATGGAGTTTAATGCGGATAAGTGTGAGGTGACTCATTTTGATCGAAGTAATCGGAATGCAAAGTACTGGGCTAATGGTAAGATTCTTGGTAGTGCAGATGAGCAGAGAGATCTCGGTGTCCATGTACACAGATCCTGGAAAGTTGCCACCCAGGTTGGCAGGGTTGTTAAGAAGGCATACAGTGTTTTAGCTTTTATTAATAGAGGGATTAAGTTCCAGAACCATGAGGCTATGCTGCAGCTGGACAAAACACTGGTGCGGCCGCACTGGAGTATTGTGTACAGTTCTGGTCACCACATTACAAGAAGGATGTGGAAGCTTTGGAAAGGATGCAGAGGAGATTTACTGGTATAGAGGGAAGTTCTTATGAGGAAAAGCTGAGGGACTTGAGGCTGTTTTCGTTCGAGAGAAGGAGGGTGAGAGGTGACTTAATTGAGACATATAAGATAATCAGAGGGTTAGATAGGGTAAACAGGGAGAGCCTTTTTCCAACTATAGTGACGGTGTGCACGAGGGGGCATAGCTTTAAATTGAGGGATGATAGATATAGGACAGATGTCAGAGGTAGTTTCTTCACTGAGAGAGTAGCAAGGGTATGGAATGCTTTGCCTGCAACGGTGGTGGATTCACCAACTTTAAGTACATTTGAGTTGTCATTGGACAAGCATATGGACGTACATGAAATAGTGCAGGTTTGATAGCTTCAAGTTGGTATGACAAAGGGCCTGTACTGCACTGTAATGTTCTGTGTTTTATGTAAATCTACTCTGCACCCTTTCAAAACCTTCCACATCCTTCCTATAATGAGGCATCCAGAACTGAACACAATATTCCAAATGTAGTGTAACCAGAGCTTTACAGAGCTGCACCATAACCTCATGGCTCTAAAACTCAATCCCCCTGCTAATGACAGCCAACGCACCATACGCCTTCTTAACAACCCTATCAACTAGGTGGCAACTTTGAGGGATCTATGGATGTGGACCCCAAGATCCTTCCATACCTCCACATTGCCAAGAATCCTGCCTTAAACCCTGTAATCTGCATTTAAATTCAACCTTCCAAAATGAATCACTTCACACTTTTCCAGGTTGAACTCCACCTGCCACTTCTCAGCTTAGCTCCACATCCTGTCAATATCCCGTTGCAACCTATAACAGCCCATCACACTATCCACAACTCCACCAACCTTCGCGACATTGACAAACCTACTAACACACCTTATACTTCCTCATCCAAGTCATTTGGAAAAATCACAAAGAGCACAGGTCCCAGAACAGATTGCTGCGGAATACCACTGGTTACTGACTCCAGGCTGAATACTTTCCATCTTCCCAGGGCAGAAATGGCTAACACGAGGGGTCATAGTTTTAAGCTGGTTGGAGGAAAGTATAGAGGGGATGTCAGAGGCGGGTTCTTTACACAGAGAGTTGTGAGAGCATGGAATGCGTTGCCAGGAGCAGTTGTGGAAGCAAGCTCATTGGGGACATTTAAGAGACTGCTGGACATGCATATGGTCACAGAAATTTGAGGGTGCATACATGAGGATCAATGGTTGGCACAACATCATGGGCTGAAGGGCCTGTTCTGGCCTGTATTGTTCTATGTTCTACGTTCTAGTACTATCCTCTGTCTTCTATGGCCAGCCAATTCTGTATCCAGACAGCCAAATGTCTCTGTATCCCATGCCTCCTTACTTTCTGAATGAGTCTACCACAGGCAATCTTAAGAAATGCCTTGCTAAAATCCAGTTAAGCCATATCCTTTGCTTGACCGTCATCAATGTGTTTTGTCACATCCTCAAATAACTCAATAAGGCTTGTGAGGCATTACCTGCCCCTCACAAAGCTATGCTGACTATCTCTAATCAAACTATGCTTTTCCAAATAATCATAAATCCTGTGTCTCAATGTCCTCCCCAATAATTTGCTCACCATCGACATAAGACTGACTGGTCTGTAATTCCCAGGGTTATCCATATCCCCTTTATTGGACAAGGGAATAACATTTGTCACCCTCCAATCAGCTGGTAGTACTCCAGTGGATAGTGATGACACAAAGATCATCACTAAAGGTTCCCTCACTTCCTGTAGTAACCTAGAGTATATCCCCTCTGGCCCAGGGGACTTATCAAAATTTCCAGCACATACTCCTTCGTAATATAAACCTGTTCAAGCATATTAGCCTGTTTCATACTGTCCTCACAAATATCAAGGTCCATCTCGGTAGTGAATACTGAAACAAAGTATTCATTCAGGACCTCCCACCTCCTCCGACTCCAGGCACAGGTACTCTCCACTATCCCTGATCAGCTCTATCCTCACTCTGGCCATCCTCTTGCTCCTGACATAAGTGTGGAATGCCTTGGGGTTTTCCTTAATCGGCACAGTGGCACAGTGGTTAGCACTGCTGCCTCACAGCACCAGAGATCTGGGTTCAATTCGCTTCTCAGGCAACTGTCTGCGTGGAGTTTGCACATTCTCCCCGTGTCTGTGTAGGTTTCCTCTGGGTGCTCCGGTTTCCTCCCACAGTCCAAAAATGTGCAGGTTAGGTGAATTGGCCATGTTAAATTGTCCAGTGTTAGGTGTGGGGGAATGGGTCTGGGTAGGTTGCTCTACTCCGGGTCGGTGTGGTCTTGTTGGGCCGAAGGGCCTGTTTCCGCACTGTAAGTAATCTAATCCAATCTACCCACCAAGGCTTTTTCATGCCCCATTCCAGCTCTCCTAATTCCATTCTTCAGTTCCTTCCTGGCTACCTTGTAACCCTCTAGAGCCCTAACTGATCCTTGCTTCCTCAACCTTAAGTAGACATCCTTCTTCCTCGTGACTAAATGTTCTACATCTCTTGTCATTCAAGGTTCCTTCACCCTACCATCCCTTCCTTGCCTCAGTAGGACAAACCTATCCAGCACTCACAGCAAGTGCTTCCTAAACAAACTCTACATTTTTGTCATGCATTTCCCTGACAATAACTGTTCCCAATTTGTGCTCCATGGTTCCTGCCTAACAGCATTGTAATTCACTGCCCCGATTAAATATTTTCCCATACCTATCCCTCTCCATGACGAGAGTAAAGATCAGAGAGTTGTGATCACCATCACCAAAATGCTTTCCCACTGAGAGATCTGACACCTGACCTGGTTTGATGCCAAGCACTAAATCCAATATGGCTTCCTTTCTAGTCTACATATTGAGTCAGGATTCCTTCCTGGGCACACCTGATGTAAACTGCTCCACCCAAGTCATTTGCACAAAGAGTTTACAATCAATATTAGGGAGGATGAAGTCACCCATGACAACAACCCTATTACTTCAAGACCTTTCCAAAATCTGCCTCCCAATCTGCTCCTCTGTGTCTCTGTTGCTATTAGGGGAGTCTATAGAAAACTCCCAATAAACTGACTGCTCCTTTCCTGTTTTTGACTTCCTCCCATAATGACTCAGTAGACAAATCCTCCTCGATGACCTCCCTTTCTGCAGCTATCCCTGATGAGCAATGCCACTCCCCCATCTCTATTCCTTTTAAACATTTCTACCATAAAAATGATGGAGGCATGGGATCTGAATATTTTTAAAGGAGAGTCAGGTAGATACTTGCCTAACAGTGTAAACACTATCAGATCAAGCATGAGATTATTAATGAAGGAGCAGATCCAAGGAATCAAATGATTTGTATGCTCCTCACTCATATGTTTGTTATGAGTTGGCATTGGGAATTCAAAGATTTATGATAATGGATGGGGACATAGAGCTGGCATGGAGAGGTTGAGGACCTATTGGAGATGGGTTTGAGTATGTTGGTGTAGTGGCTGGAAGGCCCATGGGACTCTGAGTTGGCAGAGGTCCAATCGCATTGTAAATGCCACCATCTTCAATCTGCTACCTCACACTCACAGAGGCATGACTCACTTCAACTCTACCTTTACAGATATATCTCACCAAGGCTCCTGGACTGCAACTCTCAGTATTCCATATATTATGTCCATTCAACAGCAATCACCCACCTCATTATCCCAAACCACTAACCCTTTTCGCCCTCTGCACATTATACTCACTCACTGAACATATCTCTCCAGCTGTTCTACTTTTATATCATCACTAACTGCCCTTCCATCATACTCAAACCCTCTCCTATCTGATTAGATGAAAATACTAGTCCACAACTGGACCAAGGGGGCAGAGACTGACAGGAGGAGAAACTTATGGATTTGGCTAGAGAAAAGCAGGACTAATCATATGGTAATAGGGTGATCTCGCATGGCGCCGAACCAAGGAAGCTTCATACTATCCTCTCATTAATGTCAATTGTAACTCAAGCTTAACCTGCTAACATTTATTCATCTTACACAACTAATTCCTTTCCATCTATCATGCAAGCAGCAGAGGCACCTAATAGAACAGTAATTCATAACAGCAGAAGTAGACTATTCAACCTATCAAGTCCACTTTACTGTTCAATGAGATCATGGCTAATCTGACAATCTTCAACTCCACTATCCTGCCTTTTCCCCATAAACCTTGATTGCATTACTGATTAAGAATGTATCCATCTCAGCCTAGAATGGACTTCACCATCCAGCCTTGACAGCCTCCTATGATAAAGAATTCCACAGATTCAGAACCCTTCAGAACAGGAGAAATTCCTCCTCATCTCTGTATAAATGAGTGACACCTTAATGTGAATTTATATGTTCTGACTGACCATAGACTGACTCCTGAGGGGAGTCAACTACTCAGTACCTAATCCAAAAAGCCTCCTGAGAATCTTGTATCTTTAAAAATGTTGGTTTTCATTCTTCTAAACTCCAGTGAGTACAGACCCAATCTAACCAGTCTCTCCTCTGAAGAAAACATCTCTTCATGTCTGGGACAAATGTATTATTGAACTTTCTCCTAAATGCCTCCAATGACAGTATATCTTGCCTTATATAACAGGACCAAAACTGTTTGCAGTATTCAAGGTGTAGTCTGAATAGTTAAAAGTCACACAACACTAGGTTATAATCCAACAGGTTTAATTGGAAGCACTAGCTTTCAGAGCGACAGTCCTTCATCAGGTGGTCGTGATGCCTTGTATACTTTCAGCCAAGATTTCCCAATTTTTATACCCCATTCCTTTTGAAAGAAAGATCAACTGTCCATTTATTTTCTTATTAACTAGTGATAGTTACTGTATTTATTTTCTCCCTCGAGCCTTGATGATTTAAAATTTTTGGAATGCTATCATTTGGAGAAATGAAAGGAATCTGATAGAAATCTATAAGATTTGGACAGGACTAGGCAGGATAAATGCTGCAAGGCTGTTCCTGATGACCTGGGAGTCCAGAACCAAGGATATCAGTAAGACTGTTAGGACTGACATGAGGAGAAATTTCTTCCCCAGAGAGTGCTGAGTTTGTGGAATTCTCTGCTGCAGAAGATTGTGCTGCCAACAGATTGAAAATACTCAAGAAGGGGTTAGATATAGTTTTAGGAGTTAAAGGAAACATAGCATATAGGGAGAACGCGGGAATAGGGTACTGAGTTGGATTATCTGCTATGGTGGAACAGATTCAAAGGGTTGAATGGCCAACTCCTGCTCTTATTTTCTGGGTTTCTACATTTAAGTGAAGACTGATGTAGAGCATTTATTCAACTCTTCTGTCATTTTCTGGTTCCCCATTATGGTTTCTAAAGGGTCTATCTCGATGGAGCCTATGCTCACTTTGCATCTCTTAAAGAAGCTCTTATTATCCTTTTGTACTGCTGGCAATTTTACCCTCAAGGATTATTTTTCTTTTTTAATTAATTTTCCAGTCAGTTTTTATTTTTTGTTTGGACCTCCACAGTCTTTTGACTTATCATTCATTTTTGCCACATTGTCTGTCTTTCATTCAATATGATATAACTTTATTGGTTAACCAGAATTGACTTCCCTCATATCTCAAATCTCTCTTCTCACTTGGATATATCTTTGTTGCGAGTCATGAACTCTTTTCTTAAAAGTCAGCCATCGTCCATCAAACCACCTTTCCTGCGAAACTCTTTTCACAATTCATTTCAGGCATATATATCCTTATGCCTTTGTAGTTATTCTCATCTAATTTTAGGAAAGTGGCCTCCAACCCAAGTTTCTCACTCTCAAACTGAATGCCAAACTCAACCATGCTATTGTCAATGCTTCCAAGTGAATCTGAGATCATTTATTGTCGTTGCCTCCTTACACATTACCAGATTTAACACAGCTTGATCACTATTTGGATCCACTATAATTTCCAGGAAATTGTATCGGATCCACTCTATGAATTCCAGAGGTGAAGCAACCAACAGTTAGCAGCTTTTTGATCTAGCTATCTGCAGCTTGGTAATGGACACAGAAAATCATACTCAATGCTTGCTTTTAAATTTTGGAGGGCCCGAGTGAGAACCATTTTTGAGTTGCCAATCTGTCCTAGCTCCTCCATGTCTTCCTTTTTATTCTTTCATGCAATGACAGTGTCACAGGCCCTGCCAACATTTATTGCTCATTCTAATTCCCTTTGAGAAGATTGTGCCTTGAACTGCAGTGGTCCGTGGCAGCGGACTGTGCTAGTAGAAAGGGGATTTCAGGATTTTGATCTGGCAAGAATGAAAGGACTCCAATGCAAGATGATTGTGACTTGGACAGGAACTTGCAGGTAGTGGGAATGTATCTATGCATCTGCTGACTGTGTCCTTGCCCTCTAACATGAGATGAGGTTCAGTGTCTTTTTGCAGTCCTCATGATTATGCCCTTATGCTAGTTTTGGGAACTTCAAAAGCTTCATAGGAATGTGCTTGATAGTAAACCGGTGCAAGTTTGTTGAGGTCTTTCAATCTTTCCCAAGAACAGCTGTCCCTCGGTGAGTGGGAGTTCTGACCATTCTCTGCCTCCCAGCAGCAATTTAAATGCTTGAATTAAATAGGTTAGAATGCCAGAAGAGCTGGATATTAGCCCATATTCTCAGCCTCACCACCATCCACTGGAAATGGAATTAATATCCTCTCCTTCTCCATACCTTTCAGTGCTGATAGAATTGTTAAGTAATATAACAAGAACAGAAAAGTAGTTTGAACACAATGAATAAACCAAGATAGGGCGATCCTTACAGCATCCAGTTCTTACCTAACATGAGCAACTTCAAAGTGCTTAATTGGCTGTAAAGATAGGTGCTATATAAATGCAACATTATTCATTCGTTTTATATGGAACACCAACTAGTTTGGACTTCTGGACATTGAGGTCACTTTGTTAATCAGAGGCTTACTGCTAGTAATAGTTAAAAATGAGATTTTAACTGCATGCAGTCTGTCAAGATTAAAACTCCTTCCATATCATATTTCATGAGCGGTGAGCTTTGGGCACATCAATCACACTATCGGCCCCCTGTCTTTTCCTGTTTGTTGCTGATTTTCATATAATCTAAATTCTCGGTTAAAAAAAAATTGTTCTCAGGTGGTATACATTATTTGAAGTATTTGACTGGACGATTATTTTCAGCTGGGGTTCATGGATAATGCATCCCACCTGGAATCCTTTTGATGAGAAAGAAGTGTTCTTCCGCAATAGGGAAGGCACAATGTCACCACCCATGTGGTGGAAATATTGCAGGCTGCATTTTTCAACAGTGCAGTAACATCCTTTTTGTGTTTCTTCATAAGTAAATTATTAAATGGTTTTATATTTTCAAATGGTAAAGCTTTCTTTAAATTCCTACTGGCCTATTGGGACAATTTTGTTAAAAAATCCAAGTAAATTCTCACACACGTTTTGTGAAGGATAGATGGAGATGACAAAGGTGGACCAAGCTTGTCAGGACAATTTAAGGGAAAAAGAGGGAAACCACTTACTTTAAGGGTTCAGGGAAATTTCCTTTGTCTCAGGAAAGCTTGCAATCTGTGAAAATTTCATGACACAATTGAATGGGAATGAATGATGATAACTTGTGACTGCCAAATATGACCAAATGGCCAGTACCACTTCTCTGCATTTTGTTTGAATCTTAAACCATTGAAGTCAGCAATCTAGGGAGTCCCAAATATGATTAGATTCAATTCCTATGACTCATTGTAAAGAAAGAACAGTTGAACAATGTGAGATGCTGCATTTTGAAAAGGCAAATCAGGGCAGGACTTATATACTAATTGGTAAGGTCCTGGGGAGTGTTGCTGAACAAAGAGAACTTGGACTGCAGGTCCATGGTTCCTTGAAAGTTCTAATAGAGCTTACAGAGCTCATAAAATCATGAGGGACATAGATAGGGTGAATATGCATCCATCTAAGGCTGGATGCATATTTTGGAGATGTCAGGATAAACTAAGATTTTAGAAAGATCCATTGATTTCTTGGTTCTTATCATGCATTGACAAGCAACTTCAGATTCCATATATTCCCATTGTCAATTGTCACTGAAGTGTTTCATCCATTCATTTGTTGGTGGATGTTTGCACTATCACTACAAGGAGAAACACAACCGCTAGGCAGAATAACATTTTTATTAGTTTACAATGTGAGGGTCTTTCTTTACAATGAGTCATAGGAATTGAATCCAATCATATTTGGCACTCTCTAGATTGCTGACCTCAATGGCTTAAGGTTCAAACAAAATGCAGAGAAGCGGTACTGGTCATTTGGTCATATTTGGGAGCTGTACTTTCGATGCTAATTGATGATTGCTGTGATTTTATACTTGTTCAGAGCTACTAATACAGACACCTACAGATTCAATAATGAAGGGCTGATTAGAAGCATTTTTTACAAAACTACATAAATAGCCTCCATGCACCTTCTTCTACTGAAAGTGCGATTGTGCTAGCTGACACACAACATTATGTTACAGAATGGCTTGAGGACTGAGGGGCAGAGCACACGGTTTCTCAGTTATGACATTGTAGGTCCTGGTGGAGTAGGTCCAGAGGAGGAGAGACAAACTTAGACAAGAATGGGGCCCACCTTTCCTTCCTGCCTCCATCCCCTTCAGCAATTGATCCTCCTCTATATGGGCTCATGTCTTCCTTCTACTCTTCTTTTCAACTAAGGAAGGACTTAGTAAGATGCTCCTGACCAAGAATTCCCTTTAGCTGCTCCTATAAGACCTTCAATAAGGCTTAATTGTACAGCATTTATTCCTTTCAGATGATAACCCTCACACAATTTACAGGGTCAATGTTGCTTGAATATGAGTAAATATAAGACAAAATGCTCCAGAATTTCTTCCAACAGCAACAAGTGAATAGTAAGTGGGACTGGCAATCTTATTCAATGACCTGTCATACGGGATGCTTTTTGCGGCTGTTGCTAATTGAAGCATTAGCCACCAAAATATCATTAACTAAACTCTTTAATAAACACCAATAGGCAATTTAACATTTAAATTTCCATGGCCACAACTCTTTTACTAAGATGGTATTTTGCTAGGCAGTCTAAAATAGTGTTACAGCTTAAGATCCTATCTTGGACAACTGAGAGACTCTTTACTGCTTAAAGCCCCACAGAGTCCAACAAATTATCGACAAATGGTTTCCAACAATAAGTAAAAGGTCCTGTAGAATTATATTCTTGCTAAAAGTACTAATACAATCTAAATTAAATGCTTTAAAAATGCTTACATAAAAGCAAGTTAAGAAATGAGGAGATACCTGCTACTAAAATACAATTCCAACACAGAGAAGAAATACTCCTGAATAGTTAGATCAGAGTAACTGAAATGTTATTTAGCAGCTAGTTGTGCTATTCTGAATTTCAAATACTCCCTTGCTGGGACTTCGTGCCCATTTCCCACTACCCAGGGATTCCTCGGGATTTTGTAGGAAACACCAACGACTCCATGGCAATGTAAAGGAGACAGGGTCCTGGCAAAAGGCAGATACACAAATATGATGGTGAATGGGTTACCTATCCTTTCCAGTTAAGGTGAAAAAGTATTGATTATAAGAACTATCGTGGATCTCTAGCAATGGTCAGACAGTTGGCGAGGAAGTGATGAAGGAAGCTGATTTTGGATAGTAGGCAGAAAGCTTCAAACCATTTAGTCAATACTTCCTGCTTTTCCTTATTCACTTCCTGGTGCAAAGTCCTGCCAATGGGCAGTCCTGTGACTGGGAAGCATTGGCTCCAGGCGAATGACCAAGACAATGTTGTATAAGGGTACAAGAATCTGAAAAGGCTAATTCTGAACAGTGCCTTCAGCATTACCCACTGTAATGATGTCATATGGATTTGAATTAGAATAAGATTTAGAAGGAATAGGAACTGCCTATCTGCATCCATCTCATAGTGTCTGTAACAGTGTCTATCATATTAATGTAACTTGAACATAGTTCCTCTAGTGTAATTAACTGCAGTTGAGTAGAAACGAAGTGTAGATGTCGGTTATTCAGCCTTTCAAGCCCGCTCTGCCATTCTATATGAACGTAGCCGATTCTCTATCTGCTTTTCCTAGATTTTGTTTGGAGACTCTCCTCATTCTGCAGGCCAATTGAGAAGCTTTTCCTGATGGTACCCACAACAACCTCCTTCCACTGACTCCATAGAATAATACCAGTGGCCTATTTGATATTTACATTACTATATAAAGCTGACACCCCTAAATCCAATAGACACCTCATTCTTCACCAGAATTGACGCCTGCAACATGACCAGGAACTGAGTAGAGAATGGAGCAGTTCCAGAATAGCTATTCAATGGCTCCATTTCAACCTTACACTGAGAATTCAAATATTCAGGAGATGATACAAGTGCATAGGTTAGATCATATCTTTGCCTGTAATTTATTTGGAGATTCTCCCTCTATTCCATTATAACATTAGCAGTCAACTTGAGCATACAGTACATTCAAACACCAGTTAAAAAAATCTTGTTTTGCAGTCAGGCCAGCCACAATGAAATGAGGTTCTAAATGAAAAGACTTCCCTTCACCCCAGCTGAAATGTGTAACTAACTACAACATGCCAAGACATCTGACCCTATGACTGGAGTTTAGTTAGTAATGCAACTGGGAGAAGGATATAATTGCCTCAAGACCCAGGACAGGAATTTCCAGGCTGTTCCACTTTTCTGGGAGTGTGGAGGACTTATGTATCTCACTGAATGTCAGCCCAGCACTCTGAGAATGGAATTCCCATCTCCAATTATTGGAACTCCAACTTAAAATCCAGGCATCTTTTTTAAATGTCAGAATTCAAAAAAGATTTTTCCAATCAGCAATAAGACAGCTAGAAACGCTGTTTAAAGAACTGACTTACGGAATACTTGGGTTTGCTAACAGATGCTATAGCCTGCCATTATTGTAAGATATGTTGACTCAGTCAAAGTTCTTTGAGAGAATTCCCTAGATTCTCAATTTAGAATGGAGTAGAAAGTGGTGGGGTGAGGATTGGTAAATGAAAACAAATTTCCTGGCATTGAAGGAGAATTAAAGCAAGTTATCTGGATGAACTAAAATCTTTTCTCTAAAACTTTCTTGGATCACTCAAATAAGATATTGGAACTATTATTGTGAAATCTTTCAATTGGAGTATTTGGCAGATGTAGATGTTAAACATATTTACTATCCGTTTATGGCATCAGTGTTTCTAATCAGTTGGATGGGTGGTCCAGGTGAAGCACAGTTTCTTGTGCCTAATAAGGCCTAATCCCTGAACAGTTGGTGAGAATGTTGGAGAATCATGTGAGATATCTGCTAAGGGATCTCTTCAACATTAAAAGTAAAAATGTTCACTTTCCAAGCAAATATTGAACAACAAAACCAGATTCCTGGTAATGAGCAGCAAGGAGTCTGTACATTGGCATGGATTCAAGCCTCATTGTTATACAGGCGTGCCTCATTCATACACAGTTTGCCATTCTACCATTCTCGACGATGTCGGTGAGGTGTGTGGGTCATGGTTAGTACTGCGGATGTATCCAGTAAAAGTCATGGGGAGATAATCAACTATAAGAGGGAAGCTGGAGATCTCAATCATGGTGACTTGTGGCAGCATGATGGGATGGATAGGGGATTGCAGTTGTGAAGGGAGCAACAATGTTGCCTTCCCTCAAGGTCATTAGTGAACCAGAACTGACAATGGCTTCATGGTCATCATTAAACTCTTAATTGCCAACTTCTTTGAATTAAAATTCAACCATTTGCTATGGTGGGATGTGAGTGCAGGTCTCTGGACCTTTACATGGGTCTCTGGCTAATAGTCAAATCGTTATAGCATTTGGCCATCACCATCCCCAGCTGGGCTGGCAGCACTTGGCCAGGTTTACAACTACTTTTTACATATGATTATAGCAACAGGAATCCTGGGATGTCCCAACTGTGATGAAAACTTCCAACCTATGATGAGTGGGGAATAACACAGGAGGGTGTATTTAGTGGAGTGGTACAAACTTAACAAATAGCGTGAGAAAACCCACTAGATCTCATGAAGAGAAACTCACCAAAACTTTACACTTTGGCGATTCCTGGTAAGGTTCAACCTAATCATCCTCTGCTGTCTCATAAAAATCTCCCGTCCACTATTGATCAGGGTCCAATTTTTCACCCTGGACACCCATCTTGTAAAGGTTTATTGCTAGTTTTAGATTGTTACAGCGATTTTGAAATTGCCATAACATCCCACTCCCCCCCCCCCCCCCCACCCTGGTCAATGAACTGAAAGCTTCCACCCCCAGTAATCTGAATATCAACCCCATTTTGTTGGAGAGATAAATGCAAGTGCAGATGTTAACTCAATGGAATATAACAAGCGGCAATAGTCAGTGGAAAATGTAACTATATCCGGAAGCAGATGAAACACGTTATAATGTCTGCCAGTTTCTAGAATCCCTGATGGATTAGTTTAAAATGAAGATGTAAGACAATTAATTCTTCAATAAAGATTTTATTATAAGTAGTGGAATAGAAATCCCTGTGCAGCTGGATACAGAGGTAGACTGTAATAAACCACTCAATGTATCCTCTCCTAGGCTCTTCACTAATGTAGCTTCACACCCTTGGGATCTCCTGCCTAGTTTTCCTCCCTCGTCTGTCTGTGTTTCTGCTTGGGTTGTGTCAGTCATGTCTGTCCTAGGATTTTATCCCCAGTTGAACAACAGTGGTGTCGTAAAGGGAAATATGGCCCTTTGAATTGTCATATAATTCCTTAATGTTATACATATCGCCTGTAATCATACAGATGTCGATGTTGGATGACCATTGTTACAAAGTTAAATTGAAGGTTAGAGTCCTCTTGGAAGCAAATGTTTTGTGTAAGAATGCTTCTTTTGTCATAACAAGGATTCTCTACAATGCTGTGCCAATTTCCATTACAAGACTTACAATTATATAAGTATCCTCTCCCTTTAATAATTGAGATTTAGATATAGGTTTTATTATCATGTATAAGTCAAGTACAGAGTACAAGAGTACAGTGAAAAGTGTACAATGTCGCCACACCTGACGCCATCTTAGGTTCAAAGTACCTAGGTACAAAATTTTAAGTTACAGAAATAGAAAAGTAAAGAAGTTAAAATGCTCAGCACTAAATTCTTCTTACTATAAAGGTACAAAACCAAAGAAAGAAAGTTAAAAAATCAATCTCTATAGTCCTTTCTTAGCCATGGGCTTGTGGATGCCCCAAGCTCTCCCCTACACTGGGCATGCTCTCTCCTGCACTAGGTATGCTCTCCTGCGCTGGGCATGGTCTACTGCACTGGGTATGCTATACAGCACTGGGCTAAGACCATCCTTTGCTTGCCATCTGCCTTCATCACTGCTGACCTGAATCAGCCAGGCTTTGCTGCCACTCACAAGGCTTCAGCCCCAACCGCTGCTACCACCACCTTTCATGACCATTGTTCTTGAGCAAATGGTGAAGACTTTTGCACAGACTGAGAAACAAACTCAATTGCCCCCGTTAATCATGTGATTGGCCTCACTGAAGTAAAAACATTAGGTTGACAACGAATATCTACTGTCCCTGCCAGGTTGGTTTTAATGACTGCAGCATGGCCAGCAGCTAAGGTGACTGGCCACATTGGAAATGTAGAAAACAATTCCTTCTTTAAACCTCAATTTTATAAATTCAGTACCTCAGGTGTAAAATATCTGAATGGTTCACAGATAAAGAATTTTGTTTTCAACTGAATGGGGAAAAGCTGCTCTTTAATACTTAAAAGATAGCTAAGAGCTTCTTATGTTTCCATAAGTGACAATTCAACATGGCAATGATGTTCATTAGCACTGGTTGTGAGCTTGCACATGTCAGACTAAGTTTCCAAAGAGTTATGTACAATTGTATTCAGCTGTAAATATGGACGTGGTGAAATTATAGGTCAGGCCTGTTCTTCATTTATTGTTGTTCAGGCTTTAAGAACAACTGAAAACAAGAAGACAATGTAGTGGTTATTGCTCAAAGTCGAAGATGTGGCGCTGGAAAAGCATAGCCAGCCAGGCAGCATCCAAGGAGCAGGAGAGGCGATGCTTTGAGCATAAGCTGTTCATCAGAATGGGGAGGGGGTGGTGGTGAGGGCAAAGGGTCTGAGAGATAAATGGGAGGGGGAGTGAGGCTGGGGGGGATGGTAGCTGGGAATGTGATCGGTAGATGAAGGTGGAGGTGAAGATGATAGGTCGGAGAGGAGGGTGGAGTGGATAGGTGGGAAGGAAGATAGACAGGTAGGGCGGTGCCAAGTTGGAAGGTTAGATCTGGAAAAGGTGGGAGGAGGGGAAATAAAGAAACTGGTGAAATCTACATAGATCCCGTGTGCTTAGAGGCTCCCAAGGTGGATGATGAGGCATTCTTCCTCCAGGTGTTGGGTGGCTAGAGTTTGATGGTGGACGAGTCCCAGGACTTGCAAGTCCTTGGCAGACCGGAAGGGGGAGTTCAGCCATAGGGCAGTGGGGCTGCTTAGTGCACATATCCCAGAGATCTTGTGTGAAATGTTCTGCAAGTTAGCGTCCTGTTTCCCCTGTATAGAGGAGATCACATCGAGAGCAACGGACATAGTAGATGATGTATGTGGAAGTACAGCCCCTCATTCCTGATGAGGAACTTATGCCTGAAACATCGATTCTTTTGCACCTCAGATGCTGTCTGACCGGCTGTGCTTTTCCAACACATCACTCTTTGTCTGTAATCTCCAGCATCTGCAGTCCTCACTTTCTACTGTTTATTGTTCAAAGTCAGCATTAAGTCAAATGGTGAATGCAATTCATAGTAACAGGACAAACAGGATCATGATTACACGGCATTGTCAAAATAACATTCAAACTGTCCCAATCATAAGATATATATGTTAGAATGTTCTATGGAAGCATTTACCTTTTACCAAAATTACTCTTGGAAGTTCCACTTTCCAATGTTAACAATTGACCTGAACTGGCTAAGCTACTTACTACTAAAACATGACAGGGAAAATCCTATGGTTGATGCTGAGGTATCAGATTCTCAATTGCCATTGAAGTTCCAATCATATAGATTGTTTGTGCTTTGATTTCAAATATTATTCATGCAGAAAATGCAATATTTTCTGCAAATATGCTTGAACACAATTACACAATCATAAACCATCTTTTTTTCACATAATTTGCATCTCTGACGTTATGGGTGGAATTTAAGTCCCCCATCAGTGGTAGGCTGAAGGTGAAGGGGTATATCAGAACACAGGAGCAGGAAATGCCATTCAGTCTGTTTATCTTGCACTACATTCAATCACATCATTACAAACTATCAATCTCAACTTCACAAGCAATTCTCAAATCATTTGAAGTATTTATTCTCCAGAAATCTATCGATTATTATCTTGAACATGTTCAATGATTATCTCTTTCTCTGGGATAGAGAATTCCAAAGATTCACCAACCGCCAAAAGAAGAAATTCTTCCACATCTCAGCCTGCCCTGACCCTGAATTTCTGTCACCCCTGGTTGAGACTCACCAGCCAGAGAGATATCCTATCAACAACCATCATGCCAGACTGTGTGTGAATTTTGTAAGCTGCAATAAAATCACCTGTAATTATTCAAAATCTAGGGAATACAGTCTCAGTTTCCCTAATCTCTCCTCAAAAGAAAAACCCGCCATTTCAGTGATTATTCAAATGAACTTCCATTGCACTCTTTATATTTATTCACATCATATTCCTTCTATCATTTTCTCACCTATTCATTAATCTCTTCAAGTCTGCTTAATGCCTCCTTTCATCTGCTTCACAACTTAAATTCTTACCTAATTGGATGCCATGAGCAAATTTCAAAACATTACAATTGATCCCCACATCTGAAACATTTATATAAATTGTGATTAGTTGTGGCCTGACCACTGACCCCATCCTGAGAATGATCAATTTGTTCCTATTCTCTAGTTTCTGTCTGTTAACCAATTCTCCATCTATATCAGTATATTATGCTCAATCCCATGCACTCAAATTTTCTTTATAACTTCCTGTGAGGGACCTTATCAAAAACCTATATCCATTAGTTCTCCCTCATCAATGCTTAGAGTAACATCCTTAAAAGTCTCCAACAGATTTATCAAATATGATTTCACTTTCATAAATCCATGCTGTCTCTGCCCAATTTTACCATTATGCTGTTTGTATTCAATTATCAAATATTTTTCTAACATTTACATACTATCCTTTCTTTCCCTTCTTACACAGTGGGATTGTCCTTACTAGTTTCCAATTTGTAGACCAGGAATCTTTTTGGAATCTAGAATTTTGAAAGATAATTACCAGTTAATTCATTATCTTTATAGCTCCATCCCTCAATATTTTGGAATATAGCTCATTTTGTCCAGGCGATTTATTAATTTTCAATATCCGGTTAGCTATTTGAGAGTTAATGCTAATTTTGTCCAGTTATTCATTTTCTCAAGTTGCCTTGGTTGCCTCGTAGCACTCTGAGATCTTTTTTCCATATCTTCCTATGTGAAAACAGACACAAAGTAATTGTTTAGCTTCCTTGTCATTTCCCCATCCTCCACTTTGGATTTTCTGTCTCAACTTTAATAGATGCACATTTGTCCTGGCTAATAGTTTCCGTTTCACAAACCTAAAGAAACTTTTATTGTCCATCTTTCTTGTTAGTTAGTCTTCAGGTTCTCTTTTCCCTTTATTAGTTCCTGGTCATCCTTGGCTAAGTTCTAAATTGTTGCCAACCCTCAGGTTTTGTCTGGCATTTTTATACATCTTTGCCTTTCATCCATTGTAGTCTGCTTTTTTTTTAACTACAGTCAATTCATCTTGAGCATTTGTGCCTGAAGGAGTGTATAGCTGTTGCATGCCAGTTGTATATATTGTAGGATGTCATAGAATCAGGAGGGAAGACAGTGTGTGCAGTGCCCATCACTTTCCCTACTCCCTCCAAACCATTCAGGGACTGAGATAGTCTAGGATGGTCATCCTGCCCAGCAACCATTTAAGGCTTTTAAATCATCATTTATGAGCCTCATTGTACACACTCTGCTATTTTACCTGGGAAGGGCAGTTCACTAAAAGATGATGTCCTCCTTGTAAGCAATTGTTGCTCTCATTATTGCACACTCTGTGCCTGCACAGAACCTCCACACCAGGTAGAAAGAGTTGCCTGCTTAGAAAACCACCTCTTCCCAGCATTGGCCCCCCACTCTCTGCCTCATGGGAAGCAGATTGAGTAACAATTAAGATCCTCAACATAATCCGCTAGAAAGCCCCTCGATCTTCACTGTTTAGACCACCAGCAGTATCAGCAATTGGCACTTTCCAGTGAGAGCTGGCACTGACCATTGACCTTCTGTTAGAGGTCTGATCGCGACCTGTAAAGGGATGGAAACCCAGACATCAAGTAGTTCGCACCATGTTGGAAAGCAAGGTTGTAGCATTTGTTCGTTTATGTCTTGCTGGTTAAAATCCATTCCAATGGCTCCAGGTGTCTTGAGAGGTTTGCAAGAGAAACACAGCTGAAGATAGGTGATATACTTGCACCTTTATCTGTAGGTATTAAGCATTTTCTCGTCAGAGCACAGATGATGATAAGGGGGCAGAAGACTGTATACCTGACACAGGAAATGGCTGATTATAGATGGAAGGACAACCAGGTGAGTTTCTTTCTTTGAAACAATTCTTCCTTCTCAATCTCCCTCATTGCATTGTACAAAGGGTATGCCCAATACCCAAGGAATAAAATGCAAAACGTATTTCTGTGCTTCAATTTTCCTTAAGTTTCAGAATAAAACTAGAGCATGACCATTTTCAGCACTGAGAATGAATATTGACTCATCACTGCTATAAATATTTTTTTTTACATAATATATATAAAATGCAATAGGATATGATTTATTTGCCTATACTAGTAACTATAACTCACATATGACTTGAAAGGTCATGAGTTATCAGTTCGGCTCACTGAGATATTCCCTGGATCTTCTTAATGTATCATATACTTAATAAATGGTAAAATTGTAAGTATCTGAAAAATTCCTCAGAACTGAGTTTCTACCTGTCTGTAGCTTGTCAAAATGAACTAATTCCTCCCTGGACAGATAGATAGATCTTTAGTGAGTTTAATATCTTTTTCTCCTCAAGATTTGAAATTGCATAGTTGCTTATCAAGCTATAATTCAGGGCTGTACCAAACACCATTACAGGAGATTTATACAAGTTGAAATTGATGCTACTTCGAAGACGGTCTAATAGGGTTTTCACAGAGGCAAATGGATCATCTATAAATGGATAGCTACAAAATCAAATGGAAATGTGAGATGCTGCATCATCTTTTATTGGTCTCTATAGTAAAGGATTAAGACCTGAGTTGAGCAATTTAATAACCAAGAGGGAAAGGTGGTAATTAGCAAAAAAGAGCCTCAGGCCCCCTCATTTTCTTGGAAGAGTTAAGGTGCAAAGGCTAATACAAAGGTGCTTTCTTAGCCCTGAATGAATTAATATATAACTTATTAATAGAAGTGGAAAAAAAGCATTGGGGTGATCATCAAAAGAATCTTGCTAATAAAATGGCTGAACTGAGGAGCTGTTATCATTAAGTTTGTCATTGCTCTGCTGCAAGTTTGAGAGTAATGGCAACCTATTAAAGCTGTATTGTTTGATGGTGTGTTTAATGGCAGGTAAAAGGTGAGGTGCAAGTTTGATCTGTCATGGGATGAGTTCCTGACATCAATGGTAACCTATTGGGACAGATTTCAGAAGTGGGCAATCAGCCCCTTAACTGTCACAACAGCAAAGGAACAACTGTGCCTTTCAATCTTCATTTTGGGCCCAGGAATCATGACCAGTTGCAACATTAATAACACCAACAGACAGGAGGTTCAGGCGCCAGATTTACCAAGGGAGGGTGGGCCAGGGGTAACAGCAAGTCAGTAGTTTTGAGCATTGAAGAGTAGCACTCCCTCATTCTAACTGCAAATGTTTGTCAGAGCACATGTTTGAGAAAAAGATTATATCTTCTAGGAGAAAGTGAGGACTGCAGATGCTGGAGATCAGAGCTGAAAATGTGTTGCTGGAGAAGGACTCGTGCCCGAAACATCAACTCTTCTGCTCTTTGGATGCTGCCTGACCTGCTGCACCTTTCCAGCAACATATTTTCAGCAAAAAAATTATATCTGACCTGTTTAAGATTTGCTTCACAGCCTGCTTAATGCCAATATATCCCTTAACTTTGCAACTGAGCTCCTAGCTACGCTGTACCAACTGAGAATTGCAAGGTAACAGGCCTACTGCACTTGCAGATAGATTTCATGAAGATTATATCATTTCAACTTGGGTCAGCCAAAACATCAGGGTAAACAGGACAACAAGTCTGACAATGTAATTTTGACACTGGCACCACTCATTTACATTAGCAACAGCAGAGAAATGGATGGGGTTTACTGCATAGGCTAAAAATCTGATTTCGCATCAGTTTCTTGCATTTCAGATGTCTTATATCAGGGTGGTTTGACCTTTGGTTCCAGTACAGGATCTATAACCCAAATCTAGAATTTACGCAATTCTAGCCATCTCCCTTACTAAAATGGCAGACGGTTAGGCCCAGAAAACAATCAGTTCATTCAATTGCAATGTGGAGAAGGGAGCCAGTTTTTATTGGGAAAACGTCTACATCAATGCCCGTCTCTTAGCACAAACATAGGATTAACTTTATTTGAGAAATAATTGTTGAGGTTAGTGCAATGCCTGCTTGAAGGTTTACCCCTTGCTTTTAGGCAGCATAGAAAGATTCCACCAGGTTTAATAGCAGGTGAATCATAGTAGTATCTTTTTTTAATCAATTACCCAATGTTAGCTTAAAAACATAATCTACAATGACACAATCAGATTGGATTCACGACTGAATATGTACAACCTTGAATGAATCACTCCAGTTCACTACAAATTACAAAGACAAGGTAGAAGATTGCTTTTCTCTTTCATTTTAGATGCTATATCTGATACTTTTTGTCCTTCATTATCACTGTGGCAGAGGTCCCATTTCATAGAAAAGGTTGCCATTTAATAAATGAAAAGTTGAGAACTAGAGTTTTGAATAAATACACCCCACCTGAAGTGTCAAATGATTTCTCTCATAAGATAATCAAAACTTGGTTAGAAGTTTTTGTATGATGCACTACATGCTACGGCCTATCTTATACAAGCATACTCTAATTCATGGGCTGTGTATTTGTGAGGACAAACCACTAAGAACAAGCTAAATGAACCTTTGTCAAAGTTTTTGCACTTTCAGAAGTTAATCAATGATCTGTCCAAAGCTGGAAACATTTGTCACAAATTAAGTTCAAAACAGTCTATTTGAATCTCATCAAAATAGATATAGCACTGCTATTCACTGGGAAGGGCAGCTGGTAAAAAGTAAATTCTTTGTGGCTAATAGTGGAGAAATCCAGTTTTGCAGCATTTTAATATTTCTGACATTTCTTCTCCCCTTTCACTGTTCCTTTTTTATCTGTCAGTTTCATTTCATTTGATTGTGTCACTATTTTCCTCACCCTCTTTATTTGTAGTTGATTCCTTAGTTATGTCAATCTCTTACATGCCAACTTTTGTCTGTCTTTCTGCCAATCTCATTGTCCTTCAGTTTTGGTGAGTCTAATAATCCCTTCTCCCTCAGGTTTCCATTTTATGCCCATCTGCATTGTTTTCTTTTTTTATCTCTATGTCTATCTCAATGTTTTAGTTGTCTGTGTCCCTCAAGTCATGTCTCTGACTTTCTGTGTGGTTCTTTTTTTTGTTTATTGCTCCATTTAAGTCAATACTTTCTATTTTCCTCTATTTCTTGTTTTGTAACCAGTAAAGCAGATGGAAATACAAAACTGTCAGTCATAAGTGGCTGAAATGTGGGAAGAGTGGTCAGCTTGAACATTGAAAATAGGTTCATTAAGAGAGCCCAAAATCAGAAGTCACCTTTCATTTTCTTAGCTTAAATATAATGACATATTTAAATATGAAAATACAGATGAAAATTAACTATAACTATATAGTGTGATGCAAACGGTGAGAGTTAGGCTATAATTTGGGGATGTGGTACAAATCTGGTTTGGCTTTTGACTTAGTAACCATTGGGATTTTCTGCCTCCTACATTAATAGTTGTAAGCATTTTCATAAACACATGATTTATTTTAACAACAGCTTTGAAGCCTGGCTAGACAGTGAATGGATTTACGTATTAATAAATTTTTGCTTGTTTTAGAGTGTTTGTGACCCAGCATGGTAAACAATTGGCCTTCAAAATTGGTTGTTAGAAATTTCTAGAATCTGGTGTTTTTTAAGCTTAAGGAAAACATCCATGACTGAGGGACTTTTAGTTTCACTTATAGTTTTGAGTAGTATTATTTTTGTGAGTACCTTAGAGCCAGATGGCTGTATTGATCAGTGTTCCTGAGAGAGAATGATAAAAAGAATGAATTGGATTATCTTAGAATAATGAGTTAGCGTTAGTCGTAGAACAGAAGTGTTGAGATGAAAAATCCTAAAAAGGCTACTTAAAGCTAATTACAATGAAGCTCAAGTATATGATAACCTGAGAAAAAATCTAGCAACAGTTCCAGTTTAAAAGTTGAAGGTACATGTGAGTTAAAGTGAAGTGTTAGGTGTAAGGACTCGGATGTGAGTAATATGGGAAAGGTGTTTTGAGAACTGTAAGCTGAATGATTTTTTGGATTTGACTCAATAGCTGGTTTGATCCTTTTCAATGTATAAGGCAGTATTTTGGAATTAATAGGATTATAATTATACTCAAAATCTTTGTATTTACTTTATCAATAGATAGTTTGGATTATTTCTATTGCAATGCAAGATTATTTTTCAGTGAGAGGCCATTATGACTAAACATAAAACAAATAAAATTGTATGTTCCTATCTGGGATCTGACTTGTCCCATAGCTAGAGACTAATAGAGACTGTTAAATTATTAGAAGTTTCAAACTTCTGGTGAATAGCAGAAAGAAAGACGCAATGTGTTTTCAGTCTTTTTGTCCAACCAACAAACTAAAAATGCTATTAACTAAATATTATTCTTGTAAACACTTTATACCTTAATCCACTGTTCCTCTTGACCAGAATATGACCAGAACATCTAATTCTCAGCAAATAACTTACATTATCCCATTAGCAATCATTCGATTTTCCCGGAACTAGTCCCAGGTCATTTTTACCTCCATTCTTTTCCCAGTTTGGTAGCTTTTAATCCTGGGTACTGTTGCCATTATCTCTAATTATGAACACCATAGACCTTCATTCTGACAAAACAACCCAGGCCTCCCATTAATATTTAATAGATGTGCCACTCCTAGCTGTTATGCAGACTTCAATACAGGCCACAAAGCTCTCTTCATTATGGAACTAAGGTACAGGAGTAGGCCAGTCAGCCCCTCAAAACTGTTCTGCCATTTAATCAGATCATGACTGATCCATAGCCGAACTCCATATACCAGCCGTTGGCCCTTAATACCTTTGCTTAACAAACAACTATCTAACTCAGCTTTAAAACTAACAGCTGGTGTTGCATCAGCTATGGGACATTCTTTGTGTGGAAAAGTGCTTTCTAACATCTGCCTAGAAAAGACTGGCCCTAATTCTCAGACTATTTCACCCAGTTTTAGAATCTCTAACCCTATATTTTCCTGTTAATATTTTGAAGATACCTTTCATGCATATCACCCCTAAACTTGTACATTTTAGAGAAATCCAGCCACGTATTAGCAGTACCAGCTCAGCCTCCAGTGAAGACATCCTTATTGAAACATTGATGCTTCACACATTGTTCCTCACTAATACTGAAATAGGAGAGTTATTCCCTGAATATCCCTAGTGGATACAGCCTGTTGCTGAGAGCCCTTCTCCCAGCCTCACTTCCCAAAAGCTTGTCTTCAGTTCATCCTTGAAGTCATGTTGTATTCAAAGGGAATGCCTACCACTGTTTACCAGTGAACAATCTGCAAAACTTCCTTCAGCACCAACCACAGAAACAATGATGCCAACAGACATTACTAAACATTTGTGGGATTGAACTAACACCCAGAAGAAATCAATCAACAACGTATAAATAGTTGATGATCCTCTTGAAAGAATTGATGGGGTGTGGTAGAATGGAAGAAGAACTTTCTGTCACAATGTACTTAGATGTGTGGAGGTTCAGAAAGAGTATTGTCTGGAGCATGGTACAGCAAAATGACATTCAGCTCTGGATATTGATTGGTATAACGAACTGCCTGTTCTGCATATTTCTAGTAGCCAATCATTGCATTGGCAGCAACTTCCTTGCCAATCCTGCATCTGGCAGTATTAGTTTCAAAGGTTTGCGCACATGATGTGAACTCAGTTTGTGAACTCTAAAGGTGCTAATAGCACCAAAGAATAGCTGCAAACAATCCCAATTTCTCACCTGGGCATTTAACATTCATAATCTGTACAAAAATTATTTTACATCACTATTTTCAGAAGGACCATCATACTGGGTTATTTGAATACAAAATATGAAGAGCTGATCAAACACATGGCCTTAAATATTACTTACTGAAATCATGGATTGCAAGAACATTCTGAATTATACAGACTGTAATTTGTTGTTACACACCTTAGAATGTTATTGTTCAATAAGATATATATTAATTGTCATAATTTAGCAGATTGCTTATTTCTATTTTAAATTAGAGAGTTGGCATAATTGAATTGGCTTGATGAATTTTGTTGAATATTAATATCTAATTACATTTTAAATTTTACATATTCATTTCAATTAAAGTATGTAATTTTCCAACTTTGTGCTCCCAATGGGAAGTAACACCCACTGAGAACATGTATTACAAATTCAAGCACATGATTCTCTGACATTTCATTCAAATGGTCACAAAAATATGGGTTGGCTCATGTTTGTATTTCTGACGTATTTCCCCAATGGATGATGTTCCTCATCAGGAGCATGCATTCAAAAGGTGTTAGTGTGTTATAATTACAGTATTTCATGGCTTAAGTGACGGACGGTGAAAGGCACATTATCAGAGAAATGAACCAGACCTTAAATGGGACAACTTCCAAACCATTATTTCACAAACTATTTCAATAGACACCGGCACAGTTACTTTGTGCAGAACTGATTCTGGGGAGTCAGACAATCTGTGGCATCACATTCAAAGATACTTTCACCTAACATGCATTACAAAGGCAATGCTGCGCAGGTATTCAAGATCATCTCCTTTTCAATCTTTTGCTTCCCGCTTTCAGAACAAACTAAGGAGCTACCTGCACCAGTCATTAATGTGCTATCTGTTTTTATACAAACAGTGACCAGTATATATATTCAGAAGAATAGAGTTGTAATGTTGTGGTATTTTCCTAGATGTCCACTTCTAATACCTTGTGATGGCTGCCAGTCCCAACAGTGTGTGGTATAATGTCAGAGTGGTTTAGTTAGTTTGCTGTCATGAATGTGCCTTTGTCAATGCTTTGTCTACAATGCTTAGGGGGAGCGCTGTTATAGTGGTAAAATCATTGAATTAGTAACCCCAGAGCCCCAGGCTAATGTTTTCAGAGTGAGGATTAAAATCCCACCAAGGTAGATGGTAAAACTTGAATTCAATAAAATCAATAACTATAAAGTTAGCCTAATGGTGATCATTAATGATTGTCATTAAAAACAAAATCTGATTCACTAATGTCCTTTAGGACAGGAAATCTGCTGTTTTTATTTAATCTGATCTGTATGTAACCTCAATCCACAGCAATGTGGTTGACTCTTATCTGGCCCTTAGAAATGGCCCAGCAAACCATTCAGTTGAATCAAACCTTTATGAAATATCAAGGGAATAACATTGAATGAGATGTTTGTCATTGAACGGTGCATTGCGAACAGTAAACCCAGCTGTTAACTCTGTGAAAACAAACATTTTGGGCTTTTCCCAAAATTGGGAGAGCTGTCACATAGATGAGTCATGAAAATACCTGACACAGTCATAATCAATGCATCATATTTTACAGATAGCTTACCAGACACCATCATCAGTATCTCTGGGTATGTCTTGTCCCACCATCCAGACAATATGAACAGAGCTGGCAGCACAGCAGTATACATACAGAAGGAGTTGTTCTGAGAGTCCTCAGCATAGATCTCATGAATTCTTATGGCCTCCTAAAATTTTAGTCTTAGATCAAATATGGGAAAGAAAACCTTTTGCTGATGACCATTTGCGCTCTTCACACCACCCCCTTGACTGATGAATTGGTTCTCCTCTGTGTTGAGCACTGCTTGGAAGAAGCACTGACAGTGGCAAGCACATAAATGGTGGGGGAACATCAATGCTCATCAATATGAGTGACTGAGCAGTGATCTGTTGGCTATGTCCAAAAAGACTTGGCTGCTGGAGTGGATCTGTTCCAGTTGATGAGGGAACCAACAAGAGGGAAAAATCTATTTGACCATATCTTCATTGAAGATGTGCACTGTTGTGATGCTATTATCATGGTAAATAGGACAGACTTCAAACATTCCTACAACACAAACTGGGCATTCATGAGGCACTGTGGGCTGTCACTACCAACAGAATTGTATTCAATCACAATCTGTAACCTCAAGACCAGCATATAAGACGATAACACTATCAGATGTAGGATAAGATTAGGTCAGTCGGTCCATTGGGTCAGCTCTACCATTCAATGGGATCATGTCTGGTCTGGTAATCCTCAACTCCACTTTCCTACCTTATCCTCATATTCTTTGATTTCTTTACTGTTTAAAATATCTTCTTATCTCAACCTTGAATATACTTAGAACATTTTGGCCCTCGATGTTGCGCCAACCTGTGAACTATTCTCAGCTCGTCCCCTGACACTATCTCATCATCATTCATGTGCTTATCTAAGGAGTGTTTCAATCTTCTTAATGTGGCTGAGTTGACTACATTAGCAGTTTGGGCATTCCACGCCCTTACCACTCTCTGCATAAAAAAACCTGCCTCTGACATCTGTCTTAAATCTATCACCCCTCAATTTGTTCTTGGGCTGCCTCGTACAAGCTGACGTCATCATCCTAGGAAGAAGACTTTCACTGTCTACCGTATCTAATCCTCTGATCATCTTGTATGTCTCTATCAAATCCCAATGAGAACAGAGGCCTAATTTCAACAGTCCTCTGTGATAAAGAATTCTACACACTAACTACCTTCAGGTAAAAAGAATTCAAAGTCTAAAACGGGAAACCCCTTATTCTGATATTATATCCTTTGACTCTAACTCTTATATAGGGCAACAACTTCCCCACACCTATGGTATTAAGCCCTAATAATCTTCAATGTTTCAATTATCTATCCTCCCATTCTTCTAAGATCCACTGAGTACTCAAATACTACTCATAAGAGAATCTCTGCATATCTGGGATCAATCTAGTGAACTCTTTGTATTACCTCCTTTGCCAGTATAACATTCCTTCGATAAAGGGACCAAAACTGTTCACAGTATTCCATGTATGGTCAGCGTATTGGCTTGAAATTGTGTTGCTGGAAAAGCGCAGCAGGTCAGGCAACATCCAAGGAGAAGGAGAATCGACGTTTTGGGCATGAGCCCTTCTTCAGAAAAGGGCTCATGCCCGAAATGTCGATTATCCTGCTCCTTGAATGCTGCCTGACCTGCTGCGCTTTTCCAGCAACACATTTTTCAGCACTGATCTCCAGCATCTGCAGTCCTCACTTTCTCCTAGAAGACTATTGGCCTGTAAAGTTTTAACAAGATTTCTCTGTTTTTATACTTAATTCCATTTGAATTAAGTATTAAAATCGATAGTTCGGGCAAAAGCCCTTCATCAGGAATTCCTGATGAAGGGCTTTTGCCCAAAATATTGATCTTCCTGCTTCTCAGATGCTGCCTGACCTGCTGTGCTTTTCCAGTACCACTCTAATCTAGACTACAGAGGTACAAGAATATAGCATAAAATATACAAAGTCACCATCTCCAAGACCATCAGACAAACCATCTTAGATACAAAACCAAAACAACCATTTTAGATACATAAAACAGAAGTAAAAAAAAACAGAAGCAGAAATACAAGAAACCGAGCCAAGATGAAATGGAAATATCTGCATTTTAAAGTCTACAATACTATCATCGAGTCAGCAGTACAAAAATTGAACAAGTATGCCCTGTGCCTGAAAAGCTTGCCATCAAGACAGCATTTCACTGAATGTGGGATCAGATAACCCTAGCAGGACTGGAGTCAAAGGAAATCTGCAGAAAGTTCTCCACTGGTTGGAGTCATACCTGGCACAAAAGAGTCTGGTTGTGGTTGTGGATGTCAATCATCTCAGCCCCAGGACATCTCTGCAGGTCTTCCCAAGACCAACCACTTTCAGCTACTTCATCAATGATATACCCTCCACCATATTGTCAGAAATGGTGATGTTACCTGATGACTGGACAATGTTCAATACCATGCATTTGGCTTCATGTACTGTAGCTGTCTGTATCCACATGCAGCAAGATATGGACAACATTTGCACCATGCAAGTGCCAGGCAATGACCATCTCCAACTTGAGAGAATTAATCATCACTCCTTGACATTCAATAGCATTAACATCATTCAATTCCTCACTATCAACATCTTTATCATTGACCAGAAACTGAACAGTAGCTACTGTAACTGCAAGAGCAAATCAGAGACAACAAATTCTGCGGTGAGTAATTCATCTCCTGTCCCCTCAATATCTGATCATCACCTACTAGATACATGTCAGGAAATGATGAATTATTCTCCATGTTCCTGCAGCTCCAGCAACATTCAAGAAGCTCAACGCCATCCAAGAAAATGCAAGCCTCTTGATTGGCATCCCATCCATCATCTTCAACATCCTGTCTCTTCACTACTGACGCACAGTGTCAGCAATGTGTTCCATCAATGAGATGCACTGTATCCCATCAAAGTTCTTTTGTTAGCACCCTCCAAATCAGCCACATCTACTACCTAGAAAAGAACAGAGGCAGCAGATACATTGGATCATAACAACCAGCAAATTGCCATCCAAACCTCACACCAGGCTGACTTCACTATCCCTGGGTACAAAGTGTGGAACTCCCTTCCTAACAGCACTATTGGACTATCTATATCCAAAGTACTGCAGCAGTGTAAGAATACAGGTTCACTACCATGTTCTCCAGGATATTTTGGATTTGACAATAAAAGCTGATTGAGCCAACCATGCCCATATCCCATGAATGAATTTTAAAAATTTCATAGTAGTGAGTACACCATCATAAATTACTTATAGAAGTGGCACCATTCTCAAATAACAAGACTTTTTGCATGATAGTACAACTACACTTGGTCAGCATCATTATTAGGACTGCAGGCAGTTGGTATAGATACAGCTGCTCCTTCCAAAAGCCAGAACTCTTTGTCTCCAATCAGAGATTGGTTGTGATATCAGTGGAGTGGGTAAATCAAATGTAACAGGAATTACTTCTTGCAATATTTTTACAATATTTCCCCCAAAGCTTTTTTTTTCTGTTGTTATCTGGTAATACAATCAAATGTAGCACTACATTACACCTACTCATACCCAATCTCCCCTCAAGTCTCTGATTTCACAGGCAATGGCAGGCTGAATATTTAACACTTTTTTCACAACACACTCTTCCGACTTGGAAGAATGGGAGGGTACTTCTTTGAGGGCTATTGATCCAGGTTCTGATCTCGAGATTATAATTCTACTGGAGAATCATTTA
Source organism: Hemiscyllium ocellatum (assembly GCF_020745735.1). Classification (NCBI taxonomy): domain Eukaryota; kingdom Metazoa; phylum Chordata; class Chondrichthyes; order Orectolobiformes; family Hemiscylliidae; genus Hemiscyllium; species Hemiscyllium ocellatum. Next base: position 15,927,388 of record NC_083404.1, on the reverse strand, counting down.
TTCCCAGATACCCCTCATGGAGGATAAACTTCTTTGAAGATACTGTGGCTGGTCCATTACTTATCTGGAGTACACTTAATTTTCCAAATTTCCTTTCTAGACTCAGATGCACTGTGAGCTTAAACATTTTATTCTTCGTAGTATCCTTGAATTCTGCATCAGGCAATTACTTTCCAATTAGAAAGGGTAATCTCTTTTTTGCAGAATCCTGGCAGCTTAGACCAGACAATTCCTTCCCTTTGACCATGTCATGAATCTGTTATACATTTATCTGGTAACTATCAATACATATACAGCTTATATCGCTCAAGTTGTTGATAAGATGGGAAACCTTCAGCCACACATTATGGTTATTTGGCAGAAGAAATAAACATTTTGAGACTCTCAGTTGTGTTCCTGAAAGATTGCTGCTCACTCAACAACAACCTCTTCAGAAGTGTTATCTTATATAACTGATGTCTTTATAATTTTCTTGTTGAACATCAATAGCACCGCGATATGCTTATTTAAGGATCAATGAAACCAACTGCATAGCTTTCTTGCTGTCAATTGCTCTCTGGAAGTATTAGTTGAAAATGTGTTGCTGGTTAAAGCACAGCAGGTCAGGCAGCATCCAAGGAATAGGAAATTCGACGTTTCGGGCATAAGCCCCTCATTCCTGATGAAGGGCTTATGCCCGAAACGTCGAATTTCCTATTCCTTGGATGCTGCCTGACCTGCTGTGCTTTAACCAGCAACACATTTTCAACTGTGATCTCCAGCATCTGCAGACCTCATTTTTTACCCTCTGGAAGTATTAAGCAACTGTTAGTCATGTTGATAACTTGTGTTACAAGGATTTGATGGTGCAGATCATACAGTTCCAGGATGCAATAGGCTGGAGTATACTGCAATACTGTGAAATGGGTACTAAAGGCCAAAATGAGATAGTCCTCCTTACACACAACTCAACAATATTCTCACATTACAGGAGTATTGATTGGCCACAGCTCTATTCCCTGTGGAGTCAATCTACCACAAAGCTAAACAATTAAATGGTGAATCAATTCAACACCTACATGAAAAAGTGCACTGCATTATGCTTTAGCCCCTGAATTTCACATCACTATCTGTTACAGTAGCCTGCCATAGAAATTGTTTCACCAGTAATTTGTATCCAGGCATGTCCATGATAGCGAAGTTCATCACCATATTGTAGAAAACCAATTTTCCTGATATTTTGAATAAAAACACTCCAGAAAAGAGGATTAACTCGTAAACTTGTTAAGAGGGAGCCAGTGGATGTGGTTTACTTCGATTTTCAGACAGCTTTGAATAAGTGCTCAAATAAAAGATTAGCATGTAAAGTGCATGGGTAATGTCCTGGTATATGTCGAGATCTGGTTGTCTTACATGAAATAAAGAGTAAGAATAAATGTTTTTTTTCCTCGAGCAGTCTGGGGATAAGAGAACTAAATGTAATATCTCCCAGTCTGCAGATGACACACAGCTGTATGAAAGGATGAAGTGAGGAGAATGTAGATTTGCTTCATTGTGATTCAGGCAAATTGGGTGAATGGAAAAATGGCAGATGAAGTATATACAATGTTGATAATGTGAGGTTATCTACTTTCCCAGCAAAAGCAGAAAGGCAGATTCTATACTCAATGACAATAAAATCAGAAAGGGGAAACAACGAGTCCTGGGTACACCAGTGCCTGAAACTGCAGCAGGGGTGCAGAAGAAGGCAAATGGTATGTTGGACCTCATAGAGAGAGAATTCCTCTTCGTGAACAGGGGTACCTTGCTGCGATTGTTCAGGACCCTTGGTGAGACCACACCTGCAGTATTGTGTGCAATTTTCATTTTTTTAATCTGAGGACAGATTTTCCGACTATAGAGGGAATGCAAGAAAGGTTTACCAGGTTAATTGCTGTGATGGTGGGACTGATAGATGCAGAGATTAGATCAGCTATAAGTGTATTCATAAGAGTTTAAAAGAATGAGGAGGGGATCTCATTGAGCTGATAAAATTCTAATGGGAATAGACAAGGCAAAAGCAGAAAGGATGTTCCTGTTGTCTGGGAATCCAGAATCAGTGATCACAGTCGAAGGATACAAGGCATGTCATTTTAGGACTGAGACAAGGAAAAAATTCTTTCATTGAGAAAGTGGCAAGCCTGTGGAATTCTCTGCTACAGAAAGTAGGTGAGGTGAAAATATTGAACATTTTCGAAAAGGAGTTAGATATAGTTCCTCTGGCTACAGAGTTCAAACTTTATGGGGAGAAGGTGGGAACAGGGTATGGAGTTGGATGATCAGCTATGATCACATTGAATAGTGAAGTAAGCTTGAATATTCCTGCTCCAATTTTCTATGTTGCTATGATTCATCAAGAAAATCATTTGGACCGCCTTTTCACAAATAATAATTGCATCATGCTTGCTCACATTAACACATGAAAGTTGCTGAAAAAAGCAACTCTATTAATTATAACAGATTTATTCATATATGGAATAAATTCAACAATGGGAGCACCTTGTGGAACAAGTCTTTCTTACTTCCTAAATGCCCTTATTATTTTTCATATTCTGTCGGTAAAGATGATTTATTATGTGTTTAGATTCCACAGTAGATTGCAGAGATGAATTAGATGCAGACAATTTCCAGCCTCTTGTTATAACAATTAAATAAAAATCAACATTTCTTGGTTTTGGATAAAAAATACTTTTGTGATAGATCATCAAAATCTATGTCTGCTCATCCTCAAACGCAATGGTTGAATTATTTCTGTTATTTAAGTGAGTGTGTTTGTCTTGCTACTGCAAGTTTCATCCATTTCTTCTGATTTCATTCCATTGTGTTTATTGTTTACAAAATATGAAAAAATAAATTTACTACCATTTTAAAATTTCAGTATTTGTATGTGTTTTGCATTTGTTAAACAGACAATTTCCCCTGGAGAGTTAATACTGTGATCGTGTAAGTGCCAAATATAACATTATTTCCCAATATTCACTAGATACCCTGATCTTACAACCCTGTGACAGTTTAATAAGGTCAGATTAGCCGTCTGCATACAACCACTTATGTATGGACAGTTGACAATCAAAATAACATTAAGCCTTCCTATATTAACCACATTTACTCAAATATATGTAAGGGCACTTACATGATGTAATGACATTTAACAATGTGTAATGCTGCTTCCATTACCATTATATTTAAAAAAATCAAATAAAACAATATAATTTGTTCAGAGTAAGATACACCAACTGCAATGCATCTTTATGGACATAAGTGCCTACCATTTAGAGCATTAAACCAATTTAGGAATAGCCAGTTTAAAATTTAATGGACTTGATGGATTTTTGTTTTTAGCATGGTTTACTGATTTATTTTCGTTGTCTTGCCTCAGGTAAATGCACCATTCAGACCTTAGAATGTAAGGAAATCCATTGCCAGCATGTCAGTTATTGTTACCAAAGGTTGCAACACTTATTATAATTTATTTTGATCCAAGAATAATAAATTACAATTTCAGTTAGTTTTCAGGAGTAAAGAAATAGATGGATGCTTCCACCCATTCCCTGCTCTCTCCCTCTGGGATTTGTTCAGCAAGTAATTAGATGTAATTTGCTAGAAGTCACCATCTGAGGAAGAATAACAATGCTAAGTTTGTTGTCAAAGAAATTTACTTTCCTTTAATCACCTAACCTTTCTGACACAAATTTTGCAGAAAGGGTCCCACCAGTAATTTGTATCCAGATCCATCTAATGATGATACAGAAAACCAATGTTCCATATATTTTAAAATAAAACAGCTCCAGAGAAGAGGATTCTTCAAGTAAGACGCTTAAAGAAAATCATTTGGACTGCCTGCTCACAAAACAATTGCATTGTGCTTTCTCGCATTGGCACATGAATTAAGAACGTAAGAAAGTAAGAGAGTCAGAAAAATAGACACTTGGCCCTTCAAACTTTGACATTCTGGACTCTGATGATGGATTCCTTTGCCTTCTTTACAGGTCTTTTGGACATACCCTCTATCATGGCCACAAACTGGATTGGAATACAGTAGGCACTGGGGCTGATTCTCAAGATGCTTCCATTGGAGAGGAATAGCTCTTGTGGAATTTTGGACATGATTCTCTGAATTTCCAGCCATCTAAAATTACAGACAGAAAAATTAAAGGTGGCTGCTGGTCCTTGATTTCTCAACCAATTCTTCTTTGGAGAGCTGGAAAAGCAGCTAATTGAGGAATTGAGCTTAATATCTGCATATTATTGGTTACTCAATCAATCTTTAGTCAGTGTATTGATCAGAATTCTTCCTTCACAGAGCTAAAATAGTTAGCTAAGGCTTCATTATAACTGAAGGCTCATACTTACTACTTCTTAAACCAAATGCAGGAAATTACCTCATACTGAAGACAAGTTAATGTTTAGAGATTTTTTTCATCAGTAGTGGGTAATATGGAATTTGTTAAGGACCTCAGCTTTTCAGGGACTTAAACCCTCAACTGGAATCTTTCTCAAGTGGAAAATCATTAATGTTGCTATTTCTTGTATAGGAAGTTTATTTCACCTCTCTCATTTCCCCCCATTTTTCATGCTTTCCTAAAATATGCCTTTTTCTAAAACAATTTTCTTTTCAACAACATTACTTTTTACATCATTACTTTTCTCTCCACTTTATCTGCTTCTCTATCGGGTACAATAGGATTTGGTCCTCAGGGCCCCAATTATTCACAGTCAAGATTAGTGTGGTGCTGGAAAAGCAAAGCAGGTCAGGCAGCATCCGAGGAGCAGGAAAATCGATCTTTCGGGCAAAAGGCCTTCATCAGCCCTTCCTGCTCCTCGGATGCTGCCTGACCTGCTGTGCCACTCTAATCTTGACTCTAATCTCCAGCATCTGCAGTACCCACTTGCACCCAACTATTCACAACCTATTTCATTAACATGGATGCACAGATAAAATGTACCATTGCCAAATTTGCAGCTGGCACCAAAATAGGTGGCAAAATACTTAGCAACAAAGGAAAAAGCAATTTAGAAATGAATATGGGCAAGTTAGGCAAAATGCCAAAAATTGGGAAATGGAGTTTGACATTATATAGTGTGGGGTTATCCATTTTGGTCAGAAGGCTAAACCAACAACTTACTATCTAAATGGAGAAATGCTCTGATACAGAGACACCTGCGTTTCCTTGTACATGAACCGCAGAAAATTAGTATACAGGTGCAGCAGGTAATAAAGGAATGAAAAATGGAATTTTGAGATTTATTGCTAAAGGAATGGAATATAAAAGTAAGGAAATATTGTTGCAAATATGCAAGGCATTGTTGAGACAACATCTGGAGTATTGCATACAGTTTGGTCCTGTAGTGATTCTAACGAGGTCAGCCAGGTAGACCTCTTAAAATGTGAATTCCCTGATTGGACAAGATTAACAGCCCCAATAAGGGAGCCCTGGCTGACAGATATAAACAGATTGTCAGTTCTGTTCACTCCGAGGGGTGGCTCGTGTCAAGTACTGTGCATGTGTGAATAAAGGGTGACTTAGTGACAGGATACCAGCCCCTGTGGAGTTATTTTGGGTCCTTAAGGATGTAATTGTGTTGGAGGCAGTTCAGCAAAAGGACAATAGCTTACTTCCAGAGATGAAAGGTTTGTCTTAGGAGGAGATATTGAACAATTTAGGCCAATATTAACTAGAGTATAGAAGAATGAGAGGAAATCTAATTCAGATATAATAGATGCTAAAGGGATTGACAAGGTACATGTACAGCAGATGTCCCTTGTGGGGCAATCCAGAATGAGAGGTCGTAGTTGAGGATAAGGGGTAGCAAGGGTCATGAATCTTTGGAATGCACTAGCCCAGAGTGTGGTGGATGTTGGAACGCTGAAGAAATTTGAGAACAGGTGTTTAATTTGTAATGAGTTAAAGGGCTATGGAGAGCAGACAGGAAAGAGGAGCTGAGGCTGAGATGAGACCAGTCATCATTGTATTGAATGACAGAGCTGGCCCAAGGGGCTCGTTCCACATCTTGTTGACTTGCCAATATATTCCTGTCTTTTCTCCCTTTAGATTCTTCATCAATTCAAAATCATATGTATAACTCCAGTTTAAACTCATATTTCCTGTTTCTTGCTCTTTCCTTTTCTTCTTTCCATTCAAGATCATCAAATTCAACACCCATAGTTTTTGTAGTCCTTACTGCAACCATCCTTTGTTAATTTCTACCAGTCACATTTTATTTATTCCTTTCATGTGACGTAGACATCAATGGCTAGTATACTATTTGTTGCTCAGCCCTAGAACAGGAGATGGTATTCCCTGTGATACATTCTATACAGACAATTCAACGAGGTTATTATCATTAAACACATTTTTTCAGGTGCTGTTACTGTAGGAGATAAACAAAGGACTATGGTTCAAGCTTGTTTTTATTAGAACACTGATTAGTTAAAACAACTCTTACATAAATAAAGTTACCTTTTCCCAAAGTTAGGCAGACTGCCTGAAAAACAGATAGACTGGTGAACTTGACTGGGCTGCTAGTTCCAATTCACTGAGCTTGGACGACAGGATGTGCAGGGTCTTCTTGGTGTGAAGGTGAGTCTTGTACAGAGTCACACCAGCTGGGTCTCCGCTGAGGGAATGGCCATCAAGTATCCCTTCTTGTCCCACTTTCTGAACCCTTCTGGAATATTCTTCAACTTCAGTCAATAGGGTTACAGGGCCAGGGTCACAGCATCCAATGAGGTTAGGCCGGGTCATTCTGTACCTATCCTACTCCATGGCGTCAAGGTGCTTTGTGAAACTGGGGAATACACAAACATAGCATCTGGCAGCAACTGTGGAGAGAAATCAGAGTTAACATTTCAGGTCGAGTGACCCTTCCTCAGAACAGTTCTGTGTGACCTTTCCCCAGACAAGATTTGAGGAAAGGTCACTTTACCCGAACCGTTAATTCTGATTTCTCTCCATAGATACTACTAGACCTGCTGAGATTTTCCAGCAATTTCTATTTTTGTCTGATTTACAGCATCTGCAGTTCTTTCAGTTTTTATTCACAAACATAATGTATCTCCCTATTGTCCTGGCTGAGTAACGCTTAATGAGTTTGGGTCATATTAAGTCTCCCATTATTCAATATACAATAAACCTCTAGGTAGATGCTTGTTGGCTTTTAGCTTTGTGGTAACCTTTGTATTCCATCAGGCCTTGCTTGTAGAAACTGTTTAGCCAATTTTATATTGGGCCTTGTTACTTAGGGCTTTAGCACTTAGCCACAGTGGGTGAGCAGCTTTCTTGAACTGCCGTAGTCTATTTGGTGTAGGTACACCCGTAATGCTGTTAGGAAGGAAGGTTAGTTACAGGACTTGACTCAGTAAAAGTGAAAGGACAATAATATAGTTCCAAGTCAGAATGGTGCATGTCTTGGAGGGGAATATGCAAGTTGCAGTATTCCCATGTATCCACTGAACTTGTCCTCCTAGGTGGTAAAGGTCACCAGTTATAGAATCCAAACAGCGCAGAAAGAGGCCATTCGGCCCATCATGTCTGCACCAGGTCTCTGTGGAGCATCCCAATCAGACCCAGCCTTTTCCTGTAACTCCACAATAATCATGGCTCATTCACTTAGACTACACATCCCTGGACACTATGGACAATTCAGCGTGGTCTATCCACCTAACCTGCACATCTTTGGACTGTGGGAGGAAACTGGAGCACCCAGAGCAGAAACCCACATTGGCCCTGGAAGAATGTGCGTACTGCATACAGACAGTCACTCAAGCCTGGAGTTGAATCTGGATCCCTGGCACTGTGAGGCAGCAGTGTTAACCACGGTTCCACCGTGCTGATGTGATTGGGCAAGATGCTGTTGAAGGAGCCTTAGTAAATTGTTCCAGTGCATTTTGTAGACACTGCTGCCATGACACAGCACTGTTATTGGGACTGAATGTATAAGGTGGTGGAAAAAGTACTAATCGTGAGGGCTCCTTTGTCTTGTATGCTGTTGAGTGTCTTGAAAGTTGTTGGAACTGTACTCAACAATTCCATCACACTCTTGACTTGTGCTTTGTAGATAGTGGGCAAGAACTAGTGACTTCAGAAGTAATTAACTCATCACAGAATTCTCAGCCTCAGACTTGCTTTCTCAACCACACTATTTATATGGCTGTGCAGTTTCATTTCTGGTCAATGGTAAATCTCAATCTGTTCATACTGGGGGATTCAGTGATGGTCATTCCAATGAGTGTCAAAAAGAATCAATACATTCTTTCTTGTGAATATGATCACTCCCTGCCAGGTGAGACATGAATGTTACTTACCATTTATAAGTCTAAGTTGAATTTAATTGAATTTATTGTCACGTGTACCGAGGCACAGTGAAAAGCTTTGTCTTGTGAGCAATACAGACAGATCACAGAGTTAAGTAGCATAGATAGTAAATAATAGGTAAACAGCAGCAAAAACAAAAACACAGATATGGGCGAATGTTAAGAGTTTGTGAGTCCATTCAGTATTTTAACGGCAGTAGGGTAGAAGCTGTTTTGAAACCAGATGGTTTGTGTGTTTAGGCTTCTGTACCTTCTCCCCTATGGTAGAGGTTGTAGAAAAGCATTACCAGGATGATCTTTGAGAATGGTGGTGGCCTTTCCTTGACAGTGGGCCTGGTAAGTGGGTTCTATAGATGGGAAGTTGGCCTTTGTGATTGTCCAGCACTCTCTGTAACTGTCTCTGATCTTGAATTGTACCATTGCCATACCATGTAGTGGTACATCCAGTGGTACATCCAGACAGAATGCTCTCGATGTTGCACCTATACAAGTTGGCAAAGGTATTCACCATCATGCCAAATTTCCGCAGCTGCCTGAGGAAGAAGAGATATTGTTGGGCCTTTGTAACCAGTGCGTCCACATAAAGAGTCCAAGAAAGCTTGTTGTGGATAACCACTCCCAGCAGCTTGACACTCTCCACTCATTCCATCTCTGTGCTGTTAAAGTGTAGGAGGACATGAGTAATATCCTGCAGAAAGTCAATAATGAGTTCCTTGGTTTTGCTGGCATTGAGAGCTAAGTTGTTCTCAGTGCACCCTTTTTCCAGGTCTTTCACCTCCCGTCTGTAGTCTGTTTCATCGCCATCTGAGATTCGACCGACTGTGGTGGTGTCATCAGCGAACTTGTAAATGGCATTCATCTGGTATTTGGCGACGCAATCATGGCTATACAGCGTGTACACTAGGAGGCTGAGTACACACCCTGTGAGGCTCCAGTGTTGAGTCTTAAGTGAGGATGAAATATTGTTCAAGAATAGACACTACAAATTATGGCCTCAAGCTATCATGACAATTACATTATTTTCACTAATTGCCTTTAAGTCATGTCAGGGAAGCAAGTGTATTCAGATGCTGATTTAAAATCTTTGCGTTTCTGAATCACATTCCATAGCTACCGGTGGAAGACAACAATCTAGAACTATCACATTCTCACACTGAACTGTTAGGTATGCCGATGGACATGGTCTGCTCTGTGCAAAGGTGTCTTTTTTTTGGAGCAACAACCATTGCTTACTACCTCAATAGCATGAACCCTTTCATTGTGCAACATACATGGGATAAGGTTATGTACTTCAGAGTTCCTTACCCAGGCATGTCATTGGCGAATGTCCATAGCACACTGTGTCAGGACATAACATGTTCCACGGTGACTGTTGAGAGTGAAATGCCCTTCTTTTTCTGACATTCCTCATGCATTATCTGCTCACATGTCTGGCATGGAGATATTGCAGTGGCTAGTGTCCTCGTGGTGACAATGTTAGAAGAAAGAGCTATTATAATGCCATCAGCAACCTCCAGCTGCTACACAGCCTCTTGTGGGAGAAGATCTCCAAAGGAGATGGAGGAGATTGCTACAATCCATAATCACAGGCTTCACTATTATCTGCTGCAGTTTGCAGAAATCCAGGATACCTTGGGCAATCAGCAATGAACTGTGTCATAGCTAGAGCAGGTCTTACACTCTGGAGCACCACCGCATCCCAATGGACAAAGTTCTGGTTATCCTGAATTTTTAAGCAAGCAGTCATTTCAAGGTGAAACTGAAGACATCTGTGATATCTCCAATCCTCCATAGCTAAACGCATCTGGGATGTCACCAGATTCATACAATCCCCCATGATGAGGAGGGGCAAGCCCTCCAGGCACTGAGATTCTCCATCATCTTCCCTTTGTGCAGGGCACTATTAACTGTATTCAGCTAGCTTTTGAATGTCATATCAGCAACTCACAAAGTTCATCAACAGAAAATGCTTCCAATCCATCAGTGTTCTAATTCTAAGTGACCATTGATGCCAAATTGCGGAGCACACATGTCAAATAATTTAGAAATCAAACAACACCAAGTTATAGTCCAACAGGTTTATTTGGAAGCACTAGCTTTCAGACCGCTGCTCCTTCATCAACCACCTGATGAACCAAATAAACCTGATGGACTATAGCCTATGTGATTCTTACTTTGTACATCCCAATCCAACACTGGCATCTCCAAATCACAATAAATTATGGACTGATCAATTATCATCACAGAGCCATGATGTATGTAATACTGAGAAATGAGTCTCGGCGAGATAAGTGTATAGTAGCAGAGTTAAAGTGAGTGGTACCTGCCTGAATACAAATTAGGAGAGGCATTAGCTTTGAAGAGTTTAGAAAATCATTCACCTCTTCATGCACTGATTTACATTACAGTTTAGCTGAGATACAGCACTGAGCTGGGCTGCTATTTAGTCTAGGCTGGCTGTGTCTGGGTGGTGTGGTCTCCTTTGTCAGAACGTAGGATAAAGCACTGCCCTTCTCTCCACATACCTAGAGGACCTCTACATCACTACTGGAGAAGCGCTCCCATTCTGCACTGTGTCCTTAATGGCGTTTGAGCCCTACAATGTGTGGGGCAGAGCCTGTCTTGCAGTTGCTGAGCTGGGCTTTAAGCCAGACACCAGCAGAATGGATATTGGTGGGTCTCGGCAGTGTGAGCACCCGTACCTCTCCTGTTGCGTGCTTCCTTGAAGCACAAATGTATAACCAATGACATGAAGAGCAAAAGGTTGCATGAGGTAAATCATTGGGAGTGAGGCACCATGTATTTTACTTAACAAAACATTTTGACTCAATTTATTCATTTCTTCAACCCAATATGCAGCAACAAACTCCATTTTATCATTTATAAATTATCCAGATCCAAAGAATAATATGATTGGATTGATAGTTCTCGTCAGTGTTAAATTTTATCCTCTGCCTATAATAAAGAATGCTCTTCTTTATTACATAAGAATGAGTTTGCAGTTCTGTTTTCTTTCGTTACAGAAGTGTGATTATTCCATAAATTGGAAGCAAATTTTCCCTTGCTTGCAGCAGCTGATTGAATCGGTCTTTCTGATCAAGCCAAATCAAGAACAAATGATGCCAAGACTTGGTGGCTTTAAATTAAAACCAGAAGAAATTGCATTATTTTGGTCATAATAGCTATATCTCTATCTATTTGGAATTTTATCTTCAAAGGTCACAAATGGTCATGAATGGCCAAGGCTTTAAAATTAATTTCAAATTTCCATGATGCTGCAGATAAATGCAGATAGTTGAAAGTGCGGACTGCGGGTGCTGGCGATTAGAGTCTAGACTGTGATGCTGGAAAAGCACAGCAGGGCATGTAGCATCCAAGGAGCAGGAGAATCGACATTTCGGGCAAAAGCTCATCATCTGCAAATGCACCCTTAAACTCTTAACAAGATCTGACATTGCTGGAAAACCTCAGCAGGTCTGGCTGCATCTGTACAGGAAAAGCTCGGTTAATGTTTTGGGTCCAGTGACACTTCTTCAGAATGGTCTAAGATGCTGTCTGATCTGCTGAGGTTTTGCAGTAATTTCTGATTTCACTTTTGATTTCCGCCATCCACAGTTCTTTGTTTCTTTTTCCTTAAATTTTTAAAACAGCTATATCTCTTACTATAACAATACTATTATCCAGGTAAAAACAATGACTGCAGATGCTGGAAACCAGATTCTGGATCAGTGGTGCTGGAAGAGCACAGCAGTTCAGGCAGCATCCAACCTCGTTGGATGCTGCCTGAACTGCTGTGCTCTTCCAGCACCACTGATCCAGAATACTATTATCCAGTCATGATTCTAATAAAAGGAATTAAGAATCTGCAGAGGCTCTGCTCAACAATAGATGTCATCAATTTGTCAGTTTATAAGTTTCTTCTGCCACCATTGGAAAATGTAGGTCCAAATAATGTCCAAAATATAAATTAACATTTGACAATACAAATCCGATCTTTGCTCCTTGAAAGTGGAGTCGCAGGTAGATAGGATAGTGAAGAAGGCGTTTGGTATGCTTTCCTTTATTGGTCAGAGTATTGAGTACAGGAATTGGGAGATCATGTTGCGGCTGTACATGACATTGGTTGGAATATTCCACTGTTGGAATATTGCGTGCAATTCTGGTTTCCTTCCTATCGGAAAGACGTACTGAAACTTGAAAGGGTTCAGAAAAGATTTACAAGGATGTTGCCAGTGTTGGAGGATTTGAGCTATAGAGAGAGGCTGGACAGGCTGGGGCTGTTTACCCTGGAGTGTCGGAGGCTGAGGGGTGACCTTATAGAGGTTTACAAAATTATGAAGGGCCTGGATAGGGTAAATAGGCAAGGTCTTTTCCCTGGGGTTGGGGAGTCCAGAACTAGAAGGCATAGATTTAGGGTGAAGGGGAAAGATATAAAAGAGACCGAAGGAGCAACTTTTTTCACGCAGAGGGTGGTACGTGTATGGAATGAGCTGCCAGAGGAATTGGTGGAGGCTGGTACAATTGCAACATTTAAGAGGCATTTTGGATGGGTATATGAATAGGAAGGGTTTAGAGGGATATGGGCTGGGTGCTGGCAGGTGAGACTAGATTGGGTTGGGATATCTGGTCAACATGGACGGGTTGGACCGAAGGGTCTGTTTCCATGCTGTACATCTCTATGACTCTATGACTCTAATACAAATGTTGTTGCTTGGTGAATTCAAAAGAACAGCTGTCATGGCAAGGGTCAACTTTCCAGTTTTAAAAAAAGGCAGGGTGAAAGAACATCAAATGTCATTGTGTTGTTTCATGTGACTTCAAAAAGAAAACAAGTTTCATTAATCATTCTCACTAGCAAATGTTTCTGCCTTTTAAAACTTGGACAACTGTAAGAATTGAAAGCTCATGAAAACAGCAAAAAAGCATTGCAAGCATTGCCATTAACTTTAAATATTCCCTGAAACAATTTGATCACACATTCCAATTGCAAAATATCTCTACTTTTATCATATTGTCTAATAAAGAGTAGTAGCCCCTATTTTACCGTCACACATTCCAGTATAACCAAGATGATTAAACAATCAGCATCACCTCAAATCACTGCATCCATGTCATTGCTCAGAAACTTAAGGTTCAGAGATTTTCACCCCATTGAAAAGAATCAGAATTTGACTTTGGCCACAATTGAAATAAAGCATTCCTACATATGTCTTCAAATTGCCAAGGAATGCAAAGTAGTGCTCCCTGGATGTGTAGTTTAAAAGGGTAACTTCCGTTCCTGTCCCTTCTTGTATAAATCAGGCCTGGATCTTTGGATAAATACATGACAATTTGGGTTGAATCACAAAGTCATCAGTAAAAGAGTTTTAAATGATTTGAAAGTACATTAAAATGTATGTGTGTTTCCCATGACCTTCACCTTCACATCTCCACATAATGAAAGCCCATCACATGGGATGTCATGGTGGCTCAATGGTTAACACTGCAGCCTTCAGCCTTGGATGACTGTCTATGCGGAGTTTGCACATTCTCCCTGTATCTGCGTGGGTTTCCTCTGGGTGCTCCGTTGTTTCCTCCCAAAGTCCAAAAACGTGCAAGTCAGGTGAATTGGCCATGCTAAAGTGCCCATAGTGTTAGGTGCATTAGTCAGAGGGAAATGGGTCTGGGTGGGTTACTCTTCAGAGGGTCAGTGTGGACTTGTTGGGCCGAAAGGCCTGTTTCCACACTGTAGGGAATCTAATCACACACCCTCCATGCCCCACTCTACCTCACTTCATAAACACACATTAGAAGACCTATCATAAAAGCTGTATTGTACCCAAGAGCCCATAAATTCCCAAATATGCAGTTCAACACTTACCGGTAGTTGTCTAAAAAACATTGCAAAAGTCAAATTGTTTATTTGAGGGATTTATGGGCTCCTAGAAGCAATCTAACATTTTAATGAATCCATGACTATACTTAAAAACCAAAAGAACTGTGGATGCTGTAAATCAGAGACAAAAATAGAAATTGCTGGAAAAAAACTACACAGGTCTGGCAGCATCTATGGAGAGAAGTCAGAATTAACGTTTCAGGTTAAATAACCCTTCCTTAGAACTGCTGGCAGCTAGGTAAATGTTAGTTCTTATGCAGAAGATAGGATGGGACAAGGGGAAAAGGAGTAAACAATGGGTGGGGATAGAGCCCGAAGAGAGAGGAATATAGTTAAAAAGGCAAAGGAGTGGGTATTGATCTGGCTAGGAGATTGAATACCTGTTAATGGAGACTGATAGTAACTAACAATGGTGGGGGAGGGGGTGGGTTGTGGGGGGGTGGGGGGGTGGGTGTAATAGCAGACTATGTATACCAGACTGTGCTCTATTCCTGATGAAGTGCTTTTGCCTGAAACATTGATTTTCTTCATCCTCAGATGCTGCCTGACCTGCTGTGCTTTTCCAGCGCTGCTCTAATCTAAACTCTCGTTTCCAGCGACTGCAATCATCACTTTTGCCCAGGTATACCAAGGCCTGGTTTGGGAGGTGGGGTAAAGACATGGGAGAGCTCAGGCCCTAAAATTATTGAAAGTAACGGCATTTTCCCAGTTCATCTGTCTCCATCAAGTTGGTTCCGATGATGCCAACTTCAACAAGGGAGCCTCCGAAATGTCCACCTTCTTTTTCAAATGAGGATTCACCAGCACCATTGTTAACAGGCCCTCAGCCATGTTCGACCCATCTACCACACTTCAGCCCTCATCCTCTCTCTTCCCTCCCATAACAGTGATAAGGTTCCCCTTGTCCTTACCGGCCATCCCACCAGCATCCACATCCAGAAGATTGATAGCCACTATTTCCACCACCTGCAGTGAGATGCTACCTCCCAACACATATTCCTCTCCCTTCCCTTGTCAACCTTCAGCAGAATCCATTCCCTCTGAATCACCATAGTCTGCTTTTCTTTCACTCCCAATACTGCCCCCCCGGACAGTCTCACGGCACCTTCCTCTGTAACTGCCGAAGGTATAACACCTGCCCATTCTACTCCTCCCTCCTCAGTATCCAATGGCCAGAACACACCTTCCAGGTAAAGCAGCGCTTTACCTGCACTTCACACAATTTAGTCTACTGCATTCACTGCTCACAATGTGGTCTCCTCTACGTTGGGGAAGCAAAGCGCAGACTGAGTGACTGCTTTGCAGAACACTTGCATTCTGTTCACAGAAAAGACCCTGAATTTCCAGTTGCCTGCCACTTTAACACACCCCACTGTTCTCTGGCCAACATCTGTTTCAGGCTTACTGCAGTGCTCTTTGTGAGGCTCAGTGCAAGTTGGAAGAACAGCACCTCATTTCTGCCTGACAACCCTGCAGCCTTCCAGACTCAATATCGAGTTCAGTAACTTTCGGGCCTGAACTCTACCATGTCCTTACCCCACTCCCCAAAACTAGGTCTTGGTATCACAAAGTCTGCTATTAAACACCACTCATTGTTAGCTCCTAACATGCCTCGTTAATATATTTTCAGCCTCCAGCCAGATCATTATCCATTTCTTTATTTGCCCAACTGTTCTTCTCTCTCCGCCAGCTCCCCCCCAATCCTTCGGCATATAAACTGACAGATTTCTAGCTACCTTCAGCTGTGAGGAAGGGTCACTTGACCCGAAATGTTAGCTCTGATTTCTCTCCACAGATGCCTGCTGAGCCTTTCCAGTAATTTCTATTTTTGTCACAATGTTCTGTTCTGATTCTCTCAAGTGTTTACCTTTAAAAATGCTGGATTGCATCCAAGAACCGACAAATTAAACAATTTGATGTCAGAACTGCTACACTAACCAGATGTCTCAACTGAAAATGTGAATGTAATGGAAAGTGCTTGAAGTATTAATTAACTTTTGAAACTCCTCCCATCTCAGTGCAGATGGTGTAAAACCTGGCAGGTTCAGGTCCCAGCCAGCTTGTAGTAAATCAGAAAATGGAGATGGGATCTTTATCAGCCTGTCATTATCCAAACAGGGTTATCAATAAACATGGGATTGGTTAGGACATGCTCCCTCTTCCACCTTCAGAAAAATGGTAGAGAGAAAACCATTTCAAGCTGAACTAGAATTTCAAGCAATATCACTCGGCAACCATATTTTTTACATAGGACAGGAAAATTAAAGAGACACACCACAATCAAGAATTTACCTTTCCTCATAAGACAACCCATTCATTCCAGATCTAAGTCTGATAAACCTTGTCTGAACATCGTCCAACACATTCATATCCTTTTTTTAAATAAGCAGACCAATACTGTAGAAAGTATTCCAGATGTGGTCTCACCAGTGATCTTATTAACTGAGGCATAACCTCTCTATTATTCAAGTCCTCTTGCAACAAATGGCAACATTCCTAACTTTATTGGGTCCTCCATTATAGTTACGAGATAGAGCCTTGACTCCTCTTAGTCTTCAATTCCCTGTTCAGCTGTCAATACTCTAAGGTTTGTAGATGTCTTTCAATCTTCCCACACAGGACGTAGAATGGTGTTCATTGACTTGATTCCAGCTCTCTACTTCTATCTTATTGATTCCCTTCATAATTTTATATGTTTCCATAAGATCCCCCCTCATTCTTCTAAATTCCAATGAATATAATCACAGTCTTACTCTTCTCGTAAGCCAACCCCCTCAACTCCGGAATCAACCTAGTGAACCTCCTCTGTATCCTGGCCAGTACATCCTTTCTCAAGTAAGGAGACCAAAACTGCATGCAGTACTCCAGCTGTGGTCTCATCAGCATCCTGTACAGCTGCAACATAACCTCCCTGCTTTTAAACTCAACTCATTTAGCAATGAAAGACAAAGTTCAATTTGCCTTCTTAGTTACCTGTCCAGCACATTTCCTCTACTTCCCACACCTCCGACATTGAGCCCCACCCCTCCAACCAACAAGGACAGAATGCTCTGACCCTCATCTTCCATCCTACAATGCATCATCCTCCACCACCAGAGGTATACTAAACATAGTGATCTCAGACTAAGACCCACTTGCTGCAACTCAGTTTCCTGAACCACAGGCCACAATCTGTGAAGTTTGGGGAAACTATTTCATCTTTACTAACACTCAATACTGGACCCCAACTAGGGTGGGTGCTCAGCCCACTACTGTATACCCATGACTGCCTCACCAACTACCAGACTAATGCCATTTGTAAGTTTGTTGATGACACCACCATAGCCAGTTGAATCTCAGATGGTGATGAAACAGACTACAAATGGGAGGTGGAAGGCCTGGAAAAATGGTGCACTGAGAACAACCTAGCTCTCAATTCCAGCAAAACCAAGGAGCTCATTAATGCCTTTCGGGATGTTACTCACGTTCCCCTACACATTAACAGCACAGAGATGGAACAAGTGGAGAGTGTCAAGCTCCTGGGAGTGGTCATCCACAACAAGCTTTCTTGAACTCTTCATGTGGATGCACTGTCTACAAAGGCCCAACAACGTCTCTTCTTCCTCAGGCAGCTGAGGAAATTTGGCATGATGGTGAATACCCTTGCCAACCTTTACAGGTGCGCCATCGAGAGAGTTCTGTGTGGATATATCACTACCTGGTATGGCACCTGTACCATTCAAGATCAGAGAGTGGTGAACTAGGCCTGGACAATCACAAAGGCCAACCTCCCATCCATAGAATCCATCTACTAGGTCCGCTGTTAAGAAAAGGCCGCCAGCATTCTCAAAGATCGATCCCACCCCAGCAATGCTTTTCTACAACCTCTACCACTGGGGAGAAGGTACAGAAGCCTGAACATACACATCAGGTGGTTTTGAAACAGTTTCTACCCTCCTGCTTTAAAATACTGAATGGACTCACAAACTCTTAACATTTGCTTGTACCTGTGTTTTTGTTTTGCCGCTGTTTACATATTATTTACTTAACTCTGTGATCTATATTGCTCTCAAGACAAAGCATTTCACTGTGCCTTGGTACACATGACAATAAATTCAATTCAATTCAATATATTTTCCTCCCCACCCCTATCAGCATTCTGCAGAGACCATTCCCTCCGCGACTCCCTTGTTAGGTCCACACCCCTCATCAACCCACCCTCCGCTCTCTGCACCTTCCCTTGCCACCGCAAGAGATGTAAAACCTATGCCCACGCCACTCCCCCTTACCTCCACCTAAGGCCCCAAAGGGTCCTTCCACATCTGGCAGAGATTTTCCTGCACCTCCAAACACCTCATCTACTCTGTCTATTGCTCTCAATTGGGTCTCCTCTATATTGGCGAGGCAGGATGCCAACTTGTGGAACGTTTCAGAGAATATCTCCGGGACACATGCAGCAAACAACCCCACCACCCTATGGCCAAACACTTCAACTCCCCCTCCCACTGCACCAAGGATGAATAAGTTCTGGGCCTCCTCCACTGCAAAATCCTAGCCATCTGTCACCTGCAGGAAGAATGGCTCATCTTTGGAATCAATGTCAATTTCATCAGTTTTCTCATCTCCCCTACCCCCATCTAATCCCAGGTCCACCCTTTCAATTTGACACTGCCCTCTTGAACTGTCCTGCTTGTCCATCTTCCTTCCCACCTATCTGCTCCAACCTCTGCTCCGACCTATCACCACTGTCCTCCTCCTCAATCTTCCTATCGCATTCCTAGCTACCTTCCTCCAGCCCCAGCCCCTTCCCATTTATCTCTCAGCTCCCTCAGCACCCTCCCCCCCATATTCTTGATTAAGAGCTAATGCTCAACTCGTCAACTCTCCTGCTGCTCAGATGCTGCTTGACTGGCTGTGCTTTTCCAGTGCCACACTTTTTGATCTGATCTCCAGCATCTGCAGTCCTCATGTTCTCCTGTTATACCTGCAGACCAACCTTCTGTGATTCATGCACAAGGACACCTAGGTCTCTCTGTACAGCAGCATGCTGCAATTTTTTACCATTCAAGGAGTAGTCATTTTTACTGTTGTTCCTACCAAACTGGATGACTTCACATTTATTAACATTGTACCCCATCTGCCAGAGTTTTTTTCCCAATCACTTAAACTATGCATGTGCTTTGCAAAGTTTCACAGTCCACTGAACACTTTGCTCTGCCACTCATCTTAGTGTCATCTACAAACTTTGACACACTGAAAGTGCTCTCCACCTCCAAATCATCTATGTATATTGTGAATACTTGTAGTCCCAACACTGATCCCTGAGGCACACCACTAGTCACCAATCACCAACCAGAAAAAGACTCATTTGTCCCCACTTTTTAGAGTGATGGAGTCATAGAGATATACAGCACAGAAATAGATCCTTTGGTCCAACTCATCCATGCCGATCAGATATCCTAACCTAGTCTTGTCCCATTTGCCAGCACTTGGCCATATGCCTCTAAACCCTTCCTATTTATATACCCATACAGATGCTTTTGAAATGCTGTAATTGCACTAGCCTCCACCACTTCCTCTGGCAGCTCATTTCATACACACGCCACTCTCTGAGTGAAAATGTTACTCCTTAGGTCTCTTTTATATCTTTCGCCTCTCACCCTAAACCTATGCCTTCTACTTCTGGACTTCCCCACCCCATGGAATAACAATTTGTCTATTTATCCTATCCATAAACCTTTATAAGGTCACCCCTCAGCCTCTGATGCTCCAGGGAAAACAGCCCCTGCCAATTCAGCCTCTCCCCACAGCTCAAATCCTCCAACCCTGGCAACATCCTTGCAAATCTTTTCTGAACCTTTTCAAGTTTCACAAAATTCTTCCGATAGGAAGGAGACCAGAATTGCATGTACCATTCCAAAATTGGCCTAACCACTGTCCTGTACAGTCGTAAAATGACCTCCTGATTTCTATGCTCAATGCTCTGACCAATAAAGGAAAGCATACCAAACATCTTCTTCACTATCCTATCTAACTGCAACTCTATTTTTAAGGAACTATGAACCTGCACTCCAATGTCTCTTTGTTCAGCAAACTCCCTAGGACCTTAACATTAAATGTATAAGGCCAGCCCTGGTTTGCCTTTCCAAAATGCAACACCTCATATTTATCTAAATTAAACTCCATCTGCCACTCCTCAGCCCATTAGCCCATCTGATCAAGATCCCATTGCATTCTGAGGTAAATTTCTTCACTGTCCACTGCACCTCCAGTTTTGGTGTTGTCTGCAAACTTACTTACTGTACCTCTTCTGTTCACATCCAAATCATTTATATAAATGGGTTCTCTATCAGTGCTAATACAATGTAATGCTTTGCATCTTTATGTTATGCAGCAACATGAATGTCTGTTTGGCTAAACTAACAAAAGACATATTTACGTTAGATTAGAACCTATCTTCTCTAGGTGACCTATAGAAGCTAGATATTATCTTAATTCTTATATAAACTAATAGTGTGCCATCTGCAAAATGCATTCAAGCAACTCCTGACTCCTCCTTTGACAGTAACTTGCCACCATGTGATCTTTATCCTTAAAAGACAAAGAAACAGATGTATTTGAACACAGCAACGTGCAATTTTCCTCTCCAAGTCGCACACTGTCAGAACTTGCAACAATATCACCATTTTTCACTGTCATTAGGTTAAACAACCTGAATTTTCCTCCTTAACAGCACTGCAGATGCCCTTTTGTCAGATGGAACATATCACTTCAAGAAAATGGCTCACCACTCACCATGCCCTTTCAAACACAATCAAGGGTGTGAAATGAGTGGTGGTTTTGTCAGTGATCTTCATATCCCAGGAATGCATTTAAAAAATACCTTTGTATCTTTGCAATCTCATATGTCCATTTTGATGATTGGTTCTTTCAAACATGTCTATACACCTTATTGTCCAGACTGATTCAAAGTTTTATGGGGTTACTTCATCATGCCAACATTCATTGTTACCTGATGGTGTTCTTTATGTTGTTGTGGTCACCTCCCTGAACTCTCTGGGATGCCTTGGGTAGATTCAGTGTCACCAGTCCTTCTTGGTGGTATTAGTCAAGTGTACTAATACCATGTCAGGATTGATATCTCAAGCAGAAGATAAGCTCAGGCTTAATTAAACAGATTATGTTTATTATGTATTGTTTGATAGCTGGTTATATTACAACTAAGATCATATGGGCCTTAGGAGACATCAGGCTCAAATTAACAGTTCACATTACCACTGTTAAACACTGGTACATTGTTAATAAATGGCAAAACCAAAAGCAGAACTGGTTAGCCTCTTTCCGAAACAGTGCTATATGTTCTGATGGGCATAGCCTTTATTAGTTAACCCTTTTATGTTCTAACTGCCTTGTACAGAATGTTTTATCTCAAAATGTACCAGATGATTTTTACAGTATCCTCGCTACCTCTAACACACATTAGAAGCAGACTATGTTTGTTAATGTTCTTGTTTCTTAGCTTGCAGATCATGTGATTTAGCCACCATTAAAAGTTCCTCTTGTTGATCTGGACTTTTCCCTTCAAGTTGAAGAACTAACAAAAGTCCAGTTACGAGACAATCACTGCAGACTATATTGTAATCCTCAAATTGCACCATATGCTTTCAAATCTATTCTAATTCAACATGTCAGAATCTGCAGTGGGTTTCAAAATTATAAAATAAGCCTGCAGATGTCTCGTAAGGAAACAGTTATTTCTGAAAAATCTTAACCCTAGTTGCAAATTATAGCATATCATGAGTGGAAAGTCTAACAACCTTGGTTGAAAATTCAATATTGACTCTTATTCCTGAAATGCCAGTATTATGTAGCACAGTGGAGACTGATTATTTTTGTGAGCAGGAATTTGGATCTGGTCTCTCTCATTATACTATTGGCTTTAGCCTTGAATAAGAAAGTGGTTGGACTCATAAAGTATTGACAATGAAGTTATTAATTATACATATATGTTCTGGAAATTAAATGACTGCATGCTGATCAAAGAGCATCCTAGTCATATCAAGATGTATAGGTAGAACACAACCCAGATATATATTTAGAATTTAATGTTTTATGTGCACTAAAGGGATTTCAGTTACTGGGTAATATAATACTTGCAATTTCTACATCAGTACGAACATCAAAAAACTCTCAGTTCTGCTCTAGGATGTTAAGCTTTCTTCCTTACTACTTTATCCAATAGCAGCGTCTCGAAGCAGCCCATCATGCATACGAGTGACATTTTTATTTCCCATAACATTTATCCTCATGCTCTCTTCAATTCAGCTAACCCAATTAGTGCCAATTAGTGCCAAGTTATAGCTGCTTCTGGAATGTGGATTGTGCCCACAGGGATCTGGATGGTGACTGTCCAAGCTCAGGTCAGCTGGGACTTTTAACAACCATCAAAGAAAGAAGAATTTCATGCCATCTGTCTGCACTAAATTTGAACTACACTCCAGAGGGAAACAACAGCTTCAGGCTCATTATGCCACCTTGACAGAAGAGCTACAATTATAAGATGCATACTCACTTCATCAAAGAAATTAAAATGCGAACATTCACCAAGTCAGATTAGTAAATAAAATTGGATGATGCAGAATGTTATTCACAATGTCAATTTATTCAGCAAGATTGCAGTCATCTAAAAGTGAAATAGTAGGAAAGATTTTCAAATTAAATCTCTGAAAGGCACAAATCAGATTGGGAATCACTAGCACCCATCCCATCATCAGGAAAGTTAACTAACATTATTGTTGAATTTTGGCTATTGAGGCAGGTAGCACTAGCAGACCCCTTGGTTAACATTATTCAAAAGGGGTGAGATTATCAGTTGGTGGTGGAATAAGGAGAGCAGGATGGAGTTGGCCCTGGTGGAACCAGAAGCAATGCATAGGGCTGGGTCAACGTGGAAGGGGGGTTGCAGGGGGGTTGCAGGGCTGCAACAGTAAGTTCTTTGAAACCTATTCGAGTTGTTTCAGAAGATTTTATCTCCTATCTTTGCATCCCCTCAACCATACTAACACCCATGCCAAGTCACGTCCTCGCCCATCTTCCAAAGACCATCATGCCAGTCTATTGAACTCACCTAGTATACACCATTGGCAGAGCTCAGGAGCTGTTTGGAAATGATACAAAATAAACTTCTAAAAATCTAATACAGACCTCACCATGCAGCCTTGATAGAAAAATACTCCCACTCACAAAAGCATAAAATCTCTTATTGAAAAACAAACTTCTGCCCATACATCCATCTTTTAATAAGTTATTTAAACCAATCGAGCTTTAAATCTAGACACTTTCTGAGATAATTGTGACTTTCTAAGATAGAACATAGAATGTAGAAAATAGAACATAGAACATCGAACATAGAACAATACAGCGCAGAACAGGCCCTTCGGCCCTCGAAGTTGCACCATCCTGTGAACTAATCTAAGGTCATCCCCCTACACTATCCCATTATCATCTATGTGCTGATTGAAGGATTGCTTAAATCTCCCTAATGTGGCTGAGTTAACTACATTAGCAGGTAGGGCAGTCCATGCCCTTACCAATTTCTGAGTAAAGAACCTGCCTCTGACATCTGTCTTAAATCTATCACCCCTCAATTTGTAGTTATGCCCTCTCATACAAGCTGACAGCATCATCTTAGGAAGAAGACTTTCACTGTCTACCCTATCTAATCCTCTGATCATCTTGTATGTCTCTATCAAATCCCTCTTAGCCTTCTTCTTTCCAATGAAAACAGATCCGAGTGTCTCAACCTTTCCTCATAAGATCTTCCCTCCAGACCAGGCAACATCCTGGTAAATCTCCTCTGCACCTTTTCCAATGCTTCCACATCCTTCCTATAATGGGATGACCAGAACCGTACACAATATTCCAAGTGCAGCCTCATTAGCATTTTGTATAGTTGCAGCATGACATTACGGCTCCAGAACTCAATCCCTCTACCAATGAAACCTAACACACCATATGACTTCTTAACAGCACTATTAACCTGGGTGGCAACTTTCAGAGATCACTGTACATCCACACTTCCAAGAATTTTTCCATTGACCCAGTATTCTGCTTTCCTGTTATTCTTCCCAAAGTGAATCACCTCACATTCAGCTGCATTGATCTCCATTTGCCACCTCTCAGCCCAATTCTGCAGTTTATCCAAGTCCCCCTGCAACCTGCAACATTGTTCCACACTGTCCATCACTCCACCAACTTTAGTGTCATCTGCAAACTTACTAACCCATCCACCTATGTCTGCGTTTAAGTCATTTATAAAAATGACAAACAGCAGTGGTCTCAAAACAGATCCTTGTGGCACACCACTAGTACCCGGACTCCAGGCTGAATATTTTCTATGAACCACCTTCTTTCAGAAAGCTAGTTTCTAACCTAAACTGCTAAATCACCCTCAATTCCATGCCTCTACATTTTCTCCAACAGCCTACCATGTGGAACCTTATCAAAGGCTTTACTGAAGTCCATTTCATTTCTGTTTTCAGCAGCAGCAGAGCAGCTCAAAGGGCAGGAGCTTGGACCAGGGACCTGCTGGCAGCAGTGAGTCACTGATTTGAACCTTTAAAAGCTTACCTCGAGGGCAGGAGTCCTCCATTTCTGTTTCTCAGCAGCAGCAACAGCAACACAGATAATGGTGACATTTGAAACAACAAATGTTGTTACAGTTTTTTTTGTTTAGATACTGGGTGATCTTAAAAAAAACTCAAATCATGACAACTGAACAAATTTTATTTCCCTCTTTGGAGGACTTGCCTCTACTCTACAAACTTATGACTTTCACACCATGTGCGGTAAGGCCTTTGCAACAACCGCAATTGAGTCTGATTGAACACAACAGGAAGTTCCAATGATTATGCTAAGTTTGGGGTTTCTTCTGTGGGAGTCACTCCCCTCTCATTCTCCTTACTAGCAAAAAAAGTGGAAAAGGGAGTTTTAACTGTCCGAAACTCGAGCCCTGTATGTCAAAGAAAAACAATTTCCATCCCATGGTCACTATAAACCCGCCCCACAAATGTTGTGCCCACTCTCAGAGCTAAGACTGCCTGCTGACCAGTCCTAACCCTCTGCCTTTTCTTATGACAGGAGAAAGGTACTTACAATTCTCAGGACAGGCAGAGAAGTGTAGTTGGAGTTGCCTTCTCGAGCACCCTCATGGCAAGGGAGCAGGATGCCTTGGAACTTGGAGGGGAGCAGTAATGCATGCTGTTGCTATTGGAAACATGGGGTGACATACAGATTGGGTGAAATCATTCAAAATCACAATGTGTCATTCCAGGAGCGTCGTAGCCTCCATGATGGTATGTAACATGTTAGGGATTAATCTCTTTGTCATCTATGTGCAGACATTCCACTAGGGCATTGGTAGAGACAAAATAAGAATTAAAATTAGAATTGGATATTATTGTCATGTGTACTGAAGTGCAAAAGCACAGGACTACAGTGAAATGTCTGCAACGTTCTCACACATGGCACCATTTCTGGTACAAAGTAGCTAGTTAGAAATATTAGATATGAAAATAAATTAGGTACAAAAATAGAGAAAGAAAGAAAAAAACTGAATGTTCTACCTTACAGTTCATCATAGTGTAAATTAAGAAATAAAGTTAAAGGATAGACATTATGGTCCTTCTATAGCCTGCAGTCACTCCACACTGACGGCTTTCTGCACATGATCTCACTCTTCCCGGCACTGGGCCGACCCCAATCAAAATCACAATCCATTTACAGCCATCTGTGACAGGCTGACTGCACCAGGCCCCAGTCCGCAGAATACCAGCCTCTTGCTTCAGGCCCCCAGCCCACCAGCCTCCCCGTTCCAACCCACCAGCCTCCCCATTCTAGGCCTCCAGCCCACTAGCCTCCTCGCTCTCGGCCCCCAGGGCACCAGCCTCCCTGCTCCAGGCCCCCAGTGCACCAGCCTCCCTATTCTAGGCCTCCAGCCCACCAGTCTCCCTGCTCCAGGCCCCCAGTGCACCAGCCTCCCTGCTCTAGGCTCCCAGCGCACCAGCCTCCCTGTTCAAGGCCCCCAGCGCACCAGCCTCCCCGCTCTAGGCCCCCAGCCTACCAGCCTCCCTGCTCTAGGCTCCCAGCGCACCAGCCTTCCCACTGTAGGCCCCCAGACCACCAGCTGCCCCGCTGCAGTCTCTCAACCACCAGCCTCCCCACTCTAGGCCCCCAACCCACCAGCCTCCCTGCTCTAGGCCCCCAGCTCACCAGCCACGCCACTCCACTCCGACCTGCTGACATCTGGCTGTCCCGATCTGCTCCAGCCCACTGACCATCCTACTGCAAAACTCTGATATTATCACTGCTGCCCTCTCCACAAATTAAAGGTGAAAAAGTAAAGCAGGAGAGAGTATAGTACTCAGAGTAGGAGCCGTACTCTGAGGGAGTACCATTAACGGCAAGTCCTCATCCTGAAATTGTGCACCCATGCCCTAAAAATCAACAACCATGGAAAACAATCTTGCGGTATCTGCCCAAGTCAAAGTCCACCAAGACCTTAAATGTTTCAAGGCCATTTCAGCTTTGAATGATGTCCCATTATACACTCGCCTTCAGTAACTTGCTAAGTTTTTGACACAGCCTATCACATGTGTAGCATTGAGAATGCAGTTCATATCTTATGTAAAGGACTCATTTGTATATCTGTACAATTTAAATCCATAGGATTGGCAGCATTTGCAGCACACAGCTGATCAGTGTCAGGTGATACTACCCCTAAAAGATAACTGTTTAATAACTCCCCCAGTATTTCAGATAAGACAAGTTGTTGAGATGAGGGTCCATGCTTCATCAGCTGATTATTGGTTTCTAAAGATGTTTTTATCCTCCTTCTTCACATTATTGAATTACTGACCTCTGTATATCATTTTACTGTCGTGCTTTGCTAATGTAGAAGAAAAACATAGTGGTAATTCTCTAAACTCCCCCACTCTAAATGCATGTTTAAATAAATTACAGTCAAAAGAATGAACTCTCCAGTGACATTGCACCCATTATAATCATAATGGAGGGATATGTGCAGTGCCTGCAAAATCAGATATCAAAGACAGAGGACCCCAAGATGCGAACAGTCCACACCAAGGCCACTCTTGTGTAGTGGCATTGTCCCTACCTCTAGGCCAAGGAGGCCCAGGCTCAAATTCCACCTGGTCCAGAGGCTCTGAGCAAGTTGATTATAAAATATATACAAGCCACAGCAATCCTAAGGGAATCACTAGACAAAGATAAACTATTCCTGCTTATAATAGGATTAAGAACAACAGGCTACAGATTTAAAGTGACTTGAAAAATAAGCCAAAGTAACAAACAAAAATCTTTTGGCAACAAGTTATTTGGATCGACAATGTGTCGCATGGAGGTGTGGTGGAGGTAGGTTTATCTGAGGTATTCAAGGGGGCATTGGATGATCACTAAAATAGAAACAATATGCAGGGTCAGGGGGAATGATTACACTAATTCATGATACTCATTCAGAGAACCAAAAGTCCTCCTTCTGTGCTGTAACAATTCTGTGATTCATGAGAGGATCTGTTCATTCAATGACTGCCCTTTTCCAACAATGCCTTGCCTGCCAAATTCAGAAAGTAGGTTTTGCACAATCACTCCATTGGCACAACTGTCTAGTCTGTCACAAATAAAAAACCATGATATGAAGGCGACAGTATTGCACTGGGATGGGAAAAGTCAGAAGTCACATGGCACCAGGTTATAGTTCAATAAGTTTATTTGAAATCATAAGCTTTTGGAGCACTGCACCTTCTTAAGGTCACTCTCTCTGACGAAAGAGCAGTGCTACGAAAGCTTGTGATTTCAAATAAACCCATTGGACTATAACCTAGTGTTAAGTGACATCTGACCTTTGCAAATACAAAGAGATAAGAGTTCACAACTTTTATGTCACCATGTCCTTCAAGACTGCTTGAGGATTTCTGTATAATGTCTTCATCAATTGACCAACTACAGTGGCAGAAAATCTTCTACAGTTCTACATCTTAGCTGATGGCGAACATCATGGCTTTGCAGAGAATCATTAACTAATGTTACTGAATGGTCTATGCCATGACTGGGACAAGTGTCCAGTGTATTTCAAATGATGTAGATAAGATAGTCAAGCAGCCATGAGGGACTTTTATCCTTATTGCTTGAGGCACAGAATGTAAGACACAAGAATACAGAATGAGTCTTGGCTGAGAGCCCAGATGAACATGACCCTGTTGAAATACCTGCACCCCTGAGTGATTGATAGCTCTGGTATTGCATGGACTTCTTTCAACTTACCTTTCAAAAGAATTTCTTATGAAGACTGTGGGCCACAATATCACTGAGGTTCCGTGAACCACAGTGTTTAAAGAGCTGGCTCAACTCCATGAAATTTGCAGAGGCGTGTGACATGCTAATCCCAGCAAGGGAGCCACCCAAGTCAGGAAGGTGATTTGAATAAGCCTGCACCCTTAAAAACCACTCCTGGAAAATCAGAAGCTCTCAGAATAGAGTCAGGAACCCCAGAACTGCAACCAATTTGCCATTTTTAATGGATTCTCAGTTCAGCCACACTTGGCAAAAATACCGGGCAAAATGCCTGTCCTCAAACTTAAAAAAATTATAATAATCACATGTTTAAAAAAAAGACACAGATTTCATTGCTGGGTCCTGAAATGCAACCTAAAGCAATTAAACTGTCAATGACCTCGCCCTGCACAGCTCCTTCACGAAATAATTACATTTTGATTAATGTGAGCCTCAGTGTATTTAACAATTGGACGTTTCTGCCTTAAAGGGACACAGTTCCAAATGAACAGCAGAAAAAAATCACTGAACATTGCACATTCTTAGAAGACAACATGTAATTTTACAGACACAAAATGGTCCATTTGAGATCCACAGTTAATATAACTAAGGATTTTATATTGTGGCCATCAGAACACACACTGGGCTGAATTTTCACAAGGAGGATGGGAAGCAGAAGCCATGCTTGTTATCCGGACAGAATCTCATTTCCAGGGGAAATTGATTAAAATTAAGTTGTTTACAAGAATAAGTTTTCATTGGTTTTGGGATTTCCTGTCCCCATAGAACTAATGGGAGCAGGAAGAGGTCGAAATGGGACCCCTTTAGATACTCTATGGAAGCCATTACCAGTTATCCTATGGGAGAAGGTTGGCAATTGAGTCACAGCCTTTCACAACATCAGGGGGAAGGAACAAAAGAGCCAGAGATCTGGCAACTAAGGCAATTTGCCCCTCACTCCATAGACATCAAACTGGATCTAGTAATGGAGGCCTTGACTGAGAGGATAAAGGTGCTCTTCCTGGAAGGTGACAAGAACAGGCCACTTCATTATACAGCAGTAGCAGTGTCATAAATATACACCTGCCATATTGCCTCATCTTTAGTTCCTGCTCCACCTTTCAGTGCACTGTCTCCTTCTCACCATCCTCAGCATCCACAATGCTCAGGAAGGTCATATCATGGAGAATGCAGACCACCACAGTGGCTGAGATTCTTGTGGTTGTAGACCAGTTGAATATTGATGGGAGGAGTAATTCCTGTCTCACTTTCCCTCCACCAAGTTGAATCTTTCTATTGCCAGGAATAGCATCATGTCAGTATCAACTTGGTGCTGGTAGTTTCGAGGCTTCCCATGCCCAACACCAGCTGTTCCCATTTTTTGTGGGGGTGAAAAGTTGTGCCCATTATGCCAGAATAATAGAAATGCTTTAATTTACCCATTTTGATGACAGTTAATTGGTTTATGTGCACAATCCTGCCAGAAGCCTTCCTTGATTTGAACATAGTAAAACAAGTGCTAGCAGTGAACAGAAAATACTTCATTAATAATAAAATCTGTGCCTCGTAAAATCTTTGGCTGACATTGATGCACTCCTTCCATCAGTGTGCCAAAGGTTCATTGGGTGATCTGTGAATTCAATTAGAATCTGGATACGGAACTTGGTCTTAATTGTCACTAATGTTAACCTGAATCTCTTCAAGTAAAAAATGAGGTCTGCAGATGCTGGAGATCACAGCTGCAAATGTGTTGCTGGTCAAAGCACAGCAGGTTAGGCAGCATCTCAGGAATAGAGAATTCGACGTTTCGAGCATAAGCCCTTCATCAGGAATAAGAGAGAGAGAGCCAAGCCGGCTGAGATAAAAGGTAGGGAGGAGGGACTAGGGGGAGGGGCGATGGAGGTGGGATAGGTGGAAGGAGGTCAAGGTGAGGGTGATAGGCCGGAGTGGGGTGGGGGCGGAGAGGTCAGGAAGAGGATTGCAGGTTAGGAGGGCGGTGCTGAGTTGAGGGAACCGACTGAGACAAGGTGGGGGGAGGGGAAATGAGGAAGCTGGAGAAATCTGAATTCATACCTTGTGGTTGGAGGGTTCCCAGGCGGAAGACGAGGCGCTCCTCCTCCAGCCGTCGTGTAGTTGTGTTCTGCCGGTGGAGGAGTCCAAGGACCTGCATGTCCTCGGTGGAGTGGGAGGGGGAGTTAAAGTGTTGAGCCACGGGGTGATTGGGTTGGTTGGTTCGGGCGGCCCAGAGGTGTTCTCTGAAGCGTTCCGCAAGTAAGCGGCCTGTCTCACCAATATAGAGGAGGCCACATCGGGTGCAGCGGATGCAATAGATGATGTGTGTGGAGGTACAGGTGAACTTGTGGCGGATATGGAAGGATCCCTTGGGGCCTTGGAGGGAAGTGAGTGTGGAGGTGTGGGCGCAAGTTTTACATTTCCTGCGGTTGCAGGGGACGGTGCCGGGGGTGGAGGTTGGGTTGGTGGGGGGTGTGGATCTGACAAGGGAGTCACGAAGGGAGTGGTCCTGCCGGGGGTGGAGGTTGGGTTGGTGGGGGGTGTGGATCTGACAAGGGAGTCACGAAGGGAGTGGTCCTGCCGGGGGTGGAGGTTGGGTTGGTGGGGGGTGTGGATCTGACAAGGGAGTCACGAAGGGAGTGGTCCTTCGTGACTCCCTTGTCAGATCCACACCCCCCACCAACCCAACCTCCACCCCCGGCACCTTCCCCTGCAACCGCAGGAAATGTAAAACTTGCGCCCACACCTCCACACTCAGTTCCCTCCAAGGCCCCAAGGGATCCTTCCATATCCGCCACAAGTTCACCTGTACCTCCACACACATCATCTATTGCATCCGCTGCACCCGATGTGGCCTCCTCTATATTGGTGAGACAGGCCGCTTACTTGCGGAACGCTTCAGAGAACACCTCTGGGCCGCCCGAACCAACCAACCCAATCACCCCGTGGCTCAACACTTTAACTCCCCCTCCCACTCCACCGAGGACCTGCATGTCCTTGGACTCCTCCACCGGCAGAACACAACTACACGACGGCTGGAGGAGGAGCGCCTCATCTTCCGCCTGGGAACCCTCCAACCACAAGGTATGAATTCAGATTTCTCCAGCTTCCTCATTTCCCCTCCCCCCACCTTGTCTCAGTCGGTTCCCTCAACTCAGCACCGCCCTCCTAACCTGCAATCCTCTTCCTGACCTCTCCGCCCCCACCCCACTCTGGCCTATCACCCTCACCTTGACCTCCTTCCACCTATCCCACCTCCATCGCCCCTCCCCCTAGTCCCTCCTCCCTACCTTTTATCTCAGCCGGCTTGGCTCTCTCTCTCTTATTCCTGATGAAGGGCTTATGCTCGAAACGTCGAATTCTCTATTCCTGAGATGCTGCCTAACCTGCTGTGCTTTGACCAGCAACACATTTGCAGCTGAATCTCTTCAAGCAATGTCAAGCATCAATCCCCAGGATGAGAACAAAGCTTTGGGCTGAAGCATGTGATACATGCTAATTTTTAGTTTTCAGTTGTATTGCAATCTTCAAAGAAAAAAAGACACTCTCAGAAAGTATCTTCTCTCATGGGAAGTGGCAAGACTTGACATCACCGAATGTCAGAGCAATGATGATAGCTGAAGCTTTTCTTGCGACAAAAGCTGAAATTGGATAAGTTGACATCTGTAGAGATGGTCCTCAGTGCACCAGTTTAACCTTAGTGTTGTATAATATATGAATTGAGGCAGTCAATTCTGCCCATATTGCTCAGTACTTCATTTCTGCTTTCTCTTTTGAGGACATACTGCAGCCTTTTGAAGTTAGTCCCTCTTGGTATGGGTTGAGAGGCCCAAGCAGATATTGTAAGTAGCTATATCATGCTTTGCTCTAAGGGGAAACAAAGATCATGTCTATCAGTAGCTGTGAAGACACAGTGTTATATTCAGTGCTTGAAAACAGCAAGGGTAGAGACAGTTTTATCAATTACTGGCCAAATTGGCAGTCATGACTATGTTGACGTGAATGAAGCAAAGGCAACCATCCTGAAGCAATCACTCAACAATTACATTTGCTGCTCAACATCCACTTGTGACATTTCATTATTTTAAAAAAATCATCCACTTATTTTTATTATGGTCCAGGTAGAAAATTACAAGATGGACAGCAATATTATTTTTAAAAGACTCAATTATCATGATAGATTTTTTTTCAGAAAAAGACAGTTAGATAGCAAGGTGTTTAATTAGTAGCAGAATAAAATTAGTAACTGACACAAAATTAGGCAATAATAGCAATTTGCAGTTGGCATATGCACTGATTGGTATGTACAAATCTATCTAAAGAAATTTTGTGCAGGCACGTTTCATTATATTTTTTAATACATCTGTCCAAATGAGTGTCACATTTTTTACTTGATAGCACTGGGTCAACTAACCTCAATAAAATTTATGATTAATGGAAATGTCAATAATAAAAAACATGTTGAACCCTTTACAAAGTGTATGTTGTTGGATGCTTCAGTGAATCTCAGTACGGGAGGTTCCTTTTACAACAAAACAAAGTGCCATTTCAAAATGTATTTTCATATGTGCACATGGGAAGATAATATATTTTGTTAAAACCGCCCTGCAATTGCAACTACGTCTGCATTCCAGCCTAAATGGTTTTCATTAATTGCATTTATTTCAGGACCTCCACTTTGGAATAACATGACCATTTACTTACATGTGAAGAGCTTCCTGCTCTTTGCAGCAAGCTGCTGTCAAACTATACAACCTGATCATTCTTCCAGCTTAATGACAGCCACAGAGTTTTCTCCAGAATGGTGTTGAGCTTTAAACTGTCAGATAGACTAGAAGTTATGTCACTTTACGTATTTGTCTATCTGAAATATTTCAAATAATAAGTTCAAGCAAACAACAAAATAATTAAACAGTCACTTATAAACTATTTTTCATAGTCAGCTAACACCCCAAAAAATGTAGGAAATGTTCTTTTATTATTCTGTGGCTGTTACTGTCTTGTATTTATTTGGGTTGCAATACTTGTGTTAAATTGTCACATTAATGAACACGCCAACAAGGTAAAACTCTAACCAGCTTCCTCACCAAAGTAGCTATTGTTCCATTCAAAAATAAATGGCAATATAAATAATGTAAAGCCACAGGATCTTCCGTTATTGCTTCCAAACATTTGCAAACGTTGGTTAGGAATAACAGATATGTATGAAAATTACATCAAGAAGATTGGAAGAAAACAAAAGCAGTAAACAGCTCTGGGTAACAAATTTTGTTATTACATAAACCTATGGAACATTCCTGTTAATAATTCACAGAAGCTTTGAGATGACAGGCCAAACACGCCTATTTTGTTAGAGTTATCTCACAAGGCAGTCAGACAGCATTGAGACTAGAATGAGCTGAGAAGGGCCAAAGGGAATCATAACCTATCTAGGTGTGGTGATGTTGCTATAAAGAAAATGAAATTTAATGAGATAGTGTTCCATGCATTATTCATATAAAAAGATGACTGTATAAAACCGTTAGGATTTTGACAAGGCAAACGTGCAATCATGCACACTGTCCTCCCTGTGGAATTCAGTTTTTTCTAATATTGGTCAAGAGAGAACCATAAACGCAATGAAAAATAAGGTTGACAAGTTTCCAAATGCATTGTATCATACAGACCTAGGTAGCTGATGGGTATAGAATTTGGATAAATGAACACATTTTAAAAAAAAACACCTGTATTATTTTCTGATTCATTAAAATTTGCTTTAGGTAACAATATTTTACCTGCACATTCCATTTAAATTTATTCTGTGCACCACAATATTTTTGCATTTAAACATTGTACCTAATGATATTTTGCCAGTTTATACACAGGCACAATTAAGCACACTGTCAGAGAAATCATTAAGCATTATTAAATTCATGATCATATACTTGTTAAGATTCAACACAGTTTGATGTCAATTATTTAGAAAGG
Organism: Hemiscyllium ocellatum; assembly: GCF_020745735.1. Taxonomy (NCBI): domain Eukaryota; kingdom Metazoa; phylum Chordata; class Chondrichthyes; order Orectolobiformes; family Hemiscylliidae; genus Hemiscyllium; species Hemiscyllium ocellatum. The sequence goes on along the minus strand of NC_083404.1, from coordinate 15,892,874 downwards.
CTACCATGATCTATGACATGATATGATATTCTGTCTTCTCTGAATTTATTATGCTGTTTCATTTCACAACAAATGTATTATTGTATCGAAACATTGTTCTAAAAAACATGCAGTTGAAAAAAAATGAAAGGCAAACTAATCTAAGTTTTATGTATTCTACACTGAAGCAACTGTAGGAACATAATGACAACTTAACCATTTCGTTCACGAAAACTAACAGATCTAGATTGCAATTTCATAAACAAAGGATCATGGTGAATTGCTAACTGCACACAGAACCTTTGCCTGTTAAGCCAGAATCATTTCACTTCATTTGTGGAATATGGCTTAACTGGGCGATTGTTGTCCATCCCTAATTTCCCCAAGAAAATGATGGCATGTTTCCTTCAACTGCTGCAGTCTATTGTTGCTTATGTTCTCAGAACCTTGCAGTGGTTTGATACTAATGAGGGCAGTTAAACGTCAACGGCATTGGTATAGGACTGGAGTCATATTATCAGTCAGCCCAGGTAAGAATGACAAATTGCCTTCCCCAAAGCAGAGAACATCATGGTGGTCATCATACAGTTTGAATGACAATCTGATAGCTTCATCATCATTTTTCACCCTCCACCTTTTTTTTTATTTTCAGCTTTCCTTTTAAATGAAATCAAATTCTCAAACTGTCATGCTGGGATTTGAACTCACATTTTTGAATTATTCGAACAATAACATGAACACTGCAGTACAAATAAGGTAGGTTTAGCCGTGGGGTCATTTGCGCTATTCTGGCAGATTTCCTGGCTTTTACTGAGTTCACTTGAAGTGAGAAGGGGAGCCAGGGTTTGGGTAGAGATTGCTACAGTAGATTCAGTATTCTCATTGTAATTTTTTTTATTTCCATACCTAAGCCTACATAATTATTAATTCAGTGATCAATTGCATAAGCTTTGGGGGCATTTCAATTTTAAATGGGGTTAGCATCATCCTTGCTAAAGCTAGACACCAGGAACAAATAGCGTTGCTATGGTGAGAATGACAGGGAATACATTGGATTAGATCTTTCTATTAATTTACATATTATTACAATCCACCTACCCATATATAGGCAGATATTATACATCGCTCCATTGTTCAAGAAGTGGAGGGGGGAGATTCAGATGGTTCCTTTACAAACATTATCCTTTGATCTTCAGAGAATAAGAACTAAAACATTAGAGTTTTTAAAAATAATCCCAAATGTATGATAGTTACTAAAAAAATTGTGTTCCACATAAGTTATAAAGCATGCTCAATACACACATATGTAGGGATATTTGTTCTATATATAATATTTTTAGCTCATGTAAAAGCTAATGTAATCTGAGCATTATATGGCTTTCAATTTATGTATGGTAAGCCCCTGCATTTATTATTTAACAGAATAAAACCACTATCTTACATTTCTGAAACAGTGTTTAGATTGCGTGGTAAGGTTTAATGTACAACACAGTATTTTTCAGTGGCTGCAAAATATATTAAAATTCATTGAGTAAATGAAATTTCAAATCACCGCATAACCAGATAGTAATGAAAATGTCAATAACTTCTTCATTTCAGAATTTTTGACAAATAGTCGAAATATATTACCTATTTCCTTAATGAAAGAGTTAACTGGAGAACATCAAAATGCCATTAAATATTCCATTTGTAGTTTGATTTAATGTTGAGACATTGTACAGAACCTTCATTTGTGCAACAATGTAATAGCATCTCCCATCGTGATAAAAAAACATACAAATTTGTTTGTTTTATTTGGTATATATGATCTTTTTCATGTTCTGATCTTTGCTGTCTCCTCAGCTGAGTGCTTCAAAGAAATCTCTTGCTATTTTACCAAGAAAACAATGTTTGTATCCATGTCTTCTTATTCAGCGATTTTAAAATTAATGGGCTTTTCAAAAGAAAACAATAATCTTGCAGCATACACTGATGCCTAAACAGTAACCCAACATCTGTTTTTTATAGTAGCACTTACGTATATTTAAAGGGTTAAACAAAAACACAGTAAACACATTTCAATTCAATTAGTTGTCATTATAGTTATTTCAAAGTCAACTCTGCGGGTGCTTTCAGTAGTACAATTTATTTGACAAAGCTCCTCTTTATTTATTCAAATAGACAAGATCAAAGCAAACCTTTTGATTCATATCTTCTCCTGAAATGAAATTGCCTCACTCTGAACTTATTGTTCAAAGCCTAATCTATAGCTGTGGACCATTAGGAATATGTCTTTAAATTGTTTATCTTATCCCAAAGTAATTTGAAAAGCGAATAAAAATTGAGTTTACTCAGCTGACTTTTTCTGTGGTTATGCAATGTGACAGTATTTAGGTAAAAATAAGTAGCACATTTAATGACACAGGTTAACATTCCAGCATGCACTGCTGGCTAAAGCCAATAACTAGTTTGTTTAAATAATGCCCTCCACCCTGAAACTTAGATTGAAGTTTAAGATCTCCAGATAGATGAAGGTCGCTTCTATAAAGTTTTAAGTGCTGTAAGTACTATCTTACAACAATACTTGTTGTTAGCACAAACAGAAATGATTTATATTGCCCCATTTCTGCAGGAATGACAGATACCCTTACATTCATGCATAAATGAGAATGTAGAGATCTACTTACTGGTTTACAGCAGCCAAGAACATTTCAAGTATTGCAGTATATTGTTGGTATAGTTGGGTCTTGTTCATCATTATAAACTTATGATGGTTTAGTAAACTGCCTAATTGGCTTTTTCAAACTTTAAAATCATTAAATTGGCATCCCAGCTTATTCTAATTATATTTATAATTCTCTCATGAATGTAAGTAATACTAGCCTGATTGCCTTTGAAAACTGGTGGCGTGTCACCTTCTTGCACCACAGTAATTGGCATGATGAAGGTAGTTCCTCAGAGAATTGTGCTGAGATCCTTGCGTTGCTGCAAACTCAAAACCATATCGCAATCGTGCATGTTGTGCAGTAACATTAAAATGAATTGGATGTTATGATGTACTTGAATAGAATGAGGCGCCACCTGTACAGTTGTGAAAGAGGTTGAATGCCCAGAAATGTTCATTTCCCAGATGGTAATTAGCTTCTCACTCTGCTACAGCAATGCCTCTACTTTGTCAGGAGGCAAAGGAAATTTGGCATGTCCATAAAAACACTTACAAATTTTTATAGGTGCATCTTGTCTATAGAAAGTATCTTATCTGGAGGCAACATAGCGTGGTATGGCATCTGCTCGTCCCAAGATCGAAAGAAACTACAGAGAGTTGTAACCACAGCCCAGTCCATCATGCAAACCAGCCTTTGATTCATTGACTTTATCTATACTTCCTGCTGCCTCAGAGAAACAACCAACATAATCAAAAATCCCTCCCGCCCTCATTATACTGTCTTCCACCCTCTTCTGTCAGGCAAGAGATATGTAAGTGTATATATACATACAAACACATTCAAGAACAGCTTTTTCCTGCTGTTGTCAGACTTTTGAATGAACCTCTTTAATGCTGGTGTTGATCTCTGTCTGCACCTTCTTAGCAGTTGTAATATCGGAGCTTGCACTCTGTTCCATTATCCAGATTCACATGTACAGTACGACGTGTAAGTAAGACAACAATTTTCACTGTTCCTCAGTACACTTGACAATAATAAATCAAATCAATGTATCAAAAGCCACATCGAGTGAAAGCAATGAATTTCTATGACCTAGAAACCTTCAATGCTCATCAAAACTATCCATAAACCACATAATCATTGTTGTGGTTCTGTTCGCCGAGCTGGGAATTTGTGTTGCAGATGTTTCGTCCCCTGTCTAGGTGACATCTTCAGTGCTTGGGAGCCTCCTGTGAAGCACTTCTGTGATGTTTCCTCCGGCATTTATAGTGATTGTGCTTATTGATGTGCAATCTGTGGATGAGTGCCATGCCTCTAGGAATTCCCTGGCTGTTCTCTGTTTGACTTGTCCCATAATAATAGTAGTGTTGTCCCAGTCGAACTCATGTTGCTTGTCATTTGAGCGTGTGGCTACTAAGGATAGCTGGTCATGTCGTTTCATGGCTAGTTGGTGTTCATGGATGCAGACCATTAGCTGTCTTCCTGTTTGTCCTATGTGGTGTTTTGAGCAGTCCTTGCATGGGATTTTGTACACTACATTGGTTTTGCTCGTGCTGGGTATCGGGTCCTTCATGCTGCTGAGTTGTTGTCTGAGAGTGGCTGTTGGTTTGTGTGCTGTTATGAGTCCTAGTGGTCGCAGTAGTCTGGCTGTCAGTTCAGAAATGTTTTTGATGTAAGATAGTGTGGCTAGTCCTTTGGGTTGTGGCATGTCCTCATTCCATTGTCTTTCCCTTAGGCATCTGTTGATAAAATTGCGGAGGTATCTGTTTTTGGCAAATACATTCCTATTATAGGACAAGCCAAACAGAGAACAGCCAGGGAATTCCTAGAGGCATGGCACTCATCCACAGATTCAATCAATAAGCACATCAACCTGGACCCTATATACCAACCACTGCAACGGACAGCTGGAACTGACAACCGGAAGCGGTAGATACAAAACACTATAAATGCCGGAGGAAACATCACAGAAGCGCTTCACAGGAGACTCCCAAGCACTGAGGATGTCACCCAGACAAGGGACAAAACGTCTGCAACACAAATTCCCAGCTCGGCGAACAGAACCACAACAACGAGCACCCAAGCTACAAATATTCTCCCAAATTTTGAACAGAATCATTCTAAAGATTTTGACAGTACAGAACAAACTATTCAGCCCATCATGTCTTTGCCAGCTCTTTGCCAGGTTAATCCTACTGCCTTTTTGCTCCTTATATCTTAGTATAATCCTCTGCTTCAACTTATCTCATTTTCTTTTAAAATCTCTGAATCAGTCACTCCCTGAAGCAAAACATTCCATTTTCCAACATTCTTCTGTGCAAAGGCATTCTCTCACATTCTTTCCTCACTCACATAACGATAATTAAGTTACTCATCAGTAAGTTCCCAGAGGAAATATCCCTCTCATATTCACTGATGCACAGAATTGCTCTGATGCATCTTACAAGTGACTTGAAGAAATTCGGGTTCTTAAAAGAACTACTGGATAATACTACCAGAAAGATAAGAATCTTCAGTGCTTATCTTCTTGTGGATGTGGCACCACAAATTCCCTTGTATCACTGGTGTTAGTCCCTTCCTTTAACATACAGTTATTATGTTTCCCTGTTAACTAATTTAATTCAGCTTCCAATATATCTTATTAGGCATATTATTTCACGAGGTGACCCGTAAAACAAAATAATCATGTTTACAGAATGACCCTCAAATGAGAAAACTATGAATAAAATTCCATTCTTTGTATCTTTTAGTTCAACATAAATTAGAATCCATGTAAATTAAACACAAGTTACCAAGCAAACAATACTTCAAAAAAAAGATAAATTTCACTTTAAATATTTGATAAAGTAATGATATATCTTACACAATCAAAAGCATTCACGTCACTCCCCACAGACATCTGCCACTATATAACTCCACATTTTCCATAATTTGCTCTTTTTCTTAGGATAGAGCAGAAGTGCTATGTGACAACAGGTTTCGTCTTCAAATTTCACAAAAATGACCATCATCACAAGACAGAAAAATTTTTCTATGAGTCAAGATTAGAGTGGTGCTGGTCAGGCAGCATCCGAGGAGCAGGACAATTGACATTTCGAGGGCTTTTGCCCGAAATGTCGATTTTTCTGTTCCTCAGGTGCTGCCTGACCTGCTGTGCTTTTCCAGCACCACTCTAATCTTGACTCTAATCTCCAGCATCTGCAGTATCCACTTTTGCCTAAATTCTTCTATGAGTCGGGTCATGATTTTTCTGATGATGTTACTTCCCAGAGTTCCTTTACATCTGACCAACTAATAGCAGCTTGGTGCATGGTTTGGCCACTTCTGGAGAAGCATTCAGCTTTTTAGCCTCTCCAAAGTATTCACAAAGCTTTCCAAAGATTGTTGAGCTTTATTTAGACAGCTTACACAATACCTCCATGTGCTCTTAACTCCTTTCCTGACAAAAAAAGAAAAGCTTCCTGGGAGTGATTTGCTTCTTTCCCTCACATGAAATTTTTGCAACTCATTCAGTCTCTATTTACTTTCTCATTGTGTCTGCATCTGTGTGCTGATCACTTTCACCATCCAGCTCCCAAATACTTACACTTTTCTTCTGTGTCTGTGAGAATACGTTTTTTATTTTAACCTCCTTCCTGTTGGGACTGCTCTTAGCTTAAAGGTCACCAGGTTGCAAGGACAATTATTTCTCATAATGCAAGAAAATTATAACCAATTCAAACATTCTTAAAAAAACGGATTTAACGTATATTTAATAGGAACTATAAGTTTTTTTTTCTTCAAGGTCTAAACTCATCACATGGACACTCAATCCATTTATGCTGATATATTTTTAAAATTTACACTGTTAAGTTTGGTGTTTCATACAAGATTGTTTTCACATTCCTTTAAGGTAGCTTATTACTGTCTTTGCACTTATATATTTTAGTTTGCTATAATCCTACCTTTTCACTACGTCTAAGCCTTTTTTAGTTTGTTTGTTGACCATTGTGGCACTGCTGTGAAAGTGGTGTGTTTGCCTTGTCGGGGACTAAATGGTAATTGATCATTATTGTATCAAATATTTTATTCATTGCCTCCCACTGAGTACATGGTAACATGATAATACTTCAGTCTAATTTACTAAGGACAATATATTTCTCATTCGGTCGGAGTTTGCTTTACTTAAATTTAAAATTTGCTTTGTGACTCTCCTTTCTCTCAAACCTAATATCACATTCAACTACATTAGGCTTTGGTGTTCTGACAGAAACCTCTCACCATCTTTGATACTGTGAAAGTCTGTGTGGACAAGATGCTCTGTCAAATTTCTGGCACAATGAAAATGCCTTGGAAACACTAAGAAACAAGATAGGTGATATATAATATCACCCCTCTGTAACTATTTGAACCTACTTACTAACTCCAGACGATGCTTAATTATACAGGATAACTCTGTTCAACAGCATCTCAAAATTGAACTCCTGCTGATCAGGCTAAACTCTACACTCTTCAAGATTTTCACACTGCAGTTATGTATCACAGCTTGAGATTAATGCAGACAGGAAGACTCCCATTTTGATCATAATAGCATAATCCTGCTGCGGTCTGGATAGTGTATACAATGGATTCATTCTGCAAAGGTTTATAATGTCTTACACAAGACCAGAGAAAGAGTGACCAAGAATCTTTTGAGAGACTAGAAGTGGAATGCTTGGACCCACCAATGTCAGAATGGGGTCTGAAAATTGTGAGGCTAACTTTCTTTTCCTGACATAGATCTGAGACTCCGGAAGGTGACCATAAACATACAAAATGGGAGCTGAAGTAGACCATTTGGCCCATCGAGCCTACTCCACCAGTAAATAAGACCAATCGTTGTTCTATTTGTGTTTTAAATTCCATATTTCGCATTTCTATCACCTACTCTTATTAGTTTCATTCCTCTACCTAACAAGATCTACCCTCCTCCATTTTCAAAATATCAACTGATCCCATTTCCAATGCCTTCTAATGCAGAATTCTAAAGTTCCTCTGAAAGAAAAACATTCCTTCTCATCACTGCCCTGAAAGCATAACCCCAAATTTTAAAACCATGTCCCTTAGTTCTGGACTGACCTACAAGATTCTTTCCATGTCCCATTTCTCAAAACCATCCAGGATCTTGTAGACCTCAAACAAGCGACATTTTAATCTTCTAAACTCCAGAGGCAATAAGCCCAGTCAGTCTAACCTATCCTCATTTGACAATTCACTCATTCCGGGTATCAACCAAGTGAACCCCCTGTGAACTGTCTCCAATGAATTTACATCCTTCTTTAATGAAGGATTTAACAAGATTCAAGCTGTGATTTCACAAATCCCTGTGTACCTAAGGCATAATACCCTTACTTCATGACATCTTGTAATAAAGAATCACATCACATGAGCCTTGTTGATTATCTGTGATAGCTAACTTTTCCTCACTATTCAACCAGAATACTTTGATCACACTGCACTTCAGAATTTGGAATTCCTGTCAACAACTTCACACATTTCCAACATTATATTCTCAGATTTTTGCCCATTGACTCAATTTATCTATAACTTGCTGTAACTTTAATATGTCTCCTTCGCAACATAGCTTCCTACTTATCTTGGTGCTGTCTGCAAATTTATTAGCCATGCCGTCACTCCATACATATAGATCAATGATATAAATTGTAAAAGTATGAGGTCTGTGAGATTCCCCCCATTACATCCTGCCAATCAGATACAGACCCATTTGTGTATATTCTTGGTTTGCCACTAGTCAGCCAATGTTCTATTCATATTTACATGCTACACTCTTGCCATGAACTCTTATTTTTTGCAACAACTTTTGACATGGCACCTTATCGAATGTCTTCTGGAAATTCAAATATGGTACATTTACAGACTTCTCTTTATCCACAGTATGTGTTCCTCCTTCAAAGAACTCCAACAATTTGGCTTAGCACAATGAGCCTTTGAATAAAATGGCATAAAAATTCCAGGCAGCTAGAATTTGATGGCCATTGAGATGGGACAGTCACCCAGTCCTTCTCAGTGCAAGTCCTGCTCCAGCAGATGACACGGTTTGATGATGATGGATTGGGACATCCTTAGTCAGCACCTGCACTGTCTTTCAGAAAGTTGAAGGAAATGACAGTGATGCCTGTAAGCTTGGATTTTCATTCTATTCAGCCTCCTTGATGAATCACTTTGTGCTGCTTACCTCTCTTTAGACTCTGTGAGAGTTATTGGACTTGCTGGTGAAGTTACATTTCTTGTCTCCTCCTACTGTTTTCGGAAATGAATCAAGGCAGTCAAGACTCGTTGCAGTACATGAGCCAATATTCTGTGGATAACGTCAGAAAGAGAAAATCATTCCTCTACCGGTACTCTTGAGTCCTCCTTTCCATCATAATGAAGCCTCATGTTATGCTTTCATACAATGTGACATGGAGGCTGTGCATGGAAGTCACTGTCATGTCTGTGTAAGGAACTCATATATCTCACCTTATCAAATATACATTGTGCAATCAAAGTTTTCATGTTACACTGTTAGAGTAGAATTCTGCTAAAAAAAGAAGTACCCTTTAAATAGCAGACTATGTCCTTACTTACTTACAGTTTAGTGTGTGATTGTGGCAGCTTCAAAGTTTTCTCTTCTAGTGCTAGCTATGAAATGTGTTTGAAATGGAAAATTCAGGTGAAACTTTTAAGTGCTGTTGTCTGATTGCATTTCCTTAGCTGACATGAAAATAAGGCAAATAATGTGATCAGCAAAATGGTCATGGTTGCTTAATGCCATAAGTCTTAATGCACATTCTTGGACAATGAATGCTATGCCCATTAAGTGCAAATTGAGTTCACACTGACCCTCTGAAGACCCATGGCCCTACCCTATCCCTGTAAACCTGCATTTTTCATGGGAAATCCACCCAACCTACCAATCCCTGGCACTATGGGCAATTTAACAAAACATAATATCATCACAGTCCCCGCAGAGAAAATAGTAACTTACTCCTCCCACTGTGCATGAGCTGGCAACCATTTTGTGCAGATATTATACAATTGACTTTCAAACCGATGCAGCAAGGTTATAAGTTCACCTTTGGATAAGTGACTTGAAGGCTCTTCTTGCAAAACAATATTTTTCTGCATCCTTCATATTCCCTTTTGTGTTTCTGTCCCTGTGGCCCTATGACCTCCCATTCTTCACCTCTCCCTCGCATCATCCACCATTTCCAATTACACCCTTTATATAGCTGTTAATGTCCCCATTTTACCCCCAGAACCCATGAACTTAGAAACTCATATGACCTTGTTGGCCCTACATGAGAAACTCTTAGGGGCCAGAGTAAACATTATCTGTCTGATCACCATCCCATCTTCTAAAGCTGCCAGACCCTTCCTGATCACAATGAGGCCTCACCTTAATACCTCTAATTGTGTCTATCACTATCACCATTCCCACAGCGACCCAGTACAATGAACCCCATACTCATATTTAAGTTAAATAAAACAAAGGACTGGAAATAGTGAAGATCTGAAACATAAACAGAAGTTGCTGGACAAACTCAGCAAGACTGGCAGCATCTGTGGAGACAAAGCAGAGTTAATATTTCCAGTATATCGACCCTTCTTTAGAACTCAGGTTGCCTGCTGTCCCCAGAAGACTCCATGGACTGACCCTTGACAAGCCCCCAACCATTATTGACTAATGATCCAGGACTCACCATGCCATAGCCTCCAGAGAGACTTGGCAGAACAGCCATGACTGAACATGGCCAAACCCTCAGTCTGATGTCTGCACAGCACCTTGACTAACCGACCAGGAATCCCTGGACTGCTTGCACTTGACCTTCAGGCCTGACCATGGCCCAATGCAAGGACATGGATCCCTGGACTTTGATCAGAACAAGAACCTGACTGATGTAGACAGTACCTGATATGAAATGGAGAAAGTTTCTTGACTAACTGTAGTGACATCCCCTGACTGACTGCAGTTCTTGCTTGACCCCACTAAAGAGTGTGCCCCATTGATTTTCACACATGGCCATTTTCTTGAAGCACCTGAAGTGTGTTTGACACATCAACTGCAGATGTGATGTTGGTGTAGCACAGAGCCACACAACGGCATGGCCACTCCCTTGACTGTACAGTGCACCCCTACAATGACACAGTGGCAGTCTCTGGGAGGCAGGTAATCTGTGCCAGAGTCTGAGCTCCAAACAGATGGTGTGCTGAGAAAGCAATGTTACCCAGCCCAGAGAGGCTGACAGCCTGTAGGTCAGTGCTAAACTCAGTGAGTATGTGTGAAGAATGTAGTGTGAAGCATATAAAACCTGGCAGGCTCTGAGTAAACACGAAGAAAGTAAGTACCAAGAAAGCAAACCTAGAGCCATCCGATGTACCCTTTGCAAATGCATGAGGTGCATGTGTCTTCCTGTACACAAAGCAATCTGGAAGAAACATAAAAGTCATAAATGTCCTGGAGCTCTATTATTGAAGGGCTGAAGCAGTATGTGAGCTGGTCTGAGAAGTTATAGGCTGAAAGGAGCTCTGTACCAGTCACCTGAAGTTGTTCAGATCTTTTCACACCATCTTGGATGGGTTTCACTCTTGCTATTATCCACTCCTACACACTGTCATCCTGACCAGGTCAAGGACTACTTTCGACATTGCCATCAGAACGGCAGATGTGGTGCTAGCTCTTCTGACCAAGTCTCCTCTCTGGCATGGAGCATTCTCTTTTTCTGCAAGGTCAAGAATATGAGAATTAAAGCAAACTTCCACTCTCTCAGTGCATACAGCTGCATCATGCGATCATATGGCTACAGTGTTGTGTCCTGCGTTTCTGATAGAGAGGTCAACTTTGCCTAAGTAAATGCTTCTGGGCTCAGATCCACAGAATAATTAAGAGGGCTGCCTGTCTTCAGGCTGCTCAACTTATGTGCATACTTATGGGACACTGCTTTTATCTTGTTCAGTTTGGAAGGGGGAACAAAAGACAGAGTCGTATTTAAATGAAGGCAAAACTGTAAAAGCTGCAACATAAAGGGACTTGGGGGTATTTGTGCACAAAACACATAAAGCTAGCACACAGTTACAGCAAGTAGTCAGGAAGACTAATGGAAATTTGGCCTTTATTTTAAGGGAGTTGGAGTATAAGAGTAGTGCAGTCTTGCTGCAATTACAAGGTGCTGGTGAGACCACACCTGGAGTACAGTGAGCAGTTTTGGTCCCTTTACTGAGGGAAAGATATTATTACATTGGAGGCAGTTTCAAGAAGGTTCACTTGAATAGTCGCCAGTTTGGAGGGATTGTCACATGAGCAAAGGCCAAACAGGTTGGGACTCTACTCACTGAAGTTTAGAAGAGTGAGTGGTGATCTCTTTGAAAAGTTGCAGGGTTCACAAGAGACTTGACAGAATAAATGCAGAGAGGATGTTTTCCGCTCATGGGAGAATCTCACAACCTCAGAAGGTTTTGAGTCTTTGGAACTCTTTGCCACAGAGCAATGTGGGGGTACAGTCCCTGTGCATATTTAAGGCTGAGGTAGATAGATTCTTGATCTGTTGGGAAGTCAAAGATTTGTGGGAAAAGGTTAGGAAAGTGAGGAGTGTTGGATCAGTCATTCTCCAATTGAAGGGCAGAGCTGGGGTTGAACGGCCTACTCCTGGTATTTCTTACAGTGTTTTGTCTCAAAAAAGCCATTAAAGTATTTTCAGTGCTGAATCCAGCACCTTATATCATTATACAACATGCACTGACTTTCTGTGCTACTTCCAACCAGGAATGTTTGGTCTGTTGAATTGCCTTCTATTACCACTCTCTAGGAATAGGATAATGTGGCCTGCCGACACAACGTCCAGGAGAAACTCAAGAAATATATTGCTAAGTTGGAGGACCAGCCTGGCATGGGTGCTTATTCATTAGATTCTTGACTTTGATTCTCTCCACGTGCCATCTCTCTTGTAGACAGTCAACCACAATAATGGGAACAGGTTGCCTGATTAGCATTCAATCACATCATTATTGTCTTACCTACTTGTGCCTCCACTGTCCCTGACTGAGTGCCCAAAGGGGATTGGTTATTAAAATTTCATTATGTACATCAGTGTTATATGGGATTACTATGAGAATATTCAGCCAATATCGCATCCCTGCTCCAGGACCAAGATTCTGCCTGCTGTGCGAGGAAGCTGTGTTTCAGCAAGTATTATCTCAAATCTGTCTCAGTTCTTGGAAACAAAGCAACATATAAACAGCACTTTCCTAGCCGTTGATCAGAGACAGCACTTAACTCAGCCAGAAAGTGATATATGACTGAATCATGGAGATTACAGCTGCCTTTTTTCAGCTCATGTCTACATACATTAAACTCAGCACCAGCATGCAGCTGCAGTTGGAAAAGCGGACTCAATTTTTCTAATCATTTGGCATTGTTCAGTGACAAGACACTATTGATTGCACTGTAACCATTTATTCACTATCAGGGAGTGTCATACCTTTCATCAATAGTAATAGTTACTGCTCTTTGAACTTTCAGACAGTCAGCAAAAGCCAGCAAAAAAAATGATACAAGTTAGTTCAGCATTTTCCAGGAGCCATTTCAAAGCTGGGGGGAGTTAAGAGTTTCTCAGCTGTACAGGGAAGGTAAAAACAGAATACAGAGTTCAATCCTGGCAGATATGCATTTCTTGTCATAAATACAGCATGATGACACTTCCTTACAAAATGGTGAGTCACGTTTTTGAACCATTGCAGTCCATTTTGAGGAGGTATATCCGGAGTCATGTTACAAAGGAAAATACTGGGACTTTGACCAGTAACAGTGAATGAACAGTGTTATGGCTTCAAATTAGAATGGAAAGTGCACTTGAGGAGAACTTGTACATTATCACCTTCCCATGTTCTTTCTACCCTGTTTCTTCTCAGTGGTAGAGGTTGAAGGAACCTTGGTGAGATGCTACTTTTGTAAAGACTGCTGCTGCTGTGTGTCCGTGGTGGGGGATTACACAGTTAACTCGATGGTTGCGGTGCTAATTAAGTGGGCTGCGTTTATTGTTGTTGGAGTCCTAGACAAGTGGACAACATTCAATCACTTTCCTGAAACATGTCTTGTAGATGCAGGTAAGGTTTTGGGAAGTCAGGAGGTGAATTATTCAACATGGAATGACCAGCTTCTGACCATTAGCCACATGTATCTGATGCAACTCAATTCATTGGTCAGTGGGTGACCTGAAACCATTGATGGTAAGAATTCAGAAATGATAGTGCCATTGGATGTCAAGAAGGAAATGATCAGATTCACTCTTTCTGGAGATGGTGATTGTCTAGCAAATGGGAGATGTCAATTTTACTTGAGTAGCATTATCTCTGAATATTTACAAGACAGATATATTGCAGAATAGACATCAGTTTTCAAAAATAGTTAAACTACATTAGTGATACTTTGAAATGAGAGGTCGTAATAGTCAACATACTTTGCAAGATGTTAAATGCTGTCATAGAATGAACACGCTTAGAAATCACAGCTGCAGTACAGCAGACCCAGAGATGACAGTGAAAGAGAACTACTATGATCTAGAAGGCAATGAACATGCTTTCTCCATGACCCCTGTCTATGAACACAATGAATCCTGCCTGGGCCTCAACATGTTTGAATTAAAATTAATATTTTTCTTTTAAGTCCAGCAGCAACAAAACCACTAAGGTGCCAATAATTACAGCAATCATTTGACATGACTTCGGTAAAAATCCAGGAGAATCATTGCAACTTGCCATTTAGATTAGATTCCATACAGTGTGGAAACAGGCCCTTCGGCCCAACCAGTTCACAGCAACCCTCTGAAGAGTAAACCACCCAGACCCATTCCCCCTCTGACTAATGCACCTAACACTATGGTCAATTCAACTGACTTGCACATCTTTGGACTGTGGGAGGAAACCCACGTAGGCAAGGGGAGAATGTGCAAACTTCACGCAGACGGTTGCCTGAGGCTAGAATCGAAGCTGGGACTGTGGTGCTAACCACTGAGCCACCGTGCCGCCCTCTATGAGGATTCCATCAAATGCTTGCCAAAGTTGTAGCAGGATATTTCAGAACCTTAGTGAAGATTCAAGCAACTAGGTCTTAGAACCTCAAATGACCTCCCTGTATCATGCAACTTTTCACCTATCTTTCCACTCTTCTGACTTTCTTTGAACAATATTTATTTAAAAGGGTCTTAGTCAGACAACTGTGATTTTCTTCTTTGGCTCAGTTTTTGACTTATTATGGTGCACTTTGGGATCATTAACTCCAACAAAGAAACTAAGTCATGAAAGTAGCATTGCTGGAAATGCTTTACTTTAAGATGTTTTTGCTATTGCATAGCCATTGAAGATGCTGGCATTTGAGTTACTTTGTTACTTGTATGATGCTGGAAACAGAACCTTTGTGATAGCCACGATTCCATGAGCGAGATTGTTAGAATGTTATTAGGTCTCAGGACAGTTTATTTTCCTAGTTGCTTCCAAGAAACTGAAATAAGGTTTCTAGTGAGTTTAATTTTTGTGCCTGGTCAGTAGCCTACTGATATAGAATGCCCACTGTTTTATATAAGTACACAATGTTTGTTCCATTCGTTTCAGTCTTGTGTTGGTTTTTGATTCGGTTCTATGACAGTTGTGTTAACCTGTCTCTACCAGGTTACCACCTGAGCATCAAAATTGCGGATTATTCCCAGTATGTCATGTTATAATTAATCTCAATACCTAAACATTATCAGAGGGAGCATTACCTAGTGATGCTTGTTCCTGCAGGAAGTGCCAATAGCCTAATGAGATAGAATCCAACAACAAGTGAACTCCATAACTCCATATACAGCAGCTAGCAATAATCCATAGCTTCATTGCCATTTCACAGTATTACATGGTGCTCTGTTTCAGTTGTTGCACAGAACTGAACGATAAAGCAACTTGACAGGACAACTAGCCAGGTCTTTTCCACCCACCATCTCTAGCCCTTCCTCATTGGTGATCAGTGTTGTATTGCCTCAAGTTGATTACATAAGTAATGCACATGTTGTCATGAAGAAGGGTCACTGGTCTCGAAACATTAACTCTGCTTTCTGTCCACAGATGCTGCCAGACCTGCTTAGTTTCTCCAGTAATTTTTGTTTTTGTTTCAGATTTCCAGCACCCGCAGTTTTTTATTTTGCATTGTGTCATAATTGGCTGACACTTGATTCAGGGATAACATTTACTCAGGATTGTGATTTTCTGCTATTGGTCTTCATATTACTGAATGGAACTGTGTTAATGTAGACCGAGTGTGGCATCAAGGAAGCTTGGCAAAACTAGAATAGATGGGTACCGGGGACAAACTTTCCACTGCTTGGAATCATATCTTGCAAATGGGAGGTTTGGTTGTTGGAAGTCAGTCATCTCAGCTTCAGGACATGTCTGCAGGTGTTCCTCAGGGTAGTGTCCCAAGGCCAACCATTTTCATCTTCTTCATCAATAACTTTTCTTCCATCATAAGGTCAGAAGTGGGGATACTCACCGGTGATTGCACAATGTTCAGAACCATTCGCAATTCCTCAGATACTGAAGCAGTCCATGAGCAAATGCAGCAAAATCTGGACAATATCCAGGCTTGGGCTGACAAGTGGCAAATAACCAGCATGCCTCACAAGTGCCAGACAATGACTATCTCAAATAAGAGAAATCTACTTCATGCCCCTTGACATTCAATGGCATTATTAATTCACTGGTGGTTACCATTGATCAGAAACACAGCTAGATTAGCCTTATATAATCACAACAATTATAAGAGCAGGTCAGATGGTAGGAATCTTGCAGCAAGTAACTTACCTCCTTACTTTTTAAAGACTATCCATCATCAACAAGGTACAAGTCAGGAGTGCAATAGAATATCTCCTACTTGCCTGGATGAGTGAAGCCGGCTCCAACAATACTCAAGAGGCTTGACCACCATCCAGGACATCTTGATTGGGTCTCCATTCAACACGTTCATCCCCAGTCGGCAGCATCAGTGAGTACCATTTACCAGGTGCATCTCTAGAATTCACCAACACTCTTTAGACACGATCTTCCAAATCCACAACCACCAATATCCATAAGGACAGGGAAGCAAATTCAGGGGAACATCACTACCTCCAGGCTACTCACTAGACTGACTTTGAAATACATTGCTATTCCTTTAGTATCATTGGGTAAAAATTCTGGAACTCCCTCCCTAACAGCGTTATGGATCTATTTACATCTAATGGAATTGCCTGTTGTAGTTTAAGAAAGCACTTATCATCACTTTCTCAAGGGCAACCAGGGATGGGTGATAAATACTAACTCAGTCTCTAAAGCCCACATCCTATGGATGAATAAAAATAAGGCCTAACTTTGTTGATCATTCCTAGCTCCCTCAAACCAGATGGATTGCTCAGCCATATTTGTAACAGTTTACAGTCGGCCAAGTTGTTGTGGGTCTGGAATCACATGCATGCCATGCAAGGTGAGGGTATAAGTTTTGCTCCTCTAAAGAACACCAGATGGATTTTCATTACACTCAATGATCGTTGTCAGAGTCACCTATTACTGAATAGACTTATATTCCAGATTCATTAACATAATTTTTAAAATTTCACCAGCAGCTACGGTCATCTTTGAATCCATGCCCTCAAAGCATTAGGTTGGGCTTCTTGATGACTAGGCTACTGATGTTATCACAACACCACCATGTTCTTGGAACTCTAAGGATTCACTAGAGTGAAAGGCTGCAGCAATGAAAAATAATGAAGAGAAGTGGCTCAAGGAACATCACTTTTGTCAAATCTCAAAGCTGATAGATTGCCCAAGTCAATTGATATTGTGTTCGGAACAAGATGTTTACAACAATTAGGATTATTTAACAGAAACTGAAACTATACCCTATCTTTAGCATTTTATTTAAGTACAATTGGTCAGAATTCTCATGGAGTCATTTGTGACACAGAAAAAAGCCACTCAGTCCATTTAGCCAATATTGTCTCTCCAGGGAACATTCTAATGACTCTTACTTTGCCATTCTATCTCCATAGCCCTCCACATTTATTTCCTTCAAGTGCTATTCCGATTTCCTTTGTAAATCATTGATTGCTCATGCTTTCCCCATCTTTCTGAACAAGTTATTGCCTCACATTCCACATTACTATCATTCACTACATAAAATGTTCTGCTCACAGTTATTCAAAACCTCTAGTGCAAAACCTAGTCTTTGTTCCATCAGTTATTGGGAACATTTGTTCCTGTGTACCCAGTCTAAATCTATCATAACCATGTGCATCTCATTAAAATGACCCTCAGTCTAATTTGATCTAAGGAGAACAGCTGCAGCTTCTCCAGACTAACCTTGTCATTAAAATCAATTCCAAATCTTGAACCATTCTGCTCTCTCACAAGGACACTCGTATCCTTCTTAAAGTCTGGTGACCAGACTGGACATAATTATCTTTTGTTGTTCAAAGATTACAAAGGTTCAGCACAACTTCCTCGCCTTTGTACTCAACGCCTCAACTAATGAAACTCAAGTTACCCTGTACTTTGCTAACTATTCCCCCAGTATGTCCTTCTAGCTTCAAAAATATATGTATGTGCAACCCAGGTATCTACATTCCTGCACACTCTTTGGAACTGTGCCTTTAAGTCTATGCAGTTTCTCTGCCAAAATGCATCACTTCACACTTCTCTATACTAATCCATTTGCCACATGTTTTCCAGACTTTATGCTCATTGTAGTTAATTGATATCATTCACTGTATTTGCCACATCTCCAAGTTTGGTGTTATCAGGAAATTTTGAAAATAGATTAAAATATAGAAGCAGAAGTGCTCCATTTGGCACCTTGATCCAACTCTACCATTCAATATGTTCATGGTTGATCCAGTAGTGCCTTACTTTACTCCCTTGGTACTCCCGCTTGCTCCCATTACCTTTGAAACCTTTACAAATAAAATCTGTATAATGCAGGTATGAATATATTCACTGATCCAGTCTCCACGGGTCTCTGGGATAGAGAATTCAAAGATTAAGGGCCATTGGTTGGATAATGTGAAAACTATGGCTTCACCTCACTTGAACTAATAAAAGGTATTGTGGGACATAGTTCCATCTATTTGGATAAGATCCGAATATGCCTGTTGAATGGGAACATATAATGCACAATAAATCAGATGCATCCAATTTGTCACTCCCTAGTTTCGATTCATGAGACTTGGTAAAATTGTCTCAATTGTGTTTGTTGTACAGTTTATATTTGATCAAATTTTCACAGGAGAAAAGAATCAGGGGCAGCAACTCATCCTATTAGAGTTGACAAGGAGTGATTTAATTAAGGGTCATATTGTTAATAGGCCTGTACAAGAATTTGTAGCCTTAATCATTCAGAACCAATTAATGGTTCAATTGTGCTAATTAAACAATGGCTTCAATGAGCTTTAACAGCTGCTGTAAAACAGGACAGGATTATTCAGCAGGCAGAGAAAACCTAATACTAATTAGGAGACAGAACAGAAGAAAGAGACAGGAAGAAACATTTTATTAAGAACTCATAAACAAAGACGAAGGTGTTTTTACATGACAGGGTGGTGTGACTGAGCATCTTAATGTATTCAAGTGTGCACCTGCAGAATGGCATCGTGTCTGAGGTGGCAGAGAAGAATTCTAAGTTACTGAACAGGAGGGCAGAAAAGTGGAAAGAGAAAATCTTAATAATTACTAATAATCAGGTTTTAGCAATAATATAATTGACTTATTGTTCATAGTTTCCATTGCATTCTTATTCTGAAATGTTTTGTAAGGGCACAGTGACATATAAAGGCTAGATATAGGGGAAAAAAAATTTAGTTGCTTCATCACGTGTCACTCATGTTCACATGTTCTGACTTCAGGACACATTCTGACCCTTGAAGGTGAAGGAGTTGCATATAAACTTACTGATGTATTCACTTCTTTGGCAGATCTATGTACCTCCTAGCTCATCTGTGATCACTTGCCAATGAGTGTGATTGTCCACCCAGAAAATTCTGCATCACTGGTCATGGATGCTGTAGGTCCTTATGTGGAGGATGAGCCCATTCTAGAGCTGCATCTCTGACCATACACTTGAAAGGTGCTTCCAGGAAGTGGAATTGATCCTTGGGCTCCAGGCTTTGGACCTCATATCTTTAGGTTTGAGTTATTTTACATATTTAACAAGTAGCCACAAATATTTACAAATACACATTTTTCAATTAAGCTTCTTTTTCCTTTTTTTTGTTTATTCCTAACTTTTTTTTGTCTTTATATATAAAGTTCAGAGTATTTCATGTCCCTTTTATTGAGAACAAATACTTCTATAACATAAATAAAACACTATGGTATTCTTCCCCAAGAAAATAGATAATATTTTTGTAGCTATTTTCCTGTCTCTTATTTTGATGGAAAATCTTGACAACTAATGTTTGTTTGTTAGTTTAGAATGTTCATTTCTACAGAGTAAAAATTGAACCCATTGATACATTAAAGACATTTAACAATTCTCTTTTTCTTCACAATTTTGCAACCAGCATGGATTGTTATAACATTTTAATATCTATTTTTGTTCATAATTTACCTCTTATTCCTTTCCATATGCAATTAATTGATGCTATTTTTCTTTAATTTGTGGGCAATACTCAAGTCCAATGTGTGATAAACTAGTAGAGAAGATTTCCATTTTGTGCCCTGATGGAAGTTTTCTGTAAATCTGCAGTCTCTGTGTCAGGATGAATACTAAATTACAGTAGGGAAAAAAATCAAAGGGCATAAATCAAAGATTTAGACCCATATATTGTCAGAAACTTCTGCCTTGCAAATCAGAAACTCTGGATGACACATAGTTTTAAATCAAGATGTTGAAGAGATCAAGTTTCAGTACACTTTCAATATACGGTATGCCAGGTGAATTCTAAGAACTAGCTGTGTGGTTTGAAATGATTGGCATGATTGCCAGAAGCAAGGGTCTAATATAAGCAGTATAGCAGCAGAGACAGGATCTCACGTCAGCTCTGTGATCTTTGTCAGAAAAGGATAAGATCTAGGCGTTTTTGAACACAGCAAATTTAGAATGAATCCTTGGGGTGGTCAGATTGACAAGTGCAATATCTTTTCTGCATAGCTGTTGGTGACAAATAAAATAAAATTGATATTTAAAGTAGTAATAACTACATGAATCAGACCACAAGGAAATTAATCACTGGTGAATAAATTGCTTCTCTTTCGTATAAGTGAAATGTGGAGCAAGTGCTGTGCTACAAAATGGCCATTGTACAGATAAAACACCCCACCTACATTTTCCTGTGGTTCAGATTGACTTTAATGAGGAAGATTTGAAGACCAGATTCTCCCAATACTTTTACCAATGTCCCTGTCTGAAGGAAAACAAATCAAATATATTTATTAATAATGTTACTGAAGCTTAGGGGACTTAATCGTATGTAAACCTATTTGTCTGTCGAACTGTAATGAATTTACTACAAAACAATTTATACTAGCTCTTTGCAAAAAATGCTATTTTAGTTTTGCTACACAGACCATAGGTTTGTTTTCACCATGGCCTTAGTGGGGCCATTAGCCGTGTTAAAACTAGCCATGTTAAAATTGAAAGTTAATATGAAAGCATTAAAACTTTTCCTCCATTGATTAACAACATGTTTTTGTTGATGGCTAGTCAGTTTCTTTGTCTGATTGTCAGCTTTTGTTGTAAATTAGTGTAGCATCCAAAATAAAAATTCTATACGCTTCAGAAACATGAATTACTTAATTCAAAGAAACAGATAACTTAAATCACTTTACATTTATCTTCCCAAAGCTAACCATTTGCTGTATCATAAAGAACATTGCATGCTAATAAACCTGCACCTGAAGCCTAATTGAGATAATACTGAATAACTAATGAGCTGGGGACAGTTGGTGAAATCATTTCATCCACAGAGGTTAGCAAATCCCCAACCAATACATTTTTAATAGGATTAAGCATTACTTAACTGATCTGGACACTTTGTAAAACAAATGCTGGTACTGCTTTGTTCTGTCTATTCACTATCATCTCAACTGAACACCGCCAATAAATATCAAATGTTAGATTATGCACTTCTTCACCTACCTGTAAGGCAGTGGAATATCAATCACCAACATTCTTCAGTAACAACCCTTTAAAAATGCTCACATCATTTTTACATAATTTCAAAAAGGGCACCATGAGAACTTCCAGTTTACAACTTTATGGAATATGGCTCAGGAAATATTATTTGCATTGTTGGGTTTATTTTATTTTTGTAATATTCAGTGGTTAAATGTTTACAGAATTTCTTACATATGAGAAATGAAAACAATACTTAGCGTTTGGGGATGAAGGAAATCTAATACTTGAAAGATTAAACATCCTTCGTCTTGGCCTACCTAAGGCTGTAATTCAAAACAGACAAGATCAAATATTCATATACCTTATTAAAATTGTGCCTGGGAAAATGTATGGTGTACATTGTGTTAAAATTCAATTTGAATGCTGTGTTGCAATTCTGAATACAGTAATACCACAGCAATAGATTCCTGCAAAACCATAAAGTACTTTAAAAATCCTGGCTGGACTACAATGATTTTAAAATACAACCTAGGTAAAACACAATGTCAACCTTACAAATGATGTGGAATTGTATAGAATAACAATACATTATGATAATTAGAAGATTGACAGAAATGTATAACACATATTTTCTTTCAGTTAATGAACATTTAATATTCCTGATTACAAACTTAGTTGTATTATTTTCATAGATGTTGCAGTGTCTTCATCAACAATACAATTTATTTGTTAGGAGCTAGGTTTGTTTTGTGAATGCAAAATGAAAAGCTGCATGGCACACAATAGAAACAGCTTTGTCAGGATTCAGTGTAGTATGCAAAATGGTCTTGTTCATCCCCAAAACAATTAATCCTGTCGGTAAAAGAATATATATAGTTTTGAAGTATTGGTATTGAAGTGAGCATTGCTATAACTTAAGTATTCTGATCTAGATTTTTATTATCTTTCATTACAATCAACTTAATGATGCATTACATCAGGTGCTGAAGTTAGGCAGCTGTAAACCTGATTTAGTGCATTTTCTACACCCGCGAAAGGCGTGCAAAAGTAATTTTAAGATTTTCTTTCAGGTGATGGATATAGTGGGTCAGCCACTCATTCCACAATTCCATTTATTTTCAACAGAAATATATTTTTAAAAATCTGCTGATCTAATGTTGTTTGCTTTACACTATTGTCCAAAGTCAAAATGTGCCTCATCATGCCTACTACCCAATCGTTGTGATGCAGAGTTATTAAACTTCCCCAAATCAATATATCAACCATTGTGAAAAACCGACATTGGATTCGAAACATTAACTCCATTTCTCTTGAAATAGATATTGCCATATCTGCTGAGTTTCACCAGCACTTTCTCTTTTCATCCTAAATCAATTAGTTTGGCAGGCTGAAGAGAATATGGGCACTGGTGCCTATTAAAAATACGTCCAGAGAATTATGGTTAAAGGGACAAATAGGTGAAAGCAAAGTTGCCATAGTCCTACCAGACCAGAAGAGAGGTGACTGGTGGTGGTTTAACCAGGTGAGGGGAGAGGTTGAGAAGAGAGTCCTATGGTAACTTCAGCTGATGTGGGAATTAAACCAATGTTGTTGGCTTTCATGAAAGGAAAAATACAAGATAACAGCTGAGTGTCGTTATTATTTATTCTTTTAGGTACTGATTGGTGGCTATAACTAGTCAATGTCCTTTTATATTCTGACAAATAAGATAGTTATTGAAGAATTGAATCCCAGATCCTATAGTTGCTGGATTGCTGGCAACTAGCTGGATGATTCAAGATGTGGATGTTTGACCTTCTCAGGAATTTCCATGTTTCATCAGACCCTTCAGAAATATCTCTATTGCTGAGTTCTGATTTATGTACCTAGATAGTTACCCGGGAAATGTTAGTCTTAATTCCTTTGTAATTATAAAACTGAACTCCAAAGCACTCTCACTGACTCTTTGACAAACTCTCAATTGCCTGATTCCCCCATTGATCCCATGACCAGCCAACGAACCCCCGAATTCCCACCTAATCTGCCCCTACTATATACGTCTCACAAATACATCGCCACTACCTGACCCAACCTGACTAGCCTTTTCCATTCAAAACACCCCCAATCCATCCTTATTACCCCGACAAACCCCTTTTACCAGACACTGATGAACCCCTGATCTAACAATTCCTTCACACTTGATCCATCTATCTCCTTGCTGCTTATGTATCTAACCATCTGCTGCCTAAGCACTCCATCCATCTACCACCTTATCCAACCCACTCAATTACCCATCCTCTGAATTCATACTGGACATTTAAACTGACCTTAGCAGCTACTGACCTATTTCTGTGTAAAGGAGGAAGACTTGTCCCTCCTCAATGCTCTAGGAAACTTTTAATTTTCACCCTGCATTTATGAAAGATTGGGATCGAAGGACACTGTCAAAAATGCACTGATGCATTAGCACGAAGTAAGTGAGGAGCAGAACAGCGATCCAGCAGTGGAATTAACTTTTCAGAAGATCTGGGCCAACATTTTGGAGTAGCCTAACTTACACAAATGAGAAAGACATTCAGCAGCTCTTAACGGATTAATCATTTTAACAAAATGTACAGAATTCACTTTTCAATTGTCACATAATATAAAACATGCAATGCTTCAAAGCAACAAAACAAATGGTACAATTTTAAATGAGGAATATGAGCAGTAATTAAGCGCAATAAAATGTTCTCATTGATCTAATCCTGATCTGCATTCATAAAGCAGATGACCCTGAAGATGTAAGGACAATAGTTCCTGAGAGTGATCTCACAAAAGCAATATTGTCTGTATTTATGTATGATTTAATGATATCTGATTGGCAAATATACATATATGATGAAATAAATTCTTGACAAGGCTAGTTAACTTGAAACAATAATACTTGGTATGAATTTTCAATGCTTACACTGAAGAGTAATTAATGAATGCCCAGAGCTCTGAGCAAAGAAACAACTGACATATTTACAATCCCAGAGGTTTTAAGAGCTGGCTTAGAGATAACAGAAACCTCTGAAACTCTCTGCAAAGCAAACATCTGAAGGATAGGAAATGCAGTCCTCTATAACATATATGATTTTTCATTTGCAAAACAAAGTGTCTGATAATGCATAAATTATTTATCTCTATTCAACTGTAATATGAGATTAATATATTTGTTTCAACAGTTTCCAATGCTCTGAATCAGAAACTTATTTCATGTATGTAGGGAAGAAAGCAGCCAAATGGTGTATATATATTTTTTTATTTGAAAATATGCTTTATTCTTCATTCTTTTTCCAATGGGAAACACATCTAACGATAAAACTCATTTTAAGAATAGGAACATCTCACAAAATCTCTCCTTCTGATGTATAGATTGTGACAAACAAATTTTTGAACTAAAATGCAGCAATATTAAACTGGTATAAATTTACAGTCAGATTCTAAGCTGAGAACAAGTGAGACTCCTGGGATCAGGTAACCTTGGATTTGATACCACATGGGGTATAACTCCAGGATAATGTCAAGGCAGATTTTAAAATTACACAAATGGTCCATTCAACCTCTTGGACATTTTAAAAGTCTATTTACAGTGAACTAAAATGTCTTAGGGTGCCACCTGCACTCTCCAAACATTTAAACTGTAATTCCTGGAAGGCAAGTTGTCCAACAACACTGGAAAGAACTTTCTTTTGGTCAGGTAATTTTCAGATCCAGCCAGACAATATGAAATGGCTCACTGTCTGGCTGGAACCCACTACAAGTGCTGTCCTCAGACTGATATTGCAGAATATATATAGAGTTATATAAAAATTCACTTATACAGAAATGGTCTTTATCACCATGGAAATTCATTTTACACAATTTCATTTCTTCTCCAAAAGTTAAATTTAAACCAATTTAATTTGTTATGAACATTAATTTTAATTCCAGATGTCTTGGGCACGCTAACTGTGAGCTGACTCATTTCAGAATCTTCTATTTTGACCTCTCTTGAATTTTTTTAACATGGGCCAACTGAAAAATGCTGAAATTTATTCCAAAATATTTAAAATGTTCACATTTGCAAATACAGGATTATAACTGAAGTAACTGATATATTAATGCTCAGTTCAGCAGAAATTGTATTATGCATTTGGGGGAGCTGTAGGATTAATTCTATTCAGTCTAGGTGAATAAAATTGTAAAACTTAAAGGATATTGGAATAGCTTGTACTTTGTTTAGAAGCATATTTAATCCACATTCTTAATTATCTATTTTTTTTCTGGAAGCTATTATGTGTTTTTTGGTTCTACTTGCAGGATATCCTCATCAGAGCAAAAATACATCAATTATGAAATTTATAGAGCATTGATGTACAATACAGTCCAATACTCCATAAAACTAATAATGTTTTCCTGAAGAAAACATTGCACCAAGTTAAAATTTGATTTTTTTTTTAGACCATTATATGTGAATCCAGACTGTGAACTGGCAACAACAGCTGTACAGATACATCAATTGCTTCAGCCATTCTTCTTGTTATGAATTCATAATGATTCTGACTTCATTTTTCCTAAATGGAACCAGATGTTTGTCAAGTGTTTGCTCATTCCCAGATTATGTAAAACCAGAAGTGAGAATGTTGTCTGAGGCCATATCTCAGCCATCTCCTGATTCAAACTCTTGGGTGGAAGTATGGTACAAATTTTCATCCGGCTTTTAAAAAAAACTAGCTCTTGAATTTTAGTGCAAGTGAAGCAAAATGATGATGAGCTAGACGTTTTCCTGAATTCCTTGAATGAACAATAAAATGAAGTTACATTAAACAGAACATAATTTGACAAAGAATGTGCAGCGCCTTTAAACAGTAATGGAATAGTAACCTTGGTACCAGTTCTCCCAACTGAATGTATAACAAATATTTTCCTTAAATTAGAAAGAAAAGTAACCAGATGTCCAAACATTCTACTGAATACTTCTTTTATTTCCATTTGGCAAACCTTCTGAAATCTGGTAGACACAATTTGCCAGGAGTCTTTTTCCATTAGATTTGCATAATTTCATACATATTTTATACCCCCAGCATTGCATAGTCAGAATCAATGTTGTTATTCTATGAAAAGAAAATTGCATTTGTAATATGAATTATTCTATTACTGCATTGCTAATGAGGAGCATTAGAAAATTAAAAGTAAATCTTAAAGCTTATAAATCTGTCAAAGGGTGGGAGATTTCAGCAAGATATGAATATTATTTATAATTGTTAAGTGTTCTAGGCAGTATAATACTTTTCTACCTTTGCCTTATTCAGCATTTTACATACAGGTGGTGAATGCATTTTATCACCCTTTTTATTTCAAGATAATCATACTTAAATTATGTCTGAACTTAAGTATTTCCATGACTTTTACAGAACCTTATATACCTTGATATATTTGGAAGGAAGAAAAACAGCTCAAACGGCACTGCAGCATTTTATTGTTCCTTAAAGAGCTAATGATCATACTGTTCAAAAAGATAATGTAGCACTTCATAAGCAATCGTTTTTGCAATTATCTGACACTGCAGTTAATCATCACCTATAGTTCAGAGCCTTTTGGTACTCAGGAATCAACATGCTAGGATATAATTAAATGAATACACACTCTTCAGCACATAGCTAACTGAAAATGTGGAACAGTGCTGTTAAACCCAAAACTAAATGCAGACAAGTTTGGGCAAAGTTGTGATTATGTCTGCCCACAGCACAACCAAATCTAAGCGATAATGACATGACAGCACAAGTGCCTAACAACTCACTCTGCAACACTTGTCATTAACTCATTCTACATTACAACCAACGTCTGGAAGTGTGAAATAAAATTCCATTTTTTGATAAAGCTTTTAATTTTAAAAAAACTGCTTCACTCTTTAATATTTTGTTTTTGAGACATTAATAGATTTATTGACTATGACTGCCAGCTTATTAAATCTCTGACTAAACAAAACTTAGTAATTAAGCTGGCCTCCAATTTCATGTTGCACTGTTGGACAAGAATTAATTTCATTGCATTTAGGATCCACAGTGAAAGCTTTAAAGTGCCATGTCATTAACAAAGTAGCATATTATTTTCCATACAGAACAGATGTAGTGATCTACATTTTTATACTGTCTAGCTGGATAGACTCATGGGATATTATCTTATTCAGAAAGAACCTTTCAAGGTTGAATAAAAGAAATGATGCAAGGTCCCAGGGAGAAGGAAGTGATCATTATTTTCACCTTCAACTCTTCTTTGATGTGGCAGAGTCAATTTTTAATCAGCAGCCATCAGACTGCACTTCATTTTTACTCACAAAGTCCTATTACTCTGCCACTTTCTGGAAGGAGGTGATAAGGACAATATTCTTCTTTTTCTTCACACAGCCCTGCATATGATGAGTCCCTTTGGAGAGGCTTGATAAAAATGACTGAGTATATAAGGATAAAGGTCACCTCCCTGCTAGGCTTAAAGTTCAAAATGCTACCTGGTGTGGGATGAAAGTCTGACGGTGTGCCCTAGTTCATTACAACATTGAAATTACCACTTTCATGAACTACTTACACGTTTGTGCAATGAGTCAGAAAATTAAAGGTCTTCATATCAGACAAAGGAGAAAATGAATTAAAAAGTACTACTGTCCATTTAGGCTATTTTTCTTTGACACTGAAGCAGTGTAAAATAGTCAGAGAGAAAATTCCTGTGAACTTCAAACCATTTGTTGTATTTAGGGTCTTAATTGTCTTGCTGAAATGAATTTAAATTTGGTGAATTGCACAATGAAACTATGTTACCAGCTCTCAGTGTTCACGTTTCTTGTCAGGGGTTATAATCTCAATTAGAACATCAATCCTTTGGGTAAGAGGATATAAACTGATTCTGAAATGCATTTTGAACAGCAGAGTCCATGATGACAGCCTAGTTATTACAGGACAAAGCAATGTCATGTGAGTTTCAATATGAACAAAAAAAATGTTTCCTTCACGTGAATCTGATGGGGACAAAACCACTCTTTGGCATCTTGTGTTACAATTAAATAGCAATCACTACAGTATGGGCTTTACTGCTAGTTTACAGCCACGTTAACCAATTACTGAAGTTTTCATGAAACCTGTGTTTTCTTGCTTAATTAAGACAAATATCCCAAAAGGTGGTGCAAATACATTTCTCCATAATGACCTCATAATGAACAAGCAAAAAAAAATGCTTGGGCAAATGAGAGCTAACACTTGAACACAAAACGGTAAAAAATATGTTTTCACAAATCAGCGCATGGTTTTGTTTCTAAACTTCACAGGATTGTTGGAATGATTGGATGATTTAGTCAGAAAAACATATTGGATGATTAAAGTTATGTACCTCTAATAAAATAAATCTCTTACCTTTGCAGCCAACTAGTAATCTGAATGACATGATATTTTCTACCTAGTCAAAGACTTGTGTATGTATGTTTGCAATATTCCAAAACTATAGCACATTTGTAACATTTTAATTCGCACATGACATAACGGCCCAAACAGATCATAGGCATTAAAAAAATGCTATCCATATTTAACCATATAAAATGATAATGAGGTTATAGTATAGGAGGAGGCCATTTGGTAAATTACACCTATTTCTGCTCTCTGCATGACTAACACCCCTAGTCCCATTCATCAGTGTTTTTTCTTCCCTTAGCTTCATAACTCTTCAGGTCTCTTTTAAATGCTTCAATTGAATCTGCCCCCTCCACATTGGGCAGTGTATTCCAGCACTTCATCACTTGGTGCGTCAAATTATAGCTGTTACATCTTTTTGTCAATCACCTTAAATTGGTGTCCTCTAATATTCAATTTCCCAACAATGGCAATAGTTTCTCCCCACATACAATGTCCAGACCCTTCTTAATTTTTGATACTTCTATCAAATCTACTTTTAATCTTCTCTTCTACAAGGACAACATCCTCAACATTTCCATATCATTCACATACCTGAAATTCGTAACCCATTGAACCATTTTTATGAGTCCTTTCTGCACTCTTTCTAATGCTTTCAAAAGTGTGGTGCCCAGATTTGGACACTGTGCCTGAGGCTAAACCAAGGTTTTATGATGGCATATCAAAGCTTCCTTTCTTTTGCGCACTATGCCTGTATTTATAAAGACCAGGATTCCTTTGTCTTTCATGACTGCTTTCTCAAACAGATACTCTGTAACTTTTAATGTTTGTGTACATATATCTCCAAATCCCACTCCTTCATCATCCCCTTTACAATGGTGCTCTTTCTTTTATATTACTGTTCCTCATCCTTCCAACAAAATGATGCATTTTTGTAATACCTTGTCCCTTTGTATTGTTATGAATTATTCAGCAATGGTCATTACTTCCTCTCTCCAACTGTAATACCCCAGGTATGCACCTGACTGAAATGTAGGCAATGCTCACCTGACCTATAACCACCCAGGGCCAACATCACAAAACTGTCTGTCTCATCCCTTTCTACCCCTGTCCTTCCATTCCCATGACATTCACTATTCTGTTTCAGACCTTATACCCTACTGCACACTTTCCTTGTTCCGAATTCAAACTTGGGGCCCTACTTTACTCCTTTATTTGCTCCAGACTTGTAGTCCAAGGTCCTACCATTCATTCCAGCTTCTGTTCCAATTTCCCCTTTACCCAAGAAGATAGATGATCCCTGTCTTCTGTACATGGTCCAATTCTCTGAGCCATGAGAGCAATAATGAATATTGATGTCCTAAAGCTACTGCAACATCAACCAAATTCACCATACCGCTCCCCAAACCCACCCTCCCAACACCACCACCACTACCACCAATAACCCTTAACCTTCAAGTTCAGACCTTAGTTTCTCCTGGAAATGTTCAATGGATTGCCTAGTAGAAAACTCAGGTGCCAGTATGTGAAATGTACATTAAAAGTAGAATGAAAGTTAAAGAAAAAGAAGAACAGAGGAAGAGTGAGAGCAAAAGAAGGAGGCGTTTAAGGAAACCAAAAGTTTTCCTTTTGCCTGGAAGCACTACTACAATATATCAAATGGAAAACATCAGGAACAGAATTTTCCCAGTGATGAATTTGTAGGTGAGGGATGAGGGCAGTTAATAAAGTAGGAGGATGGTGAGTGGACAGGCTGGCATTCCCATTCTGTCCCAGGTGTGGACAGGCTGGCATTCCCATTCTGTCTCAGTTGTGGACAGGCTGGCATTCCCATTCTGTCTCAGTTGAAGTCTTCTAGTGAATAATTAATGTCCATCCAAGTGCTTCCTTCTTCTGCCACTGGAATTTACCCAGCAGTGACCTGGGGTCTCAACATGTGGGAAATCCTGAAAATCAAAAACTGTCTGGGTTCCTTCTGGGTTTCCAGTGATGTATCCCAAATCAAAGGCACTCAGTGTCTGATTGAAGGATGCAACATTGGAAAGGACTGGGAGAGAGTTGCCCACCATCTTGCTGCTGATCTCCCATCCCATCCTTTGGACCCATACTGTGCAACTCTACTCATAACACAACCTACCCTGTAGTCTAGATCCCTCAGTGATCCTGTGCCTCAAGTGGGTGCACTACTTCCCAGTGGTTACCTCCAATACCCAGTTGCTGGCCTCTGATTGACTTGCACTTTACAGATCCAGGCTCAGCCGATGCCTGCCATTACTGTATCCTGTCTCAGAAATAACTGCAGGGTTAAATAAATGATTCAAGTTCCTTCCTTCTCAAACTTTTCAACAAAAAAAAATGCCATCTTAGTACAGTAAGCACTGTGTTAGACTTAAAATCCGAAGGTCCTGAGTTCAATCCTTACAGAGGCCAAGTCCCTATTTTGTGGCTTCAGGACAAGGTGTTAATGTGATGGTTAATATCAATGGACAAATACTCCAAAGACTCAGGGACATGAGTTCAAATCCAATATCACAACTGGTAGACTTTGAATTCAATTTATAAACATCAATTTATAAGACTAGACTGAAAAGACTAGGACCAGACAGTAGAACCTCAGAGATAGGAGTAATCCATTTTAGTGAATCAGCAGTAATCCTTGCTGCAGAGGGTTGTTGTGGCTTGGTTGTTAAGTATACTCAAGGCCAAGATTGACAGATTTTTAATCAATAAGGGAATCAAGAAATGGAGAAAAGACAGGAAAGTGGAGTGGAGGATAATCAGATCAGCCATGATCTTATTGAATGGCAGAGGGAACATGATGGATTATGATGTTGTAGCCATGGAGCTCTGTCTTGTGCCCCTCTCCCACTACAGCTTGAACTTTTTCAAATACCAGCTCCAGATTGATCTTCCAACCTTCACAGATAACCCACCATCCCCCAAGTGGATGGTGAATGCAAAGGCCTTAAGAGACCTTCCTTTCTTCATCCCAAGAAGAAAAAAAATCTCCAAGCATGTTTTTGTAATAAATAAGTAGCTGCATTTATTAACAGATAACACTTCTCAAGAAGAAAGCTCCATGATAGACTCTTGGGCGCACAGCCATTTACAACACAGAGCCATTCGGCCCATCCTTTCTGTGGCAGCCAAAAAAACTACAATAATCCCATTTTTCAGTTCTTTGCCCATTGTCTGGGAGGATATGGTAATATGAGTGAATATCTAAGTGCTGCTTCAATTTTATAAGAGTTTCTGACTCAACCACTCTTCTAGGCAGAAAGTTCCAGATTCCTACCACCCTTTGGGTGAAAAGAAATTCTCTGCAACTTTCGTCTTAACTTTCCAACTCTAACCCTAAATCTATGCCCTCCTTTACTAATGGAAAAAATGCCTTTCTAACCACCCTGCCAATGCCCCTCAGAATTGTATGTACCTCTGTCAGGCCCCCTCTTAACCTTAAAAACCAAAGAATGGTGGACACTGGAATTCAGAAAAAAAATCAGAAATCTGCTGACTACATCTGTGGGAAGTGCACTCAACATCAACTCCTCGAAAACCGTGTTAGGGAACTGGAGCTGGAGTTGGATGAACTTCGGATCATTCGGGAGGCAGAGGAGGTTTATTGACAGGACTTACAGAGAGATAGTCACTCCCCAGATAAAAGAAAAAGACAGATAGGTGACAGTTAGGGGACAGAAAGGGAACTGGCCGGCAGTGCAGATATCCCCTGTGGCCATTCCCCTCAACAATAAGTACACCGTTTTGAATACTGTTGGGGGGATGACTTACTGGGGAAAGCAGTGGGGCACCTGCTGCTCAGAAGGGAAGGGGGAAGAGGAGCAGAGCAGTAGTCATTGGGGACTCGATAGTTCGGGGGACAGATAGAAGGTTCTGTGGAGATGAGAGAGACTCATGGTTGGTGTGTTGCCTCCCAGGTGCCAGGGTCCGTGGTGTCTCTGATCGTGTTTTGGGGATCTTTCGGGGGGGAGGGAGAGCAGCCTCAAGTCGTGGTCCACATTGGCATCAACGAAATAGATCGGAAGAGAGATGGAGACTTGAGGCAGAAACTCAGGGAGCTAGGGCAGAAACTTAGAGCTAGGACAGACAGAGTTGTTTTCTCTGGTTTGCTGCCCATGCCACGTGCTAGCGAGGTGAGGAATAGAGAGAAAAAGGAGTTGAACACGTGGCTACAGGGATGGTGCAGGAGGGAGGGTTTTGGGTTTTTGAATAATTGGAGCTCTTTTAGGGGTAGGTGGAATCTCTACAAGCAGGATGGTCTTCATCTAAATCAGAGGGGTGCCAATATCCTGGGTGAGAAATTCGCTAACGGTGAATTTAAACTAATACAGCAGGGGGATGGGAACCAAAATTGTAGGACAGGTACAGAAGAGGGTGAGAGTAGGGAGTTCCAAAATCAAGTATCTGACACTGGCAAGTGAGAATCTGGTTTGAAGTGTGTGTACTTCAACGCAAGGAGCATCCAAAATAAAGTGGGTGAACTGACAGCGTGGGTTGGTACTTGGGACTTCGATGTTGTGGCCATTACGGAGACATGGATAGAGCAGGTACAGGAATGGCTGTTGCAGGTTCTGGGATTCAGATGTTTCAGTAAGAACAGAGAAGATGGTAGAAGAGGGGGAGGTGTGGCATTGTTGATCAGGGACAATATTACAGTTGTAGAAAGGATGTTTGGGAACTCGTTAACTGAGGTAGTATGGGCTGAGGTTAGAAACAGGAAAGGAGAAGTCACCATTCTGGGAGTTTTCTGTAGGCCTTCGAATAGTCCCAGAGATGCAGAGGAAAGGATAGCAAAGAGGATTCTCGATAGGAGTGAGAGAGGCAGGGTTGTTGTCATGGGGGTCTTCAACTATCCAAATATTGACTGGAATCACTACCGTATGAGTACTATAGATGGGTCAGTTTTTGTCCAGTGTGTGCAGGAGGGCTTCCTGACACAGTATGTTGACAGGCCTGCAAGAGGCGAAGCCACTTTAGATTTAGTACTGGGTAACGAGCCTGGTCAGGTGTTAGATTTGGAAGTAGGTAAGCACTTTGGAGACAATGATCACAATTCTGTCAGGTTTACTTTAGTGATGGAAAGGGATAGGTGTACTCCACCAAGCAAGAGTTACAGCTGGGGGAAGGGTAATTACGATGTAATTAGGAAAGATTTATGAAGCTTAGAATTGGGTAGGAAACTGCAGGGGATGAGTACATTAAAAATGTGGAGCTTATTCAAGGAAAAGCTCCTGTGTGTCCTAAATAAGTATGTACCTGTCAGGCAGGGAGGAAGATATAAAACGCGTGAGCCGTGGTTTACTAAGGAAGTGGAATCCCTGGTCAAGAAGAAGAAGGCTTATGTTAGGACAAAATGTGAAAACTCAGTTAGGGTGTTTGAGGGTTACAAGGAAGTCAGGAAAGACCTGAAGGGAGAGCTCAGAAGAGCCAGGAGGGGACATGAGAAGTTGTTGGTGGATAGGATCAGGGTTTACCCTAAGGCTTTCAATAGGTATGTCAGGAATAAAAGAATGACGAGAGTTAAATTAGGGCCAATCAAGGATAATAGTGGGAAGTTGTGAGTGGAGTCAGAGGAGATAGGGGAAGCACTAAATAAATATTTTTCGACAGTGTTCACTATAGAAAATGAAAATGTTGGCGAGGACGATACAGAGATACTTGCATCTAGACTAGAAGAGATTGAGGTTCACAAGGAAGAGGTATTAGAAATACTGCAGGGTGTGAAAATAGACAAGTCCCCTGGGCCAGATGGGATCTATCCTAGAATCCTCTGGGAAGCAAGGGAAGAGATTGCCGAGCCTTTTTGGCATTGATCTTCAAATCATCATTGTCTATAGGAATAATGCCTGAGGACTGGAGGATAGCAAATGTGGTTCCCTTGTTCAAAAAGGGTAGTAGAGACAACCCTGGTAATTACAGACCAGTGAGTCTCACTTCAGTTGTTGGTAAAGTGTTGGAAAAGATTATAAGAGAGAGGATTTATAACCATCTAGAAAAGTATAATCTGATCAGGGACAGTCAGCACAGTTTTGTGAAGGGTTGGTCGTGCCTTACGAATTTTATTGACTTTTTTGACAAAGTGAGCAAACAGGTAGATGAGAGTAAACCGGTTGATGTGGTGTATATGGATTTCAGCAAGGCGTTCGATAAGGTCCACCACAGTAGGCTATTATACAAAATGCGATGGAATGGGATTGTGAGAGACATAGCTGTTTGGATCAGTAATTGGCTTGCTGAAAAAAAACAGAGGATTGTAGTTTATGGAACATGTTCATTTTGGTGTCCAGTTACTAGCGGCGTATCGCAAGGGTCAGTGTTGGGTCCACTCTTGTTCCTCATTTTTATAAATGACATGGATGAGGGCTTAGAAGGGTGGGTTAGCAAATTTGCGGACGACACTAAGGTCAGTGGATTGTGGATAGTGACGAAGGATGTAGTAG
Source organism: Hemiscyllium ocellatum (assembly GCF_020745735.1). Classification (NCBI taxonomy): domain Eukaryota; kingdom Metazoa; phylum Chordata; class Chondrichthyes; order Orectolobiformes; family Hemiscylliidae; genus Hemiscyllium; species Hemiscyllium ocellatum. Next base: position 15,857,278 of record NC_083404.1, on the reverse strand, counting down.
GTTGCAAAGAGACATAGATAGAATGCAGAGCTGGGCTGAGAGGTGGCAAATAGGAATTAATGATACACTTTGGATGGAGTAATCAGAATGCAAAGTACTGGGCTAATGGTAAGATTCTTGGAAGTGCAGATGAGCAGAGAGATCTTGGTGTCCAAGTACACCGATCCCTGAAAGTTGCCACCCAGATTGATAGGGTTGTTAAGAAGGCATGCAGTGTTTTGGCCTTTATTAATAGAGGGGTTGAGTTCGGGAACCAGGAGGTTATGCTGCAGCTGTACAAAGCTCTGGTACGGCCACACTTGGAGTATTGTGTACAGTTCTGGTCACTGCATTATAAGAAGGACAAGGAAGCTTTGGAAAGGGTGCTGAGGAGATTTACTAGGATGTTGCCTGGTATGGAAGGAATGTCTTACGAGGAAAGGCTGAGGGCCTTGAGGCTGTTCTTGTTAGAGAGAAGAAGGTTGAGAGGTGTCTTAATAGAGACATACAAGATAATCAGAGGGTTCGATAGGGTGGACAGGGAGAGCCTTTTTCCAAGTATGGGGGCGGCAAACATGAGCGGACACAACTTTAAAGTGAGGGAGATAGGTATAAGACAGATGTCAGGGGTAGTTTCTTTACTCAGAGAGTAGTAAGGGTATGGAATGTTTTGCCTGCAACGGTAGTAGATTCACCAAGTTTAAGTGCATTTAAGTCGTCATTGGACAGGCATATGGACGTACATGGAATAGTGTAGGTGGGATGGGCTTCAGATTAGTATGACAGGGCAGCACAACATCGAGGGCCGAAGGGCCTGTACTGCACTGTAATGTTCTATGTTCTGTGTAAATTGCTGGAAAAGCTCAGCATCTCTGGCAGCATTTGTGAAGAGAAAGCAGAGTTAATATTTTGGGTCCAGTGACACCCTGGTCCACTCCCCCTTCAACTCCAACCCTTCCCACACCCCACAGGACCTGCCCCCGCAAATGCAGAACAGAAAATATCTGCCCATTTATCTCCACCCTCCTCACTGTCCAACACCCCAGGGACACATCATCCAGAAGAAGCAATGATTAACCTGGCTTTCACTCAATCCACTCTACTGTATTCCCTTCTCACTATGTATTCTCCTTTACTGGGAAGATGAAATGCAGACTGGGCTTTGCATAACACCTACATTATGTCTGCAAAACTGCCCTTGAGCTTCCAGTTTCCTGCATTTCAAAACATTCCCCTATACCTGAGCCAAATCTCTGTCTCGGGCTTGCTACAGTGCTCCAGCAAAGCTCAGCGCAAGCTGGTAGAACAGCAATTCATTTTCTGCTTGGGAACCCAGCAGCTTTCAGGATTCAATATTGACTTCAATAATTTTAAGGTTTGAACAGTTTCTCCCATGTCCTTACCACAAACACCCACACACCAGGCCTTATCATCATTTGGACTGCTACTAAAAATGAACCATTGTCAGCCACTAATGCTTCCCATTAGCAGCCATTAATTCTCCCAGGGGTATGGAGTAAATTAGGAAAGTGGAGTTCTTTCATTTGTCCTATAGTTTTTTTTTCCCCTCTCTGGGCTCCATCTCTACCGTTTGTACAGCCCCACCTTCTCCTGGCTAAAATCAGTTCTGACTAAGAGTCACTGGATCTGAAGCAATAACTCTGCTCTCTCTACACAGATGCTGTTGAGCTTTTCCAGCAATTGCTGTTTTTGTCCACTGTCAACCTTCACTGCTCCAAGGAAAACAATCCTAGCCTATCCAATCATTCCCCAACCCCAGGCCAGGCAGAACCCTGGTAAATCGCTCCTCCTCCCTTTCTACAGCAATCACATCACCTCTTTCTCTATAATGAGGTGACCAGAACAACACGCGGTACTCCATTTGTGGTCAGCTAACATTTCATATACTTCCAGTGTAATCTCTTTGTTATTATATTCTATATTTTGGCTAAAGAAGCAAGTATCCCATATGTTGTGTTAAATACCTTGTCTACTTACCCTGCTGCCTTTAGGGAAATGGGGAATTAACATAACAATGTCTCTGTGATCTTCAGTACTTTCCTACTAGTCATCGTGCAATCCAACAGCTAACATTTCTCAAGGAAAATGCTCCATGATAGACTTTTAGGTGCACGGTCATTTCTAGCATGGAGCCATTTGGCCCATCCTTTCTGTGGCAGCCAACAAATGCCTGACTACAAAATACTTGGCTATTGTCAGGTACATTACCTCAATTGTCTAGGTTTGTGTCATCCATGAACCTCTTGACCTTACAGTGTACATTAAGTGCAGATCATTAACGGACTCAGACCCCTTGGCATCATGGTAGCCCACAAATCAACCAACACACTAAAACAGCAGTTAATGAATTTGAAAGGTCCATTACAGACAACAAGCAAAACTACTGTCATTTACAAAATACCGTGCAAGAACTGTAACAAACACTACATTGGACAAACAGGCAGAAAACTAGCCACAGGATACATGAACATCAACGAGACACAAAAAGACATGACCCGCTCTCACTAGTATCATTACATACAGATGAGGAAGGACGCCACTTTGACTGGGACAACATATCTATCCCAGGACAATCCAAATAGAGAGATGCGTGAGAATTCCTGGAAGCATGACATTCCAACCAGAACTCTATCAACAAAAACATTGACTTGGATCCCATTTACCACCCCCTGAGAAAAAGAACAGGAAATGGCAACACCAAACCAAGGAAACCGAAATACAATAATAGAAACCAGGCCATCCTATTAGTGCTTCACCCGGAAACGTCTGAAAATGAACCTTCCAGCTCAGCGAGCAAAGCTACATCCATACCTATCCACTTTTAAGGCTGCTAAACCTGCTAATCCCTCCTCCTCTTTTAATGTGAATTTCTTCTAATATTTCTCTGTCATCCAACTTTAGTTGTCCTTTTCTATTGTGAAGACTGACAGAAAATACTCACTGAAGACAATGCCCATGCTTTCCAGGTGCACCACGGAGTCATAACCTCCATGGTCCCTATTTGAAAAGACCTTAAGATATGGGAGCTGAATTAGGCCAATTAGCCCATCGAGTCTGCTCTGCTGTTCGATCATGGCTGATGTGTTTCTCAAACTCATTTTCCTGCCATCTTCCCATAACCTCCGATTCCTTTACTAATCAAGAACTTATCTATCCCTATTACAATGTCCCATCTAGTTGCACCTCTCTGCAGCAAGATTCCACAGCTAGGTATCAAAAAGGCTGCTTGCATAGTCATTGAGCTGAAGAACAGAAATTGCAAGAGAAAAGTCAACATGGGCCATGCGGAACTACCTGCTATAAATCTCACTGGAAGAAACATGTTACTAAATAATGTGATTTTAACCCTTTCAGTTCTTTAAGGCTTTCTCTTCCACACATAAGATTTCAGTGAGACAGCCGATTATATCACAGGAATGGGGGTAACAGACAATGCACTCGGGTGAGATTGCAATTTTTTCAAAGAATCTGAATTGTTTGTCGCATTGATTGCAATATTTAAAAAGATACTTGTGATCTAAATAGCAGATGACTTCAGGGTTTAATTAGCTGGAGGCTTCTCCTTGCAAAGAATTAGTTTATTCAATATTGAAGGCATTGAACCAATTAATTAACAAATCCATTTGTCTTGCACATAGAAAATGTGCTTTGTCTCTCACTAGAAAAATCTGAATATGCTCCATTGTACAGGGTGAGAACTGCAATATGAAGCATTTTAGTAAGAATTTCTGCACATTTTGCACCAATGTTTTTCTTCTTCCTCACCTCCAAGTTAGAACCGGCAGTATGGTCATATTATTGTGAGCAGCCTTACTGTCCTGTTAATCCCAATGATAACATTGACTCTTGTAGAAGACAAGGTGAGACAATGCTTTCATCTGAATCAAGCAGCGAGCTTCTTCCCTATACAAATCAGTGATCTAATGTATAGCTGGGGTCCCACTTGCAAAATTAAGTAACAAATTGATGACGTGAACTTTCAAAATTGAAATTGGTAGCTTCGTGTTATGCAAGCATATTAAAAGGTATGGAACCAAATAGATAGATGGAATTAAGTTATAGATTAGCCATAATTTTTTTGAAAAGCGGAATAGGCTCACACAGTTGAATGGCTTAATTATATTCTTATGTATACAAATGTTTCTGAAATTGGCTTTTTGTACAGCTGAAAAGACCAGGAGTTTTCTTCTTGCATGGCTTCAAGAAAATGCTTTGGGCCTTGGAATGTCCCAGCTCAACATCTTTTACTATCTATGGGCAACTGGTGAAATCCCAAATGGGTGAAGATCCCAGGCCTGAGGGCTAGTAAGCTGCATTGTTGTCCACA